>NC_088604.1:25925269-26550269 GCF_036013475.1 Columba livia
AGCATGACAGCTCAATCAGGGATGTGTTGTGTTTTAACATTTGTCAGTCAGGGAGTGGGATAATATCTAAACTTGTTTCCCTTCATTGTTTTGATCCAGTCATGCAGAGACTCACTGGAAGATGATGACTGCATTTTAATTTTTGTTGTCCCATAAAATTAAAAAAAAAATCAATGGAAGATAGACTAATTTGTATAAATTCCCAGATCAATGTAACAAGATTTCAAGCAGCATCTCATTTTATGTTGTATTATGGAATAGAAATACAATGGGACAAGCTGAGCCTATGTAATTATACAACACAAAAATCACTTACAGAATTTTATCCTCTTGGTGATATGTGGTAGAATTTTCCATGAACCCAGAACTTTCCAAAGCAATGACTGCTCTAGAGTCTCCTTGTCTACTCCTTGTCCATCTTAGTGATGGTTCCTTTCAGGATACCACCATTGTACCCTGAAATATGCTTTGGATCTTACTATAAGACAAGCAACTAGCTAAATATTAGTTTACACAGGTCTGCATTCTAGTTTCTAACACTTATTACCTTAGAGCAATAAATAAATCATTAACATATGACCATGGGTTATATATATGAACATAAATTAATATAATGTTCATTAAGAAATTTTATTTTATACACCGTTTCTTTTTTATTCCTGAGCCCAAACTACTAAATGGATTCACTCTGGATTAACACTGCACAGTTGTTTGTTCAAACAGTACTAAGCATGATAAAACAATTTAGTGTCCTCCATACACACACAATTCAGATTCCTTTGATTCTTAAATCTGTATGACTTATTACCTCCGGTCTCCTTCGAGCACGTACAACAGCAGTAATCATATAGCCCTTCTGAACCATTTGAGACTGTCTTATAATCTAAAATTAGTGATATCTTTATCTAGTGATATTAACCTGTTTGTTTTTCTGAAAATGTTGGGGTCTATTTTGCCAAGAATGGAATACCTCTAAGTATATCAGCAATATTTGATTTCAAGATAATTGAAAAACTGAGATTCAAAGAACCTCACTCCTAATACTTTATACAGTCAACAGTGAGAAACCAATTAGGTTCTGTTTTGAAGTAAATGTCACTTAGATTTATATACCTTTTAATAAAACTTATTAAAGAAGATAATACTACAAAAACTGAAAGATTTATCATAACTGAGAAGGAAAAACAAAACCATAAAACCCTTAGTCAAATACACTGCCATTTTAATAAATTGAATTAATATATTGAATCATGACTCATTCTGAAATTTACTGATGCCTGTTAGTTACTAACCTCAGATGGACAATGATGCCTCTGCTGTTGCCTGGTGGTGAGACTCTAGACAGCATAGTTCATCTACTATTCAATAAATATTTGGTAGGGGTCTGGAAAGCAGTATGAATAGATTAAATGGAGAAACAGAATAGGAAGAGAAAGAGAGAGAGAATGGGAGGAAAAAACGCAGTCTACAGAATAGATGAAGACACAGCATTCCCTCATGCCTGGCTTGATATTTGTTTTTCTATAGCAAATAAATAGTACATTTCTGTTGCAAGAATACCCTTCTGGAGTCACTCTAGAAAAAAATCACTAGCTAGGCTAAAAGGTGACAGAACTTCAGTTTAGTGAATAAAAAGAATAAGTTATGGCAATAACAAAGCAAATTATCTTAATCAAAATCACAAAATTGCTGTTCGTGTTGCAGCTTCTGTGCATTTTAAATGGCACAAAACTACACGCAAGTAATACCCTTTTGATGCCTAAGTTCTCCAGTATTTCTGTGCTTCAACTGAACACCGGTTCTGATACTGTAACTGCTCTTTCTCAGTCTTGTTTTGGAGGGAAGATGTTAAGCACATTCATGCATAACTCTATAGGAAAGGAAAATAGTGCATTTTTGTTCAGATAGCATATTTTCTATTTAGTAAACGGGTGTCTAATTTTGCTATCTCACAGTATCTGCTTTCTTATCAAAATATTTTGTCACAATTTCTTTGTGTTCTGGAATCTTCATGGTTTGCAGCTCTTTGCTTTTTTGAAAGTTGCAAACATTCAAACTGACAATTCAAGTTAGACTGTTCATTTTATTTAAATATTATTTTAATAGGAGTTACAGTAAGTAGATATAAAAAAGCTATACAAAATGACCTCTACTGTGTTTCAGACTCCAAAGGGAGTAAGGATAACACCTGTAAAAAACAAACAGCACAAAACATCTTAAATTCTCATAGAACTGAAGTCTGCAAAGAATTTAGGGATCACCTGTATGCAAGGCAGTATGTAATAGTGCTCACATTAGTCATTTAACACTTCCCAACTGTAGAAGTCCAAGTAATCTTACAAACATGTAACTACCATCACCGCTGACTCTATAGATTTGCTAACCCTCACTGTGTCTATATGACACAGCAAGGATCGGGATGTAAAATTTGGTCATACTGTGCTGCTAGAAAGTTTCCAGCTGAGTGTTAAAAAAGGTGCTGAGCTATTTACCAGGACGGCAACAGTAAATATCCTGTGTGAAATTCTGCTGCTGTCAGTGTTGATGATAAGGCTCCTACTGACTTAAATAAGGCTAGATTTCACTTCTCCTACACTTAATTAGAGTCTGTATGGAGAGCTTTTAACATGACTAGCAATTAAGACCTTAAGGCAGCTATGGAGACATTCAAAGAAGCTTTTTCTGTTGGCCTCTTTAAAGCTTTATAGGCCTGTGCTTCTTCATAGTCATAAACTCTTCTGAATCTTTCTTGGAAAGAGGGGGAAAAAGGCAGAGAGGTGGGAGGAGAGAAAGCAAGACACCAGGTTTGGGCTTGTTTATTTCCTTTTTTCTTTAAACCTCTTCTCTTAAACTACTTAGGTGGTGATGAGTCACAGTTCTGTATATAGCTTTTTTGAAAAAGCTGTTTTTTAAATGATAAACTTCCTGCAGATTTTGGGTCTCGTGTAGGAAAATTTGATTACCTCCGGTCTCCTTCGAGCACGTACAACAGCAGTAATCATATAGCCCTTCTGAACCATTTGAGACTGTCTTATAATCTAAAATTAGTGATATCTTAAATTTATCATTTTTTCCTGAATTGCTGTTTAGATACAGTGTTATTCCCTGTTTTTCTCTGAGCAGCAGGACAACCTGCGCTCTAACGCCATTCACCACGGCCTGCCCTCAGGAAGCAGCAGCAGCAAAGGAAACGGCAATTTCACATTTCTTCACTTGGTGTCCCACGCATCTGCAAATGTCTCCTCCTGCCTTGCCTTTTAAAGGTATCGGCTTCTCTGAGAGTGAAGCCTTTTGCTATGTAAGCTAGGAAAACTCCCATAAATGCGCAAGAAAAAAAACCATTTGTAGGTGACCTGAAACCTGCGCAGGAAAGAAAGGTTAGATTTCTTGCCTCAGCAGATAAATTACTTAGAATAGCTTCAGTGGACTTTAGGTTAGTCCTTAGCCTGCATTTAGCTTATTTGATAGAACCAGAAAGGTCTCATAAACCAAATCACAACTTAATTCTAGAAGATTTCTTCAGTAAGTGTACACACTCATTTCAGTGTGCAAACAGCAAATTTATCATAGTTCATTTAATTTTACGAAATGTCTCTAACATAATGCCATGCACCAACTAAATAAAATGCTGGCATCTCAAATCAGGACATCCTTCAAACAGTGTCCATCTTGCACTTGTTGTTAAATACTTCCCACTTGTAAAAATGTCATGGTATAAGAAGAAAACCTTTCTCTTCATCTAAATATCCAATCTATACAATTAGTTCATATCTATATATATACACACACATATACATATATATATATTTTTTTTTCCTTCAGAAAGAATCAGTAGATTGTATTGTTGCTTTTCTCAAACTTGCTTTGCTGATAAATATTAAATTATTCCTCCTCTCCTGCTGTTTGCAAACCTGTCAGAGATTAAACAGATATACAGGAGATGGCAGAAGCAGCACACAAATTTTGGATGGTGTGCTTGGCACCCTTTAAAACACTTGGTGGAGCAGATGAGAGTTAGAAGAGAGCACCCTAATTAGTATTAGTCAGGGACACATGCAGAATAACTTTGAAAACTGGAAATAAAGGAAATCATTAGGAAATCTGGGCTAAAGAAATGGAATTCTAACTCTCCGCTGAGCAGAAGTTCCCACGGAAGATAAAGTCTGTATTGTAGTATGCAAAAAGTTTTAATGTTAACATGTAAAAAAATCATATGCCATCTCTGTCTCCAAACTTAATTGTAACAATCTTTTTAGAACAATGAGGCTCTGAGCACAACAGCAGTGGAAACAAATATTTTGCATTTTTTGAAGAAATCAAGCTGGCATTGCAGCTGCCCCTATGAAACTACCTTAGTTTGAAATTCTGTTCCCATGCTGCATATTCTTGAAATTTAGACTCTTGCTTTCACCTGAAAACTGTGTGGAATGCCTCTGGGAAGGCAGTGGTCAACTGGAAATTTGCCAAAATTAAGCATTATGGGTATTGTTTCAAATAGTGGTAGGGTTGTTATTTTAAAAACACTGACAGAATACTTCATAGCAGAGGATACCAGTAAGCAAAAAGAAATCCATGTTTTTTTGACAGATCATGAACGAAAATCCATACATAGACAAAGAAAGTATGTAAGGATATAGAGGAGATGGTGAGGAGCTCACACAAAGAGGGAAGGAGAGAGTTCAGGCAAATTCCATGGTGAGGTCCTAAGCAGATAAGGGATGGCAGTTAGGGAATCCTTACAATATCACAGAGATACATTCAAACCTGATGTATTATGCAAAATGGGAGACGTGGAAGAAATTCACAGCGGATTAAAAAAAAAAAAAAAAAGTGGACTATTATGTGAACTTCAAAAGTCATTTCAGTATCTGCAGTTTTATTGCAAGTCAAAACAAGAATGTTTGTGTAAAAAGGCTACATATCATCTATACTTTTATCTGGCTAGCTTAGATTGCTCCAAGGCTTTTGGGTAGTGGAGTTCAACAATGCATGAGGAAAACTCTTATTTCTTTAATACCAGAGCCAAAGCAGTTTTATTCAGAAAAATTTGCTTCTTTTCTTTCATTATAATAGAAAGTAGGAAACTTCTCTGACTTTTCTACTATGTCTCTGGTGTTTATGTTTGTGTTTCATAGGAGAACTAAATTGTCTGTTGATGGGTTTGGTGTGCGCTTCACTTCTTTGTCATCAGTCAGTGAGTCAGTAACCAGCAAATACATTTTGACTGAAAAATCTTAGTTTCTTTCAAAAAGAATTCCACTAACAGCTCCTGTAAAACTAGCCAACTGACTACATTATTATTTCATAGGACCATGGGTCATCACTGAAATCAGCCTTTGAAACTCCTGTTGAATTCTGTTGACTCAAGCTGGTTTCAGAGGCCACAGTATTGTGCAAAACCTATTCTTTCTCTTGAAGTTCTCTTTTTCTCTGCAGACATTCCAGAGACATTCGCTTCTGATCTGAAACCTATGTTACCCTCTGACTTTGCCTATTATCTTCTCTCCTCTTTTGTGCTGTTAGTTGCTTTGGAAGTAAAAAAAAAGAAACTAATCTCTTGATAGATGTAACTGGTGTAACTGGCAAGTCTAGTGGACAGTTAATGGAAAGAAATTACTTCATTTTGACACAAGATATCTATGTTGCATTAGCAGGCTCTTGTGTTTAGTTTTTGAACTGAAAGCTGTGCAGAATGTAATTATGATATTCTTACAAAATACTTAGGAGACTGGGACACCTTGATGCCAGGTATATTTGCAGGATACTTCGTGATGCCTAGGTTATTTTTCTAAGGAACACAGAACTCTTACTGTTGTTTCAAATATACAACAGATTTAATGGCAATTAATTAAGTTAAGCCAGAAAAATAAAGTACCTCAAATGCATTTGGGATATACACACAGGAATCCAAAATACATGTAAAATAGAGTATGATTAAGGGGCAGTTTCATGCTTGTTCATGTAGTACATTTCTCCCTGTATCCATCCTTTTAGGGATGGATGGTAGAACAACTGGCTAGCACAAAGATTGTTGTGTTTCAAAAGGCTTATTTTTGTCATTAGAAACATTAATACAATCTTGATTGTTGCTGAAGCTTGTGGCTTTCTGTGAGTCACCATTATTGTGTCAAAGCAGAAATAACATGGATTGATCCTCTTATCTAATGTGACAGTCAACAGCTCCCTTTGCTCCAACAGCCACCACACTCCTTGGCCTTGCACATAAATCTTTTGTTCTTGAATGCCTGTTTTCCAGGCATTGTTTTTCAGCACATAACTGCAGGGGCTCAGTTCTCCCTGAAATTTCATCTCTTCTATGTTGTTCCTTGAAATATCTATTCTTCTGCTCTATCCCTATTTTTCACAGCACATGGGAATTGAAGACGTCAGGTGATAATACTTTTGTATTATTAGTTTACATCTACTCAAGGATAACACACATCTTTCAGTTTTTTGATTGCTTCCAGTGCTGCCACAGTTTCCACCATAGACTTAACTTCCCTGCATTACAGCCTTTCCTGTTTATTGCTCTGTTCTCTGTTTCCTCCAGTTGCTCTGCTCATCAAATAATGCTACTTATGAAATATCATCCTTTATTTGATTAAACACTGTGTAATCAAAATCACAGGCTTTGGATAAAATTAGTGGTATGATGATTGACTTAAGTTTTTTGGTAGAAAGAATTTAATAGGAAAATAATTTCCATAAAATTAATCACATAAAACAGGAAACTAGTTCATGCTAAATAGCTAGTGAGAAAGTGGTTACATATCACAGGGGGATACTCAACAATGACTCGAAAGGAGAGGAGGGCTCTGAATGCCCATTTGGGCACCTTTTGTTAGAAATGTCTCAAATTAGATCAAGAATATCCAAAAGAAAAATGATCTGTTGATTAACCCTTATAACGTCTCTTCTGATAATGCATTTCTGACGTCTTAAAGTTCCTTTGAAATGTTGTACAATGTTCCACATTCTCTCCTGCAACCTACTCTGTGAACTTCTGGTACAAATTCCTTTGTTTCCATGGGAGCTAAAGGTTGTAGAAACCCAGTCTTCATCACACCCTTATTTGCTTCCTTTTCTCATGCCATTTCAGATATCTTGACCACTGAGAGGGTTGATTTTGCACTTAAAATTACCAGTAGACTAACAACAATGAAGTTTTACTAGGTTTTGCTAGTTAGCGAGGTGCAGGAAACAAGAGGAATTGCTAGCTCAGATCTATCACCTTCCATTTGGATGGCAAATTCTACAAGCAAATTCTACTAAAAAATGCAAATAATCAATGTATAAGTATAAATATTCCTCAAAAAAATCTCTTACCTCTGCCAGCTGCTAGCATCCTAAACTCTTCTGTGTGAAACATAGCACCACAGAAAAGACAAGGAGAGAGATCACAGGCAGATCTCTTGACTATGGACTACTAATAACCAATATTCTTTCTGACTGCTGGGTTAAATGGGAGCTCTCTCAAGTACTTTCTTGCAGGACAAAATCTAGGCTGTTAGGGTCTGAGGTTACTCTGGTTTCCATGACCTCCTGCACCATAAAGTACTACAAAAATATATTATATGTCCCATTTTATTTGAGCTCTCTCAGAAGATTTTTGAGAGTTCGGGTGTGATTTATTGGGATTTAGCAGGACAGAAATGGACATCTGATGGTAAGTGCACTTAAATCATAACCACCTGCACTTAAAGAATAACCACCAAACTCTCATGTCCCATTAGCATGGAATGACATCTGGAGAAAGAATAGATACCACAAGCCATATATCAGCTAGACAGAAGGAGATACTGGTAACACAAAAATAACAAGGTGTGAACCTTTTGCTCTCATATTGCCCAAACAAAGGCACCTGACTCTGCATTTTGTTAGTCTGCAGCCCTGATGTCCTTGAGCTCTCCTCGGTGTTACAGTACATCCATGCAACCCCAAACCCCATATCTGACAGCATAAATCTAGACAGAGATTCCTGTATGTATGAGGTCAAACTGGACTACAGCAATGCTTCTGCTACTGTGACAGAGTTTCTGCTCTGGTCATTAGAAAAAGCAGCAGCTCACTGACCTTGCCAAAGCACCGGGTAAGACTTAACACTATTTTTATTTCTCCTGAATGGAGTCTAGTATCCAACTTGCCACAGAACCTCTGTGCCTTGGCTGCCTGTGAATCTCCGCTGCTGGTCATCACCGTGGTCATGTTCAACACCTGGCCCTCATTCAACAAGGGATGTCTTGAACAGTGGTGTTACAAGGCAGTGGAGCACAGCTCTCACTGGTGCTGGAGACTAGCTGTGAATAAAGTTAACCAAAAGCTCAGCGTGAGTTTTCCCATGCACTGTGGCTTTGGGGGAGGAAAACCAAAAATAACTAACCCATTGTTTTTTCTTTCATGAGGACAGAAGATATTTTTAAATGCTTGGATATCATGCAGAAGCAAGACATGTAAATACCAACATAGCATGCAGGCTTAAAATCCTCACTTGCATGCACAAAGTTTGCTTGTGCTCACTAGGATTTGAAGATTCTGTTTTCTTTTTGGTTTAAATCACTTCAGGAAATACTTAAAAGACACAAATAGCAGTTAGGTATCAAATCTATTAAAAATCAGTGGGAATCATGCTCTTTCTTTCTATCTTCATATTTTGAATCTTCCTTTTTTTGTATGTCCATAATATTATGTCAAAATTTTACTCTGAAGAACAGGACAGAAATACAGAAGAAATGGTAGCAAAAATAGAATTGAAGTACCTCTGCAAAACTGAACTAATCTCAAATTTCACTTACAAGATATATGCAAGAATTATTTAATGAATTTAATGTATTAATAAACTTCTTCCATTGTGTTATTATTAAGAATTACAGAATAAACTAGTGACAAAATGAAGCTCTGATAAGTAATTTTTAATTACTTTATGTGACCATTGTCTAATAGAAAAGGTTCTGAGCTAACTTGTGTGTATGCTTAGACATTCAAGGGAAATCAACAGCTCATTCAACGCATTTAAATCTTAGTATGTAGCTTAAATGCCTTCACAAATAATCCTTTGCCTGTGGGAAAAATAACTTACTTGTATTTTTTGATTAACTAACATAAACACAATGGAATTTTAGCTGCAGAAAGGAAAATGGAATTCACTTGAACCTGAAAGAATAAAATTATCATCAACATAAAGCTGCATCCTTCCCACTCACTATACTTTCTCATGTGGTTTAATCTGCTGGTTTCCTCTGCTCTTTTTAAGAATTGTGCTTTAAAATATTTCACTTCTAGCCAGCTGTGATATTTGAAACCAGCACCAATATCTGAGATGCAACAGGTTTAAGTTTCCATATGTGAAGGTGCTTTTCTTAGTGTTGAGGTTATGATAACATATTATTTGTCCAAGTATATTAATGACTACTAATAACAAAACAACCAACACTTCTGATACAGAACCTAATTTATACACAAAATATAATAAATTACAAACAAAGCGTAAGCTCAAATAGCCCTCACATTTAATTCTTCCTTACTTGGTCATAGCCTAAGTGAGGCACTTGAGCGCTTTCCAACAGAGAGAAAAGGGCATCTGAGAAGTGTTCATAGTATGTGAAATGAATCATCTTCTGGAATTGTCTTTGAGATGATGCAGCTTAGTCGTCAGTTTAACTTTCAGATGGCTCCAATGAGTTGAGGTGAATCCCATGCTCATTAAACAGACTGTGTGCAGGAAATCCCAAGGAGTTTCAGTGGCAAGACTCAGTCCACTCAAATATAGACTTGGTCTACTCAAATATAGACTAAACTTCATGTGGCAGTTATATCATAATTAGCACCAAAGATGTTTGAAGGCCAGACTGAGGTTTCAAAGAGACTTGGGCACAGGGGTGCCTCAGCTGAATGCCAAATAGGCTTGGGTGGAGCAAGCCTTTACCTGTGCTGACGCGCAGTCAACAGGGAAGCACGACTGAACATACCCACCAGCGGTGCCGAGGGACCCGAGCACTTCATCTGAGAAGAACACAGGTACCTGCGACCGCTGTGGCAGTGAAGCGGCATTTCTCCAAACTGGTGAGGAAGGCTGACACTTAAATCCTGTGGACGCAAAACAGACACCTAACCTGGGTCTTAGATTCCTGGGGCAACAGCTGGCCACTGGGACCAGCACTTTCCACCTGAATCAGAGCTGGGCTTGGTGCTGCACACTAATAAAAAATTGATACTATTGACTGGAGCTGCATTGGTTTCTCTTGATGTAGCGTGTCTGTTTCAAACTTGCTTTTGTCTTTAGGTTTATGGATATTTTAATAGTTTCAATTCTAATAAGGCTGAATTGCCTTTTTTACTGCCTTATGTTCTCCCTTGTATTTACATAAAAACAGACTTTAACATGAAGTGTAGGAAAAAAATTTTTAAAGTAAAAAGAAAAATATTGTCCATCTTAGTCTAAATATCTGAATGTGTAAACATCAGGAAATAATGCACCATTTGAATTTGAATATTGTACTTACTAGCTCTTGGGAGCTGAGTTACCATGAGGTCTGTAATTAATACCTCCTCTCCTTCAATAAAAATGGGACTCTACTGTCTTCTTTAACCAGCAGGTTTGTATGCTTGTTATTTGGCACTTGCTATTTTGTTTCACCACAGAATAAGAAGTACTCAGAGGATGGCTTCTCCCATACATACTGGTAGAAATGAACATTAAACATATTGAAAAGTACCTTCCTTTTCATTTTTTTGGCTGTCCTAATAAGTGAAAATAATGCAATTTGAGCTAGTTCAGGAAGTTATTTCTCAGGATGGTAGGTCCTTTTCCAGATAGATAACCTACTGAAAGTAGTGGGCCTATGAGAAAGAGCTCCTCCAGCTTTGGGGTGCATAATCTGACTCTGTGTGGCTCTAACATGCCTAATAAATTCAATGAAAAAACATTGATATTCATCCTATTCAAGGACATATAATTGAAAGTGAAACTAACTTTCTCCCTTTCTATGGATCTTGGAACCAAGGAAGTTAAATGAGTAGGTCAAAGGAGCTCTTCATAAGTTTAGATTACTCTCTCTAACACTATTGCAAGTTTGTGACCAGGTTAGCCATTTAAATTGTTACTGTCCCTTTCTATCATCAAACCCACAAGTAGGGCAATAGATATCTTAATTAAAAAATCCTCTGCTACATATGTAAATGACATCTTTTCTCATGGTGCTCCTCTCTGCTGGAAATGGCTGGTTGATGCCTGCTGGCCATACATGCAGCTTTGATGCTGCTGTTTGATTTTCCACAACCTCAGCTTTAATTCTGCTTTATTCAGCTGTATCCATTCTGATGACAACAGAACTCTGTTCTTAACTGAGCGTGGGGTTGCAGAGACAATCCTGGCATGCACACTGTGCAACAACTCTGGATACTTCACATCACCCCACTCCTGTTGGTGAGTAGTGTTGGTTATTTAAAAGCTGAGAGCAATTAAATGTTTTTCCCCTTTGAACTAGGAGGAAGAAGTCATGTAATGGATTGATGTAATTGACTTAATGATTTTATGCTGATGTCAAAAATGGATTATGCTTGGGAGATACTATTATTTTTCCTCTACAAAAAGAAATTAAATGAAAAGGGGAGCCCATAAGCCCAGTTGACCCTCTTTGCAATGGCCTCATTGTCAAGCATGTAGTTTTGGCCCAAGCTGTAAAGATAAAGAAGGGAAGGAAACGTCTGTGTGGTTGTCAGGCTGCAGAGGAATATGCACCAAGATCTGTGTCAAAGTTGCTGCACCACTGATATACATTCATTATAAACAGGATTTTCTTCTGCTATTCTGTACAGAGTCATCAATTTGTGAGTGGAGGTTCAAAGAAAATCTTGTATTTCCCTTGCCTGTTCCCATAAATTTTAAATAGGAATACAACATTGATGCAGAAATTACTGTTTACATGAATCTTTTTCATAGACATAGGGACCTATATATTCTCTGAAAGATCCACCATCTTGGCTGAACCTTGAATTTAAGAAATACTTACAAATATCATGGTTGGAGATAGGGCAACTGCTGGATATTCAGCCATGCTGAATAAGGCAATGATGAGATAGATGAGGTAAATAAACACAAGATCTGTACAGTTGCTAGTAACAATTACGTAAGAATTATGTCTTTGCATTTTCTTAAAGAGGGGAGGAGAAACTGTGGAAGCAGGCCAGGCCTTTTACTTCCTCTTCTAGGGGACACCTACAGGACCGAGTGCAGCCTAAAGTAGGAAAACAAACAAGCAAACAAACAAAAAACCCCAAACCTCACAACCTTGTTTTTTGAAGAGACAGAATAACCCACTTGTCAGTTACCGTAAGCCATGAAAATGTGCTTTTTCTATTCATGCCCATCCTGCTTGCTCCTGCTCCAGGAACACTGGTGTGGGTTTTATTTTCTCTCAGCTTTTCATCTTATATGTTTCCTGATTTTGTAGTTTGTGGGAACAGCAGTTCCAGCTAAAGGGCCTTGAACAGATTATATAGAAGTATGTTTTTATGAGTGTAAGAAGTGATGGCCCAAGCCAGTGAGAATGATATCTTGGGTCAGAAAACTGCCCCCATATGTATGATGTATGAATCTTGGGCCTGAGCATGTGAATGAGTAGGTCGGAATGCCGCCCACAAGATATGCATGGGAAAGTGACTGAAAACAGTCACAAGATGAGTGTAGTGCATTTAGAATAACATTTTTTGAAAAAACTGTGTAACCTCTTGGTCCAGCCCTGTATCTGTAAACATATAAATTGAGAACTGCTAATAAAAGAGAGCTCAGTTCTGCCTGGCGCTGCTTTCGCTGCTGACAAGAACTCTGTGCCTGTGCATCTCTGTCTGCATCCCGGTGTGCGTCGTTTCTAATTGCCGCAGTAGTCCTGGGAATTCCTTGTCCAGTTTCTACAGAGTTGGTGAAGAGCAAGCAGCCCATCCACTCTACCAAAAAGCTTAATAGGAATCCCTGTGATCACATGTACCCATACCAGAAAATAGGGCCCATTACATGGCCTGAGGGCACGTGGTGTAGTGCAGCCTGTCATGGCTGAGCTCCCTTCCCTGGTCCAAACAGCCCAGCTCTGCCCAGGTTGCACACTGGAAACAGTCCCTGGCTTATGCTGTTCCTCACACCTTTCCTGGGCATTGTCTGAGAGTTGCTACAGCCCTAAAACTGGCCCTGCCACACCTGAAAGCCTGATAACAGTGAAACGGTGCAGATGATAAGAACAGTGCTGAGATGGTCTCCTGGCCATGTTCTTTTAGCAATTTGCACATGCCTCTGGGCTTCCTACACATCCTTTGCTCTGTTTTGTGACCAGGCTGGCCCATAATGTTAGCTGCTTCAATGTCTTTGTGAAAAAATACATGCGGAGCAGATGCATCTCTGATGTTACTGTTTTAAACCTCTAATTTTCTCTTTTTCCTCTTGTTGTCTCATAAGTCATCTAGCTTAACCCTGTAGTTCCTTACAAACCAAGAGATTTTTTTATTTCCTGGTGGTCTTTAATCCATTGGTGCATAATTTGAGAGTGTTGAAGTACTATGCATGGATAAAGGGATTTTTTTTTCACAGAAAAGCCTTCTAGCTTCTGATTAATCGATGATATTTGGAAAGAGCAATAGTTTTAATGTTACCAATGAACCTATCTTCCATTTATTTTCTTGCTTGAATTTCACTATAATCTCTCCTCTCTAATATGTCACATCAATGAGTTCTGTGTTTTATTATACATTGTGCAGGAAAAAAGTAGTTCTTTTTAGCTATAAATCTGCTAGCTCATCATCTCATTAGTTGTCTCCAAGATATTGTGACAAATAGTGAATTATCCATCCCTACTCCCTCCACATCTCTGCTGTTTGTGATTTTCCAGACCTTTATCATACTCTTGTCACCTTTAGCCAATGAGATTTATGTTTTTAGTAACTCTTTGAGCTCTCTCACATCTTCAGACATGACTACTACACTTTTGATTTATTTTGTTGATATATATGGTCAGGATTTTACTGAATCTTTAAGATATGTGTGAACCATCACAAACTCATAGAAAATAATGACATTTTTGTTTTGTCCTCCATTCTTAATAATTCTGAATATCAGACCTTTTTTTGATACTTATTGAGGATTTGACCTTCCTCTACTTGAACTAGAATACAATCTAGAATACAATCATTTTCTGATTATTTCTGTTGTGCATTTGTGCACCTGGGAGTTATGCAACAATGTTCTATTTTCTTTTTTCTTTTTTTTTTTTCCAGTTCTACTGGGATCTTTATTCATCATGTGCTCAGATGCTTCTCCCAGTTGAAAGCCAAGGATGACATTTTTTGGTGCTTCAGGATGAGGTTGCATTTGTTGTAACACTTTGAGAAACAGTCACAGCATGTCCTGAAGGACTCTAGTTAACAAAATTCAGATTTCACTCCCTAGGTTTCACAATTCTGGGAAATAACATTTGAGCATTGTTTGAGATGATTTAATTATTTGACTTCTTTGCTATCTTTCAGAATCCCCAAGTGGACCATTCAAATTATTTTGAAACTGAACTGCATGTATTTTCTTGTATTGTCAGTCCATTGCATATTAGAGAACAAAACCTAGTGTTAATATGTGCTAAATTTCCTTTTTTCTCCCTTTTTTTCTTTTTTTTCTTTTTTTTTTTTTTTTTTAATGATTCATCTCTTTCTTTGTTATTTTAATGTATAAATTGCAACTATTTTCTTTGGCTGCGTATGCAAATGTCAGACTTTCTGCCAAGAGCTGAACAGATTTCACAATGGATGTAGAAGAAAGAAGGGCCTTAAGCAAGTACTTTGAGTGGTTTTCTTTTCCTCTATCATGGTTACAAAGAACCATACAATACCCAGTGGAGAGAAATTGCCCTTTGCATTATATTTAGTAGGATATATTTTAGTAATAATTATTCTCAAAACTACATGCATATTTTTTTCATTTTAATAAACTCTATTGAGGTTTATATGGTTTGTGGCACAACTGATAATTACAGATTTCTGATTAATTTAAATGATCGCAGTTCAGTTTCTTAACTTCCAGCACTCTCATGAGCTGAATGCTGTACTCACAGCCTCCTGCAGGTACAGTGTGCTTGATTCACATACTGTAATGCTTCAGATGAGAGCAGGCTTGAAAGAGCTATATTGTAAAGACTAGGGTAAACCCAAACATACTGACACTTAATTAAAACTGATCTGTCTATATTAAAACTTTATTTTTTAAATTCCAAGACCTAGATCCTGCATCGATAGAAAGATGGTTTGTTTTGGAAGAACTAAAAGGCTATAGTCTCAGTCATGTTGAAGTTATGAGAAGCATCATTTGTGTCCATATCACAATAAACATGAAGATTTACTCATCCCAGGTGATACATCCTCAGCTCATACTCTGAGCCAGGCAGGTAGAGAACTTTTAGGGGTCTACCTTGGGCTTCCTCTGCTCACATAAGAGACCCCCTTGAGGGATGCAAAGGCTTTTCTAATGCCAGTCATTTCAGACCTCAGATGAAGTAACCACTCATTTGAATAATGAATTAATAGCGGTCACTTTATCTTTCCCAGTACAAACAGGTCCTGCTGTAAAAAGGGATGATGAGCAAAGTGCTGTTGTCCTGCCCACGTTTTTTAAGGAGGAAGAGGGACAAAGAGAAAATGAGGAGCTGTGAGCAGCAGTAACTCTTTGACAGTTAAGTGGAGCTCCTTCTGAAGACAACCTCTTCAAAACAAGTGCTTCCATTTAACGCTCCTCAGCAATAGCTGTCTGCTGGAGATTGACCTTACCTTGCTTGGAAGCATTTGTGACCATGAGATCAGAATAACTTGGGATTCATGCAGGTTTTTTTTACTAGGCTGAGCCCCTGTTGCTCTATGTCTTTTTGGCAAAATGCAGTCCACATGGTAACAGCTTCCACTGGGTGAAGTTCACAGCATGCAGTTGATTTCTCAGTACCTGAGTGATACTGAGATCAGCACACTGTATTTCCTTCAATAAAATCTAATTTTCATAGGTGATGAAACTATGACAGAGTCACTTTTACATAAACTTTTAAAATATGTCTTAATGGAAAGATTAAATTATACTAATTTCCACTTTGCCTCAGCCTAAGTTCCCTAAAGGGACTTATTTTTCTGGTTGCTATGGCAGGATCAAAAGCCGCCCCTGTTTGCCTCTAGCTTGTCACAGGAGCAGAGTTCAGAAGACAGTATGTGGAAGAGAATGGAATTAGCCAAAACAGGAAATTTTGAAGACAGTCTGTCTGGGACATTTATTGACCAGCCACCTGCTGATAGAAGGTGCCTTCTGCACTCTGGGTTTATGGACCTGAAAACAGACAATCTTTCATAAAAAACTAAAATCTAAAACTTTTTGCTTTTTCTTTCCACCAAAATATAACGGGAATCCAGTATCTTCCAGCACCTTCCTGATACTGGAAGGATTATGTTCCTTCCCATATCCCTCATTTCTCCAGTCTTCTCAAAACAAATTAATAATAATTGTAGATTTAGGCATTTTCAAACTAGGAAGTGACTTTTTAGGATACATATGCAACACTTAAATCATCTTTCATACGATTTACAAACAATTTTATGTGGTATTTAAGGGGTTTTTTTTGCTTTATAAATCCTAGTATAGACTTATTATTTTGTAATCCATTCAGAAAAAGCCTCATAAAAAAAGTAAAGTGACTAAAAAAAGACAACAAAATTGTGATATTAGTTGATAAATACCTGCAAATAAACACTCTTATGGGGGAAAACCTTAGTGTTATTTTTGCGTTGCACCAGTAATGAATCTCAAAGTCAGTTTAAAGTTATTCTAATTGAATTTCCTATGTGATGTGGTTGTAATAGCATGCATCAGTGAGCTTCAGGTATTTTTTTCATCTCTATTTCCTTCTCTCTGACATTTTATAAAACAGGTATTTTTTTTCCTAAAAGATTCAGAGCCCACTGATTTTTAAAGCTACCTACGGAATTCTGCCTTGTGAGGTGCAAAATGAACAGGGAAAATCACAAAATGTGGTAAAAGCCCCCATGGAGCCCTCTCATTAACTGTGCATTCCCAAGGGATCCCCAGGAGTGGAGAAAGATGCTTGTTAAACAAGGCCACCATTTCTATGGAAATGGAAAATAAGCACTTTCTGAAACTTCCTGCATAAAACCAGGCTGGTTGTATGAATTATATTTGGTACAACTTTCCAGATGGAAAACTTGTTGACTTTCAGATCTAATAATGATGTGGAGTGCTGTGACTCATTAATATAATCATTAATATAATCTATTTGTGCAGCTTTATTAGTTTAACTTGTAAAAGACAGGTGGCTCATGCTAGTCCATTCATGCACAAGACCATGTTCAGGTAACCATATTCAGACATCTTGCTGTCTTTTTGCATATAGCACTATTAGTTACCATTACAGTTATTTTATGTCTTACTTGTCTATTGAACAATAAAAATCTGACTTTTTAACATCAAGCTGATGTGCAAACTTCAATTACACAACCTTCTCTAATACAGTTGTGAAAACACTCAGGAGCCACCTGGCCAACAAGGAGTCCTTGAGATGCCCCAACGTCCTGCCTTACAGTCCTGAGTCCTTTGCAAAATTCAGGTCACTGAGCACTTAAAAGCAAGCCCTAAATGCAAAATTATTGGAAATCGTGGTATGGATTTTACAACTGAGTTTTCACAATAGCAGTGGAAAAGCATGTTCGAAGCTCTGCAAGGTATGTTAGGATGAATGGAAACCAATGAATTCTCAAGCAACAAAACCAGAGTAAATATAAACAGAAAATATTACATATTCAATTTAAACAGTCTCCTTTTTATTGTTGAGAGAATAAAATTAAAAAATCATTCTAAAATTAATTTAATTATTTTGGCCTCCGGGAAAAAGGCAACTAAGCATAAAGGCTTGAACTGTGTGTCTCACTCTGATGGTGTTCTTGTAGCATAGAATACATTTCTAACTTTGATAAAGTTGGTGACTAAATCCTCTGGTTCTGTCAGATGAGTAAAGCACTATGCTTTTTTCTATTACAAAAGCAGGTAATAAGTTAGAAATACCCTATTCTCATCTTCAGAAACAGATGAATCTAGCATCTGGAATTCTTGAGAGCAGTAGCCTAGTTGCAGAAATGACACAAAAATACCAAGCAACTTGAATTCACCATCACTTTCAGAGCATATTTCTCTAAAATGACTTCACATAGTTCTGGCTTCATGGAAATATCAGAAACTATGGATAGAAATGACAAAAGCAAACCTCAAACTTCATTTGCCATTGTACTTCTCCTATGTGATTTCCTGATATTTGAGCAGCTCATGTTCAGCCTCCTGCTGTGTACATACTTTGAAAATACACAGCACAGCTCACGTTTCTGCAGCATTTATTTTAATCAGAACTTGTGGGATGAAGATCCAGGAAACTGGATGATTTTTCATCTCTTGTTCACATATCTTTTGCTGAAAAAAAATAACCTCTGTGCAAATGAATTCTGATTTGCAACTAACCTCTTACATACTGTTAAGAGGAAGATAAAAATAAACCAAGGAGTTCTCATTAGCAAATCTCCACTGATACTGCTCACTGCTGGCTTGGTAGCAAAAATTGTATATTTTTATCATAATTATTGTATTGGATATGCATGGCAAGGTTTCGGTAATCATACAAGTAAAAATAAACATTTATTCTGTAGTTATTTAGATGATGAAGCTTTTATTTTGCTAATCTTCAGTAGGAGACAATGTAGCATGGGAGCAAGAGATTTAATTGACTGCTTTTTTAAATCAAACAAAATCTTTAGATATTGATCAAAGGGGCATAGAAGCCAAAGAAAAAAATTTATCTACAGTATTTGAAAGACTGAATTAAGTCACCAGAGAATAACAGGTCTGAGAACTGTGAGTAAAATGACATAAAAGCTGATCTGAAGCTTTATTAATAAAAAGCTAGAGGATGGTGATATAATTAATAACAACCACCTAATACTGAAGAACTACCTATTGAAAGCATGTCCTCTTAAACAACTGAATGTTAGGGCAACAGTGCTGGTTTAATTTACTTGGACTTATATAAAAACTTAATTACGTTGCATTACTTTTTGATGAACAGGCTAAAACAGTTTGAAGCTGACAGAATATCTGTTGATTAGAGACTTTATACATTTAAATAGTAATTTTAAGGGAAAATTCTTCATTATGTTTCTGTAGGGTGTTCCAAGAATCATTTCCTGGCTAAAGATTAGTGAATATTTTTATCAGCAATTTAACTGTGAACACTGTCAGCTTGGTGCCTCTGAATAACCAGATTCATGGCCAGTATATTTTATTTGATACACCACCATCAGATCTAGTCTCTTAGTGTTGTTTGACTATCAAGCTGTGTGACCTACTTTTTATTATGTAATAAAGATAATATATCACTTGGGTAGCAGGGTGAGCGTGTGGGGAAGAGGAGCCTGAACTCTCCCACCAGCAAGTACAAACTGCGAGGAGAACAGAGACAGAGTTCAATTCTGGCCACAGGGGCTTACCTGGTAGCCCTTGTGTTGGTCCTTAACCTTATGAACTCCTCTCTCCTTCTCTTCCCCTAGCACTGGCACCATTTTGTGGACAAAAAATAAACTAAGCATTTTTGGGTTGCAACTAGTTGTCTTCTTCAGTGGCTTGCATTAGTGACTAGTTAAACTAAGTGGCTGAAGGAAGATCACTGCCAGACTCTTCGGCTATGTATGTGCTGCTAAATATATAATGCAAGAAGATGTTCTCTGGTCCTGTGAGTGAATGGCACATTGTGGCTTGTGCCCTTACATCTAAGCACTCTTCCTTACACACAGCCAGTTTGTGCATGTGGCAGGAAACACGCTAGCAGCTGAGCAGTATGGACAATCAAACACCAGTGACTGAGCTCATGTTCAGATCTATCTAATGCTCTTGGCTCTGGATGTTGACTAAGCAAAATACATTAATGCCATTAAAGGCAGCTAAAAATCAACCTTAATGGGTGAGTTAAAAGCATCATTGACACTCTCTGGAAACACATAGGACTTGTGGACACTTAGCAATCCATGTCATAACTGTAAATGATGAGTGCTGGCTGGTTAGAAGGTGGTCTTTTTTCTGGCAACAGATGGCCTTACTCTTAATAAGGCATAGTCAGTCACCAATACCTGAGTTAACAGTAAAACTGGAAACAGAAATGCTCAGGGAGTACAACATTCTGTGTAAAATACAGAGATATTTCTTAAAAAAGATGAGAACCAAAGAAATGCACTCATAAAGCAGTTTGCCTCTAAGGCAGCAGATCTGGTCTTACAAGTTTTTTTATGTTAATAAAGTCTGTGATAACAGGCTATATCATAACTGCAAAATGGGCAAAAGCTCATAGATAACATTGAGGAAACACAGAATTAACTGTTAGGCAACAAGGTTGAATGTGCTGAGAAAGAATATTGCCCGGTCTTGACTGAAGCTTGCTCTTTGATGCAAGACCAGCACTGAGAGTCAAAACTACTGCAGTCAGAAGCAGGATCATAGTCATGAGTAATGCAAAATCTGAGTTCCCTATGAAGAGTTAGAGCACCATATTCTATCCAAAACATCACCCAAATGAGACAACTACAGCCATGCACACCAGTTGGAGAAAAATCCGAAGCATCCTGGGAGCAAGTCCCTGATGGTCAAAGCACTCTGGGCTCCCAGGAATTGCACATGGGAGAGGTAGTTGCAAGCAAAGAAGAAAACAGCTGCCATGAAATCAAGTGGTGTGTATTAGTTTTACACTGAGCATAGGTATGTGCTTGTTATATCAGAAATAGCAGGACCAGTACTAAAGGAAGAGTTACAGGGGCCAGAGTCTTCAGGTAACTTGATTCTTCTGAGTGGATTATCTAAATTGTGTATTAACCACACTTTCCCCCCATTCCTTTCTCTGTCATGCACATATCACATAGAGAACTGTCCATAAAACACATCATAAAGAGGGCTTGATACTAACAGGTCAAACTCTTCGTGTTGCTATGTAAAAGCATAAAAGTACCCCTCTCTTGATCAAAACTGGATAAACAAGACTTTTTAAGCATTGAAAAGAGAATTTACTAAATGTACTGTTGCAGGGTAATTTATGTGCTTGCTGTTATCTGTATTTTTGTTTTATCTAGTTTTTCCCAATCCTCCATTACGTTTGATAACTGAGTCGTAACTGTGTACACTTAAAACTCATTGCTTAATGGTAAAAGTTCTTTTAACAGAAGGTCTAAAGACCTAAATGCATGCCTTTGTGCAAAATCAAAGCTATAATTACGGTGTCCTTGGAAAAAAGAGAGACAAGTACTGGATTAAACAGGTGCCAAGGTGCTGTCGAATCAGAGTTCTCATGAAAAGGTAGTGAATCAAAATAAGAAAAAGTTTGAGAAATTATCAAAGGAACTGAGAATCTCTCAGTGGAGAAATATGAGAATTGGAGGAGTTTTATATAAAGGAAAGTATCTACTAAATTTTGGATATTGATTCTGAAGCTGCATTTTTGTTTATAGATGTTGGATCTTGAGCAGAAGAGGATCCATCGAAGATCAATGACTTGCACTACACAGGCAAACTTATGGTAGTGATTCCCTTGGTTTTCAGCTCTGTATCACAGTGGAATTTTAGGAATTTTCACTGAGCAGTTACTAATTCTCAGTGTCCAGGTTTTCCATTGCTGTAAATGTTTGGAAGGGTGCTATGTCACATTTTCATTGTGAAATGAAAACTGATATTGCTATAGTATGTACAATGAGGCATATGGATATTCTGCTAAAAATGAAGCATACAGAGATGTTGTGACTGTTATTTCTGAGGGTTCGCATTACTGTATGATGGCTTCCAGATGGATAAAATATGTATCTGTATCTGCACTCATGCTTGTTTATTTGCAGATACAGTGAGAACTGGTTGAACACCCTGTAGCATATCAATGAAAACTCTTTGCTTCTGCAAGCTAGAACTAGCAAGACACACCTTAAGCAGCATGAGAGACTAGTAGGCGAGCAACGTGCCTTTCACACATTAATATGCATGGCAGAAGTTTACAGTATGTTGAGGGCAGTTCAATATGTCTGGAAGGTCAAGGTCCTACTCAGGAGGAAAGTGTTATAATCTGGAAATACAGTTTTGGGTAAGGCACCATAATACAGCCTACTGTTCATGTAATTGTCCTGAACATGCTGGTTAATCATGTGTGGGATGAACTTCCAAGCAAATTGAAGAGTATCATAAAGGAAAAGCAGACAGAACAAGGCACCCTGTGCCAACATTGCTAGAGCTGGCTCACTCTTAAATACCTCCTACACACGCTGGGAGAGACATTGTAGTTTGCACATTCCACCCCTACCGGCAAGCTTAATCTCAGATTAACAGTTGTTGAGAGCAAGCTACATAATTTAGAGGGGTGTGAATTATCTCTCAGTTAGCATTTCCACAGAAAACTTTAGCAAACGATACAACTTAAGCCATATTTTCAGAAAAATCATACCAGTACTTCAGCTCTTCCTGGGGTCTAGTGTAATATAACTTCTGTGTTCATAACAATAAAATGGAGTGTTAATGAAAGAAGGAAACATCATCCCTTACTTAAATCTCATGTCTATCCTCTGATTCTGACCTCAGATTAAAGTTTTCTTTCTAAAATAAAGAACTTAATAGGAAAAAGATAAATGTTTTCTAAAACCTCGTATTTAAGACATGACCTAAAACATAAATTAGATTATAACTTTTAAAAAATTCTATACCATTTTCAGAATAATATATAAATGGTATTTTTTTTCTGTCTTTGTTAAAGTTTATGTCACAGGATTTTGTTATATGCTGCATTTTCTAGGAGTTCTGATAAGCCAGTTTTTAAATGGGCTGACTTTCAGATCTAATATATTATCACGTTTCTTATCAACTTTCTAATATATTTTATGTGCTTGGATTTTCCCCTTACACACCTCCAAACCCTTAGGCCACTATTTCAAATTATCAAAGTAAATTATTTAAATAAGTTTTCCAAATGTGGGATGGTAATTTCTGACAGTTTTGAAAAGTAAGTTAATGAAATTGAAAGCTTTAAGAAAAGATTAGGCAAGAACTTGTCAGGAATAGTCAAGCCTGCAATAGTCCTAGTTTCAGAACAAAGACGTGTATCAGATAAATTGTTGAGGGCCCATGCAGTTCTACCTTTTATGACTTCCTCTTTTTTCAGTATAAGCAACCTTAGACTTATGGTATCAGAAACATACCTTGAGCTACAAGTTGAAGTATAATATGTGAAAAGCATAAATGAAAATTAGGCCATTTATTCTCAAAAGATCAAAGAAATATTTTAAATATTTTGCTGAAGTAGTTATTTTTCTGTTTGTTTCTTTGGGTTTTTTTAGGACGACAGCTGAAACTTGAAAAATCTATGAAGTTTCACCCTAGGAATTCAAGTCACAGAAAACACCATCTTAAAATTCATTATTATTTTGACAGGAAAATATAACTCATTCCAAATACCTTGTACAACTGATTACAATATCTCAAGAAACTTGGAATAGCTCAGGTGCTTACTATGTGTAATCTTTCTGGGAAATTTTGGTGCTTTATAAGCAATAATTTCTTATCTTTATACGACTGTCTTGTAGTAAGTGTTACCTGAGCTGCAAACATGGGGAAATTTGTGTACAGCACAACTAGAACACCAAAATTATGGAGGAAGTTGTGGTTGAGTTGTTAATAGAACTCTTGTGCCCCTGAAGCAGAAGAAATTATCCCGACCCTATTAGGGAAAAAGGAGAGTATAAAAAAATACAACTCAAAAAGAGGTTTTATTTGCCTCTTCCTACAACTTTTGATGTGAAGGGGGATTGTTGAGTGCAAAATGCATGCAGGTTTAAAGGTAAAACAGCTTATGGGTGGAGCATGACGTTTCTGTCGAGGAGGCCCTATATACCCAGAAATATACTCTGAGGCAACCTTGAGATGAGGAACAGAGAATCAGGGGGTTATAACTAAGCGTTATGTATTATATATGGACTCTGATGTGCCATTTCCATTTCCACCTACAATTACCTCATCCACCTTATTCTATTTCATAAGATCTTAATTTAAAAATGTGATTTAAAGGGTAGCATCACTTTACATGAAAACTTCCAGCCTGGAGAAAGAAAGAAGGGTAGGGATGATATTTTCAGGAAAGGGACATTGTAGTTTTCTTTCTCCATCTGGCTCTTGGATGCTGGTTACATTCAGACTGGAAGGTCACTGGACTGTTTCTATGCAGGCAGTTCAAAAAGTGAAAACCAACTGGTTGACATAAAAGTGGTTTACCAAACACCAGGAAAGTGAGAATTATGTAAAGGACAGAGATGAAATGCCTGCCAGTTCACATAGGGAGTTTACCTGGGGACTCTGTCCCAAGTTCTGCCTTGCCAGGACTTTCCAGGACTTTCCAGACACTGCATGTCCACCGTTAATGACCGTACGAAGCAAAATTCTTGGATCAGTAACCTACACATGAAGCAGGGATTGTCTTCCACAGTATTGCAAAGACATTGTGATCAACAATTTTGCCTGATGCACCTTCTGTTTGTTAATGGAACACTAATAAAATGGCTCAAACAATTAATTTGATAACAGGAAATCTGTAGGCAAATTACAGGATACAGACAGTAGTTAGAACTTATATTATTTGTTTTCTTTTTACCCCATTTCATATTTTGCATAATTTCCCTATTTTCCCTTTACAGCTGTGTTTTTCTAAATGGCTATGGGAACCAAAATGTAAGGCAACTCTCCAGTTTATATGAATTAAACACTGAATGAGAATCATAAAATTATAACAAATATTTAATAAAATTAGGAATATATTGACTGGGAATGGAATAGAAGATCCCATGAAAACATTGCATGCTTTATCCTACATGATGTTGGAGTCAAGGAGGGTTAGTAAATATAAAATATATTAGGAAATTGCTCTCATATAATGAGGAACGAGGTGGATGCTAAGAGTATCTAACACTTCATAGAGTTGATCATAAGACGTATTTTTCCCTGTACACGGTGAATATTTTTGATCTCTATTCAGCTTCAGTATGCAAATACTACTTTGAAACTCTCCTATTTCTTTTATTACTCTTATTAGATATTTCTCTGTATTTATTTAAAGCTTTGTGATTTGCCTTTTCTCTTTTAAGTTGAGCACTAGAATTGTTGCTTTTGTTTCACAAATGCACACATATTAAACAAATTTAGCTAATCAGAATCACACTCCGATGGAATAGTTTTGACCTATGTATGGTTACCTTGCCCTCTGAAAAACAGGAAGTAACAATCATTGTAGCACTGATGAAAACCTTGAACCAAATGAGTAAGTGAATATGCATTAGCTGTTGCTGTTGTCAGGATTCTCTCCCAAATGCAGAAGGGGAATCTCAGATCAGCCTTCCAACTGAATTCTCTTCAACAGTTGCTCATTTATGTAATCTGAGCAAGAAAACATGTATTAGAGACTTCTGCATTTTTGTAATCATCAATAACAGAGGTTTGGGTGGTGGGGAGGGTTCCCTTAAGTACAATGCCAGATTTTTGGCATCTGTGAAGTAAGTCCAATGAAACTTGAGCAAAGCAAGCCTAGTATTATCCATAGGTACCTCAGGGATATTAAAACAGCAGCAAAACCTGCTTAACCTGTTTGCTTTCCCATACTCCTAGGCTTTACCTAGCTGCCTTATGCCAACCTCCTGCTTAATTGTTTGATTTAATTGTTTCTCATAGAATAATAGTTTTTCTAACCACATCAAAAGCTGTTATACAGTTTTGTTGTTTTTCTTGCTTTCATTTATAGTCACTACATTTTGTTTGTTTGCTTTTGACACTGAGGAGTTTTTAACTCAACCAGTAATTAATTTAAGGCCCCAATGTTTCTCCATTCCTTGTGTCATAGAAGGAGATTAGCAAAGCCAGGAAGTTTCATGAGATGAAATTAGCTGAGATTCTCTCAATTATGTCTTCCCATGGTGTTAAAAGAAAACAGGGCCAACAACCTATAAGTTCTGTGGGTCCTTGGGATCCTAAAACAAGAAAAGTGACAGAGACAATGGGATGGATCAAATTGTTCCTTTGAAAGGATGGCCACTGCAACAGCAATACAGCTGCTGCAAAGCATTTACTCAGCTCTCTCTCTGTTCTGACAAGTGTGAAGAGAGTAAGCATGAAAAACTAAACATTTGTGTAACTTCTGTGATTCACTTGTTCATGAACCTCTGCAGTCATAGCAGTGATTAACTTTAAAAACCCAAACAATGAAAAGCAAAGTAGTGCTTGCAAGAGACAGCTTTTTAGATGCCACTATAAAAAATTCCTTCAGCTGAGTGCTATTTTCTCTTATGCCACTTCCCATTACACAGATCCAATTCCAGGAGCCTTTATTCATCAACAGGAACAACCAGCATGTTCCTATCATGCATCCCAATGAGTACTGTATGGCAGTGCTCTTCTGAAAGACATTCCTCAACTTGTTAGAACTTGATTGTATAGAAGCACATGGTATTGCATGTACTTGCCTGCTAACTGCTAAATAAAGGTCTTAATTGCTGTATTTTCAGCTTTTCTCTCACTTCCCAATAGTCATTGCCTGTGCTCTAGCTGCTCAGCAGAGACTTGTCATTTTGATCACATTTTATTCTATCAGGACTTTCCCCCTTTCCTTCTCAGTTTGCAAACAGTTCAATTACTGGTGTCAACTTTTGCCAGGTTTTACTGATAGCTGGTGAAAATTCCATTATTTTTGCTCTGCCTGGCTCACGTGTTAGGACTGTGAAAGCCTTGAAAATACCTGGTGTACAGAGGAGGTATGTGCAGAGGATCTGGGCAGTGTCTAAGCCCACGGTTTGTTCCTGTCTGCTGCAACGCACAGCCCAGTGTCCACCTCTCTATGCAAAGCTTCTGTCAATGTTAGCCCAAAAAGCTTTGATATATTAGCTCATATCCACCTCTACTGGCAGTTTAAACCAGAAAGCCAGGCTGCAAGTTTGATGGAGTGAGGTAGGCATTTGTGCTTTCTACCTCTCTAGTACTAGACTCATGAGATGCCTGGGTCTGGCCTGGAAAGACTTGATTTCTGGATGTTCACCAGATGTCTTGACTGCAGTGCCAACAAGCTTATTAAAAGCCTGTGTATGCTCAGTTTTGGTGGTTTCAGCGCGGCTCATGAAGGGCTGGCACCACGTTGGGGCAGGGCTGGCAGTGTGGAGCTGGCTCTCTGGCTGCCTCCAGCCCACAGCCAGAAGAAAATAATGAGGTGACACATCATGGCCACAGCTCTAACAGTGGCAGCCTTTGCACATTGATACAGAGATTTGGGACTGAAGTGTAATATCTAACTGAAATGGGGAAACGATCCCTGAAGATGGGGAGGGAGAGAGAACGGCTCTGGGACAGCAGAATTATCAAGGCTTATGATCAGAAAAAAGTCCCCAGTCCAGAGCTCTCCAGACTACCCTTCAGCACATTTAAACAGACACCTGAGTAGCTCTTACTCTCTTCAAGGACCTGGATGTGCAACTGATCCTCGCTTGCTGAAAGATGCTTTGCTACATTCAGGACATGTCTCCTCTTGCAGTTCCTTACCTGAGTTGCTCCATGCTGGGTGCTGAGCAGCTGAACTGTTCATCTTGTTCATCCATATCCAAGTCTGGCCCCAGGTCTCTCCTCTGTGGGAAGGACTTTGAATTCACACCTTGTGTCTCCTACTTCCATTCAGCCTCAGCAGGACCTGAGCAGAGCATAGACAGAAATAAAGCAAACTAAATCTGTGGTGTGAAGGCAGAGGAGGACAAGGGTTGCTCCTGGAGAAGAACCTGGAGTTCCTGGAGAAGGCACGCTAGCTAGCTGAGCTTTGTAGGACAGGGTATGCTCATATCATTCTTTCCTCTTCTGTTAGGAAAAAACTAAGAAATTCCTGTAAGTAAAACCACCACTTATGTTTTCTCACTTTTTTTTCACCACTTGAATCAATGTGATCACACCATCATTTTACACACAGGTAGGAATGAAATGGCAAGACTGGTTTCAATCCAGGACTTTTTACCACTTTCAAGACATTAAAAAACCAAACCAAACCAAAACAAACACCCCCAGAAAACACAACAGCAACTAAATATAAATTGCCATTTTGCCTCTATGGCCTCAACAGTTATACTCTATCATGTCATTCATTTGCAAATATAGTTTTGCTTTGGAAAGGCCTTTTCCACCATGTTCTAGTATCTATGTCCTTACACTTCAAACTTGATTTCCATTTTGGAAATACCAATTTTTATTTTGTATATTTGTTGAATATCCTGTTTAATATTAGCTCACAAAGACATTTTTCTGGAGCTCTGCAATATGACAGTAATGGGGCCAATTTATGAAATTTGGAGGTTTTCATCCTGCTATACTGCCTAGCTCAGTACTTTTCTCCTGCTATACTTGTTAGCCATCTCGAATCCAGGTAATTAGGTTCTATAGGTCTAATTTTAATTGGCTGTTTTGTCCTATGGTGGTGTGTATTTTTATACAGTTGCAATGAGTTGCTGTGCTCTTAAATGAGGCAAGGAAGAAGAAACACATTTTATTAAACCAGCTGAGATACTTGTGAGTTATGGTAAAGGTAGCCACAAATTAGCATGGTGTGGGCTCCTCCCTGAACAGATCTTAGCTACCTGAACAATGCATTGTGAAATTTCCTGTTTCACGCTATTTACTGTTTTCAGATTTAAAGACAGGGAGAAAGAGATTGTCGTGATAACAGTGGTAACAGCTTTTACCACAAATATTTAGTGAATATGATGTTGATTATAACATTTATGGAGCAATCATATTCAAGATTGTGTCACCAGGTTTGAAGGTGCATTTACGAAGGTTGTTATTCATGCTCTGAGAAAACTCTGGTCAGTTTATTAACAGTCATCTGAGAAATCTGCTTGAGAATTTGGGACCCAGAGATGACCCTTGTGAAAAACACGATAGTTTTTTCATTTTGGTTTCACAGGTTCTGATCTGGTCTTCACCAATCTGTCAAGTATCAACTGTTACGATTAGGATCATTAGATACTGTCTTGTTCTGTCCTTCAGCCAAACATATGCTTTACTTAACTTGCATTACCACACTGTGACTCTTCCCAGACCTTCATCCAGTGCTCCATATATTTTGGTAAGTTTGATTTCCTCCTCTGCAAACAGCAACATATTCCATGTTGTGTCACCAGACCTCAACCTTTGCTAGTACATTTTACAATGTACTGAAAGAAATAGATAGAGAACGTAACTCCTCGGTTCAGGCTCTTGCTTGAGATGTGATCTAATCTGCAACTGGATGTTTCAGGAGAGAAAAAGATTGGGATTTGCCTACCCATAAACCTGTAGCTATGAAAATAAATATAAAATATGGTTGTTAATCAGGAACAGCATTGCAGTTTCTGAGGCTACAAATTCAACAAATTACAAGACTGCTGATGAATATATTTCATTAAAATTCTGTTTGGAATAGATTTCATCAATAATTATAAGTTATTTCTATAACACATCCAATGACATTAGCATAGTTTTTTCATTTTAAACCTTCAAAGATTCTATTTTCCCCTCTCTACACTATGAAACACAGAAAGTGAATGACGGAATGAATGAGATTTTTGTGTGAATGTAAACTATAACTTTTTAAACAGAAATTATGTAATGATTTCATGTTTTTAATATGAAATTAGAAAATAAAATCTTTGTGTCTATTTTCAAATAAAGTTATTCTCCATTTCCACTAAAAGTTGCAGAGTTGATACATAAACTCAATGAGTTTCTAAAATTTGTCATCCTCCTATGGTAATAGAATTTCTTTTATCAAAATATATCATATTTAACCATAGAATCTGGGTTATGCTTTCAACAGATGATCATTAGCAGAGGTAGGAACAAGACCTGCATGCAGTGGTTTCCAGGCCACTGCCCTCTTTGCTGGACCATGCAGAGGAGAACAGCACTTCAAAATGTATTACATATATTGCATATGTTAGTAATATATTTGTTACTGTGTTTTAAGCTGGATAACTGCTGCCCTTACTGCCACAAACAGTCTTCAAGACATTAACTTTTGTCAATTATGTTGCATATCAGGAAAGTATATTTTTTATAACATATATTCAATAAATAGAAACCATTTTTCACTACTAGAGGTAGTGATGGGTCTACTGTTGATGGAACAAAATCAGTTTTAACTAAATGTAAATGTCCTTTTAACACTCTTGAATACAGCTATACTGCCAGGTAGGTTTGCTTTCTTGTTTGCTCCAGGGCCAAGTCAAATGATCCATTTACACAGAACATATTAGTTCACTCCCAAGGTTCAGGTTATAGCAATCTACTTAGTTCCCTTGATGAAGAAACCTTTGGTCAAAAAGAGAAAAGTTTGTTGACAGCTGAGTCAGTTATTTTATATTATCCCAAAATGCCACGTCCCAATTTACCTATGACATACCCTTATATGTACAACAAAAATACCCAAGCGTGGCAGGTTGTGAAACAACCATTTTATTATTCACCTGTTTGTCTCTTTTGCAGCATCTTCTGTTGAGGACACAGCATGCAGCTGCTCACAGCCTCTTTTCCCAGTGCACTGCAAAGAATTTCCTAGGTTATTTGTGAGAAAACTGGTAAGCCTGCTGTGTATACTCAGGCACACTGGGAAGTTCACTAGTCAAAGCTGAAAAGTGTAAAAGCTGTCAATCTGTGTGTGTTTACCAATTTCCCTTCTTTGTCCAAGATCAGTTCTGTTGGAGGAGACGAAAGACTCTGTGATGAGACAAAAACCCAGCATACCTAATACATTATTTATTCAACAGATAACTTTTTCTCTGGTTTCATGGCAACCCGTGCACTCTATCTCAAAGTTGTCATAACACCTGATATGCAATGCAAAATAAATCTGTGCATAACACAAAATATAAAGAGCATGTATTGGCTTTGTATTTCCAGATAATAGTTCTTACCCAATTTCCCCTTCTTTACACAATTTTTTTCCAAGATACATTTGAGAGTATTTATGTTTAAATATGATATCCACGTGCTTAATGGAAATTTCCATTTAAAAGACTACTGCTTCACCTTATTCTTACAGGACTTCTTATTGAGAGGTTTGACCTACTTTTCAAGTCTGTACTTTAAGTCTTCTTGATAGAGGTAATAAGACACTCTTCTATGCTGTTAGTCCTATCCCAATTCTTAGTCCACTCATTTATTTTTCTCTTCTAACTCTGCCATATTGCTATCTTCCCATTTATTATCCCATCTCTCTCACTGAATTGTGAGGGTTGCCAGTGTAACTATGAAGAGCTTGTACTTTTTCTTCCAGCCAGAACACAGAATGATTGCTTGTCCTGACATTCTTGTCCTTCTATTTTTTTCAGCTACACTTACTAGAAATAAATCTTAGGTCTGCCATCTTAGAAAAAATAAAAAGTTCAGGAATGACAGTAATGTTTGCATCTGCCGAAAATAGGTCTTATGGTAATAGATAATACTGATTCTTCCTTGTTTATTTCAACAATCTTAAAGGGGAAAAAATGCATTTTAGCCATATATGCCTAACCTTGATGCTTATTTATCACATTTTAAGATAAGTTTCAGGTTGTAGGTTTTCTTCCATTAACAGAGACTTTCATTACATTTGATCTTCTTAACATTTTAAAACTTTGCATTTAATCAGCTTTCAGCTTTGAAGATGTAAGTTTTGCTGCACAAAACCCTATCTTACTTTAGTTAAAAGACAAAAAGTCTGGGGCATCTACTTCTCAAATATAAAATGACCTTGAAAGGGTAGTTTAGTTGTAGCAGTTATAATATAGCTAACTTTTGAGTTCTAGTTCCATACCTTTTCATGTAGAAAACGAACTTTGAATTATCTTTATTAGGGCAAAACACCTTTCCTAGTTCATCCGATTCCCTGGAAATATTTCAGTTGAAACAGAAGCAAAAAAAATAGGAAGATTATTTTACTTTAACCTATAGCAATATGGTGTTTGCTATGGACTGTCAATATAACACGCTATAGTTTTACTCAGCTGAAAAGAGACCAAAGGAGAGGAATTAACAAAATTAATGAAGGATTAAAGAAGTTTAGCTCCATTGCTTCACAACTTTTCTGAGCCTCTTTACTCTGAAATCTATTGTCTGTCTAAGCCTGAACAGGACATGACAGAACATGCCTTTCTATAGCTTTTGTAAAATTTTAATTTGGAAATGACCACTACAACTGTTGTTATATAAACTGACTGACAAACTGTTGCTTGAGAAATTCTTATATTTTGAGTTTTCATAGTGCTTGAAGCAACAAGTACCTGATGCTAACAGAATCTTTTAGACACTATAATACTAGTTATAACCAGTTTTTTTAGATTACTATATGTATGTACTGTGATTCAGTTAATGGTTCTCTCAGCCATTTCAGGCTTGGTTGTTCATCGGCTACTGTATGTGGTTTAAACTGAATGGACTTTTTCCATATTCTTTGTCACTTTACAAACCCTTGCCTAACTGAAGAAGCTGAGGCAGCTGAGCTTGTTTAGCGTGGCAGAGTGAAGGTTAAGGAAGTTCTTATAGCAGGTGGCAACTACTTGAAGGGTAGCTACAAAGATGACAGAGCCCAAGTCTTCTTGGTAGTGGCAATCGATATGGCAAGAAGGCCAAAGGAGACATTGAACCTTGAGAAGTTCAGGTTGGAAATCAGGACACACAAAAAAAAATCATTATGAAAAAAACACAACACTGAAACAAGCTATCCCATCCCTGGACATTTTCAGAACTCAGACAAAACCATAGCTGCATTACCATCAATATTGGCAGATGCTAAGAAAAGTCACAGCCACCTCCTTCTGCCATACTAGCTCCGCTGAAGCTGTTACAAATGGAATGTGAAACCATGCAGAGGTGAAACGTGGCAGTTGTTCATTTTTTTACTGATTTTTGTAGATACAATGCTCTCGTCCCTACAAACCACACAATCTTTTGAAGTTGTGGCTGTTTTGAAAATGACCATCTCTCCCAAAATTCTACCGCATCTACCACAAAATCAAAACCTGGTGAACTTTTTCATGTAACTACAATGGAGTAGATCTTCAGTAGATCTAATTCTTTTGACCAACCTCATAAATACTTTACAAGTACATTTCCACTGCCTATTTGAGGAGGTGGAGCTTCAGAAACAATCATTAATGATCTAATGTTTCTGTATTTAAACCTGTGTAAAACAACCGACTAGAAGAATGTTCAAAGGCATTGTGAAATTTATTGTGCCTTTTTTTTGCCCTTTTTTTTTTTTAATAAATCCTTGTGCTAGAAAGTAACGAATGCCTTAAACTAAGTAAAACATAGAATGAGGGCACTAAAGTGCCATATTTTTCAAAGCACAATCAAATATCTGCATATATTCTCACCTTAGCTGAAAACTCCTGCCTTGGAAATTACTAAATGCAAGTGCATCTTCCACAGCTCATTTTAGAGCTGACAGCTGTGTGGTGTCTTTGTTTTTAAAGCTATAACTTCCAAAAGGCTAAAATGTGTCAAGTGCCAAAGCCTGGTGGGTTTTTTGTTCAGTTCTTACATGATAAATCTATAAACCCAACTCAATCTAAAGCCTGAGAGAAAGGGACTGCACTATAAAAGCTTAAAATTAAAATAAGTAAGCTCTTCTGAGTACCAGTTTGCGAGGACATGTTGTCTGATGTGTACTGAGATCTGGTGTCTATTCTAACAAATTAAATTAGGCATTGTACAGTGTAGGATTTATGTGAAAGTATATTTTTACAAGAAGTATTATTGGTGAAAAAAATAAGAAGGCTATTTACAGCAATGTAGTTTATGAGCCCAAAACATAACTGTCGGATATAAAACTCAGAAAAATAAACACTGGCAAAATATTAAAAAATAACTTCGAAAGAATTGGATAAGAGATATTACAAATGTGGGGGGGGGGGGGGGGTGAGGCAAAGAAAAAAAAATCCATTTTATATTAAAGATGGTTTTGTCTAGAGATAAAAACAAGTAGTACAAGGAAAAAAATATTTCTCGAGCACGATAATAGTTTTTGGAATTAAATCTCAGAGGTGTGAAACTTCCTTTCAATTTTCCATTCAGACTTCTCTAGCTAGAGCCTTGACTGACATTCTGTTTCATTGTTTTTGTTAAATACAGTACAATGACAACTAAACATTTTTTGCAGTAAACATATTTGACATAACCCTGGAGAATATACCAGTGACCAGTCCCATCAAACTGCAGTATTTTACTCTGAAGCTGCCAGGTGAAAATATTTATTCTGCAATCATCTCTTAATTCATTATTTTTCATTGACTGACTCTTATTTTCCCACATCCTCTGTCCCTCCCTCCTGACACATCCATGTTGCCAAAGTGGTATTGGATTTGTAGCTAACTCAGGAGAACAGCGAACAAGGCGACATTCACAGTTTTCAGATTCTGAGTGAATCCCAGTGCTGGTGATGCGATGGGAATAATCCACACCTCCAGTTTGGCTAAACCATCTCTCTCCATTGACACTAAGAAAATCCCTGTGAAGTTAAGAAAGATATAGACTCATTTTGAGGTGCAAATTTAAATTATCAGATTTAAAGAACAGATAAATGCTTGTTTTAGCAGATCACCTCTACATGTTCTGCTAGGATCCCCTTGTGCTGCTCTCAGTCTCCCACTTAATGAACAGATATAATACCAAATGTGAAAATGTTACTATTTGAAGATCATCAGGATCATAAAGAATTTGTGCCCTCCTTTTGCATCCCCCCTATGGGAGTAAAAATCCAGACACAAATACATCACAGCAAATAAATATTACTTAATGGCTTCCTGATGAGTTTAATACCCCAGCAGTCACATCAGCACAGAAATTACTAGGGGGGCCCTACTAGTGGAAAAGAAAACATGATGGTTTCGTTGTATGTATTACTTGTTGGCCACCCTTATGCAGCTTCTAAGCAGGCAGAATCTCCTCCAAGTGCACAACAGTTGTCACTGACCTGGATTCACAGTGCCCATTCCCAGCACTGAGCTGAGCTGTAGAGGTAAGAATGCATTCTCCACTTCAAAAACTGGCTGTTAAAGGAGCATAAATCAGAAAGGATATATTAAGCAAAGGGTGGTTATGTGAAGGAATTATCAGACAAAGCATGATTTCATGGATTGCCTAGAAAAGTTGCAGGAAATGGACTTTGAATGATACAATATATTTAAAATTAACAAAATGAGATCTGGAAGTTATGAAGATGTTATAGCAAGTGATAAAATTAAAATTACTATAACAGTAGTTCAGAGACCTAAGTCTGAGTAAAAAAGGGGATGCGATCAGAAAGTTTTGAATCTAACCACATACATCTTAATGGGTGTATTCAAATTCATGTGTTCATAAGTGAGAAATAAAAGGAAACAGTTTTTACTGACAGGTAGCAAGTAAAGTTCTGTACTAGTTTATACATCACTCATAGATTTATTAAGTAGGTGTCTGATCTAATTTCCATGAAAATCAAAAAGGAGTTCAGATTAGGTTCCTATATTTCACTTTAACAACTTTTTCAATTAACAACATCAATATGCAAACCAGAAAGAACTAAGCTTTACTCTTATGTTCTGATGTAGCTCCAAGGACTGTAGCTAGATTTTCTTTTCTTATTAAAGAAGCAACTTCATCCTGGTGATATTTCCACAGTTACTTCAATAGGTCATTCATCATTAAAAACAAGACAAAACAAAACAACACAACACAAAACAAACAAAACAACAAAATAGTTTCAACATATAATAAAGTCTTGTTAGAGTCCTTTCCCAACTGTCCAGCTCTCAGTCTAGTGTCTGATCCACATATAAAACTTTGTTATTAGCATGAGTACTTCAGAGCTCTTTGTTGCAAAATATCTTTGTTTTTAACAATAGGCCTGTCACAACTATGGTTAGACTGTTGTATTGCTCAGCAAGCTTCTAAAGCCCTTTTGCCACATCTTCAAAAGGCAAATATATTTTCATGGCAGGATACTGTGACGTGTGCAGTTGTGTAAGGATGACTTTGCAATCTCCTCTTTTGCACAGATATACTAGAATATATTATGGAAAAAGCAGAACCAAAACATCCCAAAATAGAAGATTATCATGGGAACAGCCAAACAGATATTAGATTAAGTTGATAAGTACCAGGAAACTCCTCTGATCTTAAAATTCAGAGCAGAACTTCTTATGCAGAATAGGTGATTTCATGCAATAAAGCCACTTATGCTCTATCACTGTATACGGTGGATACAATTTTCTTAAAATACAGAGAGCATTAAAATATACTTTTCCATAGAAACGAATAAATTGTCGTACATGTATTTAATGGACATTTAATTAAATTGTGGTTCAGAAAAGGTTAAACCTACTTCATATGGGTAATGAATAATGTCAAGGTGAAGGCAATCAGCAAGAGGGGGAAAAGAGCATGATTTTCAAGGAATTTGAACAAATTAAGATGTCTTATTGTAGGGAAGCCCCTTCTACAGTTTCCTTTGCACATCCTGTATTTATTAAATGTGTAGCTATCAGAATTGTCTCTGCATGACAACTTGAGGAGCATACCCTTTTGTCAAGGTGTCTAGCAATTAAAACCAATATTTTTACCTTTAGAACTTAATTTCTAAAAATATATATATAAATAGATAACCACAGTTAAACTCAGTATCCAAAGGTAGTATCTTATGAGAAAGATCTGTCTAGGACAAGAGGTAATGGTTTTAAACTAAATGAGGGGATATTCAAGCTAGACATGAGGAAGGAATTTTTTATAATGAGGGTGGTGAAACACTGGCACAGGTTGCCCAGTGTGGTGGTAGATGCCCCATCCCTGGAGACAGTCAAGGCCAGGTTGGATGAGGCTCTGAGCAGCCTGATCTAGTTGAAGATGTCCCCTGTCATGGTAGGGGGGGTTGGACTAGATGAACTTTGAAGGTCCCTTCAAACCCAAACTATTCTATGATTCCATGACTCTACAAAATCTCTATGCTAAATCCACTCCTTCAGAATCTCGCATTATAGCCAGACTTCAAGGCATTTTGCCGGCATCTCCAGCATTGGTGATGCCATTCTGCAGTCTGCAATGACAAATGTGCATGATGAGCACTGACACAGAAAATATGGGCTCAAAATACCTTTCAGAACACAATAAACTAGATATACATTATTATAACGTCAAGAGTAAGGTAGTTTACGTCTACGTGCAAACTCTATGCATTCAGAAACAAACTTTCATTATATATAAATTAAAATTTGCAGTTCCAATCAACAGAAGCTTTTTCTGAACATGTTGTTTAAAGTATTCTGAAAGCTCCTGGTTTAGATCAGCCAGACTGACACCTCAGACTGCTGGAAACCTTTGACCTTAAACAACTTCTGCACCTGTTTTCTTATTGAAAAAAAAATCAGTTAATTTGAGTTTCGTGAGAGTGAATGAATCAATGTTTATGAAGCACTCTGACACCCTAGAGGAAATGAATACTTCTACCTTACAGTGACGTTTGAATAACTGAGGCAAGTAAAGCCATGGGGTATACAGTGAACAGTGAGAGGCAAATATAATATACAACTGCTCACTGTTGGAGTACTGTCTATTCTTTGTGCTTAATGGTGCAGAGGTCCTATGTAATTACAGTGTCATAGTATATGCAGCAAAAGAGGGCTGAATTAAGGTTTCCCGGGCAATCTTAATTCTGGCATTTCCTATCTTTTGAGTACTTGACTCTTCAACCTTAATAATGTTCTTTTGTGAGTAAGATTATTTGTGTTTTAAAGACATCAATCATTACAGTATCTAGGCAACACCGCATGAAGTACAAACAGCAAATCCTTCATTATAGAGGAACTTGCTTTCATTTCTTCCTCAAGAGGAAATAATCCCCAGGACAGTGTATCCCACAGCATGCTCCCAGGAACAACTCTGTCATTAGCAGGGCACCTGCAGAAAGTGGTCTGGTTTTGAATGCTCCTTTAGATTTGAGGACAATCTTATCTCTGGCAGCAGCGTGCTCCACAGGGACAAATCCTTCACTGAAAATACCCTGCCTATGCCCCATCAGAGTTGAAGCTTTCATAAACTCCAGTGTCACCCTCAAATGCAATAGCTGCAGGAGGAAAATGATGTAAGGGAGAAAGCTGGAGAAGCTGAACAGGAAGGCCATACAGGCAAACAGGCATTTTAGGGTATTGCATTGAACCCAGTGTTGCATGAGTAGCCACTTTCCAGCAAATTATGATACAGCCCATTTTCTCCCATCACGTTAGCAGCTGGGTGACTGAACAGCAATAAGAAACCATAGCTTCTGCAGAGTTTTCAGGTTTCATTGGAGTAAATTATAATCAATTTCTGTGGTGGTTAATAGCATGACTTTCTTCATTTGAGATCTCTAGCAAAAATCTGACTGATATGAAGCAGTTGAGGTAGGACTTCTAAAGAAAAGAAATACACAGCTTTCTGTGCTTCAGAAAGAAGCCCTTTAGCCCACAGTGCACCCCAAAATGTGTCTTTAGAAATGTTAACCACAATACACTGTGAAGAAGACACCTGGTCAGGCAGACCTGCTGGGTCTATCCCCGAGAGAGGATGAGAGCAGGAAGGCTTTGCAGCTGTGTCCCACAGGTGGGTCATGTGAGTACACAGTGACACCCTGGCTGATGCTGGCTGAAAGGATGGAAAGTTCAAGCCCTTTTGCTTTCAGTAGACCTGTGCCAGAGCCTCATACACATAACAGAGACACTGTGGTCAGAGAGGAAAACAACACTCTTGCCCAGATGATCCTACAGGGTGATTACAACCTGTAACAAGAGGAAGATCACCGTGGGAGCTCAACTTTCTTTTTCCAGTGAGGACGACTTTAGGTTAAGAACAACACAGAAGTTCAACTTACTGCATTCATTTTTATTTGACTTCTTCCAGAAAAGGCTCTGTGCCATGGAGATGTTATTACTTAGTATTCCAACTCCACCAGCACCTGTAGAGTATGCAGTCCCCCATCCTCTCTTTTTCAAACAGTGTTTTTCAAACAGTGTTTTCTCCCCTGATGAAAATATTACCCACATCCAACGCTATCTTATTAGTCTCCAGTACAACTCTTTCAGAATGTATACAGCTTGGGTTTTGAAGAAAGTATTTTAGACATGCAAACAGATATCCTTTTACGATTCGGTTTTTGCTTTTCAATTTCTGTGAAAAATAGGGAAAATTTTTGTTTCTAATGGGAGCGACAGTTGGTCACTCCCTGTGTGTAATAATCAAAGCTATTTGGAAGAATTATCTGCAAAGCAAGAACCATTTTTTATACCACTGTTTACTACTTAATGGTGAATGATAAAAAATAACCAAAACTTCAATAAAATTTATTAACCTTTTTACCATTTCTTTTTTACACTTGAGATACCAGAACTGCAGCATAAGAATCAGTATTATTTCACCTCGCATCCTCCCTTTGAGGGATGAGAGCTGCAAGATGATCTCCCAGGTGAATTGTACGGTCATCTGCCTGTAACTCTTTATCAAAGAGACACTGGTGTTTCTAGTGCAAAGCAAACAGAAAGATATGAGTTTTTCCTTTATTAAAGGTTGAAGGAACAACAGAACAGTCTTTTTAATACAGAAAACATAACAATGTAAGACCAGTTTATTTTGCTGTGCTACAGTTCAGGTTTTTGCTCCAAGTGGTAAATGCTTAAACAGAATTGCAAGAAATTGCAATATATATATTGCAGATATATTTTGTTGTTTGCTTAGATTTTTCCAGAAAACAAAACAAAGCTGTCCCACAATTGCTGAAATACTTAATTATCCTATTGGCAATTTATATAATCTTTCTCCTGGTAATGCAAAAGATTCAAAGAGAGAGAAGATAGAGGAGAGGAGAGGAGAGGAGAGGAGAGGAGAGGAGAGGAGAGGAGAGGAGAGGAGAGGAGAGGAGAGGAGAGGAGAGGAGAGGAGAGGAGAGGAGAGGAGAGGAGAGGAGAGGAGAGGAGAGGAGAGGGGAGGGGAGGGGAGGGGAGGGGAGGGGAGGGGAGGGGAGGGGAGGGGAGGGGAGGGGAGGGGAGGGGAGGGGAGGGGAGGGGAGGGGAGGGGAGGGGAGGGGAGGGGAGGGGAGGGGAGGGGAGGGGAGGGGAGGGGAGGGGAGGGGAGGGGAGGGGAGGGGAGGGGAGGGGAGGGGAGGGTGAGGGAGGGGAGGGGAGGGTGAGGGAGGGGAGGGGAGGGTGAGGGAGGGGAGGGTGAGGGAGGGGAGGGTGAGGGAGGGAAGGGGAGGGTGAGGGAGGGAAGGGGAGGGGAGGAAAAGGAAAAGGAAAAGGAAAAGGAAAAGGAAAAGGAAAAGGAAAAGGAAAAGGAAAAGGAAAAGGAAAAGGAAAAGGAAAAGGAAAAGGAAAAGGAAAAGGAAAAGGAAAAGGAAAAGGAAAAGGAAAATGTGTTCTGGTCAAAAAAACATTAGACAAAAAAGTCTGTCCATCTGATCCAACAGGATTTTCCTACAATGACAATAAGGTTGGCTACTGCATAGGTGCCTTCTGAGAAAACTGGCATGAGTGGCCTACACAGGATGACTGCGAAATAATTGTTTACCATTTCTTTTAATACAATTCAACAGAACACAACAGATTGAGAGTTATTCATCTAAGTCAAAACCAGCAACCCTTGACTCTGCTTTTGGTCAGTAGGTGCTCCTACAGAACAGTCCATTTCACCTGTCCTAAACATATTAGGGTACGCTGTATGGCCCGTGGGGCATGTAACTTTTCTTCCATTAATGGCATAAAAGAGAATTGATGGTGATTGTCTAAGACAACATTTAGAAGTCTAAAAGAGGTTCATTCTTGGCTTCCTTATGAATATCAAATCTGAAGTTATCGGGGTCCTAATAAGAGTCAGTATGATTTACATTAGGTGTTGTGTCTACCACATTAGGACTAATCCATATGTAACTTGAATATAATGACAGTATCAACCTTTATTGAACAATCAGGGTGCTGCAACTCTGGCTGAATAAAAATCTTCTCATCTAAAGTGAAATCTCATTCTTGTGCAAACTAAGAGAGAAATATCATTGCACATTAAATGCAAAATATTTATTCCGATTTTGCTGGCACAAAAGTTTAATTAAAAAGCAAAGCAATACAAACAAACTTACAAAGCAAAACACTGTTTTTCTTGGATTCTACTATTTACTATTTCAGTCATAACAGTACTAAAAAATCTCCATTAGGATTATACTACTGAGGTAGGTCTTGCATAAACTTGAGAAAACATATTCCCTCATCTGCCAAAGCAAAACTCTGAGGGAGAATAATTACAATTGACTTTTTTCCTCCTAGCCTGATCACAAGAATACTTTTGTTTTTTCAAATTCAATCAGGCAGATGTGAAGGACTGCATATAATAAATATTGCAAAGTCAGTATTCTGGTCCTTTTAAGTGACATTTTGGAAAGCTGAGTTTGAAGTAAATTTTCTTTCTCATCACATCAAGGCAAATCCTGGGAGGTCACATGTCTCTCACTTTTTTTCCCTACCTCACTGCAAACAGAAAGTAGAGGGCAGAAAATGTGACTTAGAAGGTTAGTTTTTCAAGTTTTCTTTTTTCTTCTTCACTTTTTTTCTTTTCTTGGTCACAAAACTCCAGACTACACTTGAGCTTGGTTATAGGATTTACTAGCCTGCTGGCAAAGCTCTTGGAGCTTTCATGGTATATAAGCTGAAAAGGAAATGAGCAAGGAGCAAACAAGAATCTTCAGCTAATGCAGAAAAGATCTGTAGAAACCTGTAAAACTTTTGAACCCTCAGCCTAGATCTGGAACAAACATGAAACTTTGTATAGCAAGGTTTTCTCACTCCTTTTTTGTTTGTCTCTTGAAACAAAAATGATCAAAACAAGAATAATAAAAAACAGCTGTGTACTTGAGAGTGATGCAATACAGACTGACTGTAATAAAAAATTACAGAAATTATAAATATCTCATTCCATTACTGCTAGTTGTACATTGAAATCATATTATAATCATATAATAATCTCAAGTTTTTCTAATAATCTGAAAAAATTACTGTGTATCTCTAAAAAATACTAAATATTAAAAATTAACTCATTAATTGGTTGGATTTTATTGACTTGATGACATCAAAATCTTTCAATCATTACTCAGCAGATGAAGGAATAGGTTTGCTTTGATTTAAACAGTATGAACAAGAGGTTTATTATGGATCTTCTGTCACGTTGTTTTGATTGTAAAATTGCCTCATTCTCACTTTGTTGTTGGAAAAGAATTGTAAGCAATGGTTAAAACACTAAAATATGCATAGTATGGCATCAACAACAAAAAAGCTTACATAACCATACTGCTCCACTTGGTTTGTGATTTTGATTTTAAATGTAGAAGATGTTATTAGCAGATGGAAAAACATTAACCAGCTTTTAAAAAATCTTGATTAATAGTCAAAAGCACCAAAGATAGAGCTGTTATCTTCAACACAAGTATTTAATGTAGTTTTCTTCCTCACATTTTCTGGGTGTATAGCTATTGTGGTCTATTGCCTTTTTATTACTGGATTAATTCTTTCCTTGTGTATCAGCGTGACACAGCCGACTTCCAAATCTATACTCATAAAACTAACCCTAATGCTGCATGATACAGAATATGTTAGTATAGTCAAAGAACAAAAGACAAGCAGAGAAGTATGCTAATCTTTAACAAAGCAAAGCACATTAAAAAGAATGAGCCCAGCTTCAGTTGCATTGGTTATACAATTGCACTTCAATAATGACTAGACACTTTGCTGGATCAGACCTAACAGCTGCAGTATCATACAGACACCACTGAGATTAGGTATCCAAATACTTCTTTCTGTCAGCTGAAACACCAAAATCCATAACTTGTCAGCTTTTATTTTGGCAATTTTCTGTCTTATATCTTCTTATTCCAAGTTTGCAAACTGTGATAATGGATAAAGGGACGTAGTATTGTTACCTTTGGTTATTTTTTTTCCTCTTTAAACTTGCCTTTTTTAACTGTAATGCTGCAAGAAGCAGTTTTTTAATGCTTGGCAATCTGTCAGAAAGGTAAATGTAATTTTCCCGAGAAATACCAAAATCCTATAGGCTGTGCACAGCCAAGACATTTCTTTTCAAGATCCCTTAAGGATGATCATCAGGTGTGAGAAAATTCAATTGGAAAAGTACCAGTGTTACAGAAATATTTTTTCCATGCTGTAACATGAATTTGAAGATTCTTTACCTAAGCATTGAGTTATGCGTGAGTACGCTGTGAGACAGCTGCCCTGGAGGCATAGTACAGCTGAAGGTGCAGAGGAGTGAACTCCCCAGAGGAGTCATGATTTACTGCTGACCACACCTACAGCATTTATAAAATGTCAGTACAGCACATCTTGGTGTGGGAGAGAAAAATACAGCCAAGCAATGTTTCCTTTCAGTGCTCTTCTTTTCCAGTGTTTATGTCTGCTGTATGCTTTCGCTGAGTTTGAATCCTCCTTTTTTTTGAAAACAGAATTACCATGCTAATGACATTTACAAACCACCTGCTGTGTACAACTCCTCCAGAGGAATTTTGTGGAATGATTCCAAGTCCTTCTTTCTTTACATATTTATATATATGAAAGATGTTATGGTGTTTGTGGATAAGATAGAGTTTGAACTGCTTGCATCTAGATGCTTTTTATTGTCCATAGGGAGACCTAGGCAGATATCTGGGCCTCAGTGCTCCATTTGACTCCTCTTTCTTAAGACACTAGTGCTGAGACAGCTTTCAGGAGGGAAAGTGGTCTTGATATAAGACCACTAATGTCAAAAGGGGACATCACATAAAGAAGACACATTGCAACTTCTAAGTTGACATACAAAAAGTTCTAGTGGAGCTACTTATGGCATATTCTTTTTTGTGGGAGGAATAACAGACTGCCAAGAGATCACATGGAAGAACAATCTCACTTCAGATAATAACCTTTTTAAACAATTTGTGGAGGGTAGTAGCTAACAGCCTGACGTTAAATGGTGAAAGGAATCCACGTTTTCTGGTGTATTTCTCAAAGAAAGATCACCCAGTCTTCAATGGGCAACTCCAAAGTATTGTCTGTGAGTCCTGGGCGCTTTAAAATAAAAAGCTTAGCATGAAAACTGTGATAGCTGAAGAGCATTTTTACTGAGCTAGTTTGTTCCTCTGTCAGAAATAAGCATTGTGCTTTAAAGGTATTCAGTGAGGATCTGTGCAGACATGTTCACAACAAGTAGAGTCACACCCTGCTACATGGGGTTTATGGCATGAATCAGAGACGGAAACACATTTCAAAGTTTGGCCTGGTTTTTTTTGCAGAGTACAGATATCCCGAAGTAGTTGAAGAAATTATGTGCAAACTTTACTTGGGAACAACACAGGGATGACATTTCCTTGTTTCTGTAATGTTCAGCTTGTCAGAAAACATTGCCTTTAGGATCTTACTCTTCCAATTAGTAAATCCCGAGACAAACTTTGTAAAATCATGAAGTGCCTATTAAGCACTCTGTCAGGGGAAGAGTATCAGTAGACAACTGACCATCTAAGGCAGAGGATGGAGAAATGAGCTAAAAGATAAAATGACAAACACAAGATTAATTATGAATCACTCAGAATCATATTTTAGCCACTCTAGAGGTAGCCTGTAAGAACTTCACTTAGATATCTGCTGGAATGCTTCTGAAGAAAATTAAGCTTGTATTATTGCTCAAATTTAGATATGTTGACAAATAGGCAAAATTATTTTCTAATTTAATTCACTGTCTGACATTCATGTATTTATATTCATATGCTGAGTTTCTCTATTTGTTGAACAGCTATTCATAAATGACTCTTCAGGTGAAAACCTGGGTTCCATCCCTGAGTGTCCTCATCCTCTTGGTTTCAAGAGAAAGAAAGAAAATATTGCTGATAAACCTGGCCAGGAGTGTTCTGCAAAGGGAAATAAATTTACCAACAAATGCATTTACAGGTGACAAAATAAAAACAGAGAGAGATGATTTGCCTAAGGGAGACAAAAGGACAAAAGCAGAAAGGGGAATGGTTCCTTGTCTCCTGGTTCAAGTGAGTTTGTCTGATTCACAGTCATGTGTACAGCTTGGAATGGTACTGCAGAGGATGACTCCTTTAGTTACACCTTGAGGACACAGTGTGAAATTCAACAAGGACACACAAAGGTAAATAACCCCTGTCAGCAATTCAGGCTGGGGCCTGGCTGCCTGGGGGTAGCTCTGCTGAAGAAGCCAGGGAGGTTCTAGTGAGCCTGAGCCAGCAATGAGCTCCAGCAGTAGGGATGGGCGACAGTATTTGGGAGAGTGTTAGCATAAGCGTGGCCAGTGGGTGAAAGGAAAAGTTTTATTTTCTTTCATGTGGCACTCGTTAGACCACATCTACACGATGACATCCAGTACTGTGCCACCCCTCCCTGATAAAACACAAACATTGATAAAGTGAAATGATTTCATGAGAGGCCACCAGGATGGTCAGGGCTGCAGCACTTGCCCTGTGAGGAGAGGCTGAGGGAGCTGGGCTCGTTCAGCCATGAGAAGACACAGCTCCAAGGGAGACCTAACAGTAGCCCCAGTGCTTGTGGGGGAATTATTGAGGAGATATAGTCAGGCTTTTCACAGTGGTGTATCACAGGAGGATGAGAGTAAATTGGAAGTTGAAATGGGAGGTTTGGAGGGGATATAAGGAGAAACTTTGTCACCATAAGGATACCTCTCAGTAGAGCAGGTTGTCCAAAGAGAGAGATTATGGAGTCTTGGAGGTTTTCAGACCCTTCTGGGTAAAGACCTGAGCATCCTGATCTGGCCCCACAGCTGATCCTGGTTTCAGCAAGAGGCCTGACTAGAGACTTCCTGAGGTCCCTTTGCACCTGAATTATCCTGTGATCCTAAGACAACTGTGACTATTTATACCTTATGTGAACATTTTGTACTGTCAAGAACACTACAAGTCAACTCACTCATAGAATGCAACATCCATGTTTTGTACAGTATTCCTGAATGGGTTTTCATACTTTCAGATTAATTGAGGTAAAAATATAAGCTTAATATTATGAATTATTATCAGTAAATATTGTTCAAGAAAATGACTATTTTCCAGTGGTTAGTATTAGTAAAATGCATAATTAACATTAACCTAACGTTCATAACAAACAATGACTTAAATAATTCCATTAGTGACATTTTAGGGGTACCCTTCTCATGTGACTTGGCACAGCTGTTCTGCCTCTGCTTTAGAAAAACACTGTTGAAATGACAGCAAAAACCAGGCTTACTGACTGTGTCAGTAGAGTTCAGTAACATCCAGTTACAAAATACAGTAGGGATTGCTCCACATAATTGTGAGTGCAGTGTTGGTAATATAGTTTTCTATAAATGCTCAGCTATGTTGGCATTGTTTGTGAGGACACACCATTTCTAAGAATTTTGTTGATGTCATTTTTTTTTTAATTGAAGCAACACGTACAACACGTAAAAAAGGATGGCAAAGTCTTCATGGATAGTTTGAACTGATGCTTCAAGGACAGTATGGAAATTTTATTTTTACAGAAATGAACTTCATTTTCAGGCAGTCCAAAACTGCTTCTAACATACACTGAGGTCCACTATCAGACAAAACCCCTCTAGAAGTCTGTAGCTGGCAGGAAAGGCCTTGAATTAGTGCATTTTTGTTAGTACTAATTGCACATTGTTCAGGCTTCTAGTTCCAACCACCCACCATTGCAGTCTTCTTCAAAGATACAGCCCACGATGCCATGTGTGAGCAAAGGTGAATTCTCATGGTTCAAATCTGCTGGATGGTGATTCAGACACAGTCGATCCATAAACTGTATTTCCAGGATTTTTGTGACACAATGAAACCTTTTGCTTCAAGCCATGGTGGGAAGAAGGGCTCATTACTAAATCTAGAGTTTAGAAGGTATCTTCTCACATATCTATTCAGTGTTACTGTGTGACTTTCAACCTAGCCAGATCACAGTGTAATCCTATGTAATTCTGGTAAGGACTGACAATAAGCTGTTAGTTCCAAATGCATTTATGTGTAAGCTAAGACACAACGGCTTAAATGAAAAACTGAACATGTTAATGTGACTACCCTCTTCTCTTCCTTTTTGCTTTTTGTGGGTGTTCCAGAAAGCTATTATTACTGGTATAAAGAGGGATTCACTGACAACTGTAGCAACTGAAATACAAGGCTTCTTTTAAGCTAGGGCTTCTGTCTTTTCACTTGTTGCTCCTATGTATTTCTTGTATCAGGCCATTGCATAATTTGCTGCTTAAACCTTTACATCTTTTACTGAGCTTACTCTGGTGCTAACTTCTAACTCCTTTTGCTGATGTTCAGTCTGGTGCCAACATCTAACTCCTTTTTGCGGATGTTCAGTCAGCTAAACCAGGAACATTAGTGGTAGCTACATAATTTTAGCTAAGGATAGCTTTAAAACTAACCTGGTTCCTGGTTCCAAAACCCTTTAATTAGTTAGAGAGGATTGCAAACTTTGGGAATCTAAAAATGAAAAGGCCAAGTTATAAAATTGTTATTTCAAGTGATGCACCTCAGAAGCAACCTGATGTTTGCACAATTCATTCTTTTTGTGTCCCTTTCCCTGAAATCCCAATGTCATTTCAAACCCTGGGAGTAAATTTGTAAATTAGTATGTTGCTCCTTTTCCACTTGCGAGAAGAAAGCAACATCTAGATATGAACAAAGCTTTCCAATCAAGGCGATTCTCTGAATCTCAAAGCAAGAATGTGGCACATCCTCTGCAGTACATAAAGCCAAATATGTCATCCCTGTCACCCTGTGGTGGGAGTGCCTGAAGCTGCTGAAGAAGCACTAAAAGAAATGCAGTCCATGGTCTCTATATCCCAGAAGATGAACAGCCAGCAGCCAGTTCATAGAGGAACCCAACAATAAGAAGTGTCTGTACTGCCCCTGATAGCGATGACTGGCAGAGTGCCACAGCATACATCTTCTCAGCAGACAGATCTAGCTGTTGCTGTACCCAGCGGGCCAAATGTTGCATCTGAAAGCTAAAACGCCATCGTTTTTTATCTGCCTCCCACCCCACCACTGACAAGCACAGGATGCTCCAGTGTAGAGATGTCTCCTGAGCAGTAAAAGAGAATACATATGTCAAAGGATCTTTCGATAAAACTGTGTGACACATAAGCATATTTTCATGTTTTACCTGCCTCACATCTGACACCTTGACTGGCTCTGGTTGTTTTATTCTTGCTTTAAGTTGCTGTCCTTAGTGTTTCTATTTCTTGTCATCCCTCTTATCTGTGGCTCCCTCAAACTTAGAGCACTATATTTATCCAAGGAGTGGTGGGGTGCTGATACAAATATATTTGTGATAATCAAAACCCATCTGGATTCCTCTGTGGTGTGACAAACGAGCACTCTACCCCTGCCTGCCTTGCTGACAGTACTGCCTGGACACAACAGCATTGACAGGAACTTTGAATGTGTCAGAAGTCCTTGTAGCCTAATCACATACATCGAACTTTGCATTTGGCAATGGAACCAGCTGCAACTCTGCTGCTTAATGTTCTCCTCCTGGTAACCAAATATTTTACAACTAGAGACAGATCCCCTATCAGTGTTCGTTAATTAATAAGGGATAGATTTTTTTAGGTATCTATAATCCTAACCACCAAAATACAATCGTATTAAATGGCCAAATCTATGCCTCAACTCTGTGGTCATGCCTCTTTACACATACTTTTTTAAACACTTGATGCAGCTTGACGCTTATCAGAATAACCTGTGGGACATAAACCCTATATAGTAAAGAACAAGGTACACATTTATAGATATCAAAACCTTGTAAGCAAGAATAGCAAGAAAGTTTCATTTTTACTGTTCCTGGGGAGCATTGATAACAGCATTTTATTTACATTCACTGAAGTAATTTTTGGAGGGTAGGTAAAGTATCCTTGCACATAAGACTGTGCAGAGGGATTCTCAGAAGCCATTGAAAATCACTGTCAGCCACTGTAAAACACTGTAAGCCATTATTTTGATCAGCATATACAAAGTCTTAAGGTCTTATGTTTTTGAATGACTTGGACCAGATTTTGGCCTTGGACGCATTGAGATAGAAGGTATTTGTGTGTGTTGATCCAAATTTTTGGAGAGTTGAGTGTCAAGGTGTTTTTTTATTAAGTATTAATAATAGATATATGTATATTTCATTAGAGGTCTTCATCAAAGCCATGAGGTGTGTATCAAAGGAAACTCTCTTTCCTGGTGTCAAACATGCCATGTAACCTTTATCAGAGACATTGCTAGAATGGGAAGTCCCCTTGGGAAATGAGTCTGGAGAAAGAAAACAAAGGTGAATGATGAAACAGGGACAAAAAGAAAGAAAAAAAGAAATTCCCCTTTGCTATTTAGATACCTGTCGTGACTTTGTTCAAAGCAGCAGTCTACCAGTGGTGCCTTAGTTTTCTAAAAAGTAATATTTTTTGCCAAGAGAAACATAAAGTCCCCACAGTGAAGCATACTTACATGGGTGCTTGCTGTAAGCCATTGAACATGGTGAGCATTTCATCTTGTGCAGTCAGCTATACTGTGGATGATGTGTACAGTTTGTACACGTAAATCATTTGAAGTCTGCAAATGCATTGGTCACGCGAAGAGTCCTGTTAGCATCATCTGAGCTTCCTTGAGACTGGCAGTGTCAGAGGATGATGTCCGGATTAGTGAAATCTAGTAACTGTGTTTGCAGCGGAGGTGACAACAATATTGTTATGCCCACTTGCAGTTTGCATCCTCTTGAGAAAGAGATTCCTTAGCGAAAAATGGTTGAGACAAATGGCAGGGGACTTACTTTTTACTGTGAAAGAATAAGGTATAGAGAGAGTAAATGACATAAGAGCCTGAGAATACTCAGAAGTTACAAACAGAGAACATATTTATCAGTATGATGTTAGGTCTCCCAAGAGACCAACTCTCTTAAGCTCTTGCAACCTCTTTCCCTGCTGACATGCTGGCAGCAGTGAGGGCAAAGAGACCAGCACCTTAGCCAAGCAGCTGAGTCTTTACCTAGTTACTTAGTGCAAATGTCTCTCTGCTCTCCTCCACACAGTGTTGTGCTCCAGTTTCAATTCACATGCACCACCTGGGAGATGTAAAGCAGGTGTATGTGAGGAAGATGGCATCAGCCTCACTGGCCACAGATGAACTGCATTCACATCCAAAAATAAAATTCAACTTTTCCTAGGAAAATGGGGCAAAAATGGTGTAAAAGGAAAATCAGACATTCTGCCAGAAGTATCCATCCAAAATGAATATGGGAAAATATTATGGAGGAGCAGAAAAATTACATTGCTTACCACGTTTAAAATCAGCCACACTGGTTTAACTGATAAAACTACTTGTAAGGAGAAGTCTTACACTGCTGGAAGGTGACGAGGTCACCTAGTAATTTCTTTCTACTTGCACATTCTTTGGCACTAGCCTGTGCTACTTCACACCAATTTTAAACATCGGCAAAATCTGTTGCTCATCGGAGACTGCAAGTGAGAGCAGAACTGAACAATCCGACCCTCTTATAACCCATCGGCTAATATGGAGTTATCTGTGTGATCTTCCAGTTTCTTGTTTCCTGGACAAAAGACACTTCTTGTTAAAAGTCACAATGTCTGCTAAGAGTGCCTAGCTTGTATCGCTACATCAAAACCAGGCATCTGTCACACATTTAAAAAAAAAAAAATAAGAAAAGCTAATGCATTTGGTAAACATCTAGGAAACTCAGCTGCACATGTGTTTCCTTACTCTGTATGAACCAGGTCTGTGTGGGGCTTCAAGAATCAGGAAAAAATGTGGCAAAGGGAAAGAAAGTAATAACTTTGATTGTCCTTATATTCCACTGTCTTCAGGTGACTTCTTACCCCTAAGGGTATAGTGCACGGGACAGGTGTAATCTGCCCTCATAAAGCTCAGTCTGCTACAAATGGCTGTTTGAAGGGGCAGTGTTGGAGTGCATGAATCAGACAACCTCAGACGAATGGCCAACAGGAGCCAGAGCTAGCGGACCATTTTCCAGTTCTCATTTTTAGCAGGAGTTTGTTCTTACAGCAGCAGTCGATGGCTGGTGGCAAATAAATATGTTTGTGTCATGCAGATTCTTCCAGATTGTTTTTCTTTCTCTGAAATAGAGATAATTTCATGTTCTTCCTACGTACACTAAGAAAACACCAGTATTTACAGTAAATGGTCTTAAATGAATATAATAATATTGTATATACAGCACAAATGAAATATGAGTTCTCATTAAAGCATTACAGTCCACACAGTTTTATGGCATCCTACAATATAACACATGGCAAGTCAAAACATGTTTTTCCTCATGCTTGGTTTCTTCTGCATTTGCATTCCTACCTCAAAGACACCAATTGCCTGGGGCCTTCCTCAGATGATGAGGAATTTTAAGCCATTTTAAGGATTTCTGTGGTCTCTGGAGCCTTCCTACTTGAGACCAGAAGTGGGAAATAATGTATGAATTCCACATTCAGACCAGGGCATTGAGAAGTGGCTAGCTTACGGTGCAATTTTCTGCTGTTCGAGTAAGAGAGGTTGGATAGAAGGTGCAAAACCAGTGTGTGGCCACTGCATGAAAAGGACCCCTTTGTAGTCTAAGAGGATATATAGGTTTACTGCCACTGCAGTCTTTCCCAGGAAAGGATACACTGTCTGTCAAAGAGATTGTATATTAGAAAGTAGAAGAATTTGGTGCTATTTTCACATTGGCACAGGAGATAAGGAAGCTTCATTTACAGCTGCCTCTTATCTCAGAGATACTAGGGATGTCTGTTCAGGAAAGAAACTTCAAGATCAGATTGATCTGACAGCAATTATATTCACAACTATGTCACCTGCCAGTATAATAACATGATCTTCCTGACATTTTTCCTTCTCTTTATTTTTTTTTCTGTTAACCACAGCTGAGCAGAAATCATTTTTCAAAAAAGTTTAAAAACCTAAGCTAAGATTAGAAAAACAATTTTATTGGATTTTTTTCAAGAATTTGCTTCTGCTGAAAGATTGAAGCCCCAAGGTGGATGGAGAGAAAAGTCAGATTTCAGCTCCTCAGATCAGAAAATACTTTTGTGTTCTGAGCACAACATTGAAATATTGACATTCTTGGAGATAATATTGCTTTTTTTGAAAAAAAAGTGTTCAAAATTCAGCCAAAGTCTTTCAAGTAGGTCTACAGTAAATGTCAGGATTTAAATTTTCTTGGACAAAAGAGAGTTATTATTGATCACAACTTGCAATATCTTCATGTATAAACCATTTTATATGTTCTGCCCTATAATTAAAGATTTAGACTGCTGAAGGAGTTCTGTAACTTTTTATTTCTGGTCTATTTTTAAATCAAGATGACATAAAGTATCGAAGTTAAGAGAGTAATCCATAAATGTTTGGAAAAATTATCCTAGCTGTCAGAACTAGTCAGAAAAGTAGTTGAAGTAATTTCTGACTAATATCCAACTTGATAGGTGTAACCTATCTGAAATGTTCCTAAAATATGCCAGCTGGATTACTTGTCAAGTACCTGAGCATATTAAAAAGGACTAAAATAGTCAAAAGTAACTCTGAATGTTCACATAACATTTTGAAGATTACTATGGCCCAGAGGCTGCCAAATCAACATGAAGAAAAGACTACAGTTTTCCAACCATTTGTTTTGTGTCACTCTTGCCATACAAGGCACAATCTAACCACAAAACCCTGGATAAACTGTCTCTGATTACCTCCCACGGGGAGACTGATACACTCTGCTCATGATGGGCACACTCACTTTTTCTCTATGAGCTATGCCATTAGGGGTGATTTTGGGAAGAAGCAAACTCATAATTATTTTTAACAGAAATACAGTGGTATTGTCAGATTTTAAAAAGAGCTGTCTACTCGCCAGATAACATCTGAGTAGCTTCTTGAGTAACAATTTGGTTTAAAAATAATTACATGATTTCACAGTATATGGTGTTATGAAACAGAACAGACAAGTATGAGATTAAAACAGACGAACAAACAAAAAATGTGCAAGATCAAATTACACTCTATTGTAGTTTTTCCAAAGTATTTGTATGGAATTACGTACCATGCATGCCAAAACACAGCATTAAAGGCCAAAATAACTAAGGGTGTGAGATTATTACTGTATATTATAAACAAGAGAGTCAGTTTGGAGATAGGTGTCGGGGGGAAGACCACAGAGTTTTTGCCAAGAAAGGCTGGACCAGATGATTCCTGAGGTTCCTTCCAACCTGTTATTCTATTATTCTATGATTCTGTGAGTGAGAAGAGGGTCTGATAGATGAAAGCAGAAAGGGTACTCCAACAGGATAGAAGGAAGGAAGCAAAGCAGATAAAAGCAGCAGGAAAACAGAAGAACTGGGAAGAATAAAAAGAACAAGAGAAGGAAGATAAAAGCAGAGGTGAGGTGATGAGATATGCAAAATTCTACAAAGGCACTTGTAAGATTAAAAACACACCCTGGTGTGTACAAAACTTACCCACACCTTCTTTTCACCAGATCACTCTTAAGCTACCCAATAGTCCCATAGATATGCACTCCATTTCACAAATATAAAGGTATATAAAATCCACATCTTATTAACTTACAGTCTAAATCAGATACAACCCTCAGTTGAGCAGCTATTTATATACATATTGAATTATTACCAAGAGACATCACATTGATTATTAGTAGGGCTATACACCCTCTTGAAACTTGATATGTAAATAGATACAGGTTGAGACCTCTATGTGTATCCTTCCCACTTTATTTCCAAGTCTAGTGCTATGCCTGTAACTAAGAACCTAGCCAGTATTAAAAAAACACAAAAGCGCACTGATGGTGCCCAGTGTGACACAGCACATGAAAGTGTCATCATGGGAGATCTTTGTGTGGTGAAAGAAGTGCAGTGATGAAGTCAGGGAGAAGTGTAAGGGAGGCACTGTTTTAATGTAGACTCAAGGCTGCAGATGTTAATGTTTGGGTGAAGGTTTTATTTTTGTTTCATCTGGTTTGGTGGTCAAATTCTTTTTGATGCAAGGGCCAACTGGTGGCAAGATACCAATGGAAAAAAATTACAGCAGTGGGCTATGAGATCATATTCGAAATGTAAAATAATAAATGGTTTTAGAGTTTGAGTGTAGGGAACATCAACTACTAGAAGATGCCTCGAGCAAGAACCCATCATCCTGGCTGGGCAGATGTGCAGTAAAATCTGAGAAAGGATTTGATATCTTATGTAAATGAATATGGTGAATGTTAACCCAGACACATCTTCATGTGGGTATACACAGTCTTCTAAGCAGGGAGACAAATATACAAGTAGATGTAAGAGTTAAAAGAGGGAGTGATACTCATTAGCAAGCACCCACACATTTTAATCCTCGGAACATTTTATCAGATGCTTATAGCTTTGAGACCTTTATTTTTATTGTTAGTGCATGTGGTGTTTACAGCAGGGTGATATTGCACTGAAAAAAGTTTATTCTGACCTACAGTATGCATGCAGCCTAACAGGAGGAGGTAATATCCCTCCCAAAACATTCCTGCCTCATTTAGAATGTCTATTTTCTGGCTCCCAGAATAAGGAAAATAAACTATAAATAGAGATGGTCAGCTTCTCAGGGCCACTCAGTTTTCATGGGTCTGATCAATACATAAAGTGCTTAATTAACCTGACAAATCCTGTCACACTTGCCCTGGGTTTGCACTTCTCTCCCAACCATACAAATACAGCAGTATTCTCAATGTCACCAGCCTGCGGACTCACTACCAAACAGAATTGTCCTGCTGGATGAGTCTGACCCTTGGACCACCTGGTCAGCTCTGTAGCGGGTGAGGAAGAGGACAGCGCTTCCTGCAAGTGCAGAACACAGGGGTGGTCTCTTCCACCTTCAGCACAGCAATTCCTGCCTGTTGGCTGAAGCCCTGAATGTTTCCTGAACATTTTCTGGAGCTTGGAATGTTTGCTGATCTTTTGCTGAAGTCTTTGCCACAGCCTGGTTAGGATGGCTGGCTGCACTGCTTGCCTGTGCTGTGGAGAGGGGGAAAGGAGAAAAAGCAGTGCTGGGGACAGGGTGCCACAAGGAAGCCCCTGCAGGCAGGTGCTCCTGAGGGCTGTGGTCCTCTCCTGCACAGAGCAGGTGAGGGTACATGGTCAGTCCTTTCCAGCCGTACTGACTGTCAGTTCCTTTCTAGACTTTTTGCCAAAGAGAGGATTTAAAATGTAGTCAGTTTGCTGCATGATTTTTACACATCAAAAACAAGCCCATTAAAGGTGCCAGCACTACATAGTGTTGCCTACGTCTTCCCCAGTTTCAGGGCTTTCCTAGCAATTACAGGGAGGTGTCTATCACTTGGATTACAGGCACTGTCAAGTTTGCCACTTTCCTTCATTATGCACATCGACTCTGTTACCCCAACACCATCGGCAAAGAAGATAACACCACACACTTGTTCTCGCTCCTATCACCACATCCCAGATTTTTACAAGCAGCTTGGTGTGCTTAGAAGTGACGGTGGGTAAGTTCTGTTTAACAGGCCACAGTAAGAACTGCAGCAGTAGACGTAAGGAGGGAAAACTGCAGAAGCAAAAGGGCTCTTACTTTAATCTGTGTAAGATATTGGTTCCCACAGACAGCCTCACTGCTTGTTTGGAAGTTTTGAATATGTACAGAATATCTATTTGGAGATCAAGAAGAAACATGGGGCAGACAACCTATCTTCAAGCAAGTAAGAGATGCAGAAATGTGTCCCGGAAATAACAGAATTGGTCTAATGACTGACCACAGTGACAAGCTTGGTATTAGAGGGTAAGAAGAAAGTTCTTCTGTCATAACATCCATAAAAATTTCCTTATTGTAAGTTCAAAAGTGAGTCTGGACCATTTACGATTCAGGAAGCTTCTCCTCTTCGAGGAAATAATTTCTTGAAGGCTTTGTGGTATCTTTTTAGTGGTAGTGGTTACCCTACTAAAAATGACAGATCCATCTACAAACCATTGGCACTGCAGCCTGCACTGTCATCTTGCATGTCCAACAGGTTTCATGTAAATGCTTGAGGAGGGAAGTTTACAAGTTTCTTTAAGTAATGTTTTGTCTGTCTATTACCCGTTGCTTCTCTGTGCTCTGTAAGAAGGTTTGGCTAACATTGCATCATCTTGCTCAAGTAGTATCATGTTGCTGGATTAATATCTGGATTAGCATGTTGATTAAAAGCTGCAGAAAAGTCAAATTACATGGAACATATTTAAACAATGTTTGCTTTTAAATACTGTCAAAAATGATTTTAAAATATGTTTGTGTGCCAACACCATGAAATCACCTTCTGTTGGAATTCAGTGATTTTTACTTTCTGAGTACCTTTCTTCATGAACCAAAAGTCCAATAACACTTGTTGGTATACCAGAGTCTAGATCCAGTTTGTGGTCTGTTGTTTGTTTGTTTGTTTGTTTTCAACTATCATATAGTTCTGCAGTTCTGAAGTTCCTTTCCAGTTGAATTTTGCCAAAGAAAGCATCTTTTTATGGCTTTTACTTTTTAAGGACAGTTATAGGTATTTTAAAAAGGCCTGTATAATACAATTGGCAGGGGAGAAACTATACATACAGAGGATTTAAAATACAAAAGAAACTGACAGATAACATATGTTCATTTGATATGTGCAATTTCTATTTAACTCAAGTTCTATTTTAACAACATATGAGAATCTCATGTCTCCTTTCCTTTCAAAACCAGAGCAATTGTTATAAATGTAGATACTGGACAATTTACTGTTTGAAAAAGTATTAAAATCGGTGACATTATACCTAAACCAACAGATGATAATTTCAACAGAGTAATCTTCAGGTTATATCTATTATCAGTGTATTTAACTTTCCTCCAAAACTTTTGTACATTTTAAGACAAAGCAGAACTCCCTGTTTCTGGAGGCAGTGAGGTCCTCAAAACATCAATGAAGCCATTTTAAACGTTTATTACTGTCCATATTTGACTACACAGCTGCTCTAAAATACTATAATATGTCTTCTTATTTTAAGTCAAATTTCTTTTCCTAAGCACAATAACTTATACAATCTCTCATAAAAAGTGAATATGTCCTGGAAGCCTTCACTAACAACTATAAAAAAATTGCTGGTGCTTTATTGGTTGACAGACATTTTTAACTGAAATTGTCTGATCATCAAAGGTAATGTGTAAAGCTTATCTGATTTTATTCATTTTTCAGTGTTTAAGGCCCATGACCGCAAACATTTTCTTTCTTTTTAATAATTTTTTATAGAAATTAGTGACTAACTCTTCTCTCTACCATCACCAATCTCCAATTTGTACCAACTCCTGAGAGAGTGTTATCCACATGCTAAATGGGTGAAAACACATTTTTTGTCTCCAGGAATATTTATTTTTTGCAATTTTAACTGAGTTAAAGCTCCCAATTTTTTCCTTTGAATTGTTACTCCGTTGTCTCCCTGACATTAGTAGCTGCAAGAGAGTATTTCAGGTTAGGGATATATTTACACCGCTGGTTTTGCTGTGACTGCAGATGGTGTCGACACACCTGAGTGAGGCTACAAAATCCACCAGAAAAGGTGAATAAAGAGTTCAGAAGTCAACCAACACACACCACTTCATGCCACTCCACTGAACTGCTACCACCTGAGTGTCAGTACCCACCTAATCCATTTAAAACTAGATTGGATATGTCTTTTGAGCCTGCAGACAGCTGTCAGTGCATGCAGTTCACGTCTAACTTTAGAGGAAGTAAAAATGACTCAGGAACTAACATGTCCATGAACTTGGTGAAGTAACCAGTGCTGCTCTCAGTGCAACAGTGACGGGCACTCCTGAGACTGCAGCCTCCTAAACAGCAGCCAAGCTTCACAGAAAAATAAGAAGCAGTGGAAGAGTTGGGCCACTTCACAGGTGCTAGACTGAAATCCCGAATCCCTGCCTACTGGGAAACAAAAGCAAAACAAAACAATGATTTATATTTTACGATTCCCTAACTGCAATGGGACTGATCTGACATTGATGCCCAGACTAGTAGTTCTCAATAGTACTGAGAACTCAGCTAGTGTTCCAAGACAGTTATTACATTAGTTTGATCAGTGGATTAAATTACACAATTCTAAATGATCATATTCCATTTACATAGTCAGTCATTTGCCATCATGGTTCATAGGAACATTTATTATTACATGCAACCATATATCTCTGTCAGTTCACAAGCACAGACCCTTCTCCTTGACCTTTAATATTATAAAATATGGGGGTGTGGTTAATTAAATTCTTTGCCTTAAAATTTTTAATAGAGATTTTTCTTCTAGCTTATTTCACACTACTGAAAGAACCAAATTTAGAAAGCATGAATGGTCATTTCAGAGCCCAAGGAAAAAGGTAGGCAGTTTTTTTCTGATTTCAGAGAAAAGCCATGCCAACTTCACAAAATTATCTGTGCCCACTTTACAAAATTATCTCAAACAGCAGCACAAACTGGGAAACACTCTGTCCATCACAAGTATTCTTCCCCTGTTCTTTACTTCATACAAAAGTCACTTGCAGAATAAACCAAATTTTCTTAATGCATAAGCAACACTAAAACACTATTTAAGCCTAACACAAGCAGTGAAAGCCATGCGAGTTGCTGCCAGCCAAAAACCTAAAAACAATGTCTTTTAGCTTCATGCTGTCATTGGATATGTCACCTATTGGCCTTTGTAGATGTATGAAATCTCACTCATTCATTATATCTAGAACAGAATGACTTCTCAATTGTATCAAAGTGTCAGTAAACTGCACTTTATCTCTTCTATCACCGTTTAGAAAAATGGTTCTAAACTCCTAAAAACATCTAACAGCCTTTGTGCAATTTGCCCTTGAAATACTTTAAGCTTTTATTAATATCCTTGAGCTTAGACATGCTACTTCCAGTTTAAATTAAGCTTTGTTTCTTAGTTTGCAATAGTGGCCAAAAGAAGAATTTAAGCCTACTCAGTATTTACACAAGACAGCACAACCAGAGGAACCAGTGAGGCTGTTATTTCACCATTCTTAATCCCAGACGTACATTACCACATCCCTGAGCAAGACTGACTTGTCTCGGGTCACACAGGGGTACACAATCACACTGCAGAGGACAAATGGGCAGGCAGCCACAAGACATGATGCACTGATTTGGTCAGATTAATGTTTTTAATTTCGGCTTGATGCCAGCTACAAGAAGACAGATGGTAACATATCTACATTAAATTTCATACAGTATTTGATCTATTTATCAAATACTAGTCTCCGTTCACTACTATGCCATCATAGTCAATTAGAACAAAGTTTCACAAATCTGTACTCTAAGAACAGCTTTGTGTTGACTTCATTTGAAGTTAATAAGAATGTTCCTCTTGCTCAGGCAGGTAATATTGTCTTCATTTCCTTGTGACCTTGTAAGAATTGAGAAAACAAAAAGGTCATAGTAAACAGCTGATCTCAAAAATTCTACATTAAAAGAAACAGAAAAGCCACACACAAAACAACAACTAATCAGCATTTCTACACTACAAAAATCATCACAAATAGATCTTTGCATAAAGGTAAAACATTTCTTTGATATTTGAAGTTCATTTTAATAGCAGGCCTATTTTAGCTTTTACCAGTTCTGGTGTAAATCAAAGTATCTGCCTGAAGTGGGATAAAAGGTCACTCTCCCGTTTACGTGCACTGAGAATTTAAAACATTTTCCAAAACTCCCATATTCCTGAAGAGTACATTTGACACAGATAATGGGAAAAGCCTTAGTGACTGAATATAATACCACCTGTTATCTGCTGACACATACCAGCTCAGAGTTGTTTACACATTGATGGAGATCATCGGTTGTTACTAATGAATTATGTTATTTAAAACAGACAGGCAGAAAGCTACAATACCAGTGCTGAACAACACAACCTGTCAGCAACGCAAAATGCTTTTATAAGCCTGTACTTGACAACTGGAGGTAAAATAAGCTTTCTGCCACCACATTAAGAATGCAATGGAATTGTACATTTATAGTTCTGTACAGGCTTATTTTAATTAAATAAGCCTGTAACACAGTATATCTCAGAGACCAGATGCAAGTGCAGGAAATTGAAGTAGCTTACATAGAGAGGGAACCATTCAGGTGGAAATTAAATCCTCAACACTTTACTAAAGCCTAGTCAAAAGGTTTGGATTGCAACAATCTGCCCAGATTTCCAGGGCTGAGAACAATCCAGAGCACAGAGGTGGCTATAGTGGTTCTAAATACTTTTCGAAGTTCTGCCTTGTTTACAAATTACCATTTTGGGGCAAAATTATTAAGAATAGACCAATGTTAAGTTCCAACAACGTAGTATTCCAGAAATTAACTCCAAGTTCCAGCATGTCATATCTGTCAACAGCCTGGACACAATTAGTGTTTCCGACAACGGCAAAGCATTGAGGTAGCTCTGATGGCTCTAAAAGATTCCACAGGGAGCCGTCACTAAACACACAAAAGTTTTCAGGTATTTTAAAAAAGATATGAGAAATAACTCTGTAGTATGTAGTATGACATTTCCTTTCATTAATCCTTCCTGCACTGGACACAGAAATGAGGCTGGGACCAAGCTTGCCCAAATCCTTAGCAGTGGCAGAGAAATAAATCACCCCCCTCATTGTGCAATAACTCAGATATGAGCATTACCGTGCTAATAATATCACTGTTTCCTATCAGTTTTAAGAGTGGGTTTACCTTCATGCTGAATATAGCAACGATAAAAGTAATCCCATAAGATTCTAGAGAGGAGTGCACTAAAGTTTGATTGCATATCATCATTCAGGCTTGGCGACCCATTGTTTAAGAACATATAAATAGAAAGATGCCACAGAATACTTCTGGAAAAGTACCACTCCCAGCTTCCTTATGGATGTCCTCCCTTCCCTCTTGCACATCTGCATGCAGGAGGACAGGGAGCTGGGGACAGGAGCCAACATTGCATGGCCTACATTAGGTCAAACAAACACAGCAGTTAACTTCAGGGCACATTGGAGATACTCTATTATTAATCCAATTTAGGAGCATGGATCTTAAATTGAGATGTGGAAAGACGTAACAAAGACTTCGGTTTAATCTTTCCAAAACATCATGCAATGATGACAGCTTTTTGCACAGGGAAAACCAAGCTGTGCTCCAAAAATGGGTGTAGCATTGGGTTCAGAGAATAACAATCCTTGAAAAATGGCAACAAAGTCCTACTGCTTTTCCTGGGGTGGCATGCTTCAGTGTAGCCCCTGTCCTGGAGAGTCACCAACAGCACCATGCCGTCAATGGTATTTTGGAGAAGAAACAAATTAGAGGAGGATTACTTTATGTAGCAAAATAATGCTATGTTTCAAGGACAGGAAAAATGAGAAATTGTTTATGTCAAAGATAGACATGCTAAATATCTATAAAATTTGATGGGGGGAAAAAAAAAAAGAAAAAAAAAAGAGAAAGAATTTACCCATCTAAAAGAGCTTTAAAAATGCCCATAAAATATATGGAATGGTAAGACATAAGAATGGCAGACATGTTTAATATGGCTACTGGTGCAGGAAAGAACTCTAAGAAAAAGAAATGTAAGGAAAATAAAGGAAAGCAAAACTGGTAACACCTGAAGACAATAAAACAGTTTTTTAAAAGCACCAAAGTAAGAAGACACAGGGCTTTATACAGAAACTCTTTCTCAAGAGGAAATAAAGAAGCTTAGAACAGCGTGAAAATACTTTAAGTCAAGCATTCATTCTTTTATTCAAGAGAGAAAAAGTTTTTTCTTGGTGGTGTTTTCAGTTACAAGAATATGTTTCTATCAGTTTTCCTAGTAGTAACATCTTTTCTGCGAATAAATCTGCCAAATGTGAGACTGCTTCCAGGCAAATCATAAAAACTGCAAAGGTATGAATGTTTCACAGCAGCAAGGTGTTAACATCTCAAAATAATTGAGACTGCTTAGGTGCTAACCTAATTAAGGAAGTCTGTCTCAATTTAAGTTTAGACTAGATGCAAGTTGGAACAGTAGTTATCAAGAGATCATCTTCCTTCAGATCACTTACTTTGGTTTCCATTAAAGGCCACAGAAGCATTAAAAAATAGGCATTGTTATTAAGGTCCATACCAATTTATTCAGAAAGGATTTTCCAATTACCTGCCTTTTTCCTTAGCAGGAATTTCCTGATACACTGCTTCAAGTTAAAAAATAAAAATGGAGATATCTTGGCTTTTTTCTGCTTCCATTAGCAAATTTCTCATTCCTTAGTGTAACTACACTTTAATACTGTAAACACAGGTGCCAGCAAGTGTCTTCCACAAGTCCTAGACTTTAGGCATTATTTCCTCAAAGGCTGGTAACTTAGTCATAATAACTGAAAAACTAATTTAATTACAAGCTTTTGTTTACTTCCTTTAGTGATCCAGTTTTAACCGGAAGTATCTGTTGAGCATATCTTACTTAAGGACTGGTTTGTCTATGATTTTTGTGTCTGTTAGTCCATCTGGTGTCCTTGTCCCCTCTCTGTCCCTATAGTACGATTAATCCATTGGCCAACTGCACACAGGCCTGCAGGTAACACCTTACTGAAGTGCTTTGGATTTCTTTAAAATTGTTTTCTGGGAAGTGAAAGGAACCCAGATGAATGCTTTTCCTGAGCAAAGGCCTCCCATGTACACCATCTCCCTGCCTGAGTGGCCTGGCCAGTCAGTCAAAGGCATATGCAGATCTTGCCCTGACGGTGCACAGTATGGTAGAAAAACTTGTGTGGGGCCTTGAGAAAGGAGCTGAGGTTATTGCATAAGATGGAGCCTTGCATGGGGTGTACGGAGGGACTCTTACATGGGACACATATCCATGAAAAAACAAGAGTTGTAAGAAAATTACTCTAAAGAGTCATTTATAAGAAAATAAGAGAACTTGGATTCGATTCATTTTCAAATGTCATCTCCAAGTTAGTCTGCAGGTCATCCAGGGAGCTCTGTTGTCCTGTGCACAGGTTCTGTTCCCACTGCTAACAGTTTCAACACCAAAAAAAAAAAAAAAAAGTATGGGACACATTGCTCAAGTCAGTCATTCAAACACTTGTGCGACTCTGAAGTCTTAGAGGTCTCACAAATTCTCTGGGTACAGACACTGCTGATCCATATCTCCCCTGGAAAGACCCGAATTTCAGTTGCTTCCAACTTTGTCAAATGTGAATTGGTTGGCTGGAATCTCTTCCCTTACATATCTCTTGTGTTGATAGTTTTTTTACCTTCCCATCTCTGTTCTTGCACTGCCCAGCAGAGAAAGATGTTTCCTTGTCCTTCAGAATGATGCAGTAGCTCTGAGGATGCTCCACCTAAAGGATGAAACCAAACTCACATGTCAGCTGGCCAGCTGGAAGGTCAAGCAGAAAGAGCTGTGAGTAGAAGCAGGTGGGCTCTTTCAGAATGATAATGGGAAGGAATTGGTGTTAAAGCGAGAAGGAATAGTCAGGAGGAAATGAATGGGGGAGAAGGTGGACAAGGCACAGGGGCTGGACTTGGTTGCTCCACTCGTCTGGAGTAAGAAGCCACTGAGAATTAGTGGAAAACTGACACCAGAATCAGATAAGGCACAGTGCCAGAAGATAAACTGGACAGGACTCTGATCACTTGTAATGGTAGAGATGAGCTCTGTAGCTGATGGTAAACTGGAAGGCACAATGTTGGGACAAAACAGGAGCAACAGGGTGGCATCGATCATGATTAGGGAGAGCAGGCACTGATATTTCTACAGGCAGCCTACAGAGTTAGTGGTGTGAGACAAGCAAGCTGGCTCCAAAACAAGGTAACTATTGCCATTAAGTTCCTGTGTGTGAGCTAATATGTTCATTGGAAAATTGGGCTTGTTACTAGCAGTGTGTCATCATGTTGATATAAAGATGCCACTTATCTGATAGGACAGGAACCATGCTTATATTTCCTAATACGTATAGCATCATGTGGCTACTTCAGCTGAAGTGGCACTAACTTAGCATCGCTATGATCTACCCTACACAAACAAATCTGTGCCCAACACTACCAGAGCACACTTCCTTCCAAATCCTAGACAGAACGGAAGTGCCATTTTTCTCTTCTGGCAAGGTGTACTCAGTGTACCTCACCTCTCAGATGGAGAGCTATAAATCCATTTGCTAAACATCCAATCTCGGTCTGTCCAGGCTGAGACACAGCTACAATACTGTTCTTGGACTAGAAGTTGATTAAAGCTGTGCTTTGAGGATTAAAAGTGTGATAAAATATTATGTACTTTGAAAGTGACGCAAGAGACATTTCGAGTACCCAAAATTGGGGGATGCTTTTGACATTTTAATTTTGTAGGGAACCATAAATCAGCTAATTTTATGGTGAGAGCACAGCGTAATCATCTGTGAAGATCTTAGAGAATTTTACGTTTGATGTAGGATTTGTCTTTTGGATGTTAAGATAAAACATCGTAAGAAGAAGAAATATAGAATAACCACCCCCTGATTGAATAGGGTGGGATTTCACAAAGAGGGAAAAAAAAACACTATAAAATAATGTAATTAAAAGCTTTTTGATAATGTGTATACATAAAAAAGATGGAATAAAGTTTGCACAGGAAGCTGTTATTTTTACATTCCTCACATTCTAGCACCTGACTTTGCAATTCTCATCACTGTTTTGGTACCATTTCTCCTTGTAGGCAACTCTATTTTAATGATATAAAGAGTTCATTGCTTAAACTAGTTAAGCAGTTTAAAAGCTTGGAAGTTCTGGTTTTCAAACACAATGTCATTAAAAATATTTTTATTGCCCTTTTTATCTTTGCCATATATTTCTGGTTCTTTTGTAAGTATTTTTTTATTATGATAAAATACTTCAATTGTTACTGAAATCTTATTAGGAAGCTTAGCAGTTCATTTAATTACATAATGCATGAAGTAGGTGGAATTGATTAAAGAATGGAAAAATAGTCTTCTGACATTTTTAAAATAACACCTTTTATCTAAAAAAGATCCAACTGGTATTAAAAAGTTGTAAATTATATTTATTATTCAATATAATATTATTTTGAATGTATGTACGCAACAACCCAACTTTCTGCCAGAGGGTAAAATGCGTTTCCAAGAGAAGAAATTTTTGTAGGTCATTCCAAGAAGTGTAAAATTATTTTGGGCAGAAAATAAGAACCACTGCATGTTTAGCAATTTGCATTTCAGTTGTCTCTTCAGTCTTAACATGTCTAGTAAAACCAAATCTTTTTTGTTTTTTTATTTATTCATTTGTTTTTGAAATACCCCAACTTTTCTGGGAAAAATCCTACAAAAACAAGCAATATAAAATGTGAACGAACTTTCTTTTGGGGGAAAAGGAACAGAGTGTATCTGCTGTTTCATGTGCCATTGGCAAGGCTCAGCCAAAACTTGGTGGGGTGATGAATAAAATGGTGAAAGATAATAAATAAGATCTGTATGAATTTGAATATGGTTTTCACTGTATTTAAGAGTATTTAATGCAGACTGCAGTACATACGCATTCGGGCTTTAATATGTTTACTAACACTAAATGTCATTTAATATCGCAAAAAATCTATTATGATCAGGGTGCAATATCCAAACTAAAAGGTTCCCAATGTAAGCAAAACCACGAAAAAAATCGCCTTAATTCATTAAAATCTTTCCTGCATTATAGTCTTTGTTTTTCCTCTTAAAAACTTGTCTTAATTTGAAGAAGAACTATATTCCATGTATGAGCACCAGCATACTCTGGATAAATGTTCCATTAATAAATTAATTAGTTTTTCTTATTAAATAAATCATCACTGTCACACGATTTCTCTTTTTCTCTTCCTTTTCAACACACGTGTTATGTGCCTCATTTAAATTTGCTGATCTGAATATTTTAAGCTCCACCCTAAATATTTTAAGCTCCACCCTAAATATTTTAAGTTTCATATGGATTATTTGCATTTTCCAATGTATTTCCATTGTGTGTATTTCCATTTACTACATTGGCAGTAATTCACTGAAGTAATCTACTCACTTCCACTATAACAGCTCTCCTCAAAGTTGCTCGTTGCTGTGACCCATTTCTCAACATCCCACTTAACGCATGTCCACAATGCACTTACCAACAAAATGTATTCCAGTAGCTGTTATGAATTATAACACTGAATTAGAACTCTAATCTCACACTATTCAGAATTAAAACTTGTATAAATCTCTTTCCCCCCATCTTCAAGTTTCCAGTCTCCAAGACCAAGATGACCCTTACATCCAGACATTTTAAGAATTCTCTCAAGTGTGACTCCTGTGTGTCAGCTGACAACATCACAGACTCCACGGTGCTATTTTCTATCTGGCAATGGAGTAAGAAGAATTCATTCAAACACAGTCAGGCACTCCTTACAATGACGATCATTGACGTTTGTTGTACTAGCAATGCCTAATCTGACAATAAATAATATGAAAAACTACAGGCAAGGTATGGAACATCAGTGTTGCACTTGATCAGGCTACAGAGGAATGTCTTGCAACAATAACAGACAAACCAACAGAGGAAAGGGGAATGAAAATTTATTTTTTTCAGGAAGAGCAGGCTTTGTCAGGAAACTGAATGATAACCAAAAAAAGCACAAAATTCCTAATATTACTGCCAATTTGGAGGTTATTGATCAAAATCTAAGTGGTGTTGTTTACTTGTCTTCCAACTCCACTATTCTTTTATTGCTTCCTACTACTAGGATATGCACAACAACAACTGGACATGACCTTGTATTTGTTGTTCTTCCTGTGGGTGTGGACACGTTACACGCTGGTCTGTGACGAAGAACGTCACCAGCACTGCATGTTTCTGAGGTCACCGGAAGCCGCGCTTACTCACTGCGGTCTATGCACCAGTCTTCTCTGATGTGCTCTGCTCATGTTTCTGCTGAGATTTGCACTGTTTACTATGGGCCTGAACTAAACCTGATTGAAAGAAATCAAAATAGGAACATTTTCTTTCATTTCACTCAAATCACAGTAAATTAAACTGAAACATAGCTGAGAGGACTAGATGCAACAGAGGACCTAAGGACCTAAACACCTTTTGACCTGAGCATGACGTGGGATGCAAGAAGAGGAATTCAAAACTTCTGGATGTTGATCAGGCTTATGAGTTAGGTGTGAAGGTGCCCAGAAGGGCCAGGAGCTGTGTATACACAGGCATAGCATGACAGGCACCCTGGAGCTTTAAAATGTAAAAGTAAGACCCTGTGGAGTCAGTTTAAATAACAGTTGAGCAGGGCTTATTTGATGAGCAATTTTCCACTCAGGTGCCTGAGGTCCTGTGTTAGTCATCAAAGTCTCTTGTCAGAGTTGAAATTATTTTGGCTACTTCATTCAGAAGTTGCTTAGGTTTTGAAAGGATAGCATTTGCTTCATTTTGAGAGGGTATCTTTGCTGTCTTACATTTTTATGATAGTCTGCCTCATTCTAGATTGCCATATATTTATAGTTCAGCATGACTGAACTTTAGATATTTTGTAGCTTCAAAACACTTTTTTTTTTTTCCAGTATAAATGACTCCATTTTAAAACACACTTAATTCCTGGCACAGGCAACTGCTAATTTCCATATTTATAACCCAGTCATTTTTACTGAATTACTCCTTAGTCTACAATTTTTTTTTGGTCCTGAGCTGAACTACACTTACTAATTTACTAATTAAGTATAAGTCAGATTAGGATTGCCACTTAAACATTAATGTATTTGTTTGATCAAAATGAATTCCAAGCACATGGCATCTCATAATTGGTAAACGTAAGATAGCTCAAAACCACCTCTTCACCTTTATCACACAGGTTAACAATTTTCCAGTTCAGATAGCTGAAGGGAATGGAGAGAATCCACAAATGTTTGAATTGATGAGTATGTTTTACCAAGATACTGTTCAGGAACTTGACTATTTCAGATTAACTACCAAACAGAGGACTCAGAATGGTGAATTATTTCAAGGTTTGATGCACAGCACAATCTCTTGCAGCCATATCAATGTTATTGATAAAGTACAGAAACTTTTCAGCTTGTTTGTTTTTAAACATCTGACATAAAATTTCCCTCTGACAGTCCAATAACAACCAGCATTTGTTTTGCTTGACTTGCAGTTTTATAAGTGGTAATTGTGTATAGTCGATATACAAGGAATCCACATAGTGACACAGTATAATAGTTTCAGATCTAAGCTTGTATTCAAAAATAATACGTTATTTTCCAGCTTCAGAATTTCAGGACAGACTTTAAGGACATTAACAGACCTAACTGAGGACTCTAGTACCAGGAGTCTCCATTACTCCTGCTGTTTCAACTCCAAAGCCAATTTCATACCAGAGAAATCAGCCATTCCGTTGCTGATAATATTAGTACACACAATCAGGTAATAACATTATTTCATAACCTCAAGCTATTACTTCTCACTGTTTCTCAGTGGCTTCTCTTATGGACCAACGAGCCCCTCAGATTCCTAGAGGTAACTTCTACAGTGCTCTTATGTGCTGATAATACAAAACTCTTAAGCTTGTAAAGCAAAAATTTTTATTATCTCCCGGTAATTCCCATTAAAGACTGGGGGCTATAATCTAACACATAACAGAGCATAAGGGAAAATTGCCTTTTAGTGAAACTCTGGCAAGTACCTTGCCATTCCAGACATGGAGTAAACTGTCACAATTACAGCTGTTACAGGAAGCGGATTAAGTACAGAATCACAGCATCATGAAAAAGTTTGGTTGGAAAGGGTTTCTGGAAGTCATCTAGTTCAATCTCCTGCTGCAAGCTGGTTTAACTGAAAAATTAGAAGAGGATGGCCAAGGCCTCGTCTAGTCATGTTGTGAAAACCACCACACAGGTGGATCCCACAGGCTGTCCGGGAAGTACATCCCAGTGCTTAACCACCCTCACAGAGAGGAATTTTTCCAGTGTGCAATCAGAATTTCCCTTGCTGCAACTTGTGATTGTTGTGTCTTGTTGTCTCATTGTCATAGAGAGCACAGCCTAAGTGCCATCACAAAGTATCTTCTTCCTCCCGCAATCTCACAGCAAGAGTTTTTAAAAACTTAAATTGAAACAAGTGACTCTATATTTTCTCATTTTGGGATTTCAGTTATGTTTGGGTTTTCAGCATACCTTATCCATCATTCCCAACTTGGGTATGCCTCTGAAAGAGCTGGCAACTGAAGATGGGAGATGACAAATTTGCCCGAATCTTTATTCTAACCACTTACTGTCAAAGACATGATGTTACATTAGATGGACCTAGGATTCTCCTCCTGTATTTGCATGTTCTTTCTCTTCTGTACTTGAAACATCTCTAATTCAACTCAGAGCAATTGTTCACAATTTGTAGTTGCATTTGAAGTTTGCTGCGTCTGTTTCAGACCTGGAGAAACCTGAGTACCCATTAGCTTCTCTACTTTTCACAACAGTATTGGCTTATTTGATGACAGACATTATCCCTGCTTAAAACTCTGCATAATCTATATATTTACTTTATCATGATCAAAGTAACACTATTTCTACATTAATTCTGAAGACAGTTTGATAAAAGTTTGATTAATTGTACATATAATGCGCCAACTTCACACTGACTGTAAAGCACCAACTTCCTGGGAAAGCATTTGCTAAGCTCATGTGTGAACTCCAGCATCCGCTTTGTAATATTCAGTCAATAAATGATCCCTAATCGGACACCATTTGTGTTTTCTGGACAGGTATATGGACAGTTAAGAAAACCTTGTCTTTGAGGATGGGATTTTTTTGGAACTTATTTACAGCTTAGAATTCCTTGGTTATAACTACATTGACAGTTCATGTATCTACCCAGAAAATAATTTCTTTGCTATTTCTTATAATGTTGTTGATACTTTGGAACATTAACATAACTTTCTATGCTGCTGAGACTTTTACATGATTTTGTTATTTGATTTGGTTGCTCTATTCACTGGCTTCTTCTTCCATTCTACTTCTGCCAATATTACTATCAATGGCTAGAGACCTCCCAAAGGAATTGTGGAACCTTTAATGCTTCCCAAATTTTAGCAATAGAAAAAGAAAGATGAGCTTGGGTTTACAAAAGCTCATTGGGACCACAAGCACCCAAGTAAACACTATGGTAACACTGAAGGCTCCAAGCATCCACCATAACTACCAATGGGAGGAAAACTAGCTTCAGGCACTTCTGAGATTAGAAGAAGACAAAGAGCTTTCATCCATTTGCCAATCTCACCTCTAAGCAGAGAGGGGAATACTAGGCCAACAGCAGGTCCTTGTTAAGTGCCAACATGGGTCTGTCAAAGTGGTTTTAGCTTTGAAAAGAAACCAGGTGCAAATCGAGCAATAATTTGTTCCCTCTAGCCCTATTTCACTTTTTTCTTTCTATGCATTTATTTACAGGGCTCATCCTTCTTCTCAGTCAGAAGCAACCTAGGAGCTGTGAATTCTCCTTTTGACTACCAGATCTTTATGTCTATGTAGCAAGCATCTATATAAACCCAGCGTACTTGTTTTAGGTCTCTGGCCATGGCCTAATGCAGGACTTGGGTCTGCAGTTCATATTAAAACAAACAAATAAACAAACAAACAAACAATGGCAGACATGCTTGTCATTCCATAAGGGAATTGTTCTTCCTTCCTATGGGAAACTGAAGCCTCATGGAATCTACACTGAGGAGACATAGCTTAAACAGGAAGAGATATTTTCCATTACTAACTTATCAGCAGTAAATTAGACTTGGAGGTACTCAAAATCTTGGTCAAACTGGTGTATCCTGGGTCTAAAGCTAGCTTTTACAAATGTGATTTTTACTTATACACAATGCAAAGTTGTTTATAATAGTATCTATAATACTAAAAATGTTGATTAGACAAAATCCTCTGCAAGTTTACCTTTTACTACTTTAATATACAATTTTCAGTATTGATCTCTGCATTGCCCCAAGAGACAAGCACATTCATCCCTTAAGCCGAGTCTGGATCAAAAAATACATGGTTAAGATTTTGTCATTCAAAATCCAGCAGTGCACCAGCCATCAGGAAGATGTGATCAGAAGAACAAGTTAAGCCCAGTAAGGAAAATACTTCAGAAAGTTTTGTTTCCTGGTAATTTGAGAAGGTGGAGATCAAGACATAAGAGAGGTTTCCAACCAACTGGAAAACAGATGTATTTATTTTTTTGCTTTATTTTCTCGTCAATTTTGTATTACTGCCTGCTTGTAGTAGTAATAGTACAATGAGTACTATTTCCAAAGTAAGGCAAAGATGAATGTTAAAAGGCAAGTGAGAAAGGAAAAAATAATTACAAGAGTCAGCCTGAGATATGTATTTTGGAAGCTATGACAACCACATGGATACTACCTGGGCAAAAAGATTTCTAAGACTGAGTCTTAATCAGAAGGACACACAAAATCTCAGAAGACCTCAGAAAATATGAAAGTTTAGGTAAGCTTGAAGAAGATACCTAACTGTGTAACTACAAAACTTGACAAGCCATGAAAAAAACAGAGAAACTGGGCTCCCTGCTGCCAGCTGTGCACCTCAGGGACAGTGGTGGAACCAGGTTCAAGGACACATGCCTAGGAGACTGTAAGAAGGTCAAGGGGAGCTACCTCTCTGATCCATACAGAAGGAAGATTATCCAAAGTAAGGGAACTGTACTCTTCCCCCTTTTTTACACATTGGCCTTAGCATGCTCTAAGGAATACAAGAACAGCTGTATGAAGTCAGAGTAAAAGTCTATGTAGCCCTGTAGCTGCTATTCAATGACCAGCAGTGCATGTAGACATCTATCAAAGGGGAAAAGGAGAGGAATGAAGCACAGAGATGGAGAATACTTCGTCATCCTCCATTAGCTTGGAACTTCTTGTCTCAGAGCCTCCTGAGCCAGAGGTATTGTCTTCATACTAGAGCAGACCTCAGAGGAGTTTACGTCTCTGTATTCAACCCTGTGTTACAGTGGAGCTATATGTTGTATGACAAACCACATCAGGTCACCAGCTCCATTCCCAACCTGAAGAGTTCCAGTCTGCACGGTTCTTTCTCAAAAGGCAGCTGCTTTTCACCTTAGATCATCCCTTTCACCCTGCTCTTTTACCCTACCTCTCAGCTGTATATATTGGGGACAGAAAATAAAAACTGGTGGATTTTTATTTATTTTTGTCTCAAAAATAAGATGTTTTGTGCAATTTTATTCATCTCTACCATAAGTTTCTTAAAGGAAACACTCAGATCCTCTTCACGATTGAACTTCCTGAAGTCATTTTAGTAGGTTTGCACAAGGCTGGACCTGCCGTAATAGTATATAACATATATACCCAGGCCACTATACATGGGTTAGGAAGTCTCTCTCAGTAGAAGATCTTGACTTTAGTTATTTGTATTTCAACTCCTGGCCATTTCTTGATAGAAGCTAGGGGGGTAACTGATAAATTAACTGGTGTTTGGACATTGTCAAGTATTTCCACTGTGTCACTATGACCAAATTAATGTATCCCTGATTTAATAACACAATACCAAATACAGTAGGTTATGTTTATTTAATCTGAAAATGTGCACACATGCTTTTCCACATTAATTTGTGGGTTTTTTGTCAATTTCTCTCTGCTGCTTTATGAAAGGTGAGGCTTTCATGTCAGTACTCATCAAGCTTTGTATAAATACAGTGCAGCTCTCTTTACACCCATATTTGAAATAGCATATTTCCTCTAATTTTAGGATCAGTGTGAGAAGTCACTGTGCTTATGCTTTAGATGAGATGGCCTTTGATTCATAAATAGTATGAATCTTCAAGAACGTATTCTTTCTTCATCTGTTTAAAATCTAATAAAGCTTAACTCATAGATGTCACAAATTGTACAAATATCCACCCCTTCCAGATCAACATCCCTTTAAGTAAACCTAAGTTAAATCTTAGTATGCATACAGTAGGAATGTAAGTATCATTCATATAAATATTTATCCTTAATAATTATTCATATAATAAACCTATATACTGGTAACAGTCATACTATATATGGCAACAGTCTAATATTCTGCTTGCATTCAGCGAGACCCATAGATGGTAAGCTGATCTGTCAATACAAAAAAAGTCTCAGAACTGACAACAGGAAACTGATGAAAGTCACAGAGATGAACACCCATCAGCACCATCCTGTGAGCACTCAGGTCATTTGAGACAATCAGTGTTCTTTCTGATCACATTCTCAAGATGGTGGTATCAAACATATGGAGTTGATTACTTTTCCCATTAATGAGCTATGCCTACAGTAAGAATGTTTTTGTAGTTTTGAGGCTTCATGAGTTAGTGGGATTCCAGTAAAATGATTCCAATCAATAGGATGCCTCAACTGCTCTTGCCCAGTGTTCTGTTTCCAATGGCAAAAGGGAAAGCTGTTCAGGCAAATGAAAGCTCAGCCAATTTCTTCAGTCCATTCCCCTCAAATTGCTGCAGCTCCATAACTCCAGGAATAATGATGTTGAACGGCATGTCCCTGCCTCCGCCTTCTAGAATCCAGTTTTATACCTATTGTTTAAGAATTTGTCTTACTGCTTATTGAGCTTGCTCATACCATCCACTGCCTCCTGTGGCTGCAAGTCCCAGTTCACAACCTGCACAGTAAAAGTGTTTAGTGTGACTGTTGACTGTGAACAGCGAGTTTCCAGAACACATTATCCAGGCTAGGTTTTATGAAATGTCTGGTCTGGGGTAGCTACTGGAGGGCTTCAGTTGTTAAACTAAGGCAGCGCCCAACTGGATGGAAGAATTTCCAACGGCACTTACTACCCCTTTTTCTATCTTCTATGCAAAGGCTTTCTTGGTATTTAAAAAGAACTGATTTTAAGTTTTCTTAATCTCCTCTCATCACCCTGCTTACCCATTAATTTTAAAATTGGCACAATGTACTGACTATTTAGAGAGTGCATCATTCTCTTTAGTAACAACAGCAATAATAATGCCTTAATATTACTGGTACCTTATTGTTGTTTTATACTGTATGGTTCATTTGTATTGCATCTGTTTGTCTGTATTGCTTAAGATCTCGGTATTAGATCAGTTTCCCACTGAGCTTGGCACTGTAAAGGCACAGAAAAAAAACCCTTTTATTGTACAGATAGTAATGTAGCAAAAAAAACCCTAGGTCCTTTTTTCATGCAGATTTTCTTATTTAAAAAGCTATTACTGGGCTCATTACAGCTTTTTGTTTATGCAAGCTAGTACTCAACCACTGAATTCTCTAAAAGAAAGACCCAGTAATACTTGTAAATTCTATGTAATAAAAGTCCAACTAATTCAGTCAAGGTCAAAAGTGCTTTTGTGATCATCTGTCTACCTTCCTACCCTTTCAAAAACAATTTTAGAAAATAGATCTGCTCTTTAAAAAATTTACATGGCCCCACCACTTTATGTACAAGTTTCCACAGAAAGATGTTTTTTCTTCCGTACCACCAATTTTCATGAGATAAGAAGTGCTGTGTAGTAACTAGCTATAAGATACTAAGCACATTTTTAAAATTTGTTTGCTTTTACGGCAGTTATCCCCCTTTATTTTTCATCAAAACCAGAGAAATTCTTTTTTTTGGGTGTGAGAAGAATCTAATCATTTAACCCAGGTGATCCTATGTCCGTAAAGCGTAGTTCATGAGAATATTCACACCAACTATTTCCTCTCATGCATTCCATTACCTAAATTAAACGTACAGAAAAAGCCACTGCCCGGTGGCCACCAGACATATACGTATATCATTGTACAGATATTGCATATTTTTACTTTTTTTTTTTTTTACCTGTCAGAGAACTGTCATCAACAAGTCACAGTAGAACCATGCTTACCTTCAGGAATAGGACATACCCTGCACTTATATTGAGCAGGAAAAAAAGTTTGTGCTTTAAGCAAGACTGGATGAATTATTGCTGATAAAGCATAATTATCAGGGTTAGACTGTATTGTTTTAAATGGATCATGAAGTAGCTGCCTGCAGTTATGCACCACAGGGTATGATATGGACAAAGCCTACAAAAAGTTTTCCATCTATTGCCATTAATTTAAAACGACAAAGAAAACCTCATTAGGTTAAGCCTCATTGCACTTAAGTCATGCACATATGTGATGAGCTGATCTGTTGGCAGTTGCACAATCCTACTGAAAAGATGACTGTGTTTTGGAAGAGCCTTTCAGAGAGGGCTCTCAAACGTTTCCAAAGGTGAGACTGCCAGGTTGGGGTGCTCAGCCTGCAGGCTGGTGAGGAGGATAATGCTGGCTGCAGGAAGGCCCATCCAGCACTGGAGCCAGCAGGAAGGCTCTACCTTCCGTTCCCTTTCTCTAACCGGAGACATTAAGAGCAAAAGAGCGTTTTAAAGAAACTGAGCAATGGAAGAGGGCTCATCGGCAGAACCTAATTTAGAGACCTCAAAAGGGAATCGCTCCCCTGCCATGACTTGCTCCCCTGGAGTTAACCTGGAAACCGTGACTCGAGGCTGACGGCTTTATTTTTTCTCCAAGCTAACGCCTGCATTGAGCTTCATCTCCCACGCACACCCCGATTCCAGGGGCCCGCCGCGGGGCTGCCGATGTGAGCGGCCGGGGCCAGCCCCCGCCCCGCGGGACCGCTGCCCCCCGCGGCTGCCGGGCGGCCCGGCGGGCAGGGCGGGCCGGGCCGGGGCGGAGGACCCCGCCGCGCCCCTGGGAAGGCGCTGCCCTTTGCTCCGCGCGAGGGCCGGGCTTCCCCAGTTCAGACAAGCCCTTGCCCCGCTCCCGCGGCGGCGGCGGGTTTGGTGCGACACCGTCCTGACATGTTGTAACTGGTTTCCACACCCACCGCGCCTGAGAGCGACGGGAAGTACCTGCGATCAACCCTGCGCCGCCTTGACTCGCCGCCGCCGCGATCACAGCAGCCGGGTCGAGCCGCTCCAGAGGTGAGACCCCACCGCGGGGCACCGGCCAAGTAAGTGGGTCTCCTTTCTGCCTCCCCCGGGCCGGGCCAGGGGCAGGGGCAGGCGCATGCTCTGCCCCTGCCGCCCCCGCGCTGCGGACGGGCGGGTGGGGCGGCCGCCCCCCGCCCCGCCAGCGGCCGCTCGGCGCCGCGGGGCGTTTGAAACGGGGGCGCGGGGATCGCGGAACGGAGGCGGCGGGGCCGCTGCCGCGGGCATCCGACGGGAGCCGGCGCTAATCGGCGGAGAGCGCCGGCGGTAGAAGGGCCGGGTGGGGTCTGTGGCTCTTGGGGACGGGCTCCCCTGCCGCGCTCCCTTCGGGGCCGGGGTCCGGCGGGGCGTTACGGCCCGACCGTGGCCGGGGGTGACACACATGCGGTGTCCTCAAGGCTGAGGCGTGCCCGAGCACGTGGCGGTGCCAGCTGGTTGTTGTCGTTTTGCCTGAAAAGTTAACTTTCTGGTATAACAATAAAACAAAACAACAACAATAACAACAACAACAACAACAACAACAAAGAAAAAAAGAAGCAGGAACGCTTGCAGTGTTGGTTTTTTTGGCTTGAATTTGCTGCCCTTTGCATCCACAGAAAATCCTGTAATGTCATTAATAATTAAATAATTGCCTTAATGTAGGTAATTCTTATTTGTTCCTGATAGAACTTTTCAGTACGAAGGTTGGTGGGAGGCAGCTGTCATAAAACGCCTGTTTATTCTGTTAAAGGCTGGTCACACCAGGCCATTAAGCAGTGGGGAGGCTCCTCAGCACAGCCGTGGGTTGGAGGTGCTCAGGTGGATACCCCAAAAAACATACCTGAGAGAGAGACCTGTGACAAGATGTTCCTGTGGCTTAAATTTCCCTTAACTGAGGTTGAAACTTTATGCAGAAACTGTCAAAGCAATCATTTTTTCTTTGGAAAAGAGATAAGGACGTCCTGAGGAGACCACCAGGGCCTGGCCAAGGACTGGCTGTACAAGCCTGAGATTAGAGCTGCTCCCCAAAGTTGCTGAATAGGGAGAATATTAGTAAGGCAGGGAAGCTGCTTGTCTCTACCTCTAGCCTGGAGGACTGTGCTCCTGGAAGCACCACAGAATGCTGCATCATTTTCTTCAGTGGTCATTTGTCATCTGCTGCTTCTGTGTAAGCTGGGATACCCTCTGTATCTTTCTGCAAAAAGGCACATTTACTCTTCTTTCAAAGAAAAAGCTCTCTTCTTGCTGGGTTCCTGATAATGGCACTGGAAAGGTCCAAGCATGTTAACAGAAGGACAAGATCACATCAGTGCAGGATTCAGAACTTGTGTTCTTCAGCAAAAGATCCAGTTTTAGCAGCTGCATTGGAGTTTAAATTCAATCTAAGCCCCTTAATGGTACTTCATAAAAAAGTTTTAAGTACTTGATCCCTGTTTCCAAGCACAGAAGGTGGTTCATACACTTGGCTGGGATTAACAGCCAAGGTTATTTCATAGAGGATGAAAAGTAGCTTTCCTGGTGCTGGTAAAATTTGTAGTCATGTACATGGAGTCTGATCAAGCTCTGGAAGCCTCCAGAGATGGGCCTCATTCTGCACAACCTTGCTAATAGAATTGTTGACCTGAGGAGGATTCTTTGAAGAATCAAGTTGATTATGCAGAAATCATTATACACAGTTGAAGAAGACACCAAGAAATTTATTTTAGACTTTTGTCTAAACCTCTGCCTCTATCCAAAATGATACTATTTTCATTTCCTATAAAATAGCTCTTAGCTTCTAAGGACAAAAATACCTGTGTCAAGACATTTAGAGCTTTTGTCAAATATACCTGAAGCCATCATTTTAATTCAGGAGTTTGCTTTTGTTCTCATGAATGAATCACATGCTGATGTCCTTAATTCCAAAAACCAAAATTAAAATTTTTTCATTTGTCTCATCTGTTCTGTGATTTATTTCCATGCTGGCAGATTCTACATTTACTTGCTTAAATAAATGTGCACTGCTTTAAGCTTCTTTTATAAACAGCACTTGTAAATCAAAGATCAACATCAAAGATGTTCATTGTAAAATAACTATTGTTGTTTGGAAGACACTACATTAGAAGTCACACCTTTCCAAGATTATGCTATATTTATACCCTGCTTTCAGCATAAGTCTGAGCACAAGTTACTGCATTTGTCTTATGCCACAATTCATTCATTCATTGATTTCAATGCAAAGTCAAACAAGATACTATACTATAAAAAAAAAATCAAAATAACAAAAGAAAAGGAAAAAAGCATATGAGCCAGCACACACATGCAATCTTTTTTTGCCTTTTACTTGTTCATGATATTCAATATTTTATATTGCACAACTTTACATATTAAGTATAGTCCTGTTCTCTTATATTACTTTCAAAGGAAAGAGTGAGAAGAAGAAAAAAGGAATTTAGACAAGCTTTTGAAATAAACACTTAGGTCTTTCTCAACTGTATATAAGAAATTGATGGAAAAATTCCTATTTTAGAAGTGTATCCCTTCCAAAGTTGTAAGAATTTTAGTAATGTATTTCATTTGCCTTTGTAAAATCTGATCTAGTCTTGAATGTCATAAGAAGACTGTTTTACTATACCATTTAGAGAGTTACTTGTCCTGGAGGCCCTACAAGGGGTTTTGATTGGATTCTCAGTAAAGTCACCTGTATTAGTGTTCACACTCTTCAGAACAGCTCAGCTGAGTAACTCTGCATTTTGTTCTCTCAGTGGTTTTTCATTCTAAAATGCTTTATCTAAAATGTCTTCAAAACCTGTCCTAGGTGATTGGCTTCCATGGGACACTGATGTGAAAGTGTTAATTCTACACTGTTGTGAGTTTGACCTCAAATTGGTCTGTCTTGTCTGCACCGCGTGCTGGGTTCTGCGTCACCTCACACCACAGGCTGTATCTGCCTCTGTGCAAAGTGAAATGGCATCACTCCTGTTTTGTAATATTTTATTTCTACCTGTGAGAGCAGTGTAGAGTGAAGCCCTGGGTATCTGTCACAGGAATAGATGTAATTCTCTGTTGGGGGAGAGCAGTCAGATCCTTTTTACTTACTGCTTTCCAGTTCACCACCAAGCTACTTTGGAAGCAGCCAGAAACACTCCTTTCCCCCAGGCTCGAAAGCAATCCTATCTGGGAAGATCTGCCATGCTACTTGGCTGAGAGACAGGATTCAAATGGAATTATTTCATATGACATGCTGATGCCAGCCTCAGATCTGGATTTTTCTTTCTTGGTCTTTTTTTAACCTCAGACTTCCCAAGTTCCTCAGAAATCTTGGTTTAATTGAACATTTAATTGGACTTTGGAGTATCAGTAGTGTATGGAGATTTTGATTTTCATCCCTTTAAGTTAATGTAGCTAATTTATGTTTCCTTTCAAGATTGAAACTGTTCCCAGCAGACAGTGGGAATCAAATGCAGTTTGCAAAAATATCTGAAATGTGAAGAGAGAATTGTGTGAGGTTTGTAGGCTAGTAAGTGAAATGAGAACCCCGTAGCACTATTCCTTGCTATTACACTGCCATGCTATTAATTTGGCTTGTAAGGAAACTTTCAAGATATACTTTGTGTATGCATTTTGTAACTATTCTGCCTTCCTTGGATGTCCGTCCTACTTCTGCTGTCTTAAGCTTCATGCAGTAGACCTGACAGATTCAACACTGCTACTATGTATCGTCTTTCTATTTTACACCAACACTCTCATGAAAATCCATCCCCCACCACCCTTTTTGTTATTTTTCGTGGCTTACCTGCCCACTGCAGAAGTTCATTGCAGTTTAGGTTTTAGGTTAGTGGTGGAGTTGCTGGAGTCCTGTAGGGTTGCACAGATGTGAAGGAAGAAACGTTGGCCATTTGTCCTCTCTCTACTTTAAATCCCAAGTTGTTGCAGCAGGAACCAACACGCTCAGCTTTTGCTAAATGAAATAAGAAGATGGTAAGAATGAATTTATAAATCATCAGCAGTAAACAACTTATTATTAATGTTTTGGAAAAAAAAATAAAAAGGTAAGATTAAAGCAGCCGCTCCTTTTGGCAGGAGGAATGAAAAGGGTGGAAACTAGACATCAGATTGCTGATTCAGAGTTTGATCCCAGATGTGGGAGGAGAAATCTTTCTGGAGTTCCTCATAACTCACTGAAATGAGGTAGGCTGGTTCTGCTTGGGAGCAACAGATGGATTAGATCAACATGGGAGAACAGAGAGATAAGGAGAAGGACCTGAATGACTGTGGCTTCAAAGAAGCCGGAGAAAAGGAATGAGTTGAAGAGAAAGATTAATGCATCAAAAAGTAGGAAATATAATTGCTTTCTGAAGTGTTTCTCTGAACCCTGTCAGTTGTAAAGAGTTTTGAAACAATCTATGGTAGCATATTGGAACACGTGTTGGGTATGTATTGGTGTTACTGCTAGAGATCTTCTGTGTATTATGAGCTCTGCTGTAGCTTTTAATGTAAGAACTTCATCAAATCATTTAATTATGTTTAGTTTTGCCTTATGTAGAAGAAGCTCTTTGTCTAGCTCTTTAACATTCATTTGGCAATATTAGTCCCCGAGCCTTTTAAAAATATTTTTGAATTCTTGGAAGGTGCTAGAAAAACTTAAAGCAGCATTAACAGAAAATTATTTTGAATAGTATGTGTGTATATGTCATAGATCTCTAGAAATATTCTAATTGTTGGTGTTTGCTTTTTTTTTTTCCCAATTTTCTCTCATTACAGATACATTTCGTCAGCTCACAAATGGAAGTTTAAGAGACTTTATGCAAAATATATGTGAAAATGGAAACTTCATCTTTGCTATCATCTTTACATGATGAATGTAGATCAGACAACTATATTGAACCTCACTACAAAGAATGGTACCGAGTAGCTATTGATGCTCTAATTGAAGGAGGTTTAGAAGCCTACAAAGAATTTCTTTCCAAGGAGAGATGTTCAGAGTTCCTAGCGGATGAGGAAATTGATTATATTTTGAACAATGTTCACAAACTTCCCCAAAACACAGTTTATTCCTCTAACCATGCCATTGATGACACCTCTTCCTCGGGAACCTACTGGCCCATTGAATCAGATGTGGAAGCTCCAAACCTTGACTTAGGCTGGCCCTACCTGATGCCTGGAATTTCTGGTGGCACGAATATTGATCTGCTTTTTCATCCTCCACGCGCACAGCCTTACACCATAAAGGAAACTATTCGGAAGCTGATACGAGATGCAAGAAAGGTAAACATGAAAAATAATATTAAGGGGAAAAAAATGGCAATAATAATGTAGTTGGTGTTTTATTAGAGGCATTTTTTTTTCTGTCAGGATGAAAACAGTCTGGCTGCTAACAATTAAAATGGAAAGGTTTTCCCAGACTGAGGTCGGTTCCTTAGTAGCACATGCACCAATACTATTAACCTTATTTACAAGGGATCAGGGATTAATTGAAGGGATTAATGAAGCATAATTACTCTTTTACTGTAATGCTGGCCAGTTCACGAGAAATTTGTAGATAATCAGTGCACCTTTTCTTTGACCTCAGCTGAATATACCTCAAGTGATACAATTCTATATAACTTCAGGATGTATCATAAGGTTTCTCATGTCCGTCAGTGGGAACATGCATCAGTTTGATATGGTAGCCAGTTGTTATAAGAAAATAACACCTTGGTGTACATCTGACTCGTGTACCTTGAGAGTCCCAGGTTTTGTGATTTTCCATGCCAACTGTCCTTGCAGAAAATAGTCAGAAAGTATTAAAGAGAGCTCAGAAGAAAACAAAATGTTTAGGCAACAAGGAAATAGGTCTTAGTTGGGTACCTTACCTTCATTTCTGACTAATGACTAATTCATAAGAAATGTGGACGCTTCTCCAAATGTACTTGTCTTCACTTAGGGGCACTTACATATTGAGTTTCCTAAGGCACACCTGGCTTCCACCTCAGCGGCAGGGTGCTGTATGCACAAACCACCTTTTGCTTGCCAGTGTAGATTTTAAAGAAACACCAAGCTTGCAGATCTGCTTGACCCTGGGCCATGTTACCTTTTTAAACAGATGTGATCAGGTTTCAGAAGTATTTCTGGCAAGTACATCATCCACCCCTTCCTTCCCCGTGAAATAAATTGGGTTCTGTGTGACCCTCCAGGTTTGTAATCAGTAGGACAGGCTCTAGCTCCAGTGCATCCATAAACACTTCAGTGGCTGAAACATACATGTAAATGTGTGCAATAGAAATGAACTGAAAGGGGCAGGGAAGGGGAGGACAACGTCTCTTTTACAATGTCTCTCCTATATTTAGATAAAGCATATGATTTGTTGCCATAACAGAGTTATCACTAGGCCTTTTATCCTGCAGTTTACAGTCTAGAATGATTGTACACTCAAGGAAGAGGAGAATGAACTACTTCTCTCCCTCTTTGTCCCTTTCAGAGGTAGATATGGTGTTTTCTGCTTTTGTATGTAGAAAGACTTGACTGTGACATGCCCAAGATGCTCCGTGATCTTTTACAACTTCAGCTCCTGAGCTACCAATGTATCTACTCTAAGGGAAAACACAAAACCACAGTTAACTCTATTGCCAAGACTAGTTCAGTTTTGCTGCAAGGTCTTGAAATGCCATGAAGAAAGGCTGTTTCCAGTCAGTTCCCACGCTTTTTATGCCTAGCTGGCTGGCTGCATGCAGCCCAGTCCCTTTCCGACAGCTCTCTTAGCTGGTGGTGCTGCCTTGTGAAATGCTATTTTAAGGAGTATCCCTCCTCTGAATGCAGCTATGGAGAAAAATTAGGTGTGATTCTTTCTCCTCTTTGGAAAAAGGGTTGAGTGCATAGTGTTTTGGCTCTCTAATGTGCTTGTGGTGCTCCTATAAAGAGGATGTTATGTATGTGTCACTGTCAAATCTCACAGATGAAAGGTTTGTTTAGTTGATCAGAACAACCTCAACAGCAACAACCATAACACTTTTGATACAGTGATATGGTTTGGTTGCTTCAGGAAGCAGCAATTAAATCTAAAAGACATAGTGTTGTTCAGCCTCTTCTGTCTACAGATGTATAGAAAAGTTTAAAGGATTTCTAAGTAAGGTAAATCAAGGTATTTAAAACATGCTTACAGCAGGCAAACACATTGTAAACAGGCTAACCTACTTCTCCTAAGCCACATATAAAAATGTAGTTATACTAAACAAGGTTCTTTGTTATGTAGTAGTCGAGATGTGTAGTCTTATGAGAATATTCAAAGGAAATAGGAAAAGGTTACACATGAAAAACAGAAACCTGTAAAGAATAAACAAGTTCTTCAGCAAATCACATTAAACCAATACAGCTCTAAGCAAAATCTATGGGAATTTCAGCAAACTTCTGTGGGAAAACAAAGAGACAGTCGGAGGTGAGCATATTCATACCACCAAACTTAAAACACTAAACATGAGTGCCTGAGTTCAGGCACTGATTTCCCTGTGCTACCCGAACACTCAGTGCAGTAGGAAACCAGCTTCTACAAGGGCAAGCAGAGAATTTTTCTGCACTGATTCATCACATAAAGGAACCCATTCGATTTGTATTTATGTGTGTATACTAGCCCAAATATTCATGAAGGAGACTGAGCCAATTGAAACCTAGCTTCTTTTGAATATTTGGAGATACATAAGGTTAAGATGACATTAGTAGACTTACTCTTGACCTCTTTCATGCTTGATGCATCACAGTGTCAGTTGTCAAAATGACTATTACATATGTTAATTTTGACCTTAAGAATACGTGTTGTAAACAACATTAAGCAACTTGCTTGCTGACAGTGATTTTTCCTGATGAAAGAGGAAAATACTTTTTAAGGCTTAGCTACACTAGACTAAAAACAGTGACTATGAAAAAGTGTCGTAAGAAAATCTTGTGTAAATGCATAATATTAATAAAAATTATATGTCACCTTCATGGTAAGTACAGTAGATGTAACAATAGAGTTTTTCTTACAGAAGAAGATCAATAATATTAAATCCTAGATTTTAACCATTTTAAGGACATGAATCCATTCTTGTGATATATGTTTCTTATATTAGAGTAGAAGAACTGTATCATAAATAAGATGGCATTACATTCGTCTACACTAGAGCACTCCTGTGGGATAGGTGTGATGTTAGCAGAGTGCCTTAGGTCAAACCTAACATGTCAACAAAATGGGTTTACTGTTGGTATAACTAAACCTCATCTCCAAATGATACGGTTGCCAGCCACGCTCTTCTGTCAACATAACCTGTGTTCATACAAGGAGGTTGTTTGGCGTGACTGTGTCAACTGGGGAGACATGAGTCTTTTTCAGATGTTGATATAACCATGCAGGGAAAAAGCACTGCAAGGTCTGTCTGACCTTAATGATGGACGGACTTTTGCAAACAAGCCAGTAGCCTTATTTCTTGTGTGTTTTGGAGGCTTCTACCTTTAATCACTGGCAGGTTTCCGGCTTCTCTGAAGCTTGAGGTGCTCCTACAGCCTGACTCATCCCGCTTGGCTGTCTGAACCACAACTGATAATGTTTAGCAGTTTTTTCTGAGAAGGTTATTCATCTGGGAAATAGTATCAAGAAGATTACTCATCTGCATCAGGTTAATGTGAAACTTCCATTTCTTACTATTATATCAAGTAGCACACAGACTTTGATAATTAAATATCCTTTCCCTCTGTGACTTTTCATAAGAGTTGCCTCAAAACTGTCAGTTATGAAGCCTGTAAATGTGTACAAGAAACAGCTCGTGCTGTCTTCTCAGGCGTGATTGACAGGGTGAGGCAACAGGGAAGGGGCAGGACAGAGCACCAAAGGGTCCTTCTGGCAGTGTGTTTTTCTCTTACTTCATTAACTGGATTCCTTTCTCCACCACCGAGACATTCCTACATAGTTTTAAAGAGAATGCAAAGCTCTGAGTCTTTCGGATTGATATCCACATAAGGACCAGCTCTTCCTGGAGAGAATTCAAACATGTTTTTTAAAGAACCGCATTGTTTAGACAACCCAAGGATTACTGGTTTGCAGCACAAGCCAGGAAATACTGAAAGACTTCCCTGACATAGTTTAGGGAATTTCTGATGGAATGTAAGAAGTTACATGCTATTCGACAAACATGCAATACTTTTAACTGATTTTGTTTTATTCAAATAGATTAGCAGTCTTAAACTTGGCTTCATAAAATCAGTGATAGTTGTGAGACTTTTAAAAATCTTATTTGTAATCAAAACTTTAGAGGGTTAGCTTGTTATCATTTTGGAAACTCAAAAAAGGCAGTTGTTTTTGCAGAATTACTCATGATTGCGCTTTTTAATGTGAGAAATTATTGCAAAACTTGGATCCTTGTGAAAGAATTAAGTTACACTGTAAACAAGTGTAATTTATTTTTAGGTCTTGCTGACCCCACTGTAGGTAGACCCTTAGTAAGTCAAAAAGGACTGAATTCTTGTGAGAGATAAATTATGCACAAAATCTGATGCTTGTGTTATCTTCTAAAGCAGTGGACCTAGGCAAATAAACAAAACCAATTGACTCATTTTACAATAGTATAAAAAGGAAAATATTTTCTTCTAGTTTGGGTGAGTTTTTTTTTTTTCCTTTTTGTTTTGTTTCAGGAGAGAACGAAAGGTTGTTTATTACAGAAAAAATGATTATTCACTAGTGATCTCATTTTGTCATGTGTATAATGCAGTAATAATGATCTAGTTCTGGCTGCAGTCTAGTGTGAAAGAAAATCAAATTCTCTGCATGCCTGTATGAAGAGTGATGTTTCTATATAGAAAGAAATTTGTAGAATATGGGTGTGTTGAGCAATCTTTTTTCACTCTCTCAACAATACTCTCAACCAACTATTTTAAATATAATTTGAACACAGACTGGAATAACAATAATGTATCATGTTTTTGGCAATGCTTATCTGAGCTCATTAATTGCAGCAGTCCAAGCAGATGAGGGAGAGGGGCTGCATTTTTTTTTGTTCATAAAAGCTACAGCAATCTGCTTAATTCAGGGAAAGGGAATAGATAAATGCAATAGTGATCCCACTTAAAAGTTTTGTATATGGTCTGTAGAGTGTCTGATAAACAATGGATATATTTTAACCTGAGTGTAACACATAGAAAAACTCAGTTCTCAGCTGAAGATGTATAGGCAACATTTTCCTGCCAAAAAATTCTACCTCGCCAGTATTTCAGCAGGTGCTTTTTGGTTCAGCTGCTGTGCTGAAGGGTGCATTTACCATTCACTTCTAGCCACTATCTGTGAAATGACTTCCTGATGGTTGAAAACCAGCATGGCAGTCATGCATGGAGTTTCCAGGTGAAACGTGACTTTTAGCTTTTGATAGATTTATTACAGACAGTGAGGTCACATCCCAGCTTTTCTAATCACAGGGCACATGCCATGCATTAGAACAGGACATGTGTCTTGTTCTTGATGCTATTATTGTGTGACTCGGTATCAATTTGTTGTTGTGTGCTCACAAAGCATAATAATTTCAAGTATTTTATATGCTCAGATTTGCCTTTAGAGTCCTTACATTATTTCACTTGCCTGTCCCCTGCTCCCTCTGCCATCCCGTAAGGGCAGTCGCAGCACAGTCACAGCAGAGCAGTCATAATGCAGACAGAGGGCGGCCAGCCATGGGACATGTCTGCAAGCACTTCTATAATCTGGAATGCCTGGGACTTGTTTGTGTGAAATACATTTCTTGTACATAGTTGCTCTACACAGAATACCAACAATTTTTCCTGATAGCCTTCCCTGTTGGGTGGGAAGGACCTAAAACTGAAAAGCAAGGTAGGGTGAACCTGGGGAGTGGGAATCTGATGAAGTAATTTTTAATCAGTTATGCAGGATTTTTACTCACAGGTTTCCATCAGGTCAAAGGTTTACAAGACTATTTAGAGGTCATCAGTACTCATATTTTATATTAAAAGATAGAATTACCTAATTTATAGATATTGCTATTTTAATATCACAACTGTGCTGATGTGCTATCAAAATATCACACATCCATGATAGATTTAAAACCATAATATGGAAAATGAAAGGCCAGATCTTGCAGGAAGCGGTATGTGTTTATTAATGTCTGTCTCATTCACATGTATATAAGAAGTATGCATACACGTATGCTTTGTAGCAATATTTTTCATTAAAACCTTTTCTCTCATTGACATAAGTCTTTGTCAGTTAAAACAAAAGTGCTGTTAAAAAGTCAATTACACTTTTTGCACATTTAGTAGATTAAAATATTCTTTATCATATTCCAAAATAACTTTGTACTACAATGTGCTGAGGTGACTGTAGGCAAAAATATGCTACAAATACAAACTCATTGGTTTAAAATAATTTTGCCCCAGCAGAATGCTTCTTTCAGTGCCCAGTACAGTGTACTTGGGTTTCATCCCTCTCCTTTACTTGCTTGTCAAAAACAAAACCTGATAATGTTGGAGTACTATTTTCGTTCCTCTGAATTCCTATCCTCAGGAGATCTGAGTTTTCCTATTATTTTTTTCAGCCAAGGAACAATCTTGCCTGAAGAACTACAGGCTTAATCACCTCATATTCATATTGCCATAGGCCGTTTTTGATCTCTTGCAGTTTTAGCATAGCTTTTGATCTCTAGTAGCTTTCCAACATAGCCAGTGATGCTCTGGGGGTGGGGGACACATTTTGGGTGATCTTAAACTTTAAATTTGTTTGTCATGTATCAGAATTTGGAAACTAAAATATTTTACTATACATGAGAGAATTTTAAAGGAGCATAGCTTGGTACACAGACACTTGCAATACTGCAGCAGTATTTGTGTAAAACAGTATGATAGAAACTACATGGAAAGTGGAGAACTGTTAACACGGAGCAAAACAAAAAGCACAAAAATCCAAGGAGAGCTGCCAGTTCAGAATTTCCCAATCTCCTGTTTGGAAGGAGCGGGATTGAATGCCACCGAGTTATGTGTATTAAGTTTCCTCATATGTCAGATCTGAGTACAAGTATCTACCTCACTTGTAATTATTTCAGGACAATTCACTGTATTATTTTCCCAGAGAAGTACTGCACGTATTCCAGCGCAGATGGTAGAGGAGTCAAAGTACACTTTGGTATTTACCTCTTTAAAAGAAGTGCAGTCCTTGCCTTTGATACCAGTGCGATCACGCCTTTCCATTTAGCCTGTTGATAAAGTATGTCTATAACCATTTTCTAATAAAGAGGTGCTATTCTGTGCAATAAAAGTTAAGGTCTGCATTTTCAAAAATGGAGTCTGCATACCTGAGACCTCCAAGGGTGTTTACTCTTAAAAATCCTACCCTGATTTATCTTAGAGAGGAAAGAAATGATGGCCATCAAAATAACAGGGTGTAACTGGCATTGAGCTGAATACTTTATAGTAGGATCTGCAGACATCCATAAAATGACTCACCTCAATAGAGCTGTTCAAAATAAATAATTGAAAGACAAACCCATGGCTTCCTTGATCAACAAAGTGAATAATTTTTCAGTATATGGTCCACTGATCAGTAAGCCAGTTGAATTTACCGTAGTGTTATTCGCATTACAAATATAGAAGGGAAAGCAACCAAACTAGCCATCTTTGCTTTCCTTGCCTTTGTTTGACATCATGGTCTCTTCTCCCAGGCAGTTAGCAATAGGACAAGGGGACATGGGCTTAAGCTCTGCCAGGGGAAATTTAGGCTGGATATTAGAAAGAAATTCTTTACAGAGAGAGTGGTCAGGCATTGGAATGGCTGCCCGGGGAGGTGGTGGACTCACCGTCCCTGGAGGTTTTTAAACTGAGATTGGACATGGCACTTAGTAAATGGACTGGAGTTGGACCAAGGGTTGGACTTGATGATCTCTGAGGTCTTTGCCAACCCAGTCGATTCTGTGTTTCTATGATCCTGTAGCCTCATCTAGGTGTTCCTGCTCCGACAGGGGGATTGAACTAGGTGATCTTTTGAGGCCTCTTCCAGTCCCTAACATTCTGTGATTCTGTGGTCTTTTCCAATATCCTGGGTGTTTGTATTCTTAAGCTGGAAACATTATGTTTTGTTGCGTGTCTGTATATCATATAGTTTTCTGGTGTTTTAGTCTTCCTGATCGGTGCCAGACAGTACAGACATTATAAACAGTAGATTCAGAATTTACACACTCTCCTTTATCAAGAATATGACCAAAGTGTGTGCAGTTTTACAGATGAGAACACTGAGCCACAAAGCATTAAGTTAGTATATATCACGATTTAAAAAGAGATACAATTCTGAACCAAAAGCCTTAGAGTATTTATGTTAGCAAACAGTACTCAGAGAAAGTAGAGACCAGATAACAAGTTTTTATTTTCTTGTCTTTGTGGTTTTAGTTGATAAAAGTCATAGTTGTGCGTTTAGTGTTATAGTTATGAAAACTAATTTCTGAGGAACATCAGTACTTCTCGGAAAAAGTTTGCATTTGTATATGACTATAGCTTTATAGTGCTTACTTTTCAGAAATATTTGTAAAAGAATAAAGTCCTTTCTTATCTTCAGATAAAGAGGGTGTATCTTCATGACATACACAGGGTGTTCTCATACCTTAGTTAAGAGCAGATTATCCTAACCAGTTCTGTCTCTTGGTCTGGAGTGCTTGCACTGACTGCCTGGCTGTAAGACCCGAGGGAACCAGAACAAGATTCCTCAACACCAGGTTCCACACTGACCCCTGCTCTCCTCAGCAAGGTGTGTGGGCATGAAGCTGCCTTCAGAAAAGTTCTGTGCTGCGTCTTTCATCCAGGGGTTTTTGCTAACTGCAGCACCAGATCTCCTCAGGCCTTTTCACTTCTGCCAGCAACCCTGTTGAAGAAGATGAAGCTGGGCGATAGGATAATATGAGAAGTTATGCACTGAATCTCGTAGAGATGAAAAGAAAACTTTGATATCTGCTTCATCCACTTGCAATCAGACTAAAAGAGTAGCACAGGATTGTGCGTTCAGGTAGACAAATGGGTGTGCCTTCAGTTCAAACAACAGCAGGTATAACATCTCACCCTTATTTTCATGCTGTTTCCTGGAGCTGCAGGCACTTTTTGCCAAACAGGCTGCACTTCAGCTCAATAAGCTCCCTTTATTATGGTTTAAGCACTAGGTAAAGCACTAGACAACACATTCTAATTCAGGTGAATCTGAGTGGCATCAGCCCACAGATGGTATTGTAGTTAGTGTTTTCCTGCTAGGCTTTTGATTCTCAGTAAGCCAGAAACAAAAATGAGGATGAGATGAAATAACCAGCACGTAAGAAGAGTAAGTGCCTGCTGATTCTCTGGACCTTTCTCAAGAAATGCCCGCCAAGGGACAGCCCTTTTTAAGCTGTGCAGAATTCACTGCTAGTGAGCTGTGCCTCCTGATCAGAGACATCAGAGGCAGCGAACAGAAGTGACAGTGTCAGTCAGCAAATCTTATTTCCCTCAAATGCCAGCAGGATACTGCCTGTCAAAGCAGCCAGATCTCCATCCAGCATGACAGAGCACCATATTATCTGAAGCTATCTGCTGTTCTGATAATTTCTTGGCACTGCCTGATAGTGGATTAGCGCAGGCATGTAATAATTGCCTGAAAAGTCACTGTCAAGGGTGTGGGTTTCTTTTAAATAATAGACAGGTATATGTGGCTGCACAGTGTCTGGTTGATAGAGATCTGTAACCTGTCTTTGCTGAGGATGGGCCTAAACATATCAGCCATCAACGGATCCAGCTCTTACAGTAGTATGTACTGTTACAAATCTACAGAAAGCTGCTTTACAATGTAACAAAAATATTTTGGTGAAAGGAGATACTTTTGAAGTGAAAAAATTAAGCATAGAGATGAAACTGTGAATTATGAATGATTCTTCTATTTGTTTATTTGTTTGCTATCTCCTTATTTCATGTCTTAGTGCTCTGTGTTTACTAGGCTGACATATTACATGACTGACAGGCATTAAATAATGCAGAAATAGTTACTTATACAGTAGCTGTAATAGTTATTTTTTCAGTAATATCATTATCTATTTCATTCACAATTTCTAGGCTTGCTGACCGAAAGACACTTGCACCAGAAATCTAATTGACAAGATTATTTGATTTCTTATGCATAAGTTGAATTTAATGATGGAAGTGCAGTCCAGATCTGAAGTGCTGTGATACAGGGTTACAATTTCCTGTTACAGGATTTCTGTCCCAAGAAAGGTCTCAGTGCTTTGACTTGAAGCTCAGAGAAGTTAAACAGTGTCTTTGCAATGGGCTCTTGAGACCCCAGGAAACTCTTCTGTGTGAATGTCAGAGCCTTGCAAGGCCAGGAGTATGAATGCTTTTTGGAGGAGTAAAAAGGAAGGAAAAGATGTGCTGTTTCCAGTTCTGGGCCCCTCAATTCAAGAAGGACAGGGAACTGCTGGAGAGAGTCCAGCGCAGGGCAACAAAGATGATGAAGGGAGTGGAGCATCTCCCCTATGAGGAAGGGCTGAGGGAGCTGGGGCTCTTCAGCTTGGAGAAGACTGAGGGGTGACCTCATTAATGTTTATAAATATATGAAGGGTGAGTGTCACGAGGATGGAGCCACGCTCTTCTTGGTGACAACCAATGGTAGGACAAGGGGCACAAATACAAACTGTAACACAGGAGGTTGCACTTAAATATGAGAAGAAACTTCTTCACAGTGAGGGTGACGGAGCACTGGAACAGGCTGCCCAGGGAGGTTGTGGAGTCTCTTTCTCTGGAGACATTCAAAACCCACCTGGACGCCTTCCTGTGTAACCCCATCTAGGTGTTCCTGCTCCCGCAGGAGGACTGGACTAGATGATCTTTCAAGGTCCCTTCCAATCCCTGACATTCTGTGATTCTGTGCACCTAGCCAGAGGTATTTAATTCCTGCTTTAGGTACTTTCAGCATCTTTCTTGGATGCAGTGCCTGGTGTGATATGGGAATGTGAGCTCCCTCGTAGGTCATAAAGAAACATGAATGCTTTGGAGGGTGCCAGTCAGAACACCTGAAGCCAGTGTTTGCGGTGGGGGGTTTGAATCTTTTCCTTATCTCTCCCAGTAAGAAGTGGTAAACCATAGTCATGATATTAGAAATACAGCAATGCTTTTGAATTGCAAGTCAAATAGCTCAATTTTATTGGCAGGTTTCTGATTATATGTTGGAGGAGGTATATTTTCTGAATAGAAATGTCTGATTTGCCCTCTGTTTTTTTTCGCAATAAATTGAACTCTTGGCAACAAGGATGAAGGTTAGATGTAGAGCATTAATGTATCAGAAATTCCAATAGCCTATTTAATTACAAAAATTACTTGCATACACAACTGATTTTCATCTAATTTTGTCAAACAATACATTAATGAAACTTGAAAAGAAATTTCATAGGTATTTAGTAAGGAGCAGAGAGAAGAAAAAATATTACTTGTTCAAAGAAGATGCTTTTTTTTGCTTCTTGAAACAAAATTAGATCCCTAATCCTGAGAGGATTTAAATACTATACTATCTGTACACAAGAGGTTGCATTAAATTAACATACATATGTGTTTGCGGGATTGACACCGAGGGTTCTGACCATGTACCATTAAAAATCTGATTTTAAATATTTAAATAATCTCTTTCTCTTAAATCCTGCCACGGTAAACTTGTAGTACAAAATGAGCATGTATCTCTAGTCACTGTGAGCAACTAAAAAAAGTATAATGTGTCCAAGCAGACTCCTGTAATTTTTTTTAATTCAAAAGAAAAACTGCGTTGAAGAACTGAGTACCTGAAACTCAAGCAAGGCACTGAAACTGGTGGAAGTTTTTCCCTTCCCAGGATGCTGTTCCAGCACTCAGTTCTCATTTACTGACCCCAGCATGCCCATGCAAGCTCAGGTCCCACAGAAGTCTAACACAAAGGAATGGACGTACATATGAATGTTATAGAAGACAGGCTGGTCCCTTAACAAGAAATTCAAGAACAAAACTAATTTATCATGTTGATGCATAAACAGTAAGAATAGTTTTTGCTGATCTAGCATGTCTATCAAATAACTTTTTTTTTTTCCCTCTAACTTTGTATAAATGGCCTGAACCAAAATGATGGAGTTCTCTGCTAGCAAACTTTGGGAGTTTGTACCGGGGATAGAGGCTTCATTATCTTCTGCCACATTACATGTGCTTACTGAGCTCAAATGCACTGCCAGGAAAACTCCATAGAGAAATTTCTCAATTTGTACTCCTAAGGCTTTAGAAATGATTGCAAAATACATATTAAAAGCACATATGCACTTTCTCATGCATGCTGACATGCAAGCAAGAAAAATGAAAAAAAAACTCTAAGAAGTGAACGTCTGGAATTTTGCTATTATGGTAGAGCTGTCCAAAAAGTTTGATGGACTTTGTTTTTTAAGTGCTGCATATTCTTAAATAAAAACAAACAAACAAAAACTAACGAACAACCAAACACACACACATACAAATATAAACAAAAAAACAACCAACAACAACAAAACACCTTGAGAAATTGTTTCATGGGACAGTTATGATGCTATGCTGATATAAAACTGTGTGTACATAGATAGGCATAATTATTTTGAATTTTGTTAGTGGTGTTTCAAAAAATCCTGGGGGTCAGAATTTCATCATCTGCTAAATTCTGTGGAGAGACATTGCTTATACAATCTCAGGAGGTGACTCACTGCATTTAATTATACAAAGTAGTCCCTCTTGAGATAAGAAGCTAAAGAAGAAAGTATTTCAATGTAATCTGTTATTCTCTAGTGCCCAACCCAGCTCTCTGTTTTTAACGTAGTAGACTATACGTAACAAAAATACAGTTACTTAGAAAACAGAAAAGATCTGATAGCTGAAATTTGTAACAATAGTACTTCAGTGCAGATATTGGAAGTTACCAGCCTGAGTAGTATATTTGAAATCAGAAGTAAAAGATTATCTTTGACACATTTTTTTCCATAGAATGTGATTAGTTTAAGAAGAACACAACAAGCCAGATGTTTGAAGATTTTTTTGGGATTTCCAGCAAAGTACATTTACTGAAACTTTTTAGCAGCACAGTTATATAGCATTATAAAATGTGAAAATCTACACTGAATTAGAAACAAAAGTGTGGCAATTTAATTCCAAATACAGAAATATCTCTGTCTCATTTTAAAGATATTCAGAAGTAACAAGAATATTGTTGGCTACATTTCAGTTCACCCTGATGTTCACACAGAGTTTCTAGTTTTAAAAACCCAAATGGAACTTACTCAAAACTGCTTGTTTTCATACAGTTTCTATGGGGATTCACAGTTTAATGAATGCAAAAGGAAATGGACCTCAGTTCAAGTTCTTCCTTAAGAGATCTAAATTTTGTCCAACTCTTTGACCAGTCTTGGCTGAATGTGTGTCACAAAGTTTAGGCACAGAAGTACAAAAAACTGTTTTGGTGCCTGTTGGAGGCATTGCTGACCTATCATTGCTGTCCTAACATAGTTCTGTGAACAGTGGAGATGTTACTGATAATTACACTAAATATTCTTCTGTTTGGAAATCATGCAAAAAAATCGCTTTGACCAAGCTTTGAGTTATTTCCCTAGGGAGGAAAATTTAAAAAAATATGGTATGTATCTTAACATATAAATAAAAAATTATCTTGGACTTCATTTCTTTTTTTTTTTTTTTTACTAAATTCTTCCATTTCCTCTAAATCCTATAGTGCTGAGTTAAAGTAAAAAAAGACGCTGAATTATATTTTCCCATCGTAGTATATAAATTTTTGATTAGCTGTGAATAAAGTCCATAACAATTGCAATGTAAGTGACAGGCATTGATCTGTTCTGGTTTTGATGTTAAATTGCTTCTCTGTGGCTCTGTATGGGATTTTAGCTTGAAATAGTAAAACATAAAGCGACATGGTTGGTCAGTCTTATTACTATAAACTATATAAACCCAATAGGGGAATTCTATTTACTTATAAAAAAGGGAAAAAGTGACATTAAATACTTTTCAAATTACCTGTGTAAACAGGTTACATTATACTCATAGGAGTAAATATGCACACACACACTGGAATTTCATTGAAAAGTTTACTGTCAGAAGCTGCCACAGTAAATGTTGCACCACATAGGCTGAAATGCAAAATACCTATGAATATATGTATGTGAACATTCTTTCATGTTAACTATTAACATATTTAACTAAATTAACACATTAGGAAAACTGAGAATGGCATTTCACTTAGGATATTTTTAATTGATTTTGAAGTTGTCCTTGGCTCCTGAAGGTCTGCACGTTGTCCAGGACGGATTTTAATGTTAATAAACTATACGCTCTTTTTCCTTCCTTTCTCAAATTTTCCCTGAACCACAAAACCAAGAAAATCTCAAATTAAATGTTTCATTTGTTTTCAAGTTGCCAAATGTTCCTCAGTGTTTTGTTTGCAGTTTTTGCATGCTCTTGGGTGCTTTGTGCCTGGGATTTTGAAGAGAACGAACCTTCAGCACTGCATCCAGTGAGACTCCTCACACTACAGGTTTGTTCCCCTCAAAATCCCAGCAACAAGGGTTTAGGTTTCAGCTCGTTCATGTAGCTGTGATCTTTCCCCCCTCCCTGAAGACTAGCTGCAATTCTGATATTTTAATGAATATGATTTTTTTGTATAAATCAGTCGTCTTCTTGATTTCATGCTGCTGCTTGTTCTGTGTTTGCCTGTCCTCTCCATGGGAACTGGCATTGCTTTCCATTTGAAATAGAGTTTTCTAATTAATTTCATTGGAAATTAATTTGGAAAATGACTGGGCAAACAATAATCAATATTTGTATCCTTTAAAAACTCATAGCTTGTTATCAGATTTGTGGACCCTCTCTTTTCATCTTTGCAGCCATTTCCAGACTGCAAAATCAGCTGAGGTTAATAAAACCAAGAGATTCACAGATTTTGGTGCCAGAAGGGACCATTATGATAATGAAATCTGAGTCCCTGCACAACACAAGTCTGGCACTGTTGCATCTTCAAAGAGCTGCTACTAAGAATAAATCTGACCTTAAAACACTTGGGTGCTAGCTTGTTCGGGAGATCAGATTTATTTTTTTTTGTATGATCACTTTTCTCTAAATGATGGAATTTACTTGAAGAAGCCCATGACCAGACCAAGGCAGCCTGAACTTCCTGCTTGTGTATCTCATCACTCAACATGACAGTCAGCCAAAAGAGAAGGTGCAGAGAATTTTAAATGTGGGACTGGAGGGTGAGGCTCAGCTCAGGCTGCTGAGTAGCTGCAGGGATTGCTTTCAGAGGGACTTTGGGATGCTCAGCGTCTCTGTAAATACAGGGCATTAGCCTCTGAGGATTTGTTCGCATGGCAGGGTAAAGCGCAGCAAGGAGACTGACAAGCAGCAGGATGTCTTCACCTTCCCAAAGCATCACATCAGCCTGACTAGACTGTTTCCAGTCACAAAACTAATTAGCGATGGGCTGACTCAGATGTCCCTGAGCAGGAGAGCAGTGTGACAAGCACGTGCACACACCCTATATATTTTCAGTTTCCCAGATAAAAATAGATGTAATAATATTATTCCCACATTTATGAAATGGTTTGTGCTTTCATATTAAAAGTTTTCCATATGTACTGAAGTGTTATTGTAAGTCATGAAAGAGCAATTCAAAAAGCTGCCTTTTTTGTTTCTGGTTATTTTTCCAAGTCTTTTATGACAGAGAAGTGGCAGGCTTCAGTAAGTTTTAAACTAGATGAAATGTTCTTTCTTTGGAGTGATTCACATGCTTTTCTAGTTCCATGCATTTGTATAAATTCAAAGACCTTTTACATCCTTTAAAAAAATAACGGTATTCTTTGTATCCTTTTATTTTTGCTGGTTATAAGTCTTGTGATTAAAAGCATTTGTTTTAGGACTTAGAAGACTTGTATACAAATTCCTCTTAGGACACAGGCTCCTCCTCTATAAATATGAATATTAGCTCAGAGGGATGTGTAAAGACATACGTAACTTGGAGTCCTCATGTATTAGGGGTAGTGAACACAGTTGCAAGAGCTTAAGCTGGAGTCCACTTTCTTGGGTGATTCTAATGGTTTAAAACTTTTTTATGTGTATGTTGGTTCTTGTTGATGGGACAAGTGAGTGTTCAAGCAGAAATATTTCAGTCATATGCAAATACAAAGCAAAGAGTTGTTTGCTTCTCCAATATCTGCCCGTGTTCTGCTGTTACCTTTTCTCACAGTATTCCTCTGTGCGGCTGTGAGAAACAAGAAAACATCTTTTTTCGTGTTCATTCGAAGTACACTTTCTAGTTTAGGTTGCATTTCAGTGAATGTTCTGTCACCCACATAGATGTCATGAAAGTCTTATCTGTTGCATACCTGACTCTTGTTTCATTGCAAAAATTGTTCCCATGTCAATTAAGATAATGTATATTATATTTTATATGATTTATAAGAGACTGGAGTGTCTTTTAATTAGCAACTACTGGTCACAGTTGACCAAAAGTTACGAACTCCCTGAAAAATTCCTTCCTGACAGCTGCATCTCATCTCTCTAGTGAGTGCGAACTGCACCGACATCTGTGAACAGGTTCAGCATGACAAGGAGAGACTCTGAAGAACAGCAAAAGCTGGACACATTTTTAAGCGAGCAAGAAAAAAGGATGAAAGCCATCCTGTTATTACATCTGAAACAAATGCTGTTTTTTCCACACTTTTGTCAATGGTTTGAATTTTTTTTATCTAAAGGAAGGACGTAAATACTTCTTTTCCAGTCAATGCGCATATAAATGCATGCAATCCTCTACATGCACATGTACCCACTGCGTTACAGGAGACATGGTTTCTAGGTGAGCACACATGCACAGTCTGGTACAGAGAGCTTTACTGGCAGGAATTTGGACTGGGCAGGTTACCCAAGGGGAGATCTTTCCTGAGATTAGAGAGGTACTTCATAAGAGCAAATGCTTATTTGAAAGGTGCTAGTTTGCATTTAAAGGCAGTTGTTTTCCAAAGTGTTCTTGGAATAAAATTTTCACTTCTACTCCACGGAGGTATTGCAAGTTCTCATCTCCATCCTTATTTCAAGGAACTCAAGTCATACACTATATTAAGCTATTAGCATGCTTGGCACATTTTTCAAGAGCAAATTTTCCAACAGACTGTGGCTTAATATAAGCCCGTGGGTAGTTTGGTCAGTGGTGTTTCTACCTTTTGTTCCTTACGATTAGACAGGTTTTGTTTTTAATAGCAAAACTAGTGAATTTTCATCTCCTCACATTTGTTAGAGTATATACCCCGAGGTATACATTTATTCAACATGGGAATGTTTTGTGGCTGCAAGGGCCTCACTGGCACAAACAGAGAACCTCTCAAAGCAACTGAAGAGCTGCAGTGAGTGCCTGTGAGGCTCATTTTCTTTTCATCGTAGAATCATAGAATAGTTTGGGTTGGAAGGGACCTTCAAAAGTCAAGTTAGTCTAACCCCCCTGCAATAAGCAGGGACATCTTCAACCAGATCAGGTTGTTCAGAGCCCCATCCGGCCTGGCTTTGAATGTCTCCAGGGATGGAGCATCTACCACCTCTCTGGGCAACTTGTGCCAGTGTTTTACCACCCTTATTGTAAAAAAATTTCTTCCTCATGTCAAGCCTGAATCTCCTGTCTTTTAGTTTAAAGCCATTACCCCTTGCCCTGTCGTAACAGGCCCTGCTAAAAAGTCTGACCCCATTATTTATAGGCCACTTTTCTTCCTCCTTTCTTAAATCAGGGTACCTGCTGTGATGTTCTGGAAGAGACTCCCTTGCCCTAGTAGGGTCTTTGCATTTCTTGCAGATGTGCTGCAGGCTTCATGATTACATCTTGATTATCATTACCCAGATGGGTTGTGTGTGTGTGAACTGCCATGTGATGCATGTCAGGAGGAATATTTTGTAGAAAGGGTAATTAATGATCTCACATACATGAGGTTGTACAATGGAAGACTTGTGATAACATGTTTCCCTTCAAACCATTAATAAAACCCTATTAACTTACCATGTTGGTCACTAGCTCAGTTGAGTATAAAGAGTTCGGTTACTTGCATGCTGATAACTCATTTATTTGAATAGCTGTTAATTTTATTCATTCATGAATGAGGGCTTTGCATTATCCTTGTGAAGATGAGAAGCAAGAGCGGAGCAGCATGAGCACAGGATGGCAGTGCCCGTCTGTGGCTGAGGCAATGGAGTCTGGATGGCAGAACTCTGTCCTGCAGCCCGGCCCTGTGTCTGCTCCTCCCCAGAGGCATCCTGGGGGTGGCCTAGGACTCTGATTCAAGAAAATATTATCAATATACTGAATAAACTTTAAAACATTACTAATAAATTTTTACATTTAAATGGAAAGGCTGCTAGATAGCAATTATTATGATTATCTGATCTGACTTTATCACAAAGACCAAATAATCTTTCTGTGATTTTGCATAATTGCGTTATCTGATTGCAAATGATGAATTAATGCTTCACTTGTGGCCTTGTTGAGGAGCTGTATGGAGATCAGCGAAAGCTGATGCTAACTGCATGTGCAAAAAAATAAAGCGTCACCAAGATCATTATTAAGCTGTATGGCTTGTTGCTGTCTGACAAAACTGGTTATTAAAAATTCAGCTCACGTAGAGACTAAAACGTCAGTTTAGCAAAAAATTTGGCAGAAAGAAATAAGAAATAAATGTTTATTTTCATTTTTTAAACTTGTTTCTATTAATTTCCTTCAATATCCATTGACTTGCTACTCTCCCAAATGTCGTACTATATATGTAAGATTCACCTTTGAACAAGAACTGTCAGGTTTATCTTAAAACGCTTTTAGAAGGCTTTAAAATTGAAATATTTTTTTAAAAATACAATATTTTAAAGCGTAGTATAATGACTGAAATTGTACCTCTTTCAACTAGTAATAATTTAACTTGTAATTCCTCTCTTTTTGTTTGTTTGTTTTAGGCTTTGGTTTTGGTGGGTTTTTCTGTTTTGTTTTGCTTTCTGTTTTTTGGTGGGTTTTTTTTATGTTGTACTTGATCCAGGAATTAAACATTGTTTACTACCTTATTTAGTTCCAATTCACTATCCACTCCACTGGGGTCTACAAGAATTGTAGAATTACTTATCTGCTTCATTTCAGTTTGCTTCACAGGAGATTTGAGCAAGGGTTTTTTAATTGCTTTTCTACTCTTTCAGCCATCTTGCTCCACATGGTAATGTGCATAAAAATTTGAATTTGTTTTCTTCCTGAAAAGCTTCACATAATTACATATTAACTAGATTTAATCTTTTCTGATCTTTAGGACATTCTGCTGCTTTCAGACTAGTCGGCATTTTTTTTTCCTTTTTCACCTAATATGTAATAAATAATCTAGCATGCCAAGGTAATGGATTTCACCTGAGGATCTCAACATAATTTGCAGACAATAATTAATTAATTAGTTTCACAACCTGTCTTTAAAATAGGTGAAATTGAAATGCAGCCTGCCAGCATGCAGTCATTAGCAACATGTTGCACCATTAGCTGTAGCTGCTCTATAAGCAGGTGGTGTAACCTGCCGCTTCTGAGTATCAGTGAAGGTTCCTGCTCAAGTGGCACCTTGTTTAAAAAAATAAATAATTACAGTCATCTGGTTGGGTTGTTTACTTGGCGTCCAGATGTAATTATACACTATACAGGTATATGCAGGCAAACATGATGTCTGTAATACATATTGCAGAATAGTGATCTGACATAATTTCTGCTACTTTTTTTAGCAACATAAATATAGGTATTTTTCCAGGCATGGTATTTTTACTTATAAATGCATTTTGCCATGTAGCTGAACTGGAAAAAAAATTAAAGATACATATGATGTGAACAGAGAATTTGTCTGTGATAAACATTGAGGAAACTTCTCATTGTTCATCCTCTTCTATTTATACAGGAGGATTGTTGGATTTCCTTCATACTGACCCATCTCTGACCTGTGACCAGTAATTTTGAACAGCCTTGATTCTGTATATTTCTCATTTACTCTGACCATATTAGAATATGACCATATTGAATTGAGTTTCTTAAACAAAATTAGCTACATCTATAAGGTTTGAAATTAGTGGCAGTGAAGTATGTAGCATCTGTAGCAAGAACCAAAAGCTTTATTGTGACTATCATAACAATACGGTCATAAAATATGTAATAAAAAGTGACGTCTTTTAAAGTTTGCATAAAATGCGTAAGAACCCATTTTAAGCCCACATTCAGTATCCAAAATATTTTTTTTTTCCAATCTCAAATTTAACTGAGTTTGAAGTTCTTGAAGGAGGACGGGAGGCAGAGGAAGGGAGAATGAAAGAATTAAGGGAGTGAAGGGGGAGAAGGAAAAGAGGGAGGTGGGAAGAGAAAGGGAAGAAAGGAGGGAAGGGACAAGGATCGGTAAAATATAGTGATTTTGCATGCACTTTTGTGACAATAATATGAACATCTTTAATATGATGGAGTCCTACAAGCTACTAGAAATACTCATATGCGATTAAAATGTTTTCACAGGACAACTGGTATAAACAGCTGGCCATTAATCTGTCCTTAAGTGTCTGCACCTCCTGTGTCTATTAATGGCTCTTAATCACATGTAGGAACTTGAATATAAAAGCTGTAATCTTGAAAAAGGATGAAGTAAGCAATATTTGAAAATATATATTTTTTTTACCACTTGCCCTTCCCTAAATATATAATTAGCCTTTTTTCAGTGATTTTTGTGTTGGTTTTCCTTTCAGAAGGCAGGCTGAGCAGCCAGCTTGGTCATCAAGCTGGTTTTTTAATATTAGACATAAATTTGATTTCCCTGATACTCAAAAGTTTAATTAAAAATGACCACCATCACAGCAGGGAATTCTGTCGCTGTCTTAGGTGTAAACTATTCAGGTCTGCTAATGGCAGTCTTGTAAAAAATACTACTCTGTTGCAATGGCCTATTGCAAATACAAGATTATCCCACTTATTTCGAAAAACCAACAGGAGCCTCTGTTGAGGAGTGCCCTCCCCATTTTAGTATTGCCTTTGCTGTACCATGAAGTAGAGGAGGTTTTGAAACACTGATTTTCATGTACCTCCATTATTTCCAGGGTCTCCTCTGTCTTATGTCCCTGCCTTTCTTTTTTGATTATTTTCTTACATGTGCAATGTACTTGGTAGTACATACTCATTCCTGTAAGTGACGACAAGGGATTTCAAGCAGTATTATACGATTGAACGATACTGTTATGTTTTATTGGATTTTTTTTTTTGTCTGAAATATATATGTTCTAGCAGAAGCATTGAACTCAGTGCAGGATATTTTAAATATGTCATTTATTTGTAAAGTATTAATATTATATATATTTGACTCTTCCCATTTAATTTCATTTCAGAAACGTGTTTACTATTCAGGTCTCATAGATGACAAACGGTGCACAGCTCCTGTATAATCAAACTCAAAAACAAAAATTTTTCTTCCCACTCTATAAAAGTGGGTCTGAATAATCTCTTATTCTTCTAAATATTCCTTTGACTAAGAGAATCTTTCATTGTTTCCAAATGTCTAATTAACAGATGCCAACAAAGTTGTCTCCTTTAAATAAATGTTGCTTCATTTTATAGTTTAAACTCCACAGCCTGTAAATGTTCGCTAATGTTGTGGTTTTCTATACATTGCCTAGTGGTTTAAAATATGTAAATTCTCAGGAAGTGAGTTTCAGTGTTGACAATGTGTTTATACAGGATTCTTGAGGAAACTGAGTGGAGCAGTGAGAAAGCAGACTGACTCGAAATTCATCCATTCCCAGTCTGAGAAACCCCACCAAAATATACTCTTAAAGGTGGCAAAAAAACCCAACATATTTTCAAGAATTTTTATCCAGATCAGCTGAAATCTCGGACATTTACTTTGACTCTTAGATAAGAAGCAAATTATTTTAATATTTCTTGAAGGAAATCTCAGAAAGACCCTTCAGAAGTGTTGGCATCCTGTCTAGTTTACCTTGGTATGAAGAATATTTGTAAGCAATTTGTAAGGAGCAATTTGAGTGGACAATATTATTACATTTAAAAAATGTTTATGTCCCTTTGCATTTCCCACCCCGTCGCACCCCAGAGGTTACGATGGCTTTTTCCCATGTTCCTAGTTATGTATGGCAAGGCAAGACAGCCATTTTTACTTTCAAGTTTTGAAAAAGTTCTTCACCACACAGTAGTCAACTCATACTTCCCTTGGCCAGGTAGAAGCCAGCTAGGAGCGTCTGCTGCTCTTACTAGTACTGCAATTGTTTGGCAGAAGTCCTCAAACTGAAGCTGGTCTCTGAGCCTGTCCTATGATGTTTTCAGTCCTGCACGGCAAATCAAAAAGCAAAATTTATGAAGAGCTTAGTTCTAATTGCTATTGGCACTTTTTAAGAATATAATTGAGGCTTATCACATGGTTGCGCATTGTTTGTTTTGGAGCAATCATAAGTAATGCACACATGAATAAACAAGTACTTCTACTTACAAACAAATTTCAAATTAAAAGTCCAACATTACAGTATTAATTCAAGTAGCCTGAACATTCCTTAAATATTAAGGGATCTGGTGAGAACCCACATATTAAAGCTGTTAGTAATCTTTTAAATAAAAAATAATTTCTGAAGCAGCGAGCCTTTGAAATTCATCATAGAGAAAGCCAGAGGCTAGAGAAGTACCTTTTATTTTTGTCATGAATTTCCACTCTGGTATAGCTGAGTTGTAAGCTGACAAAAACCTGGCATTTCTTTTCTGTTTGCTTTCCTCAGGAAAAGCTTGGCAGCTTCCCAAAATAGCAACTGAATTCTGAAGAGCTAAATACAAATATTAAAATCCTGCCACCCAACCAGCTGCAGCACACATGGCACTGAGAATAAAGCAATGACATTAATGGCAAGAGAAGAAAGGGCAGAGTAAGCTCCCAAACATGCTCCCTCCATCATGCCAAGGATTTTCTCTGCTGCCTCATGTGCTTCTCTGTAGGACCTCTGCTCCCTTCTGTTCGCACTGACGGGACACAGCTTGCTTGTTTAAGACAAAATGGTTTAGTTATTAGTGGGAGCATTGCAAACAGAAAGGAAGGTGTTCATCAGTGCTTGTTGTTTTAATCAGTCATGATGATTCTTTGCAGATTTAGGTAAATCTTTTCTTGTTTGAGGTGTGCCAGTCTCTGAGCAACAGCTGTTTCTTTGCAGAGTATTTTTGCTCTTTCCTTTCTTCCAAGGGTTAGGTTTCTAAATGCTTATTGGAAAGTCCCCACAAAGAATCCCCAGAATATCCCCTTCTGTCCTCTCATCTCTGTGACTTGTTGAAACTCAATTCTGCATGTGCGGAAGCAAAGCTTCAGAGGAATTACTGCCTCTACAGCCAGCCACAGCGAGGTGGTATCTCCTCTAATTCGGTCTGCTCAAACTGAGTTCTTACTAATCCTTCAGCCAGAATAACAACTACCAAACCCATAGATACAGATCACATTTATAGAATTAATGTAGCTCACTCCCATATGTTTTGCAAGATACTCACCTGTAAAATTTCCAGTTGCATAAATTTGGAGAGGTAACACTGAGGGTGTAATTTTAAGGCAGTACGTGTGACATGCTAGCTCAGTCTGCAATAGCTTTCTGAAAGATAATACAGAAGGCTACTGTACATTCACTTTTCAGAGAAAACAATCTTATCTGCACTTCAGAGAACTTTTGGGTTGGCTTTAGCTTCATTTGTGGAAGAGCTAATCCTGAGCTTCTGATCCACTTTTTTAGAGACACGGTAAGCTGCACAGAAGTTGCCACATTGGGCAAAAGGCAAAACTGTCAGGTAGTAAGTAGAAGATGGTACATTGCAAAAAATGAATTTTCCCAGTGTATTTATTTCAAAGTTAAATCCCACCCTTCTTCAGAGCTGCTGTTTTCACTGCTATATCATTCTTTGCTGCCAGAATCAGAACATTTTTCCCCCTTACTGAGAGCTAGAAAGTTCCCTGACCACACATCTTTCTTATGTGTTTTGGGCAGAAGAGATGAGTTTTCACCATGTGGGCTACACAGTTAAACACAGTTAAACTATTTAAATAGTGATTTATGTGGTTGTTTGCATTCATAATCTCTGAGAATATTTTGCTTTGGTTTTCCATATTGTTTTGCAGGAGATTTCTACAAGAGTAGTTTACCCTTTGTTTTCTGGATAGTGACTCTTCTTTATGAATTTTCATTGATGTTGAGCATATCTAACATCCTGTTACAGAGAGAAACTGTTGTGGTTTTTGAAGACTGACGATGTACATGTTGAAGTTAATTTTTATTCCGTTTAAACTTAGTTTTCACCTTAAAATACTTTGTGTAGGTAGTATGTGACATGATGAACTGAGGCTTGGTGATCAGAACAGGAGACATATTCTGTTCTGAGTTGTACATTTTGTGTGTTTTCAGAATTGATGTCACAAACATGCTTTTCAAGCAGCAGGAGGAAAAGAGGATAGTGAGGGCTAGAACAGCTTCCTCTGAGGTGGTGGTGTTGCCCATTATGGTAAAGTGCCAGACTTCACCCTGCAGTTAATTAAATTGCTTTTAAAGAATGCAATAATGGAAGAACATCTCGAAGTACACTGTGTGGTTATGGTCTATTGCTCTCTGAACGCAGAGCCAAGTTAAATAAGTTAAATATGATGTCAGGAAGCCAATTTTGGTGATAATTTGCTATAAGTAGTGGCATTAACTTCATGGAGGTTACATAAGTGTAAATCATGTGAGTATTTGTTCCATTACATTGCTACAGTACTTGTACAAGAATGGATCATACTCAGATGTTTGATTACTATTTGTATTATTGTATCTAGACTGTTTATAGAGGAGGACTCCCCCATTATACCTCTCCTTGGCACTTAATCTCATGACTTGGGATGTGTTATACTTGCTACGGGGGAGCTTAGCAATTTGGTCAGCCCGAAGGTTGCCTGAGATATTCAGGTGCAACTCACAATGGTTTCAAAGTATGTTTTGCAATGGAAGAATGTGTTGTGCAAAGCATTTCAGGGCTGTGTTTAATTTTGAAAATTAATACAAAACTAATGAACTATCATCTTAAGAGCACCCTGATGTTAGCAACAGTGCTGTAAAGTGTAGATATCAGCTGAGTTATTAGGATGCCGCTAATACGAATTGCTGCAATCATAAACTGAATCCGACCCTCAATCATAAACAATAGCATAACATAATTAAAAAACCCTACAATAATTTGTGGGTCATGTTATATAGCTTACCAGTGGGAAGGCTATCTGTATGGATCACAAAATTTGTCTCTCTTATGGTTCCTGAAACCCCCTTGGTGAATTTGCTACCTGTTGCAAACAGCAACGAATGCAATACCCTGCCTTCCTTCTGCAGTGCTGCAAGCGTCATGACCTGCCAGCTCTCTGAGAAAAGCCAGATTCAGATAGCACCCAGCCTGTGCCACAAGGAGATTCTCTCCAAAACAGATATCTGTGAAAAGGAACTTGACTGGAATACCAGGGAAAAGGTCAATGCAAAATAGAGTTAACAATTCTGTCTGAAATGTGGTTCTTCAGTCTTGAGATGAAGAAGGGTGCTGGTGTTCAAAAGCACTGCACAGCAATATGGATTTTTTCATAGTATGCCCAAAACCTCAACTAGGTTACAAGAAATCAATTCTCTTGCAATGTAGGGTAGGTCTGTAGCATTATTCCCTACTAGGTTATTGATATAACCTCTTTAGTAAAGCTTGACCTAAGGAAGCAGTTGCATTAGCGGATTCCTTTTTTTGAATGTTTATAGCAAAGGAGGTGTTAAATGACACACTCTGCAAGATATCCTTTAAAGGATTATAATTAGTGCTTGTGAAAGGAGTGAAGATACTGGGATAATGAAACTGTCAGTAGTTCACAATATAGACTTACAGAGCCCTAGCAGTGAAGGCCTTTAATTACATCTATGCCTTAATTTCAGTATACACCCATTAAAAGGCTTGATTTTTATGTCCTAAAATTGACCGATGAAGATTAATCCATTGTTTTTTCTTCCCAAAATGAGAGAAGTAAACCAGAGGAAATCCTTTACTTCTCAGTATTATTTATTTATAGTCCATGTCTGTTTTATTTAAGCCTCACAGCAAAGTTTATAATTACTACTAAACATGGCAAAATATGCTCGAATTTTGACAATGATGGGAGTGGGGATCTCTGAATCATTGAACTGCAGACTCGGTCAGTTGTAAGGGACCTCAGGTCTCCAGTCCAACCTCCTGTTTAAAGCAGGGCTGGAGATAGGATCTGACCAGGTTGCTCAGGGCTTCATCCAGTTGGGTCTTGAAAACCTCCAAGGATTGTGACTGCGCTACCTCTCTGGGCAACCTGCTCTACTGCTGGGCTGTCCTTGTGGGAATGGGAGTTCTTCCCTATATCCAGTCAGAACGGCTCTTGTTTCAGTTTGACCATTGTCTCTTGGCCTGCCACCACTGTGAAGAACCTGGCTTCATCTCCTTGAGAACTTCCCTCTAATGCACTGGTGACTGCTGTAAAATTCCCTGAAGCCACCTTTGCTCCGGACTGAACAAACCCAGCTCCTTCATGTACTTTTCACAGGGCAAGTGCTCCAGCCTTGAACACGTTGGTGGCCCTCCCCTGGACATGCTCAGATGTGTAGTGACAGATGTATTTGTGCTGTTGGGACTGGCAACTTCTTTCCATGTAAGCCTCTGAACAAAGTTAGTTTCTGAAGGTGAGAACCATTTAAGCAAATATAATGCATGAGAATGGGCTCAAACTAGTGACTCCTTGAACAATGCCTGGCCCTATAACAAGATCGATAAACAGAATTGAATATCAGCCTCCTTTTACAGTTTCATAACATCCAGTGCAGTGTCATATTACTGGGTACTTAAACTCCTGTTTTCCAAGAATCTGCATAATTTTGCAGGAAATTTCAGCTATAGTTGTTCATTTTAACCTTCAAAATATGTGTCTGTCTTTAATGAATCTTGTCACTGGTATTTTATGCAGGAGTGAGTCATTTCCTGAACTTGGAGTTCATTAAAAACTTTTAAAGAATGAAAAGGACTTTGTATTAAAATGATCTGATAGTGTAGAGATAATGAGTTCTAAAATGTTACTTTACCTGATATTGTGCAAATTAAATAAAATACATCAGCTTACTGGGAAAATACGTGTTTTAAAACATTTGCATAAAAATAGTGCTACTCAACAAAATTATACTTTTCTGCCTATACTTAAATGTTTCTAAAATGTTAAAGTAATGTGTGAATCTTTACTTTTCTATGGCAAACCATAGTCTTAGAGTCAAGATAGTAGTAAGAATAAAAGAATATGGCTCTACTAGTGCCTTCATTTAAATTGATAAAACTATCAGCTTTATTATGAGTAATTTTGTGCTCATTGACTTCAGCAGATTTTCTTCTTCAGTAAAGATTACACTGAAACCAAATTTTGACCTTTAAAAGCATTCGCCACTTCAAAAAAAGAATTGGCATGTAAGATTAGAAGATTAGTAGTAACAATCTCAAATTATTTAAATTTAATTTGGGGGGAAGAAGACTAGTATAGCAATTGTTTTCTGTACTGTCTTCACTTTTACTTGATCACTTATGTACTTTCCTATTAGGTTGTTGCAAAAGTAACTGCGGCTTTGGACCATGAATTTTAAATTATTGTTATAACAAGGCTCAAACACATCGATCTATTAATCAAAATAGGAACTGTTAAAATCATTTTTATCAATGAGAAACACTTTTGTTTGTTCCTGTAGCGTAAAAATCTGTGCTTTGGGATTTGACAAACTCTTGGAAAGCATTTTCTGCATCCTGCTAGTTATGGAAGTATTTTCCCTGCAAAAACTTGTCAAGATGCTTGAAGAAGTGGTAGTCGGTTGGTGAGAGGTCAGGTGAATGTGGCAGATGAGGCAAAACTTTGTAGCCCAATTTGTTCAACATGTGGTCGGGTGTTGCCCTGGAGAAGAATTGGGCCCTTTCTGTTGATCGATGCCGGCTGCAGGTGTTGCAGTTTTCAGTGCATCTCATTGATTTGCTGAGCAGACTTCTCAGATGTGACGGTTTCACCAGAAGGCTTTAGTGGATCAGACCAGCAGATGACCACCAAACAGTGACCATGACCTTTTTTTGGTGCAAATTTGGCTTTGGGAAGCGCTTTGGAGATTCTTCTCAGTCTAACCACTGAGCTGGTTATCCTTGGCTGTTGTATGAAATCCACTTTTTGTCTCATGTCACAATCCAATTGAGAAATGGTTCGTTGTTGTTCCATAGAATAAGAGAAGATGACACTTCAAAATGGCGATTTTTTTATTTTGGGTCAGCTCATGAGGCACTCACTTACCGAGCTTTTTCATCTTTCCAATTGGCTTCCAGTGTGAAAGGACCGTAGAGTGGTCAATGTTGAGTTCTTCGTCAACTTCTCATGTAGTTGTAAGAGGATCAGCTTCCATGATTGCTCTCAGTTGGTCATTGTCAAGTTCTGATGGCCAGCCACTACGCTCCTCATCTTCAAGGCTCTTGTCTCCTTTGAAAAACTTTTTGTACCACCACTGCACTGTATGTTCGTTAGCAGTTCTGGGCCAAGTGCATTGGTAATGTTGCGAGTTGTCTCTGCTGCTTTATGACCCATTTTGAACTAGAATAAGAAAATCACTTGCATTTTCTTTTTGTCCAACATAATTTCCATAGTCTACAATAAATATAAAATAAATAACAAGTAATAAGTCAGTAGCAAAAAAACATAAAGCTAGAAAAGCACATTAAAATTACGTATAACATGCTTATTTAAGAATGTATTCCAATATCAAATGGCAAATTTCAAAAATGCACCACTCTTTCTATGCATAATACCAGCATTATCTCCGCCAACTATTTTCTCCTCCCTGAAAGTGTAAAATGCCTAATTATTCTTGTCTCAGGGTCATTTTTGATCACAGTGGTACTCAGTTTCTCAAGGACTGGAAATGTATCCCAGAATTCTGGTGCTTTCAGCAGAAAACTACTGCACCCATTCTGCATGGCTGAATGGCCTTCGTATTTCTTACAAAAGCATTGGTGCTTGATTTTGACAAGTCCTCTACATGATGGAAAACAAATGCTTTGGAAAAAAAATGGCAGTTTATGACAAAGTCTACTGTATGACACTGGAGTGCTCTGCTTTGGAGGATTTTCTTGACACAGGATAGCGTTGTCGTGCCCACAAGAAACAGGCAATTTTCTGACCTATCTTGTGCAATTTGAATTCAGTTTCTTCTGCCTTGTTGGATTCCACTGTTAGTGTAGCTGCTTCTTACAAGTGTTAGGGTGGAAATTAGCTCTGCAATTGCAAAAACAAATTTAAAAACACAGTAGTGAAATCTTTCCTTCCAAAGTGATGCAAGAAGTCACTAATCCTGCAGCTGTTATTACAGCTTTAATTAGTTGTAGATACACACTATACAATACCTCTTTTGAAGCAACTGCCTAGTCTTGGTCTCCTTAATTAATGAAAACCTGGGACCCTGAATACTGCATGGGCTTTTTCCTTCCCCAAGCTCAATACTCTCTTCTGCTGCAAAGCAGACAAATTTATGGAGTAATGAGCCACTCCCGGACCCCCCCCAACAAAAAAGTTCAGTACATTTAGAAGGCAGAATATTCTATGGCATATATAGAATTTACTCTTTCCACATCAAAAGTTGTAGTTTATGATTAAACAACTAGTCTGATTTGTAGAAATCAGTATACAGAAATGACCTTATCACTGTAAACGACCTTTTGCTTATCAATGTGTATCATATGCATTGTTCACATTTGTCACTATTCTTCTTCCAGCAATTGAGCCTAATGATGTTTGTGTTGACTAAATTAATTGAGTGGTGCTAAGAGTGAATGTGCAGGCTAATGAGGGCATACAACTAGAGTAATCTTTGGCTTCCAGGGAATGCAAAAGTGGATGTCCAGCTGGTTGTGAGATCACGACTGTGGCTTTGCATACGTGCGCTCAAATCTGATAAGGATTTTTCAGCCAGCACGAGCTTTAGGTTTCAAAATATAATCCCTGTTTCAAGGCTACTTTTTCTTGCAAGTCTACTTTGATGCTTTGCAGAATTAACTGCAAAATTAACGAGCTAAACAGTTTAAGAACAGTTCTACTAGTGAAGACAAAGAGGGTTTCCCTGTTTATTCCCAAGTTACGATATATCTGCATAGCAGTGTACATGCATCCCTCCCGTGCCACCATCTTACTGGCCTGCTTGCTCGTGTGTTTATTTCTCTGCTTCTCCATCCTTCATAGAGATAGACATGGCCATTCTAGTCAGTTTTGGGTTTTAGTTTTTATTACTTATTCTTGTTTTTTTATTTTCTGTATGTTTCCAATATATTAGTCTTTGCAACTGCAGATGCTGCAAATAGATCAGCGTCTCGGGTATGTGCCATAGGAAGATGTTAGAATGATTTTTGAAGGCTGTACTGGTGATGTTGAATATTTCAATGTATTCATGTCACTGTATGCTAATCAATCCATCCAGGATTTCTCTCTTACATTTAAATAGATCCTTTAATGTAATGAGTATCTATTTCTAAAAGATCTGAAGAAAAGGAAAGGTTAAGGAGAAATTAGAGAGTTTGGAGGGAGGGGGACACAGGTAATGAAACAGAACTATTTGAGAAGAGACTTTATTCTTTGGTCTTTGTACCTAACACACTGGATCTGTGCTGGCAGATTTCTGCTCAGACGTAAGTGAAACAAGGCAGATGAATGAATAGGGTTGCTGTGTTCAGTTAACCTTGTGTATCTCAGAAACAAGACCAAGCAGAAGGTGTGGTCTGAAAGTGGTGAGTTCCATAGAGTCAATAGAAACTTTTGTGGTTTTCAGTCTTTCATTTAAAAATTAGATAAAGGGATAAAATTTGTGCTGTTAAAAATCACTTCTAGATTTTATTTTCAAAAAGTCAATGAAATGAATGAGGTAGTGCATGGACATATTACCAAGGACTTTTGAAAGAATTGAATTATTTTATACTATTCAGTTCCCCTCTGGTGGATTTGTAAAGAGTCTTTTTATTGCCAGATGACATGTTATGGTAAGGCGAAGTCCATTCATTTTTACTACTTCAGGAGCTATCTTTTTAGCTTTCCTAATGACATGGTTATTTTACTTCTATTTTTTGTAGTTCAGGTCTCATTAATATTTCTAGTGGTTTAAATACATGTTTGGCATAAGTGAGTCTTTTAGTTCTAAGCAGGTAGGATTCAAAAAGGTGATTCAGATGACTGACTGGAGACTTCTACCTGTGTGTGTGCAACAGCATTTACCAGTTTTTGTGAGTGAGGTAAATGTTTCAATTCCACTATAAGATGAGTGATTATAACTGAACAATTACACTATTAAAGCTGAGGCACAAATCATTTAGATTAGTGAAAATGGTAAAGCATGCTCACTGTCGAGCCTGCTCTGATACCTGTTTTAATCTTGCACCTGAGACATCTCACTGGAACTTTCATGGAGACTCTAGTGGATAAGAATATTGTCTTCAAAAGTTAAACCTGTATCTGTTCTCCCTCTGTTATTTCCTCTAACACTTCAATACTAGTTCTTCCCAAATTGCTAATGATAATGAGCATATAATTTCAAAAATACCATTAGCAGGACATTGCATTTCCCAATCAGAAATACTTACTTTATCCTCATAGGTTGAAGGACATCAGTAGCTGGTGCTCAGCATTGTAATCCTCTTGAACCAAGCTCTCACCAGCGGAAGCTGTTTCACCCCAGTGAGATTGCTGCATCAGAAGAGGTCTTGAAGTCCTCAACTCCTCCAGCTCTTCAGTGTCTGCTTATTGACTCCCTCAAGCTCTTGAGCCATTAGCTTTAGAGAAGATGGAAGATGAACAAGCTTCTTGTACAAAAATGTTATCTGTTTGTTTTTATTTTTTTTTAATGCACACTGCGGTTATACTATGGTGGTTTAACTTTTTCTACTGTATTCATATCGGTTTGCCCTTCCCTTCTCTTCCAGTGGATTTTCTTTGCCTAGTACACCAAATCACCACACACACCCAGGACACAACTTTGGTACTTGTGGCAAGTGATCCAGTGATCTTGGAAAGCCTTCCAGGTTAAATGGTACCACATGGAAAATATTAGCACATTTTGATGTGTAAAAAATTTTAGACTGTTAGCTGCCCAGTGCAAGCTTTAGTGAAGAGTTTTATATATACGTTTATACAGTGCAATAATTTGTGTATTTTCTGTTTTATTCAGGTCATTGCCATTGTTATGGATATGTTTACAGACGTGGATATTTTTAGAGAAATTGTGGAGGCATCTACTAGAGGGATTGCAGTGTATCTCCTACTTGATGAATCAAACTTCAGTCACTTTCTGAAAATGACGGAGAAACAAGGCTGTCAAGTTCAGAGGCTCAGGGTAAGGCTTCCTGTTTTGCCATGCATGAACATTCACTGCTCATTCCTCCTCAAGCTACTGAGAAGGGACTATTATTCAAAAAGTGATTACAAATACTACTTTTTCAAATGAACAGTCAGGTATAAATAGGTGTGCTCTCAGCAGAACTTTCTCTACAAATGTTTTTCTCTTTCGAAAGATTTTTATCTTTTTCATGTGTCAAAACAAGAATATTTGATAGAATTATATAATTTTTCATATATTACTTATAAAAAAATTTCCATTATTATGTATTTAGGAACAATGCATGTTTGTAAAACTAGGCTTCTTTTTGCTTTCCCTTAATGTAGCCTTCAAATAAAGTCATAAAGTTTATGTAAATTAATAAATTGCATACTTCATTTTATGATATTTTTCTTTAAGGTTATTATGTATTAAAATACTTTAAAGGCCCAAGATTCTATTTTATTGGTGTTTTCCTGAAAATCCATATTTTTATGTCTGTCTGAATCATGTATTACAGACTATTACTTTTACACATGAAATATGTATTTTTATCCTCTAAGAAAGATAAGAAGACTAACATTTACATTTTTCACAAGATGTTCTGTACTGCCCTAATATTTACCAGAGATTAGAATACAAACCATGAGCTGCACTGACCTGAAGTAAATGCTTCATAAATACTTCTAGATTTACTGTACCATAGATAGCACTGAAGAAGTTCCAAGGATGTTGTCAGAGTTTATTTGCAAAGCGCTGAGCACTGCCTTGGCTGGACTTAGGTATCGTTCCATTTGCAGTTTCCTGTTTCTATAACTAGTTAGGCCATGTTCACACCAGGCAAAAATGTGAAAACTCTTCTTAGCAGCATCCATTTTAAGAACCTAGTCCAAAAATCAGATAGAGATATGTTGTATTTGTAAAGATAAAGAGGGATTTTTGGTAGAATTTTGTAGCATACCTGTGCTTTATACCAATTTTTGCTCTGACGTGCTGACTTAGGTCCTTAAAAGTATTCCCACCCCATTTTCCATGCTTGTTTCTTGTGTGTGAGTGTGTGGGATTGCCCTCTGGTGGCCTAATACATAGAGCTGTGGGAACTTTTGGAAAGAGAAAACCAAAAACATGTTGTGGTTCTGTAAACACTGGTCATGATGGTCTTCATGAAGTCAGGCAATATTTCCGTACTCTGGAACTTGAGATACCATCATGTGCTGATTACTTGAGTTAACTTTGTCATAGAGGCTGCCAAAAATGGTGTATGTCTTTTTATGGAATGAGTTTTATCCTCTCAAAATAAAAGAAAATAGGAGCATGCATTTCAAGTAATATCTCAAAAAATGCCATAGTATGCATTTGCAAATTAATTCTGTGCAATTTGTATCTACAGCTGTTTTGAAAGCTTGACTTCTTTTGGGTGAATTCAAAGTTGTCTTTTTAAATATGGCTTTATAGACCTACAGGCATTTATACTGTGCTTGAAAGAAAATGAAAAGATACATATTACAGAGAGCTAAAGAGTAATCCTGTTGTGTGCTGGGTTTCCAGTTTAGCTTGTAATAAAGCTCTTCAAATTAATGGCCTTCTCATCCAAGTGCTACTCCCAGTGACTGTTGCTCTGAGAATAGAAGCTTACTACTCCCACAGTCATTCTTCTGTGCCTTTCATGAGGATGAAACTTCAGGTGACTATGAAAGAACAGTCAGTATGTTGAAGTTTTCTCCCTTTCTGTTTTTCCCATCATCTCAAGGTTCACAAAAAAAAAATAAATCTTCAACTTGTTCTGCTCTTGGCTTTCAGTCTTCCACTTCTGTTCAGTGAAAGCGTGAAGAGGACAGAGATGTATGCTTCTATTTATTTCCTGTAAGATGCAGCAACAGCAGCATTGATGTTGTGATTCTCTGGCGTGATTTGGTTCAGTCTTGCCAGGAATATGGTAGAACTTCTTCATGATGAGCTTTTCTGACTCATCCCCTTCTCTGGCTCTTTTTCTGTTCCTTTGAATCAGTAAAAAATGAGATGCAGTGATGAACAAAACTGTATTTTTAATTCAGATTTACAATTCAGTAGTCTTCCATATCGGGAAAAAAAATAATAAAAAAGAAGGAGGAGGATTTTGTCCATAAATCTACATTAAATGTCTGTGCAGACAGTTCTACTGCTCCATAGTCTGACTGCATATCACGGTGTTTCCCTCTTTATTGAAAGATATAACTGAAAAATTGATAGACTATATATTCTGTGATTATTTTATGAATTCTGTATAGGAGAATATGAAATCAGGGGGTTACTAGGAGCTTTTTCAGTGTTTCCTACAGCATTTCTTCTTCTTACTTAATGTTCACCTTAATATCACCAGTGGCACTCAACTCAAATAAACAATTTCTTTACTATATTTTTCCATTTATCTCTCCCCAATTTCTTTTATCTGTTTCTTGACTGTCCTACATTTTTCCTTAGTGATTAATTTGTTTCATTTTTTTCCTTCACTCTACCTAAGCTTCTTTTAAATAACTTTGTCACTGGTCTGACTTGTTGTTTAGTCAGCAATTCCTTGGCATAGAAAGATGAAGAGTTGCTACAGATTCAGACTTTTTTCAGGTGACTTTTCAAAAACTGATAGTTAAATTTTTTGAGAGGTGCTTTGTTTTGCTGCAACTGACAGGTGCTGCAGTAAGCTATGAAACCATTTTGCACTGCAAAATGCAGCACTGAGACAACAATCCCCCGAACCACCGGAATGCTCATTGTAGTAGCTTGATTTTGGACCAGAAGTATCGAGCCAATGTAGGCAATGTTGTTTAATGCCCAAGAAACCAACCAAGCTCCTCAGCTGATGGCAGATCTTCATATTTTATTTGACATGAGAAGTGGCATGTGTCAGGGCTCCATGCACTGCAGAAACCTGTGTTTACTTCTCTGGCAATGAAGAATCATCTTGCTACAGGAGGATATTAAAAGCAATTTGGCAGGAACTGTTTATCCCCTGGTACTCCTTGCAATATTTTTAATGAACTGCAGGAATGAGAAAATAGAACCACTAATGATTTGATTTTACTTTACTTTGTGAAGTCTGCTCCCTGATACACAAACGTACCTACATAGTAGGAGCTGCTCTTTAGACCTGATTGCAGTCCATTGTTTCTTATCAGTGTTATTAAAAGCATCAAAAGTTTTCCAGTACTTCCAAGTATAAGTCAAATTTGGTTATTAAATAGGCAGGTACAGCAGGGTGTCATGCCTGTGAGCAAATGTCTGTGCCAAGGGACCCCAGAGCCCAGTGAAGTCGTTGAGATTTTGTCTTCAGTGGTCATTGGATCGTATTCAAAGTCAGAATAGAAGTGAACTTGAAAACTACTTATCTCTTAGTAATTATCTCTTAGTAAGAAGAGAGGTCTAGGTTAATAAATGACATTAGTAATGATGAACAATATAAGAAATGTGACTTTTTCTTTAAAGCTGTTAGGCTAAGTATTAGATAGACATCCATTTGCTTCTTTGTGCATATTCTTGACAGCAAGTTCAGGGCAAGTAATTGAATACTGATAAAAACAGACTCAACAAATATAAAGGACTGAAGTGAAATGTTTGAGATTATTATTTTCACTGTACTTATCTATCACATTGGACAGGTTTTACCGATGAAAATAAATGTGTAATGTTGAATTATACTTCAGAATTTTAAATCATGCTTATGTGTCCATCTCTGAGAAGACAGTGATGCAGTTGTACATAAAAAGAGAAGTTAGAGCTCATTTCCTATTCATCATTTGGGTGTCATTTAACTGGACAGCCCTGATGACCATCCTTAAACTGCAGCCACTGGATGTTTTAAACATCCCTGTCCTACAGTCTAGTCTTGGAGGAGGGACAAAAGCCTGTGTCTGGCTTCAAAATCCTCCTAAAACATCAAGTCCTTGATTAAATTATTCTTCCATATGCATTCACTAGCAGTCACTGACATTTGACTTGCTATGACAAATCTTACATACTTTTGTGTGCCCTGTAGGGATAGCTGGGATCCTTCATGATATGTGGCTTATGGTTTGCACATAGTTTTCCTCTCAGGATTCGTAAATTAATTATTTCTTTGCCCACAACAATGCATAACACTTCTGCTGGGATCTGTGACACGCTGCTGTCAGCGCTGGCAGCCGGGGAGTCCTGTAGCCTGAGGAAGAAACCAAGTAGGAAGGTGAAGCCCTGTATTTCATACCAAAGGGGACTTGCAATTCAATGTGTATATATTTACTGCTTCTAATCCTAAGTGGAATGCATTATTATCATATATCCTCAAATATTGTCTGTACTTTTGGCGATTATTCAAAGTATGCATCCCTGGCACCTAGTAAAAGGGTTTGAAGTAGGTGAAGACCAACAGATGAACTGTAGAGGAAAAGGAAGTGTTATGTGAGAAAGGTGAGCATGATCTGTGGCACATGCTTTTGTGATGCTGCCATGTTCCCGTCTTTGAGTGGATGACCTACTGAGACAGGGAACAAGTTGGCAGGGTTAAGGATGCACGATAGAAAAGCTGCACAATCTGAAGAGAGGGGAAAGGAAAAGGGGAGCAGAGGAAGCAGGGACAACAATTTTTTTTAACAACAGTAGTTTAGTGTAAATTTTATTTCTTTTTTAGATATGCCTACTTGAAGTTATATTTCAACTTATGAGTACCTAAGGCAAAGCTTTTTTTTATATAGCATAGTAATTTGCAAGCCATTACCCTTGCTTGTGCCTCCAGCATTCCAGATTCCCAAGTGATATCCTGGCCAATACCAATCAGGCCTTATCTCCATAAGATTTGATGTGTTCAACTGGCATGTCTTTAGGCCAGCATTACTTTTTATAGTTATTTGGAAATGTATTAGCTGCCTCTCAAGTTACCTTTTTCAAATTATAATTACATAAATAAAATTTAATATAGTTAAATATAAGTGTGACACAAATATAATTACATGGTGTATAGAACTGGGTAAAACAGTCATTAAAGTAAATGCAGATGTTATTACTAATTCACAAACTTGTATTTTATATTAAATAAGGGCTTACTATAGTGACAATCTTTAGAATAGGTAAAGTCCAATATATTTTTTTTTCTTTTTCAGGAATTAATTTTTCCACACTATTTAACTTTCAAATAAAGTCTTTTTGTTTAATTACTTTTACTTAAAGCTTGAGTAGATGCTGGAGAAATAATAATTTTCTTCAGTGAGATTGGCTTTTTCAAAGTTCTACAAAAAATGTACTGGGAAGGTGGAAAAATTGACTTTCATCTGTAAGAAAACTTCTAGTTGGAGTGCAGAAAACTTGAAAGACACCATGTTAGATAGTCAGAAGTGATTAGCAGATAGAGATGCAAAATAATGTCAGCCTCCTGTTCAGTAATGCGAATAGGGTTGTTACTGTTATTGATTCCTTTTTAGCTTTTTCCGAAAACAGAACTAAGCATCCACTTGCATTTTCCCTTCAAAACTTTTACCTTTTAAAGTCCTACAGCACTTCTTGACATTTAGGTCACAAACAGAAGTAATTTTTAAATGCTGTCTTTGTAGATTTTGACTGAGCTGCATTTTTGTTCAAACACAGCTTGACAAAAATGGTAATAAAACCTCACCTAATAAATAACACTTAAAGAACTTGGAGAGCTTGAGTCAAACCTTAATTTGCCAGCTCAGCAGCTTTTAAGTGTAACTCTCACTTCTTCGATTTGATTTTTCTTTTTATAGAAGTTTTAATATACAAACAGTCAAATATATAGTAATTCAGAAAATGTGTTATTTGGGAATGTGCTTTCATTTCATCAAGATTTTGTCCTAATTTTTTGAATTTTCTGCTTGGAAAGATAAAGTTCATTGGATTATAGTAGACACTGTATCTTTAAAAATTCTACAACCTCTGTCTATTAGAAATTTATATCTTTTAAGTAAGTGTGTAAGTGTTCCTATGGACAATAAAGGTTTATGTAACTGTATTGCAAACTCAGTCATACTTTATAGACTGGAGTTTTAAATACTTTTGTAAGTTTAAACATCTCTAGAGCTTCCTGAGGAGAAGTGGAGTGGAAGGTGCTGAGCTCTTCTCCTCGGTATCCAGTGACAGGACACATGGGGATGGTTGAGAGCTGTACCAGGGAAGGTGTAGACCAGACAATAGAAAGCATTTATTTACCAAGAAGGTGTCAAACACTGGAACAGGCTTCTTGGAGAGGTGGTTGATGCCCCAAGCCTGTCAGTGTTTAAGAGGCATTTGGACAATGTCCTTAATAACGTGCTTTAACTTTTGGTCAGCCCTGAACTGATCAGATAATTGGACTAGGTGTTCGTTGTAGGTCCCTTCCAATTGAAATCTTCTATTCTATTCTATTCTATCCTATCCTATTCTATTCTATTCTATTCTATTCTATTCTATTCTATTCTATTCTATTCTATTTTGTTCTTTTAACCCTCTGATTAGCTGAGATACTTGAAAATCTTTTAAATTCTAAAATCATTATTTTTTTTTACAGTACAAAACCTCTTTCTCTTGTTGAAGATTTGTTGTGCCAGAACCTTGTTTCTGGGAGTGGTAGCTGTGGAAATGCAAAATTTCATTTTCTGTGGCCTAGGGAAGATCATCAGGACAACGCGATAACTTACTAGTTTGGGTCCCGAAGGGACTAATTTGATCAGAGTTTACTTCCCTGCAATATTTATTAATATGAAATTTTCTAACACTTCTACTGTACCTCTTACTTTCAAAACCCTGAATGCTAAATGTGGAATATAGTATACCAATGAAAGTATTTCAATTGTCTTTTTCAGAACATGAGGGTGCGGACAGTAAAAGGACAAGATTACTATTCTAAAACAGGAGCAAAATTCCATGGAAAAATGGAACAAAAATTTATTCTTGTGGACTGTAAGAAAGTCATATATGGTTCTTACAGGTAAGATCAGTCACTTAGGTGTCCGTAGAATATCTGTCATCTCAGCAGTTGGGTTTTTTTCTATTTCTGAAAGTTCTTCCAGGGAACTCCATAGGCAAATTTTATTATCTTTCTGCAACTTAATAAGTTATCATAGATACTTATTGCTAGCTAACCTAGCACAAAGCCAAATTTTGAGAACCTCTGTTAGTTTTTCACAAATAACAAATAAAGGACATAGCTTTTGTTATACCTGAAAACTTAGTAAAAAGTGAGAAAAATCCTTATTTGTCTCATATCTTCTGAATTATCATGTTTAAAATTCACTCCAGAAGAGGCTGTTTAATAAGCTCCATTGGATAGTTCGTATTCACAATAATCTTCTAAAGCTAGTGTTATAGACCTATTCTGTGGCACTCTGTAGTGTATCCTGGTCAAACTCAGATTTGTCCAAGTCAAGCTAACATAGTCTGTATTTGGCTAAGTTTCTTTATTCTATTTTCCATTTCATTTCCAGTTGTCTGTGTGCAAAGCATAGGCTGGAAGAACTTATAGCTTTGCAGAACTGGAAAACATTAAAGCAGGGACAGTTTTGATATCAGACATTATTAAATATTTTCTTTCTTTACACGCTACACTTCTCTCCTTTGGCCTACTGAATTAATTTCTGCCAGTGTAGTGCCTGGGTGCCAGATCCACAGCAACTGACTTTCATAGGTTTCCATCACTGTAAGCTTTCGAAAATCTGTCTTTTTATTTCCCGAGACTCGTCCAGCGCCAAATTCAGACCGATGTATATAAATGGTAGTGAGGTAAGCGACAAGTTCATAAAGGAATCAGTGTAAGAGAGTCCAGGGAGAGTCTGCCTGCTTTGACGTGTACACACAGTGTTAGACTATGTGAGAATGTGATAGTTTTTCTCATTTCATTTTGAAAAATAACACTGCTTTGAGACCCAGCACCACAGGGGCTGGAATCATCAATTTCTGTAAGAATTAAGCTTGCTTTGTAAAAGAATCTGGTGATTTATAACAGGAAAGACAAGTCTTTCTGAATTCTTCCTTTCTGAAATCAATTTAAAGCTTGTTGTGTTGTTTTGATGTTTGGTTTTTTGTTTTTGTTTTTTCCCCAAATATTACAAAATATATTATTCTTAATTGTGAAAATTAATAGAAAAAACTTATGTATCATGAGCTGATTTATTCTCAGCATACTATTAATTCCTGAAAAATATAAAATTACCATACAAATTAAATGCAATCAGCAAGCTATTTATGTGAATAAAATAAACCAATTTTCTAACATTCAGAACACAAATGCAAATAAAACAAGCTCATGTTTTTATTTATTTTTTCCCCTCTTTTTTCCCATGAAAATAGAATTGCAAAACAGATTTTTTTCTTTGTTGTGATCTACAAATTGCATGCTTTCAACACCATGCTATTAGGGTTGTTGAGACATCCTTAATGTACATGTTAATGTATTTTATCTCATTTTGTAGCTGTAAAATAGCTGTGGCTACTTAGCTTCGAGCATGTGTTCAGCCTTTCTAGTGCAACAGAAAAAAGGAAAATTTCCTTCATCTGAATATCATCACTGCAATAAAAAAAAAGTTCATATCCAATCCGGTATGCTTAGTAGAAAATGTAAACTTTTCAACAATTCTGAGGTACCTTTTTTTGAAAATGTGTTTAGAGTGAAGTACATCCAGAAGTGCTGAAGCAGTTCTGCATATTACTCCAAATGTATTTTTTTCACAGCATAACCATACATTAACATTCTCTGAGTCAGCAGTAAATACAGTGGGTCTAGTCAATCCTGGCTTAGTCTTTGTAGAGGTAATTTTTTGCCATTAGGTATTTGCACTCCACGGTTCTACATTTGTGAATGTTTTTTTGCAATATCCACTTTTTATAACAGCAATTCAGTGGTTATAGACTCATTCCTTCTCCCACTGAAAGCTCTGGAAAATCTCCAGATGAGCTGGACTGGTATTAGTTCAGACTTTCCAAAACCAAATTACATGAATCATGCCTACAGTTTGTTTATTTATTTAGAAACTCTTTGTAGAATATTGAGGTTTGTGTGAAAGCTTTCTTATCAGGAAGGACCACTGTAATACATTAGTTCAGAAGAAGTGTTTCTAATGGTCATTTGTTCTTCTTTCAGCTTTATGTGGTCATTTGAAAAAACCAACCTCAGTATGGTTCAAGTTATCACAGGACAGCTGGTTGAATCCTTTGATGAAGAATTCAGGACACTGTATGCCCGTTCTTCTGTTCCTAGTTCGTTTGCCCCAGAATTAGCACGGGTAAACAGTCGCAGGATACTCTGGGATAATGATACATACCAACACTCGGTGGCTTCCTTGGCGTCGGTTTCTAGCCAAAGAAACCTTTTTGGTCGGCAAGACCAGGTTCACAAGATAGATCCTGTTTGTTGGAATACTCGTGGAAGATACGCAGGAAATGAAATAGATAAATATGGCTTGAGAAATCAAGCCTATAATAAACAACCATTTCATCCAGCTTTTAACGTGCAAAATCCAATCCAGCAGTATCAACCTAGTGAAAAGAATGAGCACTGGAAGAGACATAGCTATGCTGGGGAGAAGCCAGAAAGGACACCTTACCTATTGCTCAACAGAGCAATTAATAGAGCGAACAATCCATCAAATATGTGGAAAATGCCATCCGATAGCCTTAGTATTGTTTCTTCATTACGAGGAGGATATGCAAATAACTACAATACACCCCAGCAAAGTTTTGCTGATCAGTTTTCACGACCAAAGGTAAATCTTGCAGAAAGAAATTCAATTGTACGGAGGTCTTTTAATGGGACGGATAATCATATCCGCCATCTGCAGCAAAGGATGCCAACCTTGGAACACACAACAAAATCATTCCTACGTAACTGGCGAATTAAGTCATATTTGGATGATCAATCAGATTATCCAGTAGAGTCTAATGGGTCGGCCTTGGGTGACAGATATGACAGCTATGACACAGCTGAAAATATTAAAGCTCATGCATTGTATTCTCATTCTCGATTACGATCATCGTTGGTGTTTCAGCCAACTCTACCGGAACAGCAGGAAGTAAGCAGCTGTGCGAGTTCTTCAAATTCAACTATAATTGGGTCAGAGGGAAGTGCAACACCTAAAGGGACATCTAATCATGCTCCAAGTATGGAGAATGGAACAGATAATGTTTCAGAAGAGCTTAACACAAATGTCCCACTTAAATCAGATGCACCAAAAAACCACAAAATTCATATTGCAGACAACACAAAACCTAGTGTAAATTCAAATGCAACAGGTGACTCATCTCTCTACTTGTACGCAACACTGTGTGCAGACAAACATGCAGAAAATTCGAAGAACCTTCAAAATGAAAATATACTAAAGAGGAGAAGTTTTCCCATGTTTAATTCAAAGTCCATATTAGACCCTGGTGCCAACAAGCATGCATCCAGTTACGTTTACAGCACATTGACTAGGCATAGACTTAAGCAGCCAGTTAGTCCAAAACTTCCAGAAGACACTCTGAAGAGCTCTAAAAGTATGCACAGCGTGACCAACCACTTGCCACAGGAGGAGAAGAACCTCAAAGGAGAATTAAAGAGCCCCACTGCTAGCAGGGCCATCTCTATGGCTGCTCTTACTGAACCTAGCAAAGAGGAGTCTTGTAAGGATTGTACATCAAAGAAAGAAAGTAAGAATTCCCCAAGTTTTCTAAAGAAAGGATCCCAGAAATTGCGGTCACTTCTTAATCTCACACCAGACAAGAAGGAAAATCTGTCAAAAAACAAAGGTCCTGCCTTTTACAGAATGTGTAGTAGTTCTGATACGTTGGTTTCTGAAGAAGAGAATCAAAAGCCAAAGATTTCTGAGAATAAGACAGAGTCTTCCCCAAGGAGAAAGAGAAACACATCATCAAATTCTCAAGGTAGCTTGAACAGAAGTAAAGAAGATGTCACAGCGAGCCCAACAAAGTCTCCAAAGTCTCCAAAACCTCCAAAGTCACCAAAACCTCAAAACCCTCCATCTGATGAATGCAATAAAAAGTGTCCTCTCTTGTGCCCCCTTGAAAGTAAGTTCATAGAAACTGCAGGAGATGCATCTACCCCAAGATTTAATACAGAGCAGATTCAGTATCAAGACGTAAAGGAAATCACCACAAATACTACTCCCGAAAGTGCCCCTGTTCCTGCTCTTCAAAGAGCGAGTTCAATGACACCACAGCCGGCCAGCTCAAAATGCCAAGAGGAGCTAAGATCTCGTTTGAGTGAAAGGCGTGTTTATAGTCGCTTTGAGCCATTCTATAAGATAGAAAATGTGAGCCAACCTGCACGAAATGCACCTAACAGCAGTTCACATCTCTCAGATATCAAAAGCAAGACCCTAGGGAATAGTTATGGCAGGAGTAATCACATGGTTACCTACAACTCAACTGCTTACCATCCATTGCAACCTAATGAAAATAAGCTGAGAGGATTTATGCAAAAGTTTGGGAACTTCCTACACAAAAACAAGTAAAACTTTTGTTGATTATGTTGGAATACAGCAAGAATAGCAAAGCTGGACATAATTGTAACTGGACAAGGCTGATGGGCAACTTCTGTGGAGTCTTCTTGAGTTTAGGACATTGGAATGAATGTACATATTTTTACATAATTATCCTAGAATTGTAATACTGAAGTCTTTACAGAGATTCTGTGTGCAGAAGATGTCTCAAGGGAGTTGTTTATAGTGTTTATATTGTAAGAATAATTTTATACATTTTCCTTGTGAAGAAAGTACATACTAGCATATTGCAAGATTAAGTGCAGGGAAAAAAAGATGGAGACTGTTTTTAAACTCAAATAATACTGTTGCCAAAGATTTGCCCTTTAAAAATAGGATAGCACTAGGAATAGTCTTGCATTTTTTCAGCGTGTATGTACATTTTTAAATGAAAAACACAAATGTTAATGCATTGCATGTTACTTATCTTTAATTTTTGAAAACCTCTTTTAGGCTTCATCTTGTTAATAATAATTTACCCCATAGCACCTATCAAACTGTTTGGGCAGCAGATGGATCTATCTTACTTTGTTGAATTTTCCATGTAATATGATATTTTTCTAAAGTATTTGGCACACAGACCTTAAAGTGACCTAAATCTGAGCTTTCACAGACTTGTTTACATGGTTAAACTAGTGCAAATGTAAGATGAATGTTTAAAACAACAAAAAAAAAACTATTTATAAAAAAAGATGCCTTGAACATAGCTTACAACTAGTTTAAATTTTGAATGGGTTAATTACATTTGTATAACATGCCAGTATTCTGTAATGTATTCTAAAAACAATTTTTTGTTACATTTTTCTATTTGGTGTTTAAAAAAAAGAAAGTCTGTGGACTTCCATTTCTCAGGTAAGTTTTTGAGTTTCACATGTGAAAGTCTGTTTTAAATGTTGCCAGATACATTTGCGACTCTGGCTTTAATAACCTAGTTTTTTTAAATAAGGTTGCAAGTGCTTAGCCTAGGCATTATGAGGAGGATTGCAAGCTCAACCCTGCAATGCTGCCATATGCTCAGATGAATATTACAAGGCCAGGAGCAATTAGGCATCTAAAAATGAGATGTGTAAAAGTTACCAAGTCAAACAGTAAGGCACCTCTCCTAAGCCAAAGAAAGTATCAGTGAAGGGTGATAGTATCAAGTGTTTAACCTTAATGAAGGTATTTAGGCACCTAACTGCAGTCTGTGGAACACATTTTTGTTCATCTGAGCCTCTCAGTCATAAAAAAAATTCATGCTGTGAAGTGCCTATGCCAGGTTAGTGCTTCCAAAAAACACAGGCGGGGTGTTTGGGCAGCAGCATGGCATCCACTTTTCATCTGCAACGTGCAGCCGGAACACCCATCTGGCTCATGCCCTCCTGGATGTGGAGGTTGTCTCTTAGGAGAATGCCATAACCATTTAGCTGCAAGATGGTCTGCAATAATTTTGCTCCAAATTCAGAAATCTGGGAAAAGTCATTGCTGAAAGCTTATAATCCTTACACAAGGTCTTCATGTTTCAGGAGCACTTTTTAGGAGACCAGTTCACTTTCATACCTGAAAGGTCCTACAGCATTCTATGGGGGAGTCCCACTAGGAAGATCTTGGCTTTATTCTTTAGAAACACCAAAAGGCATTTCATGCACCAGCTAGATCAAGTTCATTTGTTTTTTCTACCTGTGGCCCTGGGAAGATACTTTATACAGAAATCTACTTCTCACCAAGAATCTGCTCCAGCTCCTGTGAACTCACCATAGTTATTGTCAGTGATTTCAGTGAAGCAATGTCACCTTTATGTTCAAACCGTTTTCCAGGCAACCTTATCAGGTTGATGAAATCATAGTAATAACTGTTTCATTGTGGGGATGGTATTTATTTATGAGTGGCAAAGTCTTGCATCTCTATCCTCTGCTGAAAGTTTCAGTTTCTCCTTCACCTGTGGCCACAGAAGAGATTTTATGAATTTCTTGATGACCACTGGTCACTTTGTTCACTCCTTGCCATAGTTGGTAGTTTTCCCAAGTGAACATTTATACTGAAATGTTCTGTGCTGACAGGGGCAGCAGTTTCAGACCCATGGCAAGGAGTGCTCCAGGTGCACAGTGCTTAGTACTCCAGGTATATTTTCAGTATAGTCACAACATACTTCCTCAGCTACACAGCTAAAAGCAATGCAATACTGTATGTTTTATAGCTCTTAATATTTTTATCAGGATAGACAACTATTCAGGATGATGCCTGAATTAACAGTACAGCAAAGGAACTTAAGCAAGATGCAGGTGGTGCTAAAAAGGGTGTGGGTAGTTTTTAGGAGGATCTTTAGTTTTCCCTTGTACTCTTATGAGCTCTGACATAAACTTGTAGGCAGTATTACATTTGGGAAGGAAATGAGAGAGGGAGAACAAGGGTCTTGGGGCACGTTTTGAAGTGACAGTGCTTTCCATTTTGTAGTAGACTTTGGGAAATCTGTTATGATACAGTTTGGAAAGAAGTTTACTGTATTTTTCAAAGTAGATTGCTAATTAGAGAGTCCTGAGAAGACAGATATTTTAATTTACCAAGCCATCTGTATTTATAAATACATACTACTATTTTGTACTCACACAGAAGATTAAGAACCTTCAGTGGAGAGCATGCTCATAGACTTGATAATGAAAAAAAAAAAAAAATCACAGTAGAACTAGTGTTTTTTTCATTTTCAGATCTCTTCTGAGAGACTCTGCATAGAGATGGTGCTACTTTAAGCCCTGATCCGAGATTAATTGAAACTAATGCAAAAGACCACCATGGACCTCAGCAGTAGGATCAGACATTTAATGTGCTGGCACCACTGTTTTAGAAACGTTACAGGAGCGGGTGCTCCTCGGCGGGGCAGGAGGCTCTAGCTCCAGAGGACACGCAGCCCTGTGTCCTGTGTCCTGTGTCCTGCCTGTGGCCAGGACTGGGAGGGGTGGGGGGAGCATAGCAGGGACCTCCCAGGTGGTGCAAGGAGCAACTGGCATTTTGTGCCTTCCAGAATTGGGAGTTAAAGGTAGGGAAACACAGTTCACCCAATCCTGTCTGATTTGCCTCGTGTCTGCATGAGACCTCAGCTGTTTCACAAAAGATAAAGGAAAAATATGGGGGGAAAAAAATAGGTACTTTGCATTAACACAGGAAACTATTATGCACATTTTTGCAGGGAAAAATAGAGTTTATATAATATTTTGAAGTTCTGTTTTTTCCCAAAGCTTGCCTTGTTATTTCTGTTTTTCCAAGGAGATGCATTTCTTTCAATGTGTCCTAAATGTGCTCTGCACGTTGCAAATGTGTTACACCCTGCGCACACCCAATGCACTCCCAGTTTTGTAAGGCTGTGAAGTAACAGCGGTTGCTGCGCATGATTGTCATCTGGCCAAATAGCTTGGGAGTCGTGAAAACCGTAAAAAGTGACATATCATTTCCACATTAAATAAAACTTCGTTAGCACCATAATGGATCTAGGCGGGCGACTGTGCAAAAGCTAGTCAGGGTTATTCTGTGCTTGGCCTTTGGGAGGACCATTGGCAGTGGAGGACAGTACTGCTGGGAGATACAGGCTCTTCATATGGTGCCCATTCAATCCATGTCATAAATAAACCACCCCTGCATAAGGTCATAATACATAGTGAATAAATTGCTTCATTTCTTCAGCCTTGTAATAAACAGTTTTTATGGCCTCTCAGATTGCAAAATGTTGATTGTTCTCTTATTAATGGGCTGACACTGCACCCTTTATTCATGCTAACAAACATGAACTAGACATAAAGGATGATTAAAAATTAAGGAAAATTAAATTTCCAGCTGTCTAATACATGAGGGTAGTAATGTTTGTTACAAACCTTGAGAGAAATAAAAAGCTTACCATGCAATAGTTGTGCATTGATAGGTGAAATATTACTATTCAGAGAAAAAACTTTGATAATTTTTCAGCTTTCTGAAATGTATGAGGAAACATAGTGGTTTATAAAAGAAGTCATAAGAAAAATAATTCCAAAATCTGTTGCAAGGCAATGTAAAAATAAAATTTAAAATGGCTTCACTAAGCTCTACAATAAATGTATATTTTTTTCATTTGTAGCATTATGTGGGATAAGCTTTAAAACCAACAAGCAGCTTTGCAACTCTGTAACGTAGAGAGATCAGTAACGTTACTGTGGTACTTATTGTGATTTGTTCCCCTTATCAATGTTGTACTGCACAGTACACTATTTGGGGTTTCTTTAGTTTGTTTTCATTAAAGTCAGGAGAGCTAGGGCAACATAAAGCTGCAGTAGTTCACAGGTAGTTGAGACCTGTTCCTCCAATTTTGTCTTCACTTGCATGAGTATATATTCCATTAGCACTGTGGTGACAAGAGAGCAGACGGCAATGCTCAAAAGCCCATCTTGCCATTTCATTCTTTATTTCATACAGGTGCTTACAGATGTCCTGGTTCCTTTATATAGGGTCTGCAATTTTTCATTTTCAACTCAGAACTAAGAGCTACATTTAGGTCTCCATTTTTTACATCTTGATGTGATGCCAAAGACATTGCATGTTCTGAGAACTGTTTTCTGTATTGAGAAACAAGATGGAATAAAATATTTGGTCTTGAACAGCTCAGAGCTGCGCTGCTGCTCTACAGTTTAGCAGACCTAGTAGTGCAGATTTTTACTTTAGTGATGTTGACTAGATAAGTTTTAATCCACTTAATCTGCCTCTTCCTTAGAATGACCCCCCCACAGGTCAGTATTTAAAACCAATTTTAATATATAGAACACTTTAAGATGTGGCCAAGTCCTATTTCTGAAAAGGCGGGGGGATACAGTGTGCTAGGTTCCCAAATCAGTCTTTGTATATCTTGAAAATATCTTTGTGCGTTTCTGAAGAAGAGAATCTGGTTTACTAAAATTGGCTGGAAATATCTTCAGAGGAAGCTGCTGTGAAGACTATGCATCTGTCTCCTGCCATGTGTGTTAGGCAAACTAAAAATTCCACAGATAGGTGCCAAAGATCATTGGGGAGAAAAATAATCACTTCAGATAAGAGGCCCATGAAGCATGTTTATTTTGATATTGTTACTTCCATGTGTAAATACAGCTGGGAGAAAAAATGGCTTGTTTTCTCTCCAAAGCAGACAAAATTTAGTATGGCTATGCACGAGTGGCAATATTTTATTGTGTTTGAGAAATGAGTGCAACTCATTTATTAGCATTCATATACAGGACTCTTACATATCTGTTGTACATTGTTTGTTCTTGCCTCAGTTAGCAATCAACATGTGTGAAATTCAGACTGATTGTGTACGGCTTCCCAAGCGCTTGAATAATACTCCGAAGAACCAATCCAACAAGGCATTAAACACACGCATAGCTTTTTAAAGCAGGCAGTCCCAGAATAAAGCATAACACCAGGCATACGTGTTTGTTAGATTTTGGTGAAAAAAATCTCAGTGTAGTCCTAGCTGACGTATTTTTGGAAACTGTTGAATATATGGTTTCATTCTTTTCTTTGTTCCATGTCTAATTTTGACCTATGGTGACACCACATTTCAACATCATATCTGGCATGTTTCTTCCAAATGTCACATATGCTACTGTTAAAATATAATTCTTCCGCTTTCAAGGTTTAGACCAATTTTCCTTAGTGCAGGGCCTGTGGATTCCTGGTGTTCATAAGGTTTCAGTATGTGACATGGAAGTGAATTCAGGTGACTGAAAAAATGCAACCAGGCAAAACAGAAAAGCTTTTGCATGTATTTCCACATACAGCAAAGAAACTGAGAAGATAAAGTCATAAGTGAACATATGAAATCTGATACACCAGCACTGCAGGGAAGAAAAAATAATAATCAGGTGTTCTTTAATTTAAAAAGCTGAGAAAGACTGATCTAAATGATTCAAAACAAGTATGAGGAGTGCTATGAACACACAAGACCCAGAATAGATATTACTGGGTAATTTCTGGGAGGAAAAGGAGAAAGAATAAAAAGAGAGAACTCCATCAAGTTGGTTTCAATACTGACATATGTAGAAGACTCTGCTGTATTAATTTTAAATTGTTACTTGATAAGTAACTCCTTTTTCTCAGATGGAATTTCCGGGTTGCATAGCAGCTATGTTATGGATATATTGTGTATGTACAGATACAAACCAAAAATTGCCTTGAAATAATTTATTACTTCTATTTTTTACCAAATAAAATGTTTCTTTTAAAGCTCAGCTCATTCCTGTGTTCTTGTTTTGACTGGGTCATACTGTTATTAATATTATTCATTCCAGAATTTACAACATCTTTTAAAAAAATGCTGACATGAGAAATGTGGAGTAAAGTGTTGTAAATTGAGGTCTCAAAGCTGCTTTGTGGCCACATCACTGTTTGCAGAACTGCTGCACCTTCTACAGGACCAAGAGTCCACCCAACCAACAGAGAAAATACCGAAGTCAACATCACTTTAATGCAAAATTTCTGGAATAAAATATCGGTAGCAATAAACTGGATCAAAAATTAAATAGTATAGGGACAAGTGTTTTTGCATCCATGTTCTGACATCTTGGATTGGTTTGCCTTCCTGTTAGTTCTGCCTTGCTAGAGATGTCAGGTTCAATAGTCTTTTCTGTGTCCTTTCATCTCCACCTTAATTTCCTCCTTCCTATCTCCATGAAACATCCTTCAGAAATGTGTTTACGTACCTCTTGCCTTGTAAATGCTATTGGAAAAATCACCTCCATCACATTGCTTGAGAGAATTAGCTTCAGACCACTCCATGCATGAGTGCATGCTGCTACTGGATGTCTAGTGAGGAATTGATTTTGAATCGTGAATATTTGGTCAGTGCACTTGAAAAAAACAGTAGGAAACATAGTAACCTTTCTGAACAGCTTACAGTCTATATTTAGATGGAGGAAGGAAATGAAGAGGAAGAGAGGAAGAGAGGAAGTGAAAAGTTAAAAGGACGAAGGTTGTAATACAGCGAGGTGGTTACTTAGTCACTAAATATGAAAATTCCAATGGTTGAAGGTGTGATGGTGTGCTTCCAGGCACATGTTCTTGTACCTGTATGCATAACATCAAAGCTCCTACTTGTAGAGGAACTTCTACTTGTGTAGTAATATAAGTAAAATTCATCTCAGTTAATTGAGCTCAAACCTTTGCTCAGTTCCCACACACAAGAAGTCATCGTAATTCCCATTTCTTCTGTTTTCCTTCGTGTCTTCCTCACTTATATACAAGTTAAACTTACCCTGCCAGCAACAATGTCTGCAACATTACAGCATCACTTTAATTTTCATAGAATAACAGACTAATTTGGGTTGGAAAGGGCCTTTAAAGGTCATCTAGTCCAATCCCCATGCAATGAGCAGGGAAATTTTGTGGACATACCAATTAAATTGAGTAGGAAGCTAAGCCTATAGCCAAATGGAGACAAGACTGATGGCTGTATGCGTTGCGAATTTCTGACAGGAAAGTACTTGCAAGCCATTCAGTATTGAAAGTTAAATGTGCCAATTTTTAACAGAACATTATTGAAAACTAGAATAATTAGGGTGAATTATGGCAGACTTGCTTGAATCCCAAGTTATTCCTCATAGAGTTAGAGCTGTTGTCCACTTTCAGTGGATGGGGAGCCCAGGGCTACACTGCTCTCGCACACTGGAGCAGCTGTGGGCACAGACGTGTATACCCTTGTGTTACCTCCATCCAGTCCCACTGCCTTGAATTTAAAAATAATACGAGTGACTTGGAGAGTTCATGTCCAGGTGTGTAAACTGCATCTTGTTTAGTACAAGAACATGCTAACTGAAAATCTTGGTTCTATTAAGTGTCTGTAAAATTGTCACTTTTGATACTGTGCTTCTGTGTATATAATCAACAGTTTTTCCCTGTGTATCTCAAAAATGACCAGTTTTCACACTATAGTTGAGACACTCAGCTATTTTTTATCTTGAAGTGGTGACTAGTGGTACTTGGGGCAATATATAGTCATAAATGTCAGTACATAGTCAACACTTAAGAGAAAAGATTAACCATTACTCTTCGTGTGCAATGGGCAGTTTCAAACCCATCAACCATGATCTTCTCAATATTTCTATTTGACTTGCTCCTCAAAATAAAAATATCTCAGTGCTTTTCAAGGTTGTTGAAGTTTGTGGACACCTGCATCCAAGTGAAGCTGAGGACTCGGTCTTTAAGCAAACAAGCCAATCAGACTGCCAGGGCTGGGGTTCAGAAACTCCTCATGATGTTTTCTCTAATTACAAGCATTACAGAGAGCAATATAGGGAAGCACATGGTTGCCAGGTACTTATTCTCACACTGATAAGGCTGTCAGCCAGAGAAGTGTTGTCAAGGTGTCATGCACACCTCAAGATACATGTCCTCCATTCCTCCTCTTCTGAGCAGGGCAAGGACTTTGGGAAAACACACAAGAAGCCAGAGGAAAAAGGGAGATTTGGGAAGACCAGAAACCTGTTTGCCAGCAGATTTTTTTTTCTCACACCCCACTTAACAAGACTTTATGAAGACAACATCTGTCACTGGTTACTTGACACTTAAGTAAACTGCTGGCTTTCAGCCATCTCTAGCTATGATGGTCTCTGCACTGCATATTCTTAGTGGTGGGGGAATATTCTGGAGAAATGTCACCGCACACAATCTCTTTTCAGCCAAGTAACCCACAGCAGAGCCTCTCTGCCATTGTCCAAAAGATCATGCCATCGTCCTTTGAGTCTTCAAATGATTGGGTAGAGACAGGATCACAAATCGCAGGTCTAAAAGGGTGTCCTCACTTGCTGGGAAGACATAAGCTGCAAGAGAGATGTGTGCCTCCCTCTGCAGATTTCAAGAGCAGATGTTCCACAAGCTAGCTTTTTTTAAAATTTGATTTTTTTATGGTTTTGTCATACACAGCGTGCAGACTTAAAGCAATAAAACTGCCCAAATAATAAAGTATTGAAACTTTGGGAGATTATAAACAGAATTAAAGCTTTGCCTGGAGCATTTTTGTCCATGTTTTCCCACCCACCTCACAGATGTGTCCAGAGAGCAAAAAGCAATGAAAACGTAAGTAAACTGGAGGGCACCTTTGTGCCTCATATGTGTTCATACTTTTTCTTCTACTGGTGCTTCTGCATTACTTATTAGTTTTAGCTCTCCACTGAAAACCTGTGGGCTCAAGTTGCACCTCTTACACTGAACTTCAAGCCCACTTTTCATAGACTTTATCCCATTATTTCATTCACCCTTCTGTGGAATTTTTAAAATATAATCTATACTGAAATATATTTTTCCTATGGAGTGCTGCTTGTTACAGAGCTAATATTTTGAAGCTTTTATATACATACATATATACATACACACACGCTTATTTTTCACCTTGATCAGCTCTAAAGACATCAAATATATTCAACTGTGATCTACAATTCAAAAGATATCACTTTCTCAGAAGATAAAAAATTCTAGTCTATAATCTTTAGGTTAACAGGGAACATTTTATTCAGGTCACAAGCCAGTTATTTGTTGGAATTATTTTCAGATGAATTATTTATAACAATGTTAATCCCATGACCCTGAGAAATTAGTAGTGAATGAAGATGACAGTTGACAGTCTGAATCCAATCAACATCTACTTAATTTGCATTTCCTTGAGCAAGCACTATTAAACCTCACCAAAAAGAGTGAGCATTACACTTGGATTTACACTTCTGTAAAGTCTGCCACAAAACTGCTTTAACTGACCTAGTAGCAACAGAAATAAATACACATCAGTGGATGTTATAAATCTCTCATGCTCAGTTTTGAAGCAAAATTTAAAAAAATCATGGCAGGGATTTGGGAATTGGGGTCTCATTTTCAAAATCACTGGAAAGACAGCCTTTTGGGATTTTTTTTTTTTCCCCTTTGGGGTTGGTTTGTTTTTTTTTGTTTTGTTGTTGTGTTCATGGTTTGTTTCATCTTGTTTTGTTTATTACGGGGGGTTAAGCACCTGAACTTACACCTGACATTTTGCAGACAAGTGTACCTTGAAAAGACTCATCATGCTCCACTCTTACTGGTTTTGAAGGGAGATCTTCAGATCTATAAAGCCTGCAAATAACTTGTGTGATTTTGGAAAGGACAGCTTCAGTCACATAGTGAGAGTCCCAGGGTTCACGTTGGAGTCTGCACTTCAGAGGGGGCAACTTTCTAGGGTATAACAAACTGAATTTTGGTCACATGTGCAACTTGGAGAACCTATATTCAGAAGAATGTTAGGAATGTATAGGCATCTTTAGATGGCAAGTATTAGAAAGTCTGAATAATAAATGAAATTTAAAAAAAAAATACAGAATTTAGACCAGGAATAATGTCTTCATTTATCTTTTTCTAAATTTTTATTTTTTCCTTCCATGAGATCAAACATCTTTATTAATTAATAAATCCTCTTAATTTGAATTTTAAATAACTCTATTACCACAACTGCCTTGGGGCCAAAATTATAGCAAACACAAATGACATGGCCTTGCAAAGGTTGGGTATCTCAAGTTCCAAGGAGTATAGCATGAAGCATATTGTACTCTATTATTTCCCAAGTAATTTAACACTTTTTTCCTCTTAACTGAGAAGTAAGAACCATTATGTGCTTGAACTCTTTAGAAGTTGTTTTAATGTATTTGTACCATAATAGCTGAGTAGGTGCCTACAAATCTTTTAATTAAATGGGAAAAAGCATCAGGGAAGAGAAAAGAGATAGTCCCTGCATCTGCCCAAGGCAGCCAAAACTTACATTGGCATATTTTTATTCCCTGCCATCAGCAAGCCAAATTTGCAGCACTTCGAAGTGACAAAAGGAGGTGACAACTGAAAATATTGTGAAGCCCCAGCTAGCGTTTCACACAGGGCACCATGCTTAGCTACATCATTAGTCTTTAAACATGAATCTCAGAGAATTACAAAAGACAAAACCCTCTGTTATTGACATGAGCAAAGAGCTGAGTTTGCCCATGCCGAGCAGCAGTGAGGGGAGGCAGCGGCAGTGTCTCACGGTGCTCAGTCTCCTCAGTGACAACGGAAGGGAACCACACCTGGCCTTTTCCTTGCTTCCCAACAACTGGATAAACTCTGTCCAAATGCTCTACCCTCTCTATAATTGTTCCAGTTTATTTATTTCAAGCGTGGAGCTCAAATCTACAGGTAGAAGGCCTGCATCCTGCTCTGCCTCATACATTGTCAGGTTAGATAGTTAGGAAATCCAATCCCCAAATCTTTTCTCTTGATGCTGATGAGTGACCACACCAGGCCTCAACAAGATTTGTATTACTACAGAAACTGAAATGTCTTCCTGAATATCACAGAAAGGGAAAAAGCAAAAAAGTCTCCCCCTACTGATACTTGTTATGTCCCTTTTAAGATGGGGCCAGACTGTTGTAGCCGGGAGAAGCACTGAGGAGGCCAGCAAGGGGACCAGTGGGTGTGAGTCGTCATTTATCTATTGGAAAATACAAAGTGACATAAAACCATAAGAAATAAGAATCTGGCCTCATCAGTACAGTGGGTTAATAGTTCTGTTCCTATAAGCACTTCCAAGAAGTCTCAAGCAGGTCTGATCCACTGTGTTTCTCATCTGATGAAAATTTCACACACACAATCACGATAAAAGACCCGTCAGTTTTCACCCATTTCCCAAAATAGATTTCTTCTCTCCCCACACTGCTACCCATGCATTTCTAGGTACACAATAACAACAACATCACTGCATAATGATACTCCAGAGAAACGTGCAAGCTACAGCCAATTTTGCAGTAATGATGGATTGCTAAATTATATGAGATGCCATAGTTCAAAGCCTGCTCAGATATCTCCGTTCTCTTGCATTGGCAAAAGTATAGATTTCACCATAGGAGAGATCACAAGGCCATCTTCAGTTTCTGACGTTCAATATCAATGTATTGGTTTGATAGCAGTCTTCATATGATAACCAATTGTGTCCCATTATATTTGTATATATATAATATTTATAGTATTAAATAATAAGTCAATATTTAATATTGATTTGTTTGACCTGAGAAGGTAGTAAAATGCCTCAGAATAAAGGTCATATTAATAAACAGCCCTGGTTTTGCAGATGGTTCCTTACTGACCTCCAAAATTAAGAATGGAGGGTTCTTTGAGGTTTACTTTAGCTAGTAATCAATTATATGAAATGATGCTTAGAAAATGTATAATTAATTGTCTTTCAGTATGGTGATGATGCAGACATAAAGGACGATCATCAGAAGAAAGGGTATAGAAAAGAGGAAATGGATTACAGACTTTTTAAAATATCCTTTTTATTTTGTCATGTATATAATGAATATTCCCTGTATAGATGAAAAACTACGGGTAAAATATAAAATAAAAGTAGTGTGAATGAAGAGATTCTGCTTTCTGTAAACCACAGTTAATAATGTATTCATTGCTTCCAGCTAAATCTAGACCCTACAGCTGCTAAATCTGAATAACACTGAGGCAATTTCCATGTTGATTTACAAACAAGAGGAGGCAGTTCCAAGTCCTGATTTTCAGGGTTGGCAATATCTTTAAATGAAGGACTGGACTTGCACTTTGGAGATTAAGTTTCAGAAGTTCTTCCACAGGTTTCTTATGTAGCTGGCTAAGACACAATTTCTAAACTCTAAGCTAAAATAAAGAAGCAGAGCTGGATACAATGACTAAAACACAGGTTTCCTTCTTCACTTGACTAAATTTCTCGATCAACAAGCACTTCTTTTTCATCCTTACCTGGTTCTCTACCTGACAGCTCACCTTCACCAGTGGTGCTCCTACAGGGTAATCCTGAGGAGCTACTGGTTCTCCCTCAGCTTCGTGCAAAGCTTCTGCATCAAACAGGGACACACACAAATCGGGCATAGGTGAACCAGGTACCACAAGTACAATAAATGGAGGAAAGTTCAATCGAGAAACTTTGAAGGTAGAGATGTGAAAGAGACAATGATTCTCTCTCTGCCAGCAAGATCCAGGCCTCTAAGGGATGATAAAAGCAGAACTTAAGTGGTCAGAAAACTGTAGTACTGACAGCTGACTGGGATCCACTGACTTCCCAGCTAGGCAGAAACCAGGCTGGCTTTTGAGGGTTGAGAACTTAGATTAATGTCAATAAAATGGGTGTTGTGCAGGTGGCAGTTTTGCAGATCTTGTTTCTGGTCCGTTTTTGCTCTTCCCAGTACATAGTAAACCCCTTGCAAAAAAGGAAAATTAAAAAATCTTCCATTTACCTCTCTTCAACTGCCAGGGACAAGGCACAACACTTCCCCTGTGCCTGTTGTGCAGTTGGCTGTTGCAGTCTCATGGCCTTTCTGTCTAGCCAGCAAGAGATCCTCAAGATATCCCTTTTTTAATTTTCTCAGTTATAGGCATTATAACCTTGAGGACAGAGCACTGAATAAGTTTGTCCTGCTTCATCATTTGCCTGAACCACTTCTATAACTTAGAACTAGATTTATTTGAATAGGCTGGGTTTCTCTTTATAGGCTTGGGAAAAAGAAGAGAGCAACTGTGCTGTGTAAATCTCTTTTGACATTAGTCATTGTATTTTACAGCACTTGCAACAGTACAGCTCTGAATAAATATCTTTGGCTTTTTGAAATTTTAACTAGGAAAGTTTGTACGTGACTCTTTCCACAATCATTGCATTAGTTTCACTTGTGCTCTTAAATTTAGCGTGTTTGATTTTGCTTTAAGAAATCTGCCATGGCAATAAAAGGGTAATTCTTTGCTTGTTTCTTTTTTAAGCAATGTTGCTTAACATTTGTAGAAATCATTCCGCCCTGCTATTTGATTTCTTTTTTCCTCACAATTTTCTGCCAAGATGGGAAAATGAGCTGGCAAATGCCAGGGGTCCACGTGGCTGCTTCTCCTGTGGTACTGAGAGCAAAGCAAACACCGCACTGCAGGGAGGAGGCAGCTGCTGCTGCCTCCCATGGAGGTGAGCAGGATGATGGAGGCTCCTGGACAAACCACCCAGAAAGGATGGTGGAAGATACACACCTTCTGCAGAGTCAGGGAGGGTTTCACTATACTCCATCAGCCATGTGTTCTCTCACTGGCCACAGATAGCAGCAAATTCCTTGGTGGAATGGCTCCCAGGTGGACCAAATTCAAAGCATCCTTGTTATTAATAAACTGCTGAAGAGATGGAGACCTGAGCAGTGAGGAGGGCTGAGCTGCACCTGGATGCAGGTACCTCAGTGAGAGACACATCATGGGGGCTGGGGCTGGCTGCCCTCCACGTGCACCCCAACACCTTCAGCCCCTGGAAGCCACAGCTCATGTCCTCACTGACATTTGCACAGAAGATGTAATGTTAATCACCAAGCCTCTGCCAGTAGCTCCCAATGTTTTAAGAAGGTTTTTGTTGAGCCATGCTGGGGGAGTGGCTGCACTAGTTGGACAAGAAATTGAAATACCTGCTGTAAGCCAGAGGCTAAGCTTAGCTGCACAAGGATGTGCTGTATACCCTTGAGAAGATCTCAATAAATGTGATCGTCACTCTGGAGCTTATTTCAAAACCAGACGCTTTGCTTTCTTTTTTCTTCTTTGTGAAAAGTTTCTTTTGGTTGTAGATCTGTATATTATACCCAGGGTTCACTGAAGCAGCAAAAGTCTAGGGTACATTTTAAGACAACCAGTAAGAAACCCTTCAAAACAGAGAGATTTTTATAAAGTGCTAAGCTCCTTTCTGATTATAACACTCTTTAAAGCACTTTGAACTGAGTAAGCTATACAGGATCAGAAATATCCAAATTCAAACTGGTTTTGGCTATTTTGATTTTACTATTTGTCTGTTTTCATTCTTTATCATGCCATTAAACTACTCCCATACGTAAGTGAATATTCTGAACTTGCATCTTGGTAATTTAAAAAAAGAATGAACTATTCACTCCTTAAAGATAAAAAAGATCATAACTGGACTGAATAGGAATTGCCTTGACTATAGCTAGTCAGGGATTTTTAGCTGAAACATTTTTGCAAGGAGATACCAATGCTTTGAAATGAAAGCTTTTTCATAACATTTCTCTTTTTTATTTGCCCCTCCAGAGTGAGCTATTAATGTGAATTTTTCAGCTTGAAAACATTTAGAAAAAATTTCTAAAGCAGCCTGACCACTGCATTCAGTCATTCTGGAAGTGGAAATTCCACTCCACCCAGCTCAAAATGGACACTGACATTGAAATGATTGCACCTACAAAAGTGTAAACAAAAGCAATAGCCAAACATGATTGACTGGAATGATTTTGTAAATAGTGTTTTGAAACTTATTTTGCTAGAAAGATTTCACTTTTTGTCTTTGAATTTGAACTGGAATCTACTCTCTAAATCTAAAAGACCATTCATAGAAAACAGGTTTCCTTTGCAGTTCTGATACCGCTGCTCTGTGGAATGGTTTGAAGACACAAAGTATTTTAGTTATTAACCATGCAGATTAATGAGGGAAGTTTAGTGTGTTACTATAAAACCTTCCTCATGTTGCTTTGCAAAGCAACTTGTTCATAGATACACAACCACATGTGTGAACTAAGGAGGACAAGGGACAAAGGATGTAAGCTGCAACAAGAGGCGTTCGGACTACGCCTTAGGGGAAACTTTTTCTTCGGGAGGACAGCCCAGCTGCCAAGTAGGTTGCTCAGAGAGGTTGTGCTGTCTACATCCTTGGGGGTTTTCAAGACCCAACTGCATAAAGCCCTGAGCAACCTGACCTGATGCCACATCTGGTCCAGCTTTGGGCAGGAGGTTGAACTGGGGACCTCCTGAAGTCCCTTCCAGCCTGAATTATCCTGCAAGCCTAGTTTATTAGGAAGGCTAAAGAAGCTGCCTTTCCACCTGCCTACCAGCATTTAAACTTGTCTCCTCTGATTGCATCTCTCTTCTATTTGTCCTGGTTTAACCTGAGCTAGTAATACAACTGTAACAGCCATTCAGTCACCCCACACTTTACCTCCCTAAATAGGGGAGACAATCAAATAGGAAGGGAGAAATTTGGATTGAGATAAACACAGTTTAACAAAATAATGAAAATCTAATACACTACTAGTAAATGTATACATAAAATAGAATTTAAATAAAAAATACCCAGTGGAATTCCTCATGAAGTCCATACACACCAAGCACCCAGTCCCAGGAAGCAGCACTTGGCCTCTGCAAAATGGCAAAAGGCCAATCTAAACATCCCAAACTGAACTTCCCTGGCTGGGTCTGCTCCACTTATGCTCCCTTTCCTCAATGCCTCACACCTGTGGGCAGAATGTCCTTGGCTCCCAGACCAGAGCAATCAAAAACATTAACTCTGTGCTGGGGTGTTATCTTTTGTTCTCAAACTAAATCCAAATAATGACCATGTTAGCTATGAAAAACAAACAAACAAACAAACAAAAAGGTTTCTAACTGCATGAAGGAAATTAACTCATTTTCAGCCAAACCCTCACGCTGTTGCACTGTGATTTTGGGCACTTGCAAACAGCTGGCTGCTGCATGACCCTCCAGCGTCCTTGTAGCTCTGCTGAAGCTCAAGGAGTTGCACTTTTGTGCAGCAGCCCAGTGCAGTGTGTCCCATCCCTGCTTCTGCCTGCAAACCCCGGCTTTGGGCATGTCCCCAGCATGTGTCACAGGCAGCAGAAAGATGTTATGCAGGATGGGGAGAGGGAAATCTCAGTTCTCCTGAAGCTTCTGCTGCTGCACATGGAGCTGTCACTATTCTTCTCACATGGCAGTCTGTCTTCCTTGAGAGTATCCTCGAGGGATGCACCATATTTATTTATGGCAACCTTTGGGTTTAATGTGCAAGCTGCACTGTGAATTTTATAACTTTGTTTTATCTTCTGCAGAATATGTCTATGTAGACCGTCTCTCTGGGTACAAAGTTTGCTCTGGGGCCTTGTTTTGACAGATTTAATGTTTCCTGATTTAGTTTAGCATTATTCAGCTGGTGATCTGTGAATTACTGTTGCTCCACAGAATATCAAAGATGTTCCACAAAATTATTGCAGACACACCCCTGTCCACCCCCCGCCCCCCACGAAAAGAGCAAACCTCTTATGCAGTCAAGCACAAAATGGAGTGAAATGAGGGAAAGCAAATAATAATTGAGTGCCTAAAGTTTACACTGTTGTTCTGGGCTGGAAATGAACAGCATTGTGCTCGAACTGCATGAGAGAGTCGTTTCTTTTTCTCTCCAAACAGTAGATGGGCCTTTAATCCAGTAATTTAGTTGACATATCAGTTAAATGAAATTAATTTAGATTTAGTTTTAGATGCTCCGAAAGGCTTTTTCCACAATATTGATATTCCAGCCACAACAGAGTACCAATTTGGGCAGTTAAATTTCTGAGCATTGCCTTTTTCAAAAGTGCAGCTTGCTAATAATGAGATTTTTCATGAGGTTGTGAGATAATGGATAAAACCTTCAGAAAATTCCTTTAATTGTATCTCTAATGTTTCTGTAATTGCCAACTGTGATGCTGCAGCTGCATTAAATTTTGCTTCCTGAAATAGAAATAAATGGTTGCTTGATGTCTTAGAATAAGTTTTAGGGGATGTGAAGGGTATGTTCTGGACTTATCCCAGAGAATATTTTTGCTCTCAGCACACAGAAAATTCACAGTTAGGCCCAGGTGCAGTTCCTGTAGATGAGCAACCTCTCCTGAGCCTGGTTCTCTCTGCTACTAGTCCTGAGGGATTCTTCCTTCACCCAGGGGGTGCCACTCTCACGATGTTTAGACCATCAGCAGTTAGGGACATTTTTCTCTATGAAACAAACAAGCAGGTAGTGATTACCTGAAAACAGTGGCTTGCAGTCCATGAGGGAGGATGTTGTGTCAGCCCATGGTGGGAGCTGGAGAGCGCCAGGTTCCTGCCTGCAGTCCCCAGCCCATCCCTTGCTGTGTCCCATGGCACAAGGTCAGCCTCACCCTTTGCTTCCGCTATCTGTTTTAATCACCTGATGTCTTTGAAGTCACTTCAAAGGTCTGCTGTTAAAAATTAATATCCGGTAGATGATGCTTCCTATTGTTTTAGGCAGGGAAACTGCCTCAAGTAATGGTCCTGCTCAGGTCTTGATACTTCATTCAACAGCTGGCTACATTTCCCTGCCTCTCCTTGCCTCCTAACTGTGTAGTTAACCCTTCATAACCCCTTACAAACAGCATGCAAGAAAGAAGACAAATAGTGAACACAAAGTGGTTTATTATACTTAAATGTGCAGCTATTGCACAAGGTTTCCTAGGCATAAAGTGTTTAGGAACATTGCAAATTAATGATGATCATCACATCTGAAGAAAACTGCTTCTCTCACTAGTTACAGAACTGAACAAATCCACTGGTCTTCACAGTGATATACTTGCATTCAGTGATATGAGATTGGACAGAAGTCTCATGTGTTTGTCCTTCATAGAAGATTTACCGTACCATTGTGTAAGTCAGGATCACCTGCACTGCAGTCATTACTCACAGCCATAATACATAAATATTCTTTTATTACTGTTAATATTATTTTTTGTGAAGATGGTCATTTAATAATTTGATATCCACCATTAAAATCCTACTCAGTATTTTCTAGGTTTAGCTGTCAAATGTGTAGTATTGAGATAGCTTTATAGGATTAAAGCTGAAAAGACTTAGAGCTATTAACTGGTCAGTCTGACCAATACCTTGAAGGACTCTATGGGGTCCATGAGCAGATTTTAGGCCTTAGAAATGTGTTTTGTCACAGATAATTGGCTACGAATGGCCAAACGAGGATTCCCTCAGTGTTACTTCCACTCACAGACGTACCTGCTTGACCACTTTCCAGTAGGGATGTCTGGGGAGGGAGCAGAGGCCAGAACTCCACTGATCTAGCTTTTAGTTCAGTTATTTCTCTTTGAGCTACAGCTCACCTGGTTACCCCCTTGCTTTCTTCTCAGTTGTGAATATCTCAGCCCTAGAGAAAATATGATTCGTTGTGTGCTGGGAGTTTTCATATTATCACTTCTGTTTGAGAAACTTTGCATGCTCTGTAGTAGCATCTTCATGTTTCTGAATGCAGATTCAGTACGTGCTGTTAAATATTCAGCTTTGTTCTTCTTTATAAAGTGCTGCACTGATTTGTATTAAATCACAGTATTGGTCTTAAAAATGTCTGGTTCTGGTCTCAACTACAAATGTCAGTTAAGTCTAATTAACTATTCTACAAGATAAACTGTTAAGGGAAAGCAAACTCTATCAAAGTAGAATTGATCAACTCTCCTTTAAAATTTCTCCTCTGAATCTACTCTGAAATGACCTAGGAGATTTCTATATTTATGTCAGAAAGTGGGATCTGGAGATCTCCTTAATGAAAAATATTTAGCTGCAAGAGGGGAAAAGTCAATAATAAGTCCATAGTAAAGACACTGACACAGTTCCAGGGAAAGTTTGCCTACAAAACAAAAATAATAATAAAAAACTGTTTTCACTAGTATTATATTTTTATTCATCTGATCTGAACTTTCCTAGACTGTTCTCAGAGGTAGCACACCCCATATGGACTATGAACTCTGTAAGTCAAGGCTCTCATTTATGGGCATGGCTATCCATTTAAGGATGCTGACTCAGCTGAAAGTGCAGCTTACAAAATATCAAGGAAGGCTCATATTCATTTGACCAATGTGAACATGCAGAATTTCTCTGGAGTGGTTTTCTTACATGCTGCACACCTGCCTAATAACAAAGGAGTGGAAGTCACTTAGGGATGAATGCATTCAAAACCTGCCCCTCCATGGAAACAGATCTAAGATTAGGGTAGAATGAAGAACAGGCCTTCAATTAAGTCATGAGGTATGAAATCTGACCTAAGTTACCTCTGTGCAATACTTCTAAGGCATGTTTACTGCTGCAGATGAAGGAAGTGTAATTCATTGGCATATGTGTATCTCCTCCTACCTGCAGGCCTACTCTGACAAAGAAAAGAGTTTATTTTCTGACATTGCAGGAAAACACATATTCTTTCATGAATATTCAAAGTTTTAGTTCCTCCTAAAGGTCTTCTTGTACTTAGCAGACACTGTTTTCTTGAGTGGGTTCATCCTGAGTTCTACCTCAGAAAGGAAAGTATAAATATCCTTAATTAGAATTAAATAGTTCCCAAACTATATTATTAATGCAAGTTGTACTCTAAGTAGTAAACAAGATTTGAAACAGGTTTGCCCTATCTGGTGTGATAGCTCATTCAAACTCTGTCAAGAGAAAGGAAAGAAAGAGAGCACGCAACAGCAAGACTTCTGAAACAACACAGAGACTGAACACTTATTAATTTTTACTTATTTCCATAAGGCCATAAGACTCAAGCCAGGGTGTGTTATGAGGATAACACAAAGAAAGCAGCCATAATACTTTTTATCTTATTGATAATGGAACCAAATATGACTCTTAAAGTAAAATCTCTGAAATGGTGAATATTGTAGGATAATGAAGGCTACTTATCATAATACAAGTTGTTTCTTAAGCCATTTATCAGATAATTTAAACAATGAGCAAGCTATCATGAAAAAATGTTAATATATTATTTTCCTCTAAGAAAATTCACTTTGTCCAGATATAGATGTTGTGGAGGTCAATGGGGAGGGGTGGGAAGAGATGTGCACCATGTAATAATAGCTCTGTCACTCATATGTGAGTGTGTGTTTTCAGCTTCATATATCTTCTCTCTCTTTATCCATCTTAAGTCTTTGAATGCAAACACTGACTCTGCTGTTCTTGTGCTAGAGCACCAAGCAGCATTATTCCTGTAAAGAGCTGATTTTGAGCAGCTGCTGGCAGATAAGCTGCTGGCATTGCCTGGGCTCGATCCATTTATTTACAAAGCAGAATATTAGATATATGATGTGGTGCCAAGCGTTCTCAGCTTCTCACTTTCCAGAGATCTCTGTATTTGAGACAATCTCTGTATCTACCTATGAATTGTGTGCAAAAACTGTAGGAGGTCAGAGATGTTAATGGAAAATAGTTGAATCCTGGCTTATCTGGGTGATTAGTCATGTCCTTTATCTCTGTGTGTCTGTTTTTGTCTATGGTCTAACTCTGACTCCCCAGATACTACCACAGTTAAAAGAGATAACTGAAGTCTTTTACAGCAGACTAAAGTCCTAAACTCCTTTCCTTGTTTTGTTATACTATACTTGTCTCAGATAAGCTCCTTCTTTGCCCATTCTTGAATACTTCCTTTCTTCCAGAAAGATAGCTAGAAGATGAATCAAAATGCCCTCTCAACAGAAAACAGCTAGAATTTAATTTAATTACCACCTCAAATAGGGTCCTTTCTGTAATATAATATGCTAACAGATGCTCTCAAGTAGCATGCCATCAACTTTAGGAAAGTTCTAGATAAAAGCAAGAGATGCTTTTAATAGCTGTTTGTATTAGATTGTTTAGATTTTTGCAGATAGAATAAAGGAGTTGCTAGTCTTAGGAGGTACACTTTAAGACAGAAGCTAATTCTTAGCTTAGGGTACTTAATGAAGAGTGAGTGCACCTTTTTTTGCATAGCATCTCAAAAGCAAAATGATAAACTGTGAAAACCACTGTGAAAAAGAATGTCCTTGTCATCCTAAAATATAACTGAAGGAACTGAGTGCAAATTCAAGCTTAACGTGGATTCATAGGCCAATGTAAATTTGTGAAACACACTCCTGCAGCATTGGAAAGATCTTTTCTTACAAGTCGTTGAATCATAGAACTACATGATGGTTTGGGTTGGAATAGACCTTATAAAGATCATCTAGTTCAACCTCCTTGCCACAGGCAGGGACATCTTTTACTATATCAGGTTGCTCAAAGCCCTGAGCTTGTAACATGTACAAACACTTGCCTTTATCTGGACTTCTGTCCTTCAGTCCCCTTAAGCCCACATGTTGGCACAAGCAGTACTTTCGGTCACATCAGAAATAATTTCCCCTTCCTTCTCCTGAAGAATACTTTAGGAAAAATAAAGAAGTACAACCTAACAAGCATCTAGAGATTGTAGCATTTATCCATACTGTAAAGTTCATTATCCTGGATCTCAAGTCAGTGTTTAGAATCCCAAATCAATATCCTCAGGAGCCAAATTTTTGCTCAAAGCAACAGCATTAACAGTTCCCAAACTATTCTCTTGTTCTAAAAACAGTCAATAAAGGTCACAATTAATCAGACAGAAAAGGAGAAAAAAAATCAATTAAAGCTTTTCCAGATATGGAGTATCAATGACTTCATTTTTATTATTTCCATTTGACTGTTGCCATAACTTTCCTAAGGAAAATCTCCTGCCACGTGATGATTTTAGACATTGTTGTAGATTATAATATATGGCTTTCTCAGATGATTAAATTAATTGGTAAAAAAAAATCAAGTCAGTAAATTAATTGTGGTACCTTGTAGGTGTTTTTATTGTTAACCTTTTTTCCAAAGTATATATATATATATATATAAGTATATATGCTTTTATATGTAGAGTGGTCAGAAAGAAAGAAAACACTGATTCTTACTGGAAACCTAAGCTAAAAAGTAGATGCATAAAAATAACAAGTCCTCTTTTATCTGGAAATCGGTTTTCAGAATCTGAGCAATGCAGAAGTATCTAACAGTCACCTGAAGGGTTTGAAGGACATTTCTTGCATTCCTTACACCGACTTCATTGCCATGAAAGAAATGACATGTGAATTCCTTTCAAACTAGTAATTTGGATTCATGTGGCTTTTCCACAGAGACTGAAGAGTTTGAAGATCTGCCTTTTGCAAAGTCAAATTCTCACTGATGTGGAAAAGACGCGTGTCCCAATGTGGCAAATGTCTCCTGCTTAAATTACTAACCTATTTTCTCCCACCACCAAGGTAGTAATGAGAAAGGCCCTTTAGTCAACTCACATCAGTGAAAATAATCAAAAATTATTTTAATTCCTCTTCCATACTAGGACAGAGTTCTCTAAGACAGAATAAAAATAATCTCTTTAAAAATATCAAGGTGTTCAATCCTTCTAGCATGTGACTACTTCATGTTATCTGTCTTACAGTATCTTACTCGACAATCATTGTCTGGTTATGACATATGCCATTTGGGTTTATTGTTGGAATGTGCATATAGTGTACTATTTCTATGGCGTAACACTGCCAGGTCCTACAAATTGCCTAGAAATGATTGGCTTTTGATGTTGTTGTTGACTCCTGAAGGTTTTACTCAATTAGTCTCACATTAGGTTGGTGTTTTGTGGTATAGATGTTAGAGATGACTTGCAAATCCTTTTCTAAGATTGTAAACATCACTGTGGGTTATTACATTTTTCATTAAACATGTTCCGAAATCTAATGGCTACATTGGGCAATCTGTAGGAATAAGATTCCTTCTTAATAATGGATCAACATGGAAGAATGGTGTGTAATATTTTGCAATTACAGAGTACCACTCTATTATGGAAAAAAATAGATACATTTACTAGTTCACTAAAACACAATTTTTTTTCAGTTTTGTATGTGGCACAGGTGTGAGAAAGTCTGCCCCAGTAATTCTGAAAGAAAAAATGCAACCATTCAAAAAATGCAAATTTTGTCCTGATAGCAAGCTAGATGTCTGCTTGTGCAGTCCACTAGGGTGTTCTAGTTAGCAAAGACTGAACCAGCTCCAGGACTGGAGTTGCATGAAGACAAGATGCATCAGCCTTATTGAAACAATATTTACTAGCTGGGTTACAGCCTGGAGCAAATGCAGCTATGGTAGTTCTGAGACATAACTGGTACAACCCTGCTGCCCTACATGCATAATATTGATATAGCAAACAGGGCAAACCTGGGATGTTTTATATATTATATTCACTTAGGCACTTATGAGAACATTAGCATTTGAGCTGTATCCCCATATTATTTCTTGTGTAGCCATTGTCTTAGCTCATATCTGTACCTCTGAAATCATTGTCTTCCACCACAAAGATGAGCTTTTGTTCACATACAGTTCTTTTCCCATATGAGAGTCAGATCTTCAATCTTTGTATCCTATTTGGACTTCCTTATGGTTTTTCTCTGTCTGTATGCTGTATGTGGGCAGTGTGGTTCCTGCTCTGTATGCTGCACAGGGAATAATAACATCAGAGGAATCAGAGCTTGTAAAAGCAAATTAAGTAAGGTGGTGTAGCTGCAAGTAGGTTTCCATCAGCACCGTGTACACAAATTGGTGTCACAGCGGCACTTCCAGCCTCTTCCTTCCTGCAATCTGTGTACCTCCCTTCAGGATCCAGTCTTTCTACATACTTCCCTTCCTTTATTTGATTACAGTCCGTTTTGTTTTCTGATTTCCTGAGGTCGAACCTAACTAGAATTAGTTGCACCCTGAGAACCTGAAGGCAGCTGATGAGCTTCGTATACCTTTCAGTGTGCTGATCTATCGCATCATTTGGTGTACTGGTGCTCGTAGGGAGTCCATGGGAACCGTAACTTGTTTTGTAATTCCTGTTTGGTACTAAATTCATTTGGATGTACTAATATGTACTATGACCCATTAGTTCATATGCTAAACTTCGGCATGCTACACCTTGCAAAATTTGTTGTCAATACCTTATCACAGTTGTTGATGGTGAGATTTAGCTTTCAGAGACTGGAAATTGTGACCATGTAGTTCTTGATCTTTCAACTGTAGGGATCTGTCCCAACCTTTTCTGAAAAATAGGCTGTGAATTCTCAAGTCTGAAAAGTTTCCTTCTATGGATGACCAAAGTATTCTTCACACACCTTGCACTTTTATCTATATGGGTGCTCATGTCAAAATACAAGATGTCTATCTGTTTCGTTTCAAGCATAATGTTGTCTCTAGGCATGAAATATGCATCCATTACATCTTCTTATCTTCTACATCTGCTAGTATCACTGTTTGGATCCTCTTAAATATGAACTCTTCTACCCAGAGTGCACCCCTTTGCTGGTAGCAGAAAGTAATTTTATATGATACTATATCTTTGGGTCTGACCATCAAAAGAGTTGTAACTACTGCTGTTTGGAGTACTCCATCTTTGTTGCATTGCCTGGAACTCCTTACCAGAGATGAAAATACAATGCAGTGTATTAATAATGTCTTTCTCAGCATCTCATAGTGTATGGAGGTAGCCCTTATATTCACTTCTTGTATTCAGAAAACATCATTTCTTTGTTTCTCCTTTAGCAGTTTGTGATGAAGTTGCGTGTCTTCCTTGTGAACCAGCAAAACCGTGTCAACACAAAAAGCATAATTATAAGCACTCTGTCAGAGAATAACTCTACTCTGTGCCTGTCACAGTTAGAAAATCCCTCTTTAATTTAAAAAAAAAAAAAAAAAAATGGGTGAGACAAAAAAACTCAGAAAATATAATCAGGTTGACATAAAACTTTTTTAAAATTTTCATTAGATACAGCATAGTTTTGTGGTCTCTTAGTCCTGGATTTTTCGTCACTTTTGACCTTATGAATTTATCAGCATCATGGTTTTGACCATTATTTTTGATCTTTCCCTGCCAATTCCCTTTGGCGTTCGGAGACAAGGCTCACTTTCTTTACATGGCCTTTCCTAGAAGCTGGACTGATATACCTCACTAATGACCAAGGTCCTTATTATCAAGTTTTTATCCTTTATTTTTAATGTGGATACCAGACTGCCCAACTTTGTAGCACATCTACTGTCTCTCCTCATTGTTGGTTTTAGTTTTAAAAGACAAAAGCACCACCCAATTATCTCTCTGCAATCTCTCTCATAACTTTAGCACTGTTACAGCATTCTGAGCATCATTCTTAAGACTGTAAAGCTATTATTTACTTTTTTAAAAATTAATTTTCTGATCTCTATTCTCCACGGGCTTATCTGTCTTCCAAAGTGATTTCTAGCTCATAAAATGGTGCAGCATTTTAATTTGCAACACCAGCATTCCCAGTAGTTTCAGTCCCTGCATGCTGTCTATTAGCTCTGCTTCTCATACCTGTCTGGCTTCCCCATGGATCACACTTCCTTTCTTTGTAGGTTTTGCTAAACTGAGTGGTGCCTAACAGCTAGTCAATAGCACAGGAGGAATCCCTTTTCTTATGAAAACAGGTGTTTTATTTAAATGTTAATTTGTTACAGCTTCAGTTCAACTAACAGTCATGAAGTAAAGCCTCTGAATACCTTCTTCTTACTTTTTCCTCTGTTAGGAATTGCCCTGGCATTCAAGCCCACAGAAGCTGTAGTAAGTCCATGTAGTAAGTCTCCATGGGCCATTATCACTGGATAGTCCCGTGATACCGGACATCAGCTCTGTGTTTGTTTCCTTCTATCATCAGTTGACAAATATTATCATAAAGTATTTGCAGCTTAATTAACATTCATTTTCAGCTGTGCTCAGCTACAGATTAGACTATGGGCTTGGTTTCTTAGCTAAGCCTTCAAACTGCCCTGACACTCCCTCTCGCGAGTGCAAATGGGTTCCATGGCAGCTCTGTCAAAGCACAAGGACAAATTCTCTCTTTATGTAAATTGTTTGAATTCTGGTGAATGTAATGCGCTAATGCGATTCTGATCCATTGGGCACATGTTTTTCTGAAAAGCTATTTCAATTAAATTTAAATTAAAACAACACAGAAAACATCTGTGCATACATAAGTATAGATTTTTGAAGGACAAGTGACATAAACATTAGCGTACAGAGCTTTTCTCTGCTGTGTCATGAGGTCTACCAGATGGTATGAACTCATTTGAGAGTATGGCCAAGACTTCAGTGGCGATTTTGCCAGAGGAGGATGACAATATATGGCCTATGTAGATATTGTTTAAAGGCTTATGTAATGCTGTCTATTTTAGTCTGCTTTATACTGTGTCACATGCCAAAACATAGACTACACAGTTCCAAAACACTAACATGTTTTATAGAGCATGGAGTATTTCTATCTTTGAAGAGATAAACTAGAGAGTTGTTATGGCATTTGGCTGTTAATCGGGATTGTGTATTTGCAATACTCAGACATGCCTGGAAGAGGTAATACATTGAAATAGTGAGAGGGAGCCTGAATTTCACATGATTCTGTTTTGTGGTGTAATATTGCTTAACTAGAAGGTCTGGAGTTGAGGTATGCCTTTTACAGGGAAATTCTATGGTTTGTGGCCTCAGGTTCCAGATAGCCACCTGGTCTGGATTTAAAACATACATATTAACTTATGAAACACACTGTGTAGAGCATCTTGCCCCAAATGTGCAGGGTCAAGACACATATGCCTATAGAAAATGCTGTACCATATCAAAATAAAATGTTACACAGTTGCTCCAAATTCACACAAGGAAAATCAAGGAGGGATAATACCCTGAGCTAAAAATCTCATTTTAATACCTGTATGAGGGTATGGACCAGATTATGAGGACAACATTCAAAAAACATTAAAATAACCTGTTTTTATTCATTGGTTTCCAGGTTCAGAGTATCATATAGAATAAAAAGAGATGGCAGTCTAGAATTTTAGGATTTCAAACCTGTTCAGAAGACTTTGTCTTGTGAGAACTTGGTGTGAGCTTGTATGTAGTAACAATGTCACCATGTATGTCTGTTTTTAAAGCTGGAGCTTGATTTCCAAATATTTCACTTCCCATAACGTCCCCATGACTGGCATTACAACATAAATACCTGATTTTTTTAGTCAAGTACTAATTTAAAACTCTTGGTTCCTCTAAGGCATATGGATTCTGTTATAGATATGAGGGAAAAACCACAGGAGGGGGAGTAGGGTGGGATAAACAAAGACCTTTGGCTTTAAAAATAATTTAAAAAAAAAGATTGCTTTTGCAGTCCCACAAGGAGTTAGAACTTCTGGCTACACAGATTTGTCTACATATTTTTTTATAGATGACTTGTCCTACATGGCCTACTCATTACCAAGTGGATGTACTACATTTGCACATCCACATTGATAAATTTCCATTCTGTTCTGCTGCATTAAACTGATCTCTGTATATTAGTTCAAGTGTATTGCAGGTTATTCTTATCAGAGAGATAAAAATCCCTATAGACTTAGACTAAAATACATTCCAGTGCATATTTTGTATAGATAATTATTGTTAAATTCAAAGAAGTGAGGAAAGTCCACATCATATGCTGATCCACAGTGGAAAAGAGGCACACCAATAAGGAAGTCATTGTAGAATCAGTGTCATAGATTATTATATGCAGCAAAATAAGGGAACAAACATGAATTAAATAATTAAAAAATCATCTTAAACAGCAAATTAAATAATTAAAAACCATCATTAAGATATTGCAATAAATTAATGTCATTAAAATCACAAGCAATCCAGACAGGCCAGATGCCAGACATTAAGATCCAGCAGCACCTCTTTGGCTGCAGTTCAGAACTGTTTGTTCCATTAGTGCAAAAGCACAGGGACAGAAACCCAGTAACCCGGAGGGAAGGATCCAACCTTCTTTAATGTAGTGACTTTGCTATCCAAACTTACTATAGCTGTTTCACTTAACACGTTATCTTCCAGATAGCCAGGATCTTTTCCCCATATGATAGTCAACACTAAACCACAGCTGGTACACTGGCCACCAGCCACCTCTCAATCCTCTTCCTATTCTTGGACTGAGAAAAGCTATTTAGGCATGGTGTTATTTTTTAACGTTCTTTGACTCTGGTCAAATTGTTTTAAGTCTTTTGTCTTTCTGTACAGCATGAAGACCTTTTGGCTCTTCCCTTTCCACTTACACTCCGTGTTTCTTTTTGATAGAGTTCCTTAATTTCTTGGTTCGGTTTATTCCTCCCAAACTGTGAGCTTATGGAGTGCACTGAATACTGATGTACGCCACAAACAAGGTTGTGAAAATCAAATTCATTAGTATACTGATTGTTAGTGAATTGCATAGACAGATACAGATTCATATGTGTGCTTATGGCTTAACTGAAGTTTCACCAGAGCTCTGAAAGAAGAATACCTTTTTCCTAATATTGTATGACCTTCCCAGAAGCAGAATATATGTGTGAATGGCACTGAAGCATTTGCATTGCATTTGGGTTTTTTGCTAGGTTTTTTTAGGCTGTGTTTGTTTGCAAGTAAATAAAGTTGCAAGGTTTGCTTTGCTTTTGTGCCTACACTCATCTCAGGATGATCTCTTGTTTTGTTGGTTTCATTTTCAAATTCCTTGATTTCAACATTGTGCCATCCCTTCCTTTATTAACACTGAAGAGGTCTTATCTACACCCTATGTTCAGTCTCTATCCTGGGGCCAGAAGTCCTTTATCTAACCTTTATGAGGACTAGGGGGAGGAAGACTGAACATTAATCTCCCAGGAAGCTGAACTGGATAGCTGGCAGTGCTTGCTGAAGCACACATCTGGTGAGCAGCACTGCCTGGCTGCAGAGAAGTTAAAAAAAGGCTCTGTAAATTTTAGACGGATTTACGCTCACAGACGATTCTCCTTGCAGAACAGAGACCAAACTTGTTATTATTATTATGCTGTAAAACATGTTCTGAGGTGTGTGTGAAATTGTAGGTAATACTAATCATGAAATGCAAGAGAAGACAATTATGTTCATCACGTTGCCTTCTCCATCCCACAAGCCAAGGTGCAGCAGACAAGTGCTTTAGCTCCATCTAGGAGGCGAAAAGACTATTACTGCATCTACCTAAAACAAGATTCCTCAGAGGATTTTTTTTTTTTTTTCATATTTAAACCGCATTTTAAAGGCTGTAATGAATTACTCTTGCTATATCTCCCTGAGTCAGACTGCCATTTCTACCATCATTTTTGTGGCTGAAATTCTGCAATGCTGAGAGCTTGATTTTGCCCAGCATAGCAACAGCTAAGTTTACACGGTAAATAGCTCAGTTAGGATGAATGGAGCTAACGGAAAATAAAACATTATTTACACCAAATGAATTCATCCCTGAAAAGGAGGTAAACAATTCTAACTACATTGCTGAAGGGGAAAAACCCGTTTTAGTAGAAGCTGTGGGTAAAGTAAAGAAGTAAATTTGGCCCTGAATGGCTCATTCAAGGTCACACAGAAAGTCAGATGTAGAGGTAGAGTCAGCCCCTGAAGCACATTCTCCCACTTCACCCAGCAAGCAATCCACTCCTTCCTAGTTAATAGAAGTCCAACATGCTGAAGGCTGGGATGAAGAGAAACCTAGAGCAAATTCTATCCCACAAAGATATTATATTTTCCATTGGTTTTAAGTTTGCTGTATCTCTGTAGTGTCAGGATCCCAGCAAACGCAAAGCTCAACACATTTCTGTTCTGACATTTGTACCAGACCAATGCTAAATTGTTATTGTAGAAAGGAATGGTAGGTTTTTACCTGCCTGTCATAGCAGTTATGTTGGAACATAAATATCTTCTGGCCATCAACATCCTGTTTTCACACTTTGCAAGACAGTATGTCAGTGTATCATGAAGTCGTGGTTGTTGATCTCCTAATGTAGTCATCCTGTTCAGTTCTTCATACACATTTTCTGCCTACAAATACTGTCTGCTCTTTACGCAATTAACTGATTGTTTGACATTTTTTTTTTCTGCATAGCAAAGCCTTTATTTTGCATCTTCTTTTCTGAGCTTTAAAAAAGACCACAGAATATCTTCAGATCCTTTTGTATTTCAATGAGCTAATCCAAATTACAGAATGCTTTTCTGCAAACATGGGAGTGTGTCTGCAGTTTTCCAATGTCTTAATAAAATTTAATACATGACTTCTGACATTAAACTCAGATGCAGAAATAAGAATGTTGCCACCTGCTGCCTAATGCATTTTGTATAGCAGTTCAGTTAAGCCTACATAATTTATTAGCATTCTTAATTTCATTCCTTCTGCATACACACATGCAGTTAAAATGTGATTCCCAAATTAAAACAGGATTTAAGGACCTGTACAATTTTAAGAACTAGTATGGGCTCCTTGCTTTTCTTGCCTTATTCCTGCAGTTATACTCCAAGCATTCTGTCACCCTGGAACCACATTGTTTTGAAAGCTCTGAAGAAACTTTGGTGAACTTTCGTTTGTTAAACGATATGACTGCCACTACACCTGACTACTCTGACTCGGTAACTTTGCTCTGCTACCAATTACTTCACTGAATTTGATGGAGCTACTTATGACTAGCAAAGATGTCAGCATCATCAGCATAAACTTTCAATTTCTTGTCCCTTCTCTGTCTCATGACCATTCCAAGGCTCCACAGCATTATTTTATTTCAGTAATGGTTTCTTTTCATCACTACATAGAAATGAGAACATGCAAGAAAGTTAAAGGTCTTACATGACTAAAAGCAACATTTGGATATAAATGATAACATTAGTCTGGAGTAATTGCACTGATTTTTTGCGACCTCACTTAGGCGTTCCTGCTCCAGCAGGGGGATTGGACTAGATGATCTTTTGAGGTCCCTTCCAATCCCAAACATACTGTGATACTGTGATACTGTGATTTCCTTAAAGCTCTTCCAAATTTTACAGTGACACAGCTGAGATAACAGTACAAGCATAAATACCATGGGGGAAGCAACAGTACATTGGATAATGGACCCTTAATATAATTCTTCTACTCAGACTTCAGAAGATAAAATAAGATTAAACAGTGTGCATCTTGGGAACAATGATTGTAAACACAGAAGTTTATGCTCTAGAGACTGTGGTTGCTTTGAATGCAATATATGTAGGACATGGCTGATAGTGCCTGTACACTGCCTAAATAAAATGCACATGGATTCCTCCAGCCTCAGCATTGCTCCTTGCAGCAGCCAAAGTGAATGCAAGTTTAAAAATCCTGTAGGGTTTAAATAAAACCTCTGTTCCAAGCTCTCTTCATGCAACTTATTCAACCTATTTGCTGTCTGCAGGTTAAACTCTTCATTATAAAACATATACGAAAGCACTTTTAACACTATTTTTTAACAAGAACCTAACGTCTTTGCAGAACGAAAACACCAGGCTAAAATCCATGGTTAAGTTTTGTTTTCTGTCACAAGGGTGCAGACACAATATAAACACATAATTAACTGTCTTCTCACCATGCTAAAGTTTGTATCAGTGTTTGCAGAATAAGACCTCTTCATAGCAATTAAGTTGGAAGTACTGCTCTGGTACACTGTTTATTACAAAGTATGTAATTAGAAAAGGAGGAGGAGGGATTTAACTATCTCTCTTGGTTCACATGACAAATATTTGATTTCTTCACAAAAAAACAGTAAGTAGGGTCCTCACTTTAAAATTTTAGCCCACCAGTATCTGGAGAATAAAAATGGCTTGTTATTAAAATGTGACTGTATAACTTTGTTGTCTTCCTCCATTTACTTTTTTCCCCAAGACTAGTACAAATATCATAAGTTTTTGTTGGTTTTTTACTTAAATGCTACAGAGGTTGACATTTTTACAGGTTACATTATGCACTTTTAATATCAGTATCCTTAAAAATACAGGTACACAAGAGACTAAGATGCTCTCATATTTTGAGTAAATACCCACTTTTTTCCTCCTCAAAATTGCCACTTTACTTGTTTGTTCAAGGGATTAGAACTATCTGTTTCAATACAGCTCTTATAATTTTCTATGAAGAAGTTATGGAAGATTATTATAGTTGAGGCCAAATGACATATTTTAGGCAGATTTATCCTGCAGTTAAGTATGTGAAGACACTTTTAAATGTTAAAAGGCAAATAACTTTTAGTTGATATTTACAGATATTTTTGTTTGTTTTTTCTTAGGCAGGAAATCTTTCAAACTTTCAGATTTCCATTTCCAAAGAATAATCCTTCGATTTGCAACATTTACTCTAAAAATGCATGATACAGTCAGCAAGGATACCAAACTGATAAACACAGACATTAAGAATGGACAAATCATAATAAAGTCAAGGGCACAGGACACATTGCTGGGAAATCACTTTTCCAACGATGACATGACCTTTAAATTCATGCAGTGGCACCTCACGTCTAACTATCTACAGGCTCAAAATGATCCAGTTTTCTGGAAAAGAATTACAAAGTATAAAGATTCCTTCAGTGGGCTACGGTAATTTTAAAACCTTAGTTACATCTGCTATATTTATGCAAAATCATCCTATTTGGGAACATTTGCATAAAAAAATATTTTTCCACGTAGGATTATTTTGCATATGTTAGACTTGAGTGGCCTTACAAGATACATTTCAATCACTGTTTGATACAGTGAGTGCTAAGGTTTAGCTGTCTCCATCGTATGGCTCTTAAATCTTTACTAAACATATTCAGTAAAATATGAAGAAACAGATTTCATTCAAAGACATTTTGAGGATGCTATGCAGATGTTTAAATAGCTAATTTTTCCCAAAATTCAGTAAGTTTCATTTAGTTGCATGCAGTCAGGGTTTCCATGATCTCTTTGTTTTCATTTCCATGCAAGATCCCAGGATATTTTCCACAGGAAAAGGCAGCTGAATCTCATTTCTGTGTTCATCAGCATTCATGCAAGCATTGAAATGAGCTGCATTCAAGAAAACATATCTGGTCAAAGTGTTCATTTCCTTTTTATTCTTTTTCTTACTAGAGAAATACTGAGCCATATTCTGTCTCCTCTGCAGCAGCTACAGAGGAAAATTAGAATCAGGAGGAGTATTTACTCTTCGTCTTCTACTACTTACTAGGGATCAGCTCTCTGAGCATTAAAGAGGGAGTCTGAAGCCTGTTAGCAATTTTAACCTGAGGGGAATACAGACAGGGAGCACAGAAATGGTGACTGCACCAGCCCCTCTGACTCTGCACCACCTCATCCCCAGTGGCCAGCAGGAGATGCCCAGCATACAAGCACATCAGGATGCTCTTTGAACTTTCATGACTGCAGCTGGAGATTTCTTTATCAAGAGGTGGATTTGTATTTAATAAACCTGCACTGAATATTCCTTCCTTGGACATATCTAATAACTTCTTTTGAGCTATATGAAATTTAGCATATGCATCTTCTCATGACTTTCACTCAGCCACTTTCACAGCTTACATCTGTGCTGATAATAGCTCCCTTTTTAAATTATTATTATTATTATTATTATTATTATTATTATTATTATTATTATTATTATTATTATTATTATTATTATTTTCTTCTTTTTTTTTTTTTTGAGCCAGCCAGCCTCCAGTTTTATTTGATAGCCTGTATTTTTTGTTGGAAGGCATGGTAAATAATTGTTATTATTTTTTTAATCTCTGAGTCAGGTCCTTTCACCTAATCCCTCAGCCTCCCAGTCATCTGTGTTGGCTCCTAAGACCTGGTGTGAGTGAGCTAAAAACAGCCTGAAGGAGACAAAAGGAGGGATAAGGAGGTCCTCATTGCTGGAGCTGTAGGAATACACAAACCTTTATAATGCTGAAGAGTTAGAGGGATAGGAAGTAAACTGCAGCACATCTCTGCTCCAGCTCCCTCTGCTCCAGCTGTCAGTTGAGGAGACATGGTAAGAAAACAGATACTGAGCCTTTTGGAGTTTCCCATTCCACACTCGTTCTGTGTTCTGGGCTGATCGTGTTTGCCAGCCACTGGTTTTACATAATAATGCTCAACTTAACTTTAAAAGATGCTATTTATTATATTATTAATATCCCTAGCTCTTACACAACTTTTATCTCCTCATTTACTTCAGGTTACAAGCTATGAAGTCAAGAACTAATATCCAAAATCAGTGCTTGCTTGTATCTTAATTAGTTATATGTTTTCTATGCTCTGAAAATTGACAGTTTTAAAGAAACTCCAATATATTGAATCAATATTGCCTGCAGTAAAGTACTGTATCACTTCATGTAAAAATTAACTTAAAATCCACTAATCCCAAATGGTGAACAGCAACAATATTCTTCCAGTGAGAATTTTAGTTTGAATGCTAAGTACTACTCCAAGAAATAATAACTGCTGATTCCACACTGATCTGAACATATGATCTGAACACATGACTTTGCAAGTGGTAACAACAGTTTTAATGGGAAAGGGACCTGGGGGTCCTGGTGGACAACAGGATGACCATGAGCCAGCACTGTGCCCTTGTGGCCAGGAAGGCCAATGGCATCCTGGGGTGTATTAGAAGGGAGGTGGTTAGTAGGTCAAGAGTGGTTCTCCTTCCCCTCTACTCCGCCCTGGTGAGACCCCATCTGGAATATTGTGTCCAGTTCTGGGCCCCTCAGTTCCAGAAGGACAGGGAACTGCTGGAGAAAGTCCAGCGTAGGGCAACAAAGATGATAAGGGAGTGGAGCATCTCCCTTATGAAGAAAGGCTGAGGGAGCTGGGTCTCTTTAGTTTGGAGGAGACTAAGGGGTGACCTTATTAATGCTTATAAATATACAAAGGGTGAGTGCCACGAAGACGGAGCCAGGCTCTTCTTGGTGACAAACAATGATAGGACAAGGGGTAATGGGATCAAGCTGGAGCACAAGAGGTTCCACTTAAATTTGAGAAAAAACTTCTTCTCAGTGAGGGTGACAGAGCACTGGAACAGGCTGCCCAGGGAGGTTGTGGAGTCTTCTTCTCTGGAGACATTCAAAACCCGCCTGGACATGTTCCTGTGCGGCCTCACCTAGGTGTTCCTGCTCCAGCAGGGGGATTGGACTAGATGATCTTTTGAGGTCCCTTCCAATCCCAAACATACTGTGATACTGTGATACTGTGATACTGTGAAAACATTGCAAATTGTTTTAAGGGTCTAAAAAATGTATTTCTTATGAATGTTGACGTTTTTCACAATCCATGCAAAAGTTTCCCCATCTTTCAAAAAAATAATTTCTTTATTCCTTAGGGTGTTGTAACAGAGGAGAAAATAACATGGCCTAGAGCTTTTTACATTTTCCTCATTCCTTTGGCACACAACTATTAGCGAAGCAGAGGTGATGGTGACCACAGATGAAGTGGGAATGAGAAGTTTCCGTTGTTCACAGACAGAATGTAACTTGCCCTCATGAAAGAAAGGTTTTACAATAGATCTAGCTAAATTGGGGCCAGGAAATATATAGGTTGGACAAGTTTCTTAATTGTTAATTAAATTTTCCATTACACAATCATGTAAATTGCTAAAACCAATTTCTTTTTAAAATGGACTGAATTGCTTCTAAAGTTTCTGGTTATTTGGTCATGAACCAGTCTCCACAATTCATTATCTGGATATACTGTTTTCTCTGATGTATCTTACTATAATTTCTTTGTACTAGGGTGTTGGGGTTTTTTTTCCATATACTTCTCTGAACTTATAAATGAGCAAATTTAAACATGATATGTATACAATGAGACAGGAATTACCTGTTCCTCTATCAGAAAGCCTTTGGTAGTGGTTAACTGTCACTGTCCTTGTTGAAAACACATCTCAAATATTTTTAATAAAACATACTGGGAATATAAAAGATCTAATACACCTGCAGATAACTAAATATTCTTCATTAAATACTGGTAGACAAATAGAAGATGTCAGTCTGGAGTTCTGATCTTCTCAGTAGTTTTTCTTTCTAAAATTGCAGATTATTTTCCTTGAATAAGAATAGAAGAAGCTATATTATGTAGTAAAGGCAGAATAAACATTCCCATTACAGAGGACATAATTTTAAGCCCACTTCTGTTCCCCAGTTGTGGTATGATTCCTTCTTCATTACATGAATTGCTTTAGCTGGTTCTAGAGAGTCCAAGACTCAGTGTGTTTTAAATGTTGTTGCTAACAGCTTTTGCTTTTTCTAGTTTCATCTTTCACTCTTCTAACCCCACATTACTTCTATGTACCTTTGTTTGGAAGGATGGGTTTGAAAAAATGAAAAACATCCTTGAAGCAATATACATTTGAATTTGACATCTTCAGTAATTTCTTTCATTTTATCATGGCAAATTGTCAAATAATAAGTGGAAATGAGGCAACTATCTCTTCTTTTGGTAACCTATGGGGGAGACTGAGTAAGATGCTTTTCTAACCTCATTACTAGCCATGCATGCAAACTCCCCAAGGGATTCTGACGCTTGTATTTCTGGGTAGGTATGATTTGCTCACATCTTCCAGACAGCTACTCACATGCACAGTCTGTGAAAAGCATCACTTCTCCTTCAGAACTGACCAGCTGGTGGCAAGACTCTTATTTTAGCTGAATCCTTTATCCCTTCTCTGCTCATTTAGGCATTCAATTACTTGAAGATTCCAAATCTCCAGTGTCTCAGCAATTATTTTATTTATAACGCAACCAAACTCAAATAATATTTCAATGTATTCTTTTAATACGGCAGCATGGACTCTATTTTTATGAAGCCCCTGCTCAACCTTCTGCTTCTTTTTCTTGTTCCTGAGCTTCATCTACTATAAAAAATTGATGTGTTGTCATACTCTTTTAACAACTAGGGTCTTAAGCGATTTCTCTTATATTTTATGATGTTATATTAGTACACAAGCACTCACAGAATGGAAGTCTAAGGCAAAAAGGACAGCTGGGTAGCCTTAAAATTATGTTCATACCTTGTATTTCCCTCCCAGTAAGCTTGCTGTCCAGAACAACATTTTAAGTTTGGTCTCCTGCTTTCAACCCGAGAAGTTAAGTCAAAAGCCACACTGGATTTTTTTATAGCACTGTAATTTAGTAGAGCTGTGTTGATGCTGTTAGTGTTTAGCTGCTGAGGTACACTGCCTACCTCTATATGTGCATTTAGTTCTTTACACAGGCTAGAGCACAGACTCAAGCACCCAGGCACTCTTTTCCTCACTATTAATTTCTTATCATTGACTCTGGCATGGCTGGACATCATGGCAGTGTCCCAGGCCCAGCTGAGGAGTTAGCACATGCTGTAAATCATTCCTATTGTAGTTCAAATCTGTCCACCTCCTGGTTTTGTGGAGACAAGATCTGAACTTTGTGTCAGCTGGGCTTCAGTTTATGTGATGTCAGTCAGTCCATGTTATTTATTATTACAGGCAAAACCTCTGAGTTTGCCAAAACCCTTTACTAGGAACCTTGACTAACAGATTGCTAATGGTGTTAATTATGTTCTAGTACAGCCACAATGTGTTGGGGGCTGGTGGGAGGCTTCAGCCTGGATAACCAGAAACATTTATTAGTTCAGGAAGAGATGAGAGAGAACTGGGTTTTGGAATTACATTTTGTAACAACAATCTGCTCTTCAAAGGTCTTCTTAGCAATCATTAAAGTGTTAATTCCAACTCTCCTTTTCACAGCCACAGTAGGGGTATTTTCAGTTGCCTGCCAACAGTCATGAAAAACTCTTCAAAAACATTTGGTTGGTGTTTGGGAGGAGGAGTTGCTGGTTTTTTAACATATAACCGGAGCAGTTATCTTTTGGACATATATGTGGTAGGAGATAAGTGAGAGCTTCTCAAGCTGAGAAGTCCTTTTGTCCAAAGACTGATGCAAATGACAGTAATAGGAGGAAATTCAAACCAAGCCTGTAATGCCCCAGAACCCAGAGTGTTTGAAACAGGTTAGAATCAGCCCTCTGAAGGTTCTCTAGCAGTGTGTGTAGCTTCAAGATGGGAATTGTCTTCCTCTGGTAGCTCCAGAGAGACTGGCTCCTATTAGGCTTCTGGCCAAGATCTGGGCATAGGGCATGACAGGACACACACTGAGGACTCTGACCCAGTTTGATATGTCCTGTCATTATACTGGGGCAGCTCAGCACAGAGAAACTCAAAGGTTGCTGTGGGACTACATGGTGATCTGCACAGGCTTGCTCTCAACACTGACTACAGGATTGCTCTCAGGAGATGGATCAATGGCTGGCTTTCAAAATGAAATTCAATATCTCTGTGAGAGCTTAATGTTCGCTCACCTCTTTTGATGAACTGTTCCAACGTTTAATTTTCATCCTCAGGGAAGTGGCCTGGCTTCAACTTCTGACTGTGCTATCTCATGCTCTTGTCTGTAGGACTGAAAAACTTCTCAATTTCCCACACTGGGTAAGTACCCATTACTTGTTATGGACAAATGACCCCCATAGCTTCTCTCAGACTAGCTGGAGTGTCCTTTTCAAGTTTTACATCACAAGGCTCCCTTTTTTTTCCTGAATCTGCTCTCTTTTAAAACAGTCCTTTGAACCTCTTGCAAGGGTTGAAGTGTGAGTATCCAGTGAGTCATGCTGTGCTGGTCACATATGTGCTAAGTCTTTGTTGCTGGCCCTGAATTACTTGTTATATTATTTAGAAGTGATGATCTGTTTCACCCTTTTTACTGCATCTAAATATTAGAAATATGTGAGCCAGTCATCTTCCATATTTTTTTTTTTCATTTTCAAAGATTAATTCCTAATCTATCATTGATTAAACTACATGATGTTCGCAGAGATATCTGGCCACTTTCTTTAAGACCTTTAGATGTAGTTTGTTTGGCTGACATGATGTCATGACCTGAAACTGTTTCATCTTGACAGATCACTTTTGCTGTTCAAAAGATATAAATAAATAAAAGTTTATTTTCTACATGAAAATGTAAAGTCTTTTATACTTCAAAGGTGAGGTAGCACTGAGCTACAGACTTTCTTTTGCCTATTTTTTCCAAAGCTTCCTGTTGCCATGTTTCCTACTGGGATTTGCTTTCTTTACTAGGCCTTCTCAGGCATTTTGCTACTTCTATATTAGTAAATTAAGTAGCACACAAAAGGAACAGGCATGGCAACTCAATTGTCTTGCCTATTTAATTGTTATAATGGTACCTGGCAGCCTCAACCAGCCAATATAGCCCCAAGCACTTCCTGAGCACAGTTTGGGATTTAGTCCAGCCCCGACCTCCCCTTCAGAGATATGAAACTTTTAATAAATAGTATGCATATGCTGGCCTTTGAATGTCAAAACTGTTTTGTTTGCTAGTTTAGAGGTATGTTTCAATATGAAAATTAAAAAATTAAAATAATTTCCCATTTTTTAATGTGGATATTTAATGCAAAGTTGAAAGTGATGACTATTTTGTATAAGAGCTTAACTTTTAAAAATTGATACAAATATTACTGGCTGGTCCAATGACAAGAAAACCTCACAGGAAATTATTTTTCTTTTTTTTTGCATTTTTTAATGCAAGATATCAAATTTAAGTGTCTTTCATGTTGAGATCCCCAAGATCATTATCAGTTCTCTTCTATACTTCACAGAGAGAGGTGAAAGACTCATTTTAATCCTAGTGTATATGTAGTATGACTATAACACCCAGAAGCCCACATCCACTGTTACCTCAAGGTCCTTTACAGCAGGCTGCTACACTTCCAGCTACTTCCCAACCCATTTTTATTATTATAGCTTTATTCTGTCCCAGGAACAAAATTTTTGCTGAATTTTGTGAGGTTTCTCTTGGCCTAGTCCTCAAGCTTCTCAGCTTCCCTCTGGATTAAAGACCGAGAGCTCAGCCCTCTGCCCAAGTCTCTTAATTTATCATCACCTGCTGATCTACTCACAAGCATGTTGATCAAGCAGGATTTGCAGATGATAAATTCAGGCTGCCTGTTCCTTATTATATTATTGTTTTTCAAGTATTTGGAAATGGATTTCAAGAAGATGTGCTCCAACACCTTTCCAGGGACTGAGGTGAGGCTGATCAGCCTTTTGTTTCCAAGGTGCTTCCTACTTCTCATGAAGATAAAGATAACATTAAACTTTTTCCAGCTGACAGGGAATTCATCCAGTTGTCATTTAATTCCTGCAGATGATATTCAGTCTCCTCACAGCAGTGTGCTATTTCAACAGCCTGGGATGAATCTCATACAGTTCCATGGATCTCACTACTACCACCTTCTCTGAGTAGTTCTTAATCTGTAACTCCCTCACTGCTAGTTGCCCCTCTCTATCTCAGAAAATTTGCAGGTGACACCAAGCTGAGTGGTGTGGTTGACACACCTGAGGGATGGGATGCCATCCAGAGGGGCCTGGACAAGCTCCAGAAGTGGGCCCAAGTGCACCTCAGAAAGTTCAACAAGACCATGTGCAAGGTCCTGCACCTGTGTCAGGGCAATCCCCAGTATCAATACAAGCTGGGGGATGAAGGGGTTGAGAGCAGCCCTGCAGAGAAGGACTTGGGGGTACTGGTGGATGAAGATCTGGACATGAGCTGGCAATGTGCCCTTGCAGCCCAGAAAGCAAACCATATCTTGGGCTGCATCAAAAGAAGCGTGTCCAGCAGGTTGAGGGAGGTGATTCTGCCCCTCTGCTCCACTCTGGTGAGACCCCACCTGCAGTTCTGCATCAAGCTCTGCAGCCTTCATCACACAAAAAACATGGATCTGTTAGAGTAGGTCTGGAGGAGATCACCAAGATGATTGGAGGGATGAAACACCTCTGCTGTGAGGACAGACTGAAAGAGTTGGGGTTCTTCAGCCTGGATAAGTCTCCAAGGAGACCTTTTGAGGCCTTTCAGTACGTAAAAGGGGCCTATAAAGACGATGCGGACAGACTTTTTGGAAGGCCCTGTTGTGATAGGACAAGGGGTAATGGTTTTAAACTAGAAGAGGGGAGATTCAGGCTAGACATGAAGAAGAAATCTTTTACAATGAGGGTGGTGAAATACTGGAACTCAAGTTGCCCAGAGAGGTGGTAGATGCCCGATCCCTGGAGACACTCAAGGCCAGGCTGGACAAGGCTCTAAGGAACCTGGTCTAGTTGAAGATGTCCATGCTCATTGCCTTTAAAGGCCCCTTCCAACTCTTCTATAATTCTATGATCTCAAACTGTACTTGAGAAGGGCTGCAAGCCAGTTTTGGATGTGAAGACTGAGACAAAAAACAAGTATTGAGCACTTTAGCCTTTATTGTAGCACACATTACTAGTTCTTCTTCCCCATCCAAATCAGTGCCACAGTTTCCCTCAATCTCCTCTAGCACATCTGTGGAGTCTTTTCTTTTATGTACCCAGCTAGCTTTCTCTGCAGATTATGTTTGACCTTCCTTTGACCTTCTTTTTGTCCCTAAACATCTGAGTTATGCTTTTGTGACCCACCTTTCATGCCCATCCTTGTTTTCACTTCTTGTATGCTCTCTGGGGCTATGTCCAGTGTATACTCTTACTAGTGCAGAGGGAAAGATAAATACGTGTTTGGTCATCTTAATGAAGGATGTTGGGAGCTGTGTGACAGACTAGATGCCAGTATCTCAAATAACCTCCAAATTATTAATATTTTTGTGCCTTAAATGGCTGTGGGTCAGTATAAAAGTGCCCCTTTCCATCAAGACTGGATTTGTGAAAACCAATTTATTCGTTCCCTTCTGGAATTGGTGAAGACACCCAAGAAAGCAATCAGTGCAGGAGATTACATGCCCCTTCTCCAAAGAAAGCTATCAAGAGGCTGGACATCCAGGGAAAGGTTCAGTAATATGATAGAAATGTGATTAAATGCTGATGTATTTTTTAGCATGCGACAGAAAAATTAACACTAGTTTTCCAATATCCTTCTGAGTTTAGCAGTGATGTTTGTGATATGAGATGCAATATCCGTCACCAAGCAGTCTAATTTTCTTTATGGTTATAACCAGTGTTTTTGTCATTCCACCTCTGTGACCTCCTTGCCAAATATCAGCAACTCCAGCCATGATGTTTTTTTTCTTTATCACTGAAGGCCCATATACAATTAAAAATATATTCTGTTGTCATACATTTTCTGTCTTTGTATACAATTTAAGATTTTTATGGCTATCTTAGTGTATTTTGTAGCTGATGTATTTAGCAGGAGCTAACAGAAAATGAGTTTCTCTGTGTTTGTGAGCAAATGCCATCAGATGGGAAAAGAAAAGGATTGGCAAAAAGTACATAATGTTCTGCTGTCAGTATCTCTTCAAATTGGTTTGGTGAAGGAAAAAACAACAGCAATTTCTGTGCTGATTATTTTCTAGTCAATGGAAGTGGAATTGCTACCAGTGCTTCCACAGAAGGTTAACATAATGATAAGTGCTATGACAGTCATATGTTGTAACATTGTTCACAAAAGGAAAATAGCATTTCAGTTGACCACAACACTCAACAGACCTTGAGTGAAAATGACAGGCCTGTGTTTTGTTGCTGTTTGTTTTGGGTTTGTTTTGGTTTTAAATTTTTCCATTCTCTGAGAATTCAACTCGACTTATAGACCAAGAGCCTCAGGTTACAGTTACCTTCACATCTGACTCTTTGACTCAACACTCAAGCATACAAACATAAGTGAAAAGTAAGGTCATCAAACTTATTTCCATCCTTGCTTGCCAAAACAATACTTCCCTCCTTGCCAAGGACAATAAAAGTGGTCTAGACCCTTACCAACTTTCAGTGGCCCAGTCACCTGAAGGTATTTTAAAAATTAAAAAAAAAAAAAAAAGTTAAATCCATAATGATGGTGATAATATAAACAGTCTCCCTTTGAACAACCACCTACTGATCAGAGAACATATCCAATACGTGTGGCATCTGGTTTTTACTCCTTCTCAGTGAGAGTGAACTAAACTGGCATTCTTAGGTCCTAATAGAATAATCTACCAGGACAAGTATTGAGTGAGTTATGCCAAATCACCCACCAGGACATGTTCCTGTGCGACCTCACCTAGGCGTTCCTGCTCCAGCAGGGGGATTGGACTAGATGATCTTTTGAGGTCCCTTCCAATCCCAAACATACTGTGATACTGTGATCCTTTATGGACACTTATTTGTGGAAAAAAGCCTTTTCAGAAGGGGAAATGAAACACACTTGTAGAACTCTTTTCTTATGACTACCTTAATGACTGCCTGACAAAGTCATTTCAATAATGCTAAGTGTTTCAGCCCAACCTGAAAATGAAAGACTTCCAGTAAAAGAGAGTGACAGTGCTGCATCTCAGAATCAATCTTAAGGACACTTCCACAGTAATTCCTTGGGAGATAGGTTATGTTAATTTCAAACAGACTTAAACAGTGGATGAAACTGAACAGAGCTCTTCTGCTTCTTGGAAGAGTGTCCTAAACACTGATCTAACTGCATTAAGGATGACCTTACTACCTCATCCTCTGATGACAGGAACCACATAGATCACATTCAATCCAAATTTGTAAATACTTTCAGAATGTTAGAAACAGCCTTTTTAATAACTTCAACTGTAGAACCACAGAATTACAGAATCACTGAGCTGACAAGAAACCTCTGGAGATCATCAAGTGCAGCTCAGAGCAGGTCATCAGGACTATGTCCAGTCAGGTTTTGAGTTTCCTCTCTGGGCAACCTGTTCCAGTGTTTCATCACCCCCGCAGTATTAAAGGTTTTTTCTACGTTTAAGTGGAATTTCCTATATGTCAATTTTTGCTTATTGCTTCTTGTCCTGAATACCTTCACTGAATAACACTGAAAACAGCCTGGCTCCCTCTTCTTCACACCCTCACATCAAGTTTTTATATACCCCACGATGATGGTGAGACTTCCCTTCTTCACCCAACCTTCTCTTCTTCAGGCTAAACAATCTCAGCTCTCTCAGCCCCCCCTCGGATGTTCCTGTCCCTTAATAATCTTCATGATCCTGAACTGGACCTGTTCCAGTACGTCCATGTCTCTCTTGTACTGGAGAGCCCAGAACTGGACACAATACTTCAGACATGGCCTCACAGAGCTGAGTAGAGAGGGAGGATGGCCTCCCCCACCTGCTGGCAATGCATTTCCCAATGCAGGCCAGGATGCCGTTGACCTTCTTCGCCACATTGGACACATTGTCAGCTCATGGTCAATTTGTTGTCCTCCAGGATCCCCAGGGCCTTCTCTACAAAACTGCTTTCCAGACAGTTGAACTCCAGCCCTGGTTTTTTCTCCTGCTCACGGGTCTCTCCTGCCTCTGCTCCCATGTCTTCTCTTTTCCTTTGGCATCTATCCTGCTTCGGTATCGTTCGGGCCCTGGAATTTCTCCTGTGTATCCTAGTGGTCACTGGCCTTTCTTAAATCTGTTTTTGGAAAGGCAGTATAAACTAATCTGATAGGTTCTAGTTTTGGCACATGATGGGTCTATTTTTTCTGTCACTGAGCTGTCTGGAACCAGCTGACCAGCACAGGACAGTCCTTGACCTCCTCCTACACAGGTCACCCCTGAAAGCCCTCTTCCTATAGCAAACCCCTGACACTTATGTTCAGTACACTCCCCAACAGCAGGACCCACCATTTCCCCTTGTTGAACTTCATGAGGTTTCTGTCAGCCTATTTATCTAGCCTGACCAGATCCTTCTGAATGGCAGCATGACTCTCCAGTGTATCAGATGCTACTCTATGTTCTGTATCATGTGCAAACTTGATGAGGTAGCACTCTATCCCATCATTCGTGCCATTAATGGCAACACTGAACAACACTGGCCTTGGTACTCACCTCTAGGCTACACCACCAGTGACTGGCCTCCAGCTGGACATCATACTGCTAATCACAATCCTTTGAGCTCAACAGTTCACCTCACTTATGTAGCCTGAACTTCACTGGTTTCTTGAGGAGGATGTCATGGGAGGCAGTGTCAAATATCTTAAAAACAAGATAAACTACATCCACAGCTCTCCCCTCAGCTACTGAGCTAGTAATTTCATTGTAGAAGGCTACCAGGTGTGTCAGGTGTGACGTCTCCTTTGTAAATCCATGCTGACTAGACTTAGGCAGATTCTTGTCCTTCGCATGTTTGAAAGTGCCTGCTTTGTCACCTTCACAAATAACTGAGGTAAGCCTGTCCAGCCTGTAGTTCCCCAAATCTTCCTTCTTGTCCTTCTTGAAGATAGGAGTGACATTTGCTCCCTTCCAGTCCTCAGAATCTTCTCATGATTGACATTTCAAAGGCAATTAAGGGTGGTCTTATAATAACATTAGCCAGCTTCCAAGTGCACATAGGTGCATCACATCAGGCCCCACAGACTTATGTATGTTCAGTTTCTTTCAATATTCCCCAGCCCGGTCCTCCTCCTCCAAGGGTAAGTCTTCCTTGTTCCAAATTTCCCCACTGGTCTCGGGGGCCTGGGATTTCCTGGGATTCTTGAAGGCCAGTCCTACCAATGGAGATTGATACATTCAGTAGCACTGCTCAGATTCAGCTGGATAATAGTTTTCTTAAATTATAATAGAATCAAACAATCAAGAGAAAAAAAATATATTTCTGTGTGATAATTTCTTGCAGCAAAATATTAATAAACCCAGAAGCAACAGTGAATGAATCTTATAAAATGTAGGAACTTTCTGTTTCCTATCCTGTTTTGGTGATAATTTCTTACTATAACTCCTCAGCATACCCTGCATTGAGGGAGTATTTATTTTTGATTAAACAGGCATTTTGGAATTTGAGTCCAACACGATCTTAATTAAAAGTTGACATTTCCATTTTCCATAAAACCTTTTTGTAATTAGATCTATTGTAGAAATAATTACTTTTTCTTTTTACTTACGTATATGAAACTGTATAATTATTTCTAAATATAAAAATTATGTGGATTAATGTTTCTCAGAAAGGTTAAGGACTTTATTCCAAAAGTAATTTTGAACACACGTAATTTATAGACTAGCTTAATATTGGTGCTTATTTCTCAACCTAGTTGCAAAAGGGAGAGTAATTATTTCTCATATAGTAACAGAAGATTCAATGATCAAAAATTTGTCTTACAAAATTTACTGTGGTTATTGTTAAGTGTTGTTAGCAGTGTCCACCAACTCCAGCGGCGCTGGCCAAGGGCTTCTTCTGCCCAATTGCTGGAGCCCAACCCAGTGCTCCTGAGATCTGTGGTTCCTGCCCAGGTTGAGGGATGTGGATGCCTCTTTCCCTTTTGTGGGGAAGGTGAACATGTGTCCCAGATGCACAGGACACACACAGGACGTGGACATGGACATGGACATGGCCAGCTACGCAGACAGGTCTCTGCTTTCAACAGCACCTTTATATAGGACTGACTTCAGAGACAAGCACAGAGCCCTGTCCCCTCCTCCCATTGGGCTGGCAGAGACTGAAGGTCACTTGTGTGGACACACATATGTCACTTTCTGGGCTCACCAGCAAGTCCCCCTCGTTCCATTTGACACCCCTGCTGGGACCCCATACCCCCTTACCCTGTGAGTCCCCAATGTACCAGCTGGTCTGGCTCAGTGCTGGCTGCAAAAAGTCATATGCACTCATACGCTTGTTGTACAGGCACCCCACACCCACCCATCCTCACAGATCCTCCACTCACGTGATATTAATGCTCTAACCCAGGGCATCCTATGTGCTGGTGAGTCCAGCTTGGAATTTGCTGTTAAATGACAGATGCTCACTTGGTTTGGGTGTGATACAGACACTTATATGTTGCCTCAAGAGGCACCAGGCACACAGGCTGTGAACTGGGGTCCTGTCCTATCTGCCAGTACTGAGCCCCTCACTGTCCTCACTCACACCAGCCCCACAGTAGCTGGCACTCAGTCCTTGCAGCACTCACCCACATGAGACAGAGAGTGAGATCATGCAGAGAGCCAGTTAAAAAAGGGTGTAAGAACACAGGACAGGTGCAGGGCTCCATCAAACAAGCATGATGATCAGCCTCATTTTACATGCAACCAACCCCTTTTAAACCCCTTTCTCTCAGTTCGCCACTTTGCTCCTCCTTGCTCCCCCTTCCCCTACACGTTCCATCAATAATTGTGCATAGCTCCACCGACCAACCTCCAATGTCCTTCACCCTCAGGTTTAGAAAGTCTGGGTTTGCTTGCAGCTTCTTGATAGCCCACTAACTACTGTGACTGACCAGGTTTGTCTCTTATCTTTGTCTCCATTACATTTATTTGTCAAGTTTGTGTGTCTGTATGTTCTTGTTTATAGCTTCCTTCTTTTCTTATGATCCCCTTTTTGCTTTTTAAAGCTCCTTGACCATACACCCGTAAAGGTGCAGATGCTCTGTTCTTCCACACACCCTTGGACTTTATTCCATGTGTTGGCCAGACCACATGTCTACTCCTTGCAGGCTTCTAAAGGAAAGAGTTCAGAACATTGAGTCAGAATTTAACTCTGCCATGAGGTATGGTATGAATTATAAAAGCTATATATGTATTTAATTTACTACTGCCAAGTATTTTTGGTGCTTACAGGTGTGAAAAGAAGCCCCTGACTTGAAGAGCTCACCATTTTTAAACAGAAAGTAATTAGAAAAAAAGGCCCACTTCATCAAAGTGAGGTTAATCTTTCTAGGGACATGCTGTCCTCAGCGAATGAAGAAGTGTCTCCGGAAGGCTATTCAGACTTATTCTTAACTGCCCTAGACGAAATCCTCTCTCTTTTTGGAGAAGGAGTCTTGAAAGATTAAACCATTGTCAACACTACCAAGCCAGTATCAGTAAATTTTGGCAAAAACATGCTCTGTTTATTCTTCTTTCATGTTCTCCATTTGTATGCCTTCCCACATCTGCCATAGCCTGAGTGGAGGGCTGCAGGTCTGGATATGAGGAGGCAAACAATGCACCACAAAGGTGGGAAAGAGGAACCTTGTGAGAGGAGAAAGGAAATTAAAGGGAAGCACCAAAAATATATATATATAAAAAAAAAAAACCAAACCCAGAACTAAACAGTACCAGGGAACTACTCTGGATGGGAAGGGCCTGTGTAGACTGATCTCGGAATGTGCATCACCACATAGGCCTAGATAAAGCCTTTATCAGGAGACACTTCCATGTCTGTCAGTCTCCATGACCTGGTTTCTCTGCTGAGGGAGGCAGGATTAGAGCACACTGGTGCGCGCTTCAGTTCTGACCTGTAGAGTAACAGCTGGAAAGTAATCTCAGGCTTCTCCATTTACACACACCCTGACTTGATTTCAAAAGGAACCTCCCTCTTCACTAGGTGGGATATTAATGTGACTACTCTCCTAAAGTAGTTTCGTAAACTAAAGTCAGATAACATGAAAGTTGCCCTTCATTGCCTAATTAAAAATACATTTTCTATTTAACATGTTTTGAAGCAGATGATGTGTTGTGATTATGTGTTCAAATTTAACATACTGATGATTCTGCAGTATTTGCTCTCGATCAGTCCGGGGGTCTTGAAATAATTCACACTTCTGATGATATTTCTTGAATTAAACCACAGGTTGAGGTGAAACACTGGTTGAACTGCAGAAGTTATACTTGACTACATCTGTTGCTGTTAAGAAATTTCAGTGAAAAAATCAATTGTACCTCCCTGATTAATTTGGCAATAAAAGTTCTAATATCAAGCAAAGAAAATTACTTGTTATAAATTAATGCATCATTTTTCACACTAGTCATTTGTTCTCGTATAGGATAACTGTTATACATTTAAACTACAGACCTTTTTCAGAAACAGCCTTTAAATACATCTGTCTACAGTCAAAACCAGAGTCCAAAACATTTCTCGATGTACCCAAACCTAGTAGTGCCTGAACTTACTGGAGCCTCTGTCAACCTGGCTATGAAATTTTCAGTGTCTAATTTGGCTGTTTTGGGGAATGCTGTAAGTTTTTACAATTTTAGACACTTAATACCAGAAAAATGGTGAATGAAAACTTATATCCAGTGAGGGATCCCATAGGGCAAGAAACTAAAGAACACTCCTTAAGGTACATCTGCAGGATCCAGCTCCTCCAATACTATATTTCCTGACATTTTCTCTTAAGTTGGGACTGAAGAACTGGTTTTACTCACCAAAGAGTGGGGAGATCTTGCCCTCTTTAGCATGAAAGTTTTCAACTCTGAGTTTCTCTTTGCCAGGATATTGTCTTAAGGAGGATTTTTCTCTCCCTCAGTAAAATTGGGCCATTGCGGCAAACTAATTTGTATCTGAGTGTATTGGAGAGCAGATGAGCAGATGAGATGTGACGAGCAGAAAAGCATGATGATGTAGCCTACTGCTTCAGGTCATCTAAGAAATGGAAATTGTGCCCTTCACTCTGATAGCAGGCACCATCACCACCATCTGTGCAGGCCTTTTTAATAATTAATACGGACAACTTGTCTGCAAAGAAGAGTCTAGACTCTGTGGCTCCTCAGTAGAAAAAGGATGAAACTATATCGGTGCTTTCACTCGTACTGAGAATGCACTTCACAAGAGAATCTCTGAAGCTTCCTCATTGATTGGGCTTTGATTCACATCATGCACACACAAACAGAATTTATTTTGGGTGGAACTGAACTGGAAGGTGCACTTCTGATACGCTTCAGGCACTAGTGAGCATTCACTCACAGGGACCAAGCCACCCTACTCCTAGGGAAAGACCACATGTGAAGTATCAGGTCCTCAGGACCAACTATTTTTCTTGATGACTTTGGCTCTCAGCAGACTTTCTTACTTGCTAATATAGACAGATTAAGAAAAATTTCTGGCTTGATTGTCAAAATTCCAAAAGGGGTATATTTTAAGACCCTTTCATTTCCATAAATTTCTTTTGGGTAACTTTAGCCACTTCTCAACTGTAGGTTTTTATCAGCTATCCTGAAGCACCTGTATCAGTGTACAAGAGATGCGGTGTTGAATTTTAAGTTCCATGGAATGGGCTTAACTTGTAAGAGCTTGAGTTGACAAGGGGGCCTTGAACAAATTACAGGTCCAAGATCTCAATTCATAACTCCTTAGAATGTATTTCTCCATTTTCTAAATAGATTGGGATTTGAGTTTTGTTTTTCTGGTTGAACTCAGTAACACTGGAGGATGCACTTAAATGCTGTTCTAAGTGACTTCTAAATATGATGCATACATACAAAACTTTTTTTTACAAATTTTAGCCTGAGTTAACATGCTAATAGGTAAGACAATAAATCAGTTGACCAGAGATATTAACAACTTCACATAAAGTTAAATCTGTTCGTTTAGAATTTTTATAATTACCACATTTCGAAGAGAAGTTCATACAAACAATAAAATATTGAGTTCTTGATTGAATGTCAGAGTGAGGTCAGTGTATTTATATCAGAGCCTGTGCAATGATTCATACATCTTCTGGTTCATTGCTTTCTTGTTCAGATATGCTGTCAGACGTGTGGCTTGTCCCTTGTATTTATCTTTATATTAATCCAAAACTAATGACTAAAATGCCGATTTCTGTAATTTTCCCAGTCCCATTCTGTTAACACAGGATGACTTCAGTAAAACTAATTCCTAAATATTCATAATTTAGCGTAGATTTGTGTTTATAGTGATTAGATATTTACAGCAAAATCACACAAATTTTCTACTTCTATTTCCATTCATTAGTAATTGGTCAATAAAAATGTATAAGTTACCTTTAAAACTATAGGATTATATTCTCTTTCTCTTATGTAAATCTGGTCTGCAAACTAATGAAAGAAAAAGACCTAGAGTTTTAGCCCACAGCAAGGAAGAAAACTACTCAAACACCATAATGATAGAAGTTTCAAAGAATATAGATTTTGAAAATATCAAACTATTAAGATGTTGGAAGTGGTGTATGAAACAGTATCATTTTTAAAGAAGGGAGATAAATGTCTTGCAGTTAAACTAAATTTTGAGATGGGAAACATTTTAAAGGTCTGATAAAATCTGCCTGATAACACTAGTTGAAAAACATAAGTGAAATCTAAGCTATACAATCTGGTGTTGCCTGTATGTTTCCACAATTAAGTACCATTTTCAGGTCTGCCAAGAAACCTATTCCCAGTGAATTTACTGAAATTTAGGAACCACATAGAGACTTTGCAAATCACTAAGTCACCTAAGACAATGAACCAAGCACTCTGCCTGAAGGATTTAGAACAAATATACCAATAATAGTGCCTGCTGTAGTTCACTTTTGGCAAGGACAGACTGCAAAAGTGATTCCACCGGACCAGAACTAAATTATGTCAGCTGAGCTACTTCTTGTTTATTTTACCTCCTGCTCAACGATGAGAGATCAGATAAAATAAAAGAAAATACTGCACAGAGGAAGATGTGAGGGGTCTCATCCTCCCAGTTTAATAGCAGTCCATACTCAGACAAAACACTTAAAATTCAGACTGTCTTGGAGAGAAGTTTTGTGTGAATATCAGGCAAGATCAGCCACTGATGCCTTGTGGTAATGAGAACTGAAGCAAATCTTTCACAAAATTTTAAGCTTCATGTGAAAACAACCTTTGATTCTCTGTTCTTTCACTGAAGAATCATCACAGTTTGAGTTGTGTCACCAAAGGAACAGAAGAAAATATGTACTGGCAGCCTGCCACATTGGCATAACTACAAGGACAAATCTGTACAATGAAGACATAAGATTCAGACATTACCCTGGGGCAAGGAGTGCAATTCACAGAAGCAGAGTTATGCTATTGTTGAGGTTGGAAGGAACCTCTGGAGTTCATCTAGTCCCACCCTCTGCTCAAAGCAGGGTGACCTAGAGCAGGTCACAAGGGACTGTGTTCAATCTGGGTTTGAATGTCTCCAAGGACGGAGACTCCAAAATCTCTCTGGGCAACCTGTTCCAGTGCTTGTTGATTCTCACAATAAAAAATGGTTTTTTCTATGTTTAAGTGAAAATTCATATATTTGATTTACACCCTTTGCCTCTTCTTCTTTCCCCTCATACCACCAAGAACTGGATCCATCATCTTTATTAGTCCTGACCTACACATTGATATATGTGTATAAAGCTTCTGCAGTCTTAAAAATCCCAGCTCTCTCAGCCTTTCCTTGGATGACAGATGCTCCAGTCCCTTAGTCATCTCTGTGGTTCTCACTGGACCCACAGCAGTATACATGTGTCTCTCCTGTACTGGGAAGCCTAGGACTGGACACAGCAATCTGGATCTGTCTCACCACAGCTGAACAATCATCTCTCTAGACCTAATGGCAACAGTCTTCCTAATGTAGTTTCAGTTGTCACCAGCTTTCCTTGTCACAAGAAAGCTTTATGGTCAGTGACCTCATGGTCACTTTGCTGTCTGCCAGGGACAACAACCCATTTTTCTGATAAACTGCTTTCCATCTGGTCAGCTTCAAGCCTGTACTGGTCCATGAGGTTACTCCTTTCCAAGAGCATTTGACATTTTGACAATCTTTTCCAGCTACCACTACCTCTACCATATTTCTTTCATTTCTTGTATCAGACTAAGGGAAATAAAGAGCGTTTCACTGACATGTCACTCAGTTTCTGGCTTAAGCTTTGTGTGCTCCACCTGCAGATTGAAGCCCAAATAAGAAATATGAGGCTTTTCCAGACTCAGTTCCTGCTCTTGGGAGAAAATCTAGGATCTTCCTTCTTTTGACACTTCTTTCAGAGGAGAGGTCTCTTGCCCACCCTTACTTGGGAAAACATCAGGGAAAAATGATGCCGATTAAATATGCTAAGTGCATATGTAATGCATACATATACTGAATTTAAGGTTTTAATTAAAGTAGAATATGTGTTTGCTTCAGCATGAAATTAATTTTGAGATCTGTATACAGAAGGTAGCTTCACACAGCTCATACATTCTTGCCCACTGTTGTACCATTGAGTTTGATGTACAGGAGTGGTGAGTGAGAGGCAGAAGACATTCTGAAAGCTAAAAAGGAACCAAAAGGCTTCCCAAATACAGTATCCACATCACCCTGCCTTTACTGCAGAGTATTAGCCGACGCTGCTGATTTTCAGGGTGTCTATTATAAGTATCACAAGAATGCATGTTTACTCTTCCACAGAATATGCTTTCTTTGGTGTATCTTCACATTAGTCTATCATCAGTCTATAAGTCTGCTTTACCTACCAAGAGAGAATATGGTTAGTATATCAAGGAGTAATATAGGTCTTTATTATTCTGGGCAAGTCTTGAATAAGTACAGTGCCTAGAAAATGTAAATATGAACATACCACTGTTGAAATATGAGACCTAAATCCATTCTTAAAAATAAGATAACATTCTTACAAGATGAAGGAAAGAGAAAGGTGCATAGAATAATGATATATATTTTCTCTGCAGTTTATTTTACACTGGATTTTTGAACTTAACTTTGTGCAATGGAAATGCACATCTTATGGTTGGTCAGCCAAAAATTAGTGAAAATACCACACTGCACTTATTTTCATTCCCTCGTATTTTTGGTTATTTGACTGGATGAGAGGGAATTGATTTTGGTCAGCCAAATTAAGCAAGGTCTCCCAGAATGGCATTTACATGGACTGTGATCCCAAGTGTGACCTGAATTGCTGTGGATTTAGAATAGCAGTTTGTATGTGGGAGCACAAGCAAATGCTATAAGAATATCCATCCACTGAATAAGTGCTGTTATCAGATGGAATGCCTTATTGTTCAGGTTTAATTATGCACTTCTAATTGATAAAAATATGTGTACAGAGAAGAAGATAAAGTAAGGCCATAAGGGATCTTCAGAGGTTGTCTAGTCCAATATCGCCCATGATCAGTTATCCATCACCCTGCTCAGATAAGATTATTAATCTAATCTGGTTTTATAAACATTCAGAGATGGAGAATTCATACTCTATAAAAATATCTATCCAAATGCTTCTCTAGCCTTACGGTAAGAAAATTTTGCCTACTATCTAAATCTTCCTTGCTGTAGCTTAAAGCCAATTTTTATTGTTCTATTCTGAGTAAGAAAGAGTAGGATAATAGATGCTTCTCTTATTTTCTTTACAGTAGCTTTTTGTGTACTTGAATGCTGTTATAAAGTCTCCTCTAATCTGCTTTACTTCAGCCAGAACAACTTATTCAGTCTTCTTTCGGAGGACACGTTTTCTAGACCTTTTAATTATTTTATGGTTCTTCTTTGACTCTTCCCAAATTCATCCATGGTTTCTTAAACTGAAGGACTGGGTGCACTTTTCCAGCTGGCATCTTGCCAATAATGAATGGAACAGGTGGATTATTTTGCATGTTGCTTGTGTTTATAAAATTAGACTAAAATTATGCCTTTTCTCACAGTAAGTGTGGGATATTCATAAATTCTAGACCCTTTTTTGAAGAACTGAGGCCTAGTCAGTTTGCTGTTTATTGTTCCTCTTCTAAGTCATTTGGTTTCAATGAATTGCATTGTGTTTATTTTGGATTATTTCTTTATGTTTTTGAGATTATTTTAAATTTTAATCATCATTGCCAAAGCTCCTGAATCTATTCCAGCTTCACATGACGTACAACATTGACTTCCATGGGTTTTTAGGGACTCACAGTTTATTTCCAAATAGTCTGCAGGAGCAACAATTACAGGCTAAAATTGTTTATGCAAGACAATCTCCAGCTCCCAGGAAAAATTTTGGAAGTTCACCAGCTGGTTGAAATTGTTATAATGAACATGGCTTATAGTTACATCACATGAATCAGAACTGTGCACACTGCTCAGAATATCTTTTCTAGATTCCCCAACAGGATGATTCAGAGCTTTAAAATTTAACATTTTGGATCTCCATAAAGACAATGGAAAGGGATAAATGAGGATCAGAACACTAATTCTCCAGCTGACGGTGATTGCTCACTGAGTAGGTCTCACTCTTCTGTAAGGCAGTGGAAAAGTAGAGGTAGATGCCCCTGATCCAATTAAGGGTGATGACTGAAACACCTCTCAAGTGAGAAACTTGCTTCCAGTTTCTGTGTGTCCCAAGGAAGTTCAAATTTGTGTATTTGAACACAAATCCACCTCCAAGGAGATCCTCAATAATCTGCTGCCTACGATTTATTGAAATCCAGTTAACAAGTATCCAAGAGCATTAGCACCAGAACGGGTACCGAAAGAAGGAACTTGACCATGCAACCCAGCAGTTTGATGGGAGGTATGGAAAAATCTGAGGTCTGGTTCTGTTACTGTAATTTTTCTAGTTGTTCTTCAACATAAAATGCAGAATCAGTCCTGGCAGCAAGGACTGGAATTAGAGGCTTCTCCTTTGCTTCCTCTATCTTAAGAATCTTGCTTTCTCTTTAGCCCCACAGGACAGCAGAATCAACAGTGTTGATCTCCTAATCTGTCAATCTTATTAGATTAGTGACCATGTCTCTCTCCTGGGAGTTGAGAAATACCAGTGGAAACCCCTTCAGACAGAAGGAGGCCTACAATGCAAGTTTACCATTAAATGATTGATACTATTATTAAATAAGGCTGGCTGTACTCTCACATCCTTTTCAAAGAATGAGTTTTTCTTTGCTTAAAGGCACCTGGAATCAGGAGAACACTCAATCAGTAAATTGTATTTCACATAAACATGTATCTCAGACCTTCAGAGAGAAAAATAGCTGTAAGAATAGACAAATTACAGAAGCACATTTGTGCTGGTTTTGTCTGGGTTACAGTTAGTTTTCTTCACTGTAGCTAGTATGGGGCTATGTTTTGGATTTGTGTTGGAAACTGCATTGATAACATGTGGATGTTTTAGGTACAGGCAAGCAGTGCTTACACAGAGTAAAGGCTTTTTCTGCTCCTCAGACTACCCCACCAGCGAGTGGGCTGGGGGTATGCAACAAGTTGGGAGGGGACACAACCGGACAGCTGACCCCAACTGACCAAAGGGATATTCCACACCATATGACATCATGCTCAGTGTATAAAGCTGGGGGAAGAAGAAGGAAGGAACAGACACCTGGTGTTATGGTGCTTGTCTTCCCAAATAACTGTTAGGTGTGATGGAACCCTGCTGTCCTGCCTGCTGATGGGAAGCAGTGAATTAATCCCTTGTTTCGCTCTACTTTGCTTGCATGCACAGCTTTTGCTTTACCTATTAAACTGCCTTTATCTCATCTCACAAGTTTTCTCACTTTTAGTCTCTTCATTCTCCCCCCATCCCACCAGGGGAGAGTCAGCGAGAGGCTGTGTGGTGCTTAGTTGCCAGCTGTGGTTAAACCATGACAACTTCTGAGCATTTTTTATTGTGTAGCTTATGCGTTAACTTGGCTCAGTGTGTAAGCTCCATGGCACTTTCCACACAATGTACAGGAGCTGTAGGTCTGTGAACTTGTCCTGGGGGTACCACCTCAGGCATTAAGAAAGAACAAAGCTGGTTATGTGCCTTGTGTATCAGCCCATACATAAATTCATTGTACAAAATTCAGTTATCAATCATCCCCTTTCAAAGGAAATCTAGTTCAAAAACTGGTGAAGTAACTTTCTACTTCGAAGAATATGGGGAACATCAGTTATTCATGATATGACAATTCACTCATGAGGACTGATCCTCTTTCAGAAAGTAGTGAGAGCTTCAGTAAAGATTTTATTATAGACACTAAACTTCAATTGAGTAATCACAGGCTGATTCAATTGAATGGAAAATAAAAAAACAGAATGCTAAAGTTAAAACTAAAGCTTTGTTTACAAGAAAGAATCTGTAGCTAAGGTTTGAGTCCATGTTATAAAGCTTTAAAAACTGACACACAGTGCTTTAAGTTACATCCTTTTGCCTACACCAGTCACAGATCCATATCCCCTGTCTCATCACCTCCTCACAGAAGTTGGAGATACTGTCACTTGTGCCTTTTAAGCTGATGATATACTTTGCTCTAAACTGGATCTGTAAAATGTCACAATTGGAAAAAAAAGTCATTTTCTTGTTGTTAGAGGGCTCACTGAAGTCTGCTGGGGTCAGGTTGCTCAGAAGCTTAACTGTAATGTGGCATATGGACTTTCTTTTAAGCTGAACACAAAACTTTGTAATGCTTGCAGCTCACATCAAGAGGAAAACACATTGAGGCTCCAAGTCTCCACAAATGAAAAAACATTTCATGCAGAATATTAGAAATAAAAAAGAGCCTAAAAGAACAAAGAAGAAAGTGCAATGTAATGAAGAAAGCTAAGCTGCATCTTGCAAACTGAAATAAACCACAAAATGTTAATTCAAAATCCATAAAAAGATAAATGAAACAGGAAAGAATTAGAGCTGGTCCTACACCAGGAATGAGGAAAATAATCTGTGTATGACGCTTAAACAAAATAATATGATGACTTGGTTTTCAGCAACACTGTTTTTTCAAAGTGTTGGACTATTTCTGGGAATAAAGCTGTAGAAAGAGAAACACTGAATTTGAGGAACAAACAGAAGAGCAATGCATTCTGTAATCTCTTGACCCTGAAAGAAGTAGCAAGTGAAATTAGTACTCTGATAGTTATGATTTTTAGTAAATCACTCATTCTGAGATTTATGCTGCATGAACATAGTGTAAGGCTCATTTGTCTAATGTCAAGTTTTTAGAAGAAGGTTTAAAGGAAAGACAGGATTCAGTGGATATGGTTCGAGTTAAGCAAGTCCCTAAGCCAGAAACCTGAACACAGTCTAATCTTTGCCTAATCAAGATACTGATCAGAATTCTATGTCATGAACACATCTTTAACTGAAATGGATCTCCACAAGGGTTTAAGAAGGAAGGGGGCAAGAAAGGCCAGTGTGGCTAATTAAGGAGTGTGATGCGATAAATCAATAAGCACAAAATGCTCAAAAACCAAAAACTGTTTGAAAGGAGGCAGTGTAACCACAGTGAAGATAAAAGCAATCTTAGGAACGGTAGAAGCAAAAAAAAATCTTTCAAATGGGTACATCTAAGCAAAATTTTGAAGCTTAAAAAGATGTCAGCTGTGATTAGTGTCCTTCCTGACAATGGTTTAGAGCCCATTATCTTGTATTTATTTGAAGTGATAAAACACTTCCTAAAATGTGCTGAGTTTTTTTGTTTATGCCTGCTGGTTACTTTTTCAATATTTTAGAATTTATGTCAGGCTCCCAGAACTATTAAACAATTTTCTGTGTGCTCTTCAACTAGGTCACAGAAGAGGTTAAAGATAGGATGAGTAACTAGCTCTCCACTGTACTTCTGAGCATGCATGGTGCCTGATTTGGATCCCGTAGGAAACTCTCTGACTGACTGGGAAGCTGGGAAGCTCTGAACCGCGAGATTTCTAGTTTACGGTTTTGGATATAAATGTCTACATTCTATATTAAAGTTACACAGCAAGGACAGAAAATGCCATTTGTAGTGCTAAACATAGAGTTTGGTTTTAAAACAGCAAGCATCTAATGCTCGCTGTGAGCTGATGTAGTGAAAAACTCAGAACTAGTACAGATATTGATATAAGAAAAGTAATGAGTAATATCAATGTCTTCAGATGTTGAATATATTTCTGTCTCTTTGTTCAAAATTTAAACTCCCCAGGAACTCCTGTAATCCCTCAAACTATGCATTTCAGAGTAGTTTGGCAAACCATAGATGTCTGAAAGGGACTTTGATGCAGTCACTAAATCAACTTCTTTTTATCTAATGATAGCTGACTATATTACAGGTTTTCCAGCATATTTCAAAGCAGGTCTCTGGCAATAATGGTAATTAAGAATGTGCTAAACTATAATGATTTGAATCTAACATTGTGCTATCATTGAATAGTCATAGTTCAATGGACCCCTAACTGCTCTTCCTGCTTTCTTGTTAATGCAGGGAAAATTCTGAGCAACAAAGTAGTCTAGTTTAAAGAAAGTTAAGAGTTGTCCTATGAAATTATCTGCTAGTCAAATTTGCATTTTTATCACCTGCATATGTCAGCTATGCTGATCTTCCATTATTTTATTTTCTAAAATAAGTCTTTTTGTAACTAAATATTAGTATACTCAGTACCAGAAATGGCAGCTTTTCCACCTCTTTAGGAAAAAAAGAGTGATTTACAAGCATCCTCTTTTCATATATTGCAGATAACAGTTTAATGGGTAGACTATTTCTTTGCTGATTCTTATTCTTGATTTCATGTTAACTCTAGTAATTTATTCCATTAAGGAGATATGAGACAAGGATTAAAGAAATTAGTTGAAAATATCCAGATAATACTTTTCCACATATTCTCATGGTTTATCCAATGTCATCCTTATAGTAATAGGTATTAATACACAGAGAGATTGTAATACCTTTGGCAGCCATATTGTATTTATTGTCTAAGTATGTACTGACAGCCTTTCTATAAGGAAATACTGACAGGATTCCCACCTACAGCTCTGTGCACACATGTGGGCATCTGATAGACATAAACAAGATACAAATAGGGCATTTACATACAATAGTTCTCAGAGTAGCTTCAAAATTTTTGTAGTTTTATGGAAGGATATTATTCTACCACTCCCCTCAGAGATGGAGCAAGATCTCCCAGTCAAGGTGACTGCTCTCTTTTTACACTAAGTTTATACGGTTTGGATGTATGTCTCATTAAATCAAGACAATCTTAACTAGAATACTCATTCTTCCTAGTTTTGTAATTCACGTTCATTTGAACCTTTTGGTGACTAAGGGATGCCAATAAATGTAATCCAATTTGCTGATCTGAAAGAATTCTTCTGTTTAGAAAAGTATCACCTTTTCTATGCTAAATATAACTGCTGAAATCAACTTATTTTTATAATTATTAATAAGTCACAAATATAGTTATGTTATGATAGAATCATAGAATCACTTTGGTTGGAAGAGACCATCAGGATCATTAAGTCCAACCATAACCTAACTCTAGCACTAAACCATGTCCCTAAGAACCTTGTCTATATGCCTTTTAAACACCTCCAGGGACGGTGACTTAAGCACTTCCCTGGGCAGCTTGTTCCAATCCCTGACAACCCTTCCCATGAAGAAAAGGGGTTTTCTACCCAATTTTTTCCTAATAGTCAATCTAAACCTCCACTGGCACAACTTGAGGCCATTTCCTCTTGTCCTATCACTTGCTACTTGGAAGAGGAAACCAACACCCTCCATGCTACAACTGCCTTTCAGGTAGTTGTAGACAACGACAAGGTCTCCCCTCAGCCTTCTTTTCTCCAGACTAAACAGCCCCAGTTCCTTACTAAGGGTGCACTAAGTCCACTCATCCAGATGCATTACCCAGCGAGCCGAAAAGCATAAGTTTTGTCTTCCAGGTTATTATTGTGGCCAAATGGCAACTACTGAATTAAAAACAGTGTTTTGTTCATTAACTGTCCTCATGACGAAGTTAAAACAATCACAAGACAGTATAATTTCACAAAATAAGTAGTCAAATTTTGGAAATCCTTCTCAGAGCAAGCTGTACATGTCGAAAATATACATAGGATTAAATGACAAAATTATGGAACAAAAAACAATATGCTATTGAATACAAATACTTTAGCTCAAGAATCGCTAGAAGCCAGGAGATTATTAGTGAGAATGATCATTACATGCTTGTTGCATTCTTATGTTCTTCCTGGGCATCTGGTGCCAGCAACTGAGGAAGAATACCACACCTGATGGACCTTTAGCTTGCCTCAGCATCGTTGTTTTGCTTCCACTGTACTGTGTAGACCCTAGGTTTGGCATTTAGGCACGTGTATGTATGCAACTGACTGTTCAAATCACTTTCCAAAGCAAGAACACTTACTAATAGTAGCCACACACACAGCTGTTGTCATGTGAGAGTGGACACATAACAAAGCTTGTTAGTAGCTATGTTCAAGTTGTACAAGAAAGCCTGTAGTATATTGCACACGTATACTCATGCACAGCCAGAGCAGAACCTCCTTCCTGGAGACTGGGGTGTGTGCATCTTGCTGTGCTAATGCACTGTAACTTGTATAGTGTAATTTATTGCCATTATTGTCTTCCCACTTTATTACAGGCAACCCAGTGGTATGTTAGCTGTAGGGATCAGCTCTGGAACTTCACAAAATGAATGAGCCTCTGTCAACCTAGTTAGAGGACCCATCACCATTAGCTGTATCTAAGAAGGTACCAGTTGTCATCCAGCAAGGTCAGAATGCCAACCTGAAGCAATTTGATACTGATAAAATTTGCTTTAACTCATGTAATTAATTCTGTTGGCTTTCCCAGCATGTCTGGATGGAAAAGAAAGCAGAATTTGATTCTTGCTTTCATTTTGTGAGTCAGGTTCCACATCTGTGGCCTTTAAGATATTATACCATAAAAGACAAGCACAAGGTCTAAGTTCCATACACCAGAGAGCTATTCAAACCACAGAAATAGATTTTACCCTAAGGAGGGCTGGTGTATTATTAGTATGGACAATACTTGCCAAGCTACAGATGAATAAAATAGAAACTTTTGCATAAAAATACATTTTAAGTATGAAAAAAGGCAAGGAAAATTGAAAGAGAATACTAACCTTTCTCTTGTGGTGCCCTTAAATCTACACATAGCCACTTCCTCAATTTAAAATATTCAAATAGCATAGTACATGTCAGAAAACATTGGTAAGTTCTCAATAAAGGTCAGGTATTTACTAACTTTATATTACATATCATGCTTCTGAAAACATCAAAGGAGGCATATATATATATATATATATAGTGTAGATATTGCTTTTTAAAAAAATTCTGGTTGGTTGGTTGTTTTTGTTGCAGTTTGTTTGTTTGTGTGTGCATGTGTGTTTGTTTGTTTGTTTTATATTATGGGCGTAATTCCCTGCCAGCTACCTCTTGATGTCACCTTTAACTCACTGTACTAATGACACACTTTTGGGAAGTACACTCTGAAACAAACATTGCAGTTGGCACATAAGAGATTTTTTTCCTCCAGTATTTCATCTGAACAGCAGCTGTTTCTTGATATGAAAATTTGCATGGCTAAGCACAAAGCATTGCCTGTACTGATAAGGCAAGCAGAAATTGAAAAAAATAAAAATAATCATGGATATGCAGGCATATTGGATATATTATTAGTATTTTCCCAGCTGTTCATTTTGCACCTATTTTGTACTTAATTTTCTTTTCTTTTCTTTTCTTTTCTTTTCTTTTCTTTTCTTTTCTTTTCTTTTCTTTTCTTTTCTTTTCTTTTCTTTTCTTTTCTTTTCTTTTCTTTTCTCTTCTCTTCTCTTCTCTTCTTTTCTCTTCTTTTCTCTTCTTTTCTCTTCTCTCTTTTCTTTTCTTTTCTTTTCTTCTCTTTTCTTTTCTTTTCTTTTCTTTTCTTTTCTTTTCTTTTCTTTTCTTTTCTTTTCTTTTCTTTTCTTTTCTTTTCTTTTCTTTTCTTTTCTTTTTTCTTTTCCTTCCCTTCCCTTCCCTTCCCTTCCCTTCCCTTCCCTTCCCTTCCCTTCCCTTCCCTTCCCTTCCCTTCCCTTCCCTTCCCTTCCCTTCCCTTCCCTTCCCTTCCCTTCCCTCTTCTTTTCCTTTCCTTTCCTTTCCTTTCCTTTCCTTTCCTTTCCTTTCCTTTCCTTTCCTTTCCTTTCCTTTCCTTTCCTTTCCTTTCCTTTCCTTTCCTTTCCTTTCCTTTCCTTTCCTTTCCTTTCCTTTCCTTTCCTTTCCTTTCCTTTCCTTTCCTTTCCTTTCCTTTCCTTTCCTTTCCTTTCCTTTCCTTTTCCTTTCCTTTCCTTTCCTCTTCTTTTCCTTTCCTCTTCTTTTAAGAAAGATTTTTTTCACTATAGGTGTTACTTTACCTTCAGGGAACTAGAAGATCACAGCTCCTTTCAAATGCATTGCCAGCCATGGATATGTTTACATTTGTATAAAGCATTCCAATTATTGACCATTTTCTCCACCTTCTTATGGTAAAAATTATTTCATGATTCAAGAGCAGTACAGGTTGACTATAGCCAACAAAAAGAATGATGATAACCTCTCAGATATGTGGATACCCACTTGTGTTCTCTTATGTATTTGTTCTGAGTAATTCTGCACTTATTTTTGCTCAGCTGACATTTCTTTTCCAACAGATTTGTAATCGGAAATATTTGCTAAACAAAACCTAGACAAAATATTGAGAACAGATGGCAAATTATTATCTCAGTAATAAAAATACCAGTAGACTAATCAGAAAGTAAGAGCATTCAACATCTTACAACCTAAGAATACTATTTTTAGCCTCCATATATCAGCAACATAAAGTCAAGGAACAAGCTACCAGCTAGGAGTATGCTGTGTATGTTATTCTACATTTTAAAGAATTAATACATATTAAATAATTACAGTCTATTAAGTTGGTTTGTTAATGAGAAAATATACATTTATCTTGTATAGTATTTTGTCTTGTATGCTAATTATAGTTATTTGAAGTAGCAGAGTTAACTTGCATTTAAAATACAAAATATGCTTGCCATAAACAAGTATGTCTAATGGTGCAATGGGCACAGGCTGAAGCATAGAAGGTTCTGTCTGAATATGAGGAGAAACTTCTTTACTTTGGGGGTCCCAGTGCACTGCAACAGGCTGCCCCAGAGAGGTTGTGGAGTCTTCTTCTCTGGAGACATTCAAGACCCACATGGACACATTCCTGGGCGATCTGCTCTGGGTGAACCTGCTTTAGCAGATGGGTGGGACTAGATGATCACCAGAGGTCCCTTCCAACCCCAACCATTCAGTGATTCTGCGAAGAAAAGGGAAAATCCTACATTGGCATCTGTGAATTAAACTGAAGAGAATACAGCTCTCATGCACAGAATAGAAAAAGAAATTTCTAAAGGGTATTCAGATGTACATTCTCTTCTGTACCTTAATAGGAAATCTAATATGTTAGTAAACTTCCCCTAACAAAGAATTCATTTGGTAACACTAGAAAGTTCCATCTTCATTTTTGAGAAGGATCTGAGTTACATGTGTCAAGTCCTGGCTGGAATCTAGTGATTACAGTTCACCAAGTTCAATACATCAGGCACACAACAACACTTCATGTTTACTTAGTACTCATTCAAGCCTCGTGCTAAGGTAAAATCTTCTTTCTGACTGTTTTTAAGGAATTAGCAAAGACACGTAGTTCAAAACACAGGTTCTTCAAGTTCCTTGTGTGGTCATGGAAGGCTCCCAGACAAGCCTGTCTAAGATTTTGGTTCTCTGGAGATTTTCTGCCTTGCTCTCTGTCACAGTCCATTTTTGTTCCCAGGTCGGAGAGACCCCTATAACACGATTACTTTTAGGAGGCGGGGACTAGTTTGGCTGAGGCAGCAGGCGGAGTCCATACAGCAGCCATTGTTACCAGTAGTTCTCCGAGTCGGAGAGACCTGTGCAACACATTTGTCCTCAGGCCTCTCTCCAACTCATTGTCCATCTGTTCTTTCTGTCAGGGCCTCAGTTCTCTCAGGTCTCAATGATGATGTTTCAGGCAAATACTGCTCCATCTTCAGACTGACTCTAACACTCTCCTCATTCTGAAGTCTAGGAAGATGATGATCCTGACTCGGATGTCTTAGTTCAGCACCTAAATTATTTTCTATAAATGTGACTGTTATGCCATAGGTAATAAAACATACACCAAGAGAAGATCATCTATTAAACAAGATCTAGCATCTGTGTTCTACCTTTAGAGGTATATAGGATAAATAATTCTGCCACACATGCAAAGCTATTCTGCAGGTGTTCTGCATTCAGTGTGGAGCCAAAGCTAATCCTTACAAAGTTGGGACCATATAAGTAATGAGCCATTTTTTGTGCTGCATACAATTTCTGATCACTGGGAATGTTAGTATTATTAACTTTTAAGACAGACACAAATCAGGAGAGTTCCATGACATTGAACTCTTCCTAGTCTCTATGCTCCAGACATTGTTTTTTATTCTTACTCTTCCACTAGCAGATGCCTACACAGCCTTCAAGGTCAGATAGTTTCCCCAGGGTTTGTCGGCTGACAGCTTCTGAAACTGATCTGTAGCTAATGTGGCTATCATGCAAACAAAATTAGACATACTTCTCATGGTTTAGGCTCACAATGAGAAGTCTGATTTAGCAGAGATATTTTAGTTGATGCGATTTGTGGCTTGTTAAGTCACTGAGGGTACCATTGAAGTAGTCTAGAGTTGAGTTACCATCAAGTAATTTTAAAATGCTAACTGGTAATCCATCAGAACAATATCACTCTTGAGAAGAAATCTAATGATCAGACAGTGAAAAATTTATTGAATTTAACTATCATCAAGCTTGCAATGGCTTTTTTGCATCATGACTAATCATAGGAAATAATGAGAAGAATATAGATATTTCTTGTACTTGGAGGTTTCATTGGTTGATGTGAATGGGTCTTTGATCAACAGACAAAACCAAAAGCAGCTAGAACAAAACAACGTCTACTTCAGCTACCTGCTATCTTAAATACATGCAACAAGTAAAACTCTTTTACAGATTAACATCTATAAAAATCAAGAGGACAACTCCTAAAGAATTTAGCCAAATATCAGAGCCAGGGCAGAGATGAACTATGCTTTATGAGAGGTTTCCCTTTGACTGGTTGCAACTGAAGAGGCATTCAGACTATTCAGAAGAATGTACACCCATGAAGAGAAACAGGATGAAAAACAGTCATGCACCTGGTTCTAAGAAGGGAGCTCTGTGGGTACAAAACTGGCTGAGAGGATGACCAGAGGAAACTAAAAGCGAGGTCCTGTTCCTCATGCTCAGGGAAAACAGGCTTTGTGTGTAGGATGAAGAATTTAATTTTTATCATCCATTTCTTCTCACAATGGACAGTCATGGGAGTTCCTGTCTACTGACTAACAACTCACAAAAGTAATGAATAATGGAAATCACAGAACCTCTCACTAGGCTGTCTAGGAAATCAGCTCGGTAAAAATTGTGATTGTCAGTCAGTGGAGAAAGTAAATGATTTAGTACATACTAGATGTGCTACTGCTTGATTCCTCTCTTTGAAATACAATTCTGCTGCAGGTGAGAGAATTACAAGGGTTGATTTTTATCCTATTTAAATGACATTAGCTTAATGATGAAGTTAGATCCCCTGACATCAGATCTTTTTTCCTCCAACACTAGCATCTTAACTATCAGCTACTTTAACTACTGTTCTCAGATGCTACTCATATATTCACAGGGAATCTGAAAACTAATTTTTCTGTATGTCAATACAAATGGAAGATAAGGCCAGTTCCTAGACAGAATACTTAAAAATAAATCTATATTGCCAATATGCTAAAAATATTGTCACATTACTTCCGTGTTAGCAAAGTAACAACGTCCAGGTTCATTTTCCAGTCTGAGGAGAACTGGCATGGTTTGGCTACATCTGTATTACTAAAATGTCTCCAAGACAGGAGGTTTCATCATTCATAGACTCTGTTGGGAATATTCCCTTGTCTATGCGTCCTCCTGAAGTATTCCCAGGAGTTGTTTGGCAGAAGAATTATTTAGTATGGTTGAAAACCAAGTCAAGAACAATTTTCACAACTTTGTATTGTGAATACTCAAGTTCCAGCACCTGGATTCATGCTTTGGCATGGATGACAGATTGAATATTTTTTGTCATGGAGACTTTAGGAAAGATCTTTCTTTGATTTTTAACCAAAAGTTTGATGTTTTTAGCCTGTATCCTAATGTATAGAATAGTTTTTATTTTCAAATTAAATGGAGTAGTGTTATGTTTGAAATGTGACTGCCATCAGCATGTTGGAAACCTTCCAAATTACTCTCAAGTAGAAACACTTTGTAAACTTCCCATGAGTTGATGATATTTTCTTAAATCTTGGTTTGTACTCTATCTAAGCATCTATAATCTGGGGGGAGATGTTATTGCCCAACACAGCAACACTGTGAGTTTGAGTTTGGGTTTTGGTTTTTGTTGGTTTGGTGTAGGGGGTTTTTGTTGTTGTTATGTTGCTTTGTTTTTTTGTTTTTTTTTGGTTGGTTGGTTGGTTTTGTTTTTTGGTTTTTGGTTTTGTTTTTTGTTTTTTAACCTCAGTTGTCTCTTTTAGAAATAAACATTCATAAAATAAAAAAGAAAAATAGAGAGTTTATTTCCTTATTCATTCCACAAAATCTAAGATTGTCACTTGCACCCATGCAAGCATGCTCATTTTTCAGGCTCTGTAGGCTGTTGTTTTGGGGAAGGTGAAGTGAGGAGGAGTAAATCTCAATGTGCTAAATGTAATATGTATATTCTTCTAGTGCCTGGAGCCATCTGTTTTATGTTGAAGGTGTGGCTGCTAGCAGTACTCTCTTGTCTTTCTAGTAATGAAGAATTGTGAGGGAGAAGGCTTTTTTAATGGTTTAAATAAGTCTGAAATTCAGTTATTTTTTCCTCTGATTATGCTTATTTTTTTTTTTTTTCCCTCCTTACCATATGTCCTGGCAATTTTATCACCTAAAGTTTTAGAGCCCAGAAGTAAGTACATGACTGGAATCAGCACCATCTCCATCTGTGCCAGTGCTTGACAGGGTGAGACCCCTTTTGGCTGGTTTATTTAGCTCACGTCTTTGAAAGAGGTAAACTAGAATCCTGCAACTAATTCAATAACAGTCTTTCATTTCCTGGGAGCAATTTAAATGAAAGAAATATATGGGTTATAGCACAGATTAAAGTATTCATTCCTTATAGTTGAAACTACTGCCAAACTACTTTTTTCAAGTGGCTCCCTAGGAACTTCATGACATCTCTTGTCACCTAAGAAAAATTTCTGGAGTGCTTGGGTAGGATCCAAAACCAAGTGACTTTAAGTCAAGATGTTTAGAAGGTTGTCTAATTTTTTAAGAAGCATTTTATGGGCACTGCTGGGAGAAAAGGCAATTCCTTGTACTTAACTAGACCCACTGGCACATTTCTGCAATTATAGTTTCTGGCTTTGAATAAGCCTTGAGGCTTTGAGCAAGTGGAATAATTTTGAATGGCCCTAAGCTATCTCTTGCTCTAAGAACATCACTAGACTACTCCATAGCAGAAATCCTTCAGTTACAGTAGTAGATCTGTCTACTCATGCTCATGTATCCAAGGAAATATTCATGTGATGTTGTGCCACACGCCCTTCTTCAAACACAAATAATTCCTTAGGTTTCATTGACAATGGCATCAAACTTCCATTGACCGCTGACAGACAGCAGTTGTACACATTCAGACTATGCTTAGGTTTATACTAGTGAATCAAAATACAGCTTGGACATGAGTGCCCCGATTTGAAGAGTAAAAGAGTCAAGAAGCATCAATGCAATTGCTAGAGAATTGTGTCTGGAATACTAATTTATTAGTATAGACATAGCCTCACTTCCATGATAAATACCACTCATTTACTCAGATGGAAGCTCCCACGAGGGGCTGTGAGCTGTTGGCAATGGTAGCTGGCTGTCTGCCTTGAAGCACAATGGGTTTCTGTACCAGCACTTGTGACATGTTACATTTAAACATCACCCATGCTAGCACCTGACCTAGACATAGCAAAGTGACTCCCCCGTGTTCCAGGGAGCCAAACTGAGCCTGGGAAAAGCCTTACTAGGTGCTAGCTAAGAGCAGCATCTGTTCAAGCCTTTCCAACAGCCTCCCTTGTCTGTAACCCTCAATAGATATGCAGTATGGGGAACAAAGACTTTGATTAATGCCTGAAATAACAGGGCACACAGTCATAGCTCTGCTGTGATCCACTGCTTCAAGGGTTTGTGGATGCCTCTTTTTTAATGGGTCGCATAGCCACATTGGTCACATTGCTCTGAGGTGCAAAGGTTTGCTGTGCAAGATGCAAGGTTTGGAATCAAAAGGTCCGAGTTTGATTTCCAGCAGCATGATTGATTTTCATTGGGTCATTAGAAAGATTTGCATATCTCCATTTTCCTGTTTGCCCTTGCACATTTTTCTTTCTTGTTTATTCCCACAATAAGCTCTTCAAAGACAACCAGCTTTTTTGTGTCTTCTAGGTTACCGTGGTCTTTCAAATTCCACATTTTGGAATAAGAACAAGGCAGTTTGTTCTAACTTTCATGGGCTTTTATTGATTTATAACTGCTACGATTTACTACCTGTACTGCCTGATTTCATTTAACTAAATATTCAGTCCAAACATAATGCGTAGAGCACTTGTCACAGAAAACATCAAAGACACTTGTCTTCCTAGGAAAATCTATCCTAACTAAGTAAACAAAGTGTATTCCAACCAAAAATAAATATTGAACACTATGGAATGGGCTGCAGGACCTGCAGCTGGAATCCACAGGAGAGAGAACTGATAGCTCCCTGCTTCATTTTCGGCCCCATCAGCAAGATGTAGGACACATCGTCAACACAATATCTGGGTGCTGCTGGATCAACTAGCAGTACCAGCTGCACCCAGATGAAAAATGACATAAATGTAGTTCTGATGACTCAAAGAGAACATATACTTTGTTATTTATTAAAGTTTTATGCTAGCTGTGAAGAATTGATGATTCCTGACCTAGCTTAAAAAATCCTCCAAAAATTGTGAATGCATTTGTACTAGATGTGTTCATACTGGTTAAGCCTTTCATATCAGGTGACCATGATCATTTCTATCTTGTCCAGTCCTGAAAGCAGATTTGCCATTGTGTTGAGCCAAATGAGAAGGAAATACAAAGAAGGTGTAAATGGGGATGAGGTGCTTCAAGGAATGTAGAGATATTGTCTAAGCATGTCAGATTGGAGCTAGGAAAGCCAGAGGTTAGCTGGAGCTGGAACTAGTGAAGTCCACAAATGAAAATTATAATTTCTTAATGTATAGCAGCAGTAAAGGAAAACGAAGGAAAATGTGAACTTACTACTCAATGTGATCACCAAGCAGCAAAGGACACAGAAAATGCAAAAGTATTCAATAACATTTTTCTCATAGTCTTCACTGGTGAAGTTTGATCTCAGACCACTTGGGTCTAGTAGCAGAGGGTGTGAGAATGAACACTACTATAGCAGAAAAAGATTCAGTTAAGGAACTCCTAAGCAGATTCAGCTCCATGGCATGGGAAGAATCCAGCGGTGTAGAAGGAACTGGCTAATTTAATTGAGAGGCCTTTCTCTGTCATTTTTAAAAAGTCCACGACAATCAGTGAATTGAAGATTTCTGCTGACTGCAAAAATGAAAACATCATATTCTTCTTCAAGAGGGGCAAAAAGGATGATCCAGGGACACACAAACAAGCCAGGAACCTTCCTCTGATGACACCAGTTGACATGCAATGGCTCATGTCAGCACAGACAAATGCTTTTATTAGAAAACGGGTGTTGTCCTGAAAACCATGTGTTAGAAATTATTCCTTCCCTATTTTAACCTCCAAACCATATTTGGGCATTCCTCAGGTTTTGTTTAGTTTACTGTATAGATATAGTCAGTACCAGTAGAGATGTAGTCTAGGAGACCCAAAGATTATTGCAAAGTAGTGTTGATCTATCTAGTCTGTGACACATTAAGTAAGGACCAGAGAACAGGCTTTGGTACTATTTAATTAAAATTGCAGATGTATTAATTACTTCATTTATCAGCTAAACACATGCAGAGGCACTCTGGGGACAAGCATGTAGACAAGCAGATCATAAATATTTTGCTCAGAAGTCAACTACCAGTCTAAACAGCAGAACTTTCCTGAAACTGGTCAAAGATTGTTTAACAGAACACATGAAGCAGATGTGAACTGAAAGGGTGCTACCCATTGCTCTGCAGTACATCCCTATGTGTGTAATATACTTCCCTGAAGCCTGTTCAGAAAACAATTTATTCTAAAAATAAAATTATTTTATTTGAGTAATGTAGTTTTTACTATTTTGTTAATCTTTGATAACTTGTTCAATCTGTTTGTCTTATTTATTACTGTTATTTCATAAATTTTGTCTTATGATAAAAATGCACACAGAATTCAATAAATGTTATTGTAAGTTTCAAAAAAAAAAATATAGTATAAAGTGAAACTTCCTCAGTATGCATGCTCAAAATTGTTGCTTAAGTAGGAATAATTTCATTATTCTTTAAAAACAAACAAATAAGACAAAAACCCCAGCCAACCAACCAACACTGCCTGTGAATGAATGACTAGCAAAACAATGTTCACAAACAAATCTAAAATCTAGGCTCAAAAATCGGTCACTAGGAGAGTCTTAGAGTAATAATTTAGTATATAATAACATAAAATGCTATAGCTTATAGAACAACAAAGAAACCAGTGTGCTCTCCACCTACAACATCAAGCTCTGTTAATGGATCTGGGAAAAGGAAGCCTATTTCTATGTAAATGTCTTGAATTACTGGAGAGTAATTTAGGATAGTGCCCGGGTTACTTATGCTAGCCTCTCATATTCTCTGTAAAATGAGAGTTGTGTAAGAACCAAGTACAGACTTTAAGAATGTATGTGTTACTAGAAGTCTGTGAGGTTATCTTGCTTGCAAACACCATGCAGGCACAATTTGGGAGGGCTTAATCTGCGTATTTGAGTTGGAATATCTGTATTCTGAGGTGTACATTTATGCAGCTTTTGCACGGATGCTTCAACAGAAAGTGAGACCTGTTAATTAAGCACAGAGAAGGTTACAGTGTTACATTCAGGAAGGAATATCTTTTAAAAATTGTTTTCTTCTAAACTTTTTTTTATTTGTAACTGATAATGTAACTTGGAAAACATTCACGTCACCTGTAATCATCCATCTTTGCTTTTATTTTGTGACAACAGTAGATGTATAGTTTATCTGGGGACAATTTGTTTCCTTACAGTAAGCTAGATTTGAAGAGATAAGAAATTTAGTTGATTTTAAGGTGCAGCTTATCACATTCATTGAGCAGATTTCATAGTGCATTAACCTGTGAGAAACAGGATACCAGGTAGTTTAATTTTCCATTGGAAACTTCAGAAATCTCACCTAATTTCTAACAGAGGAAAGCTACGTCAAATCTTTTGTTATAATAAACAGTAACAAGCATGGATATTCTTGTTATCTATATGAATGATGAGACCTTCAAACAGGTAACTATACTTTTTTACCTTAATGAGTTCTACAGCCTATTTTCACCTTGTTGGAAGAAAAGCTGTTGGATCCATTCTGTATTTCCCACTACTAATTTCATTTGGTGATATCTTCTTATTCCTTGAGTTAGAACAGCAATGTGTAGTTTGCTTTCCTCTTGCTGTTCATTTTTTTGGCACGTTTCTACTGATATCCTTTCTGATTTGTTTCTTGTGGTAAAACACTCCCTTTTTTCAACATCTTTTCAAAGATGTTCTCATTATCTGTATCATTCTCACTACCCTTTTCAAAGATCTTCAAAACCTGCTGTGTGCTATTTGTAACAACAGAATGACTAGCACATCCAACAGTATTATTGATGAGACAGCACCACTGATCTATTTAATTATGATATATTCTTGTATAAATCTCCAAACTACCCTTTCTCCCTGCTCATATGTATTAATTAGAGGCCTTCAATGAACTTTAACAACAATGTAAGTAATAATTTTGATTGCACTTATAACAGTTCTTTATTCAGTGTAGATTCTCCATTTCAGGGTCCATCTTACTCTTATTCTCTGGCAAGGAGAATAGAAAATGAAGAAGCAATTTAGAAGTCCTATAATTAAATGCATATATCTTTGCCTAGGTTATAAACAAACTCTATTCAGACATTTGTAGATGTGAGTAGATATTCTCAAGCCAGGGTAATTTGAGGTTATTTTTATACAAAATTATTAAGCAAATTTACAGAAAGGTCACAAAACAGGTAAAGGAGGGGACAGATTTTTCAAGTTCTGACATTTAGTTTGGACTTAGTGAACTTAGTCTGGACTTCAGCCAGTGCAACAGTGCCAGGATTTATGCAAGTCATATAAATTTAAGTGCTCAACTTGTCATCCTTCACCTCCTTCACTTATAGCACCTTAAATTTGTGTTTTTACAGACATTCATTGTAAGGAAGCTCTGTAAATTCAATTTGCAGATGAGTAACTAGAAACTGGGATTAAGGGATGACAGAGTTTTCTATAAGTCATTGCAAGCAACTTACTACGATGTCTATAAGCATAGTGAATGCTCATGAAGTCCATTAAATATAATCCTGCTTGCAGTGAAAATGCTAAGAGCTCAGCTGTGCTTCACAATAAATGGCTTTTCCACCTAGAGTTTTCACAGAATCATAGAATGCAAGGGATTGGAAGGGACCTTGAAAGATCATCCAGTCCAACCCCCCTGCCAGAGCAGGAACACCTAGATGAGGTTACACAGGAAGGCGTCCAGGCGGGTTTTGAATATCTCCAGAGAAGGAGACTCCACAACCCCCCTGGGCAGCCTGTTCCAGTGTTCTGTCACCCTCACTAAGGAAAAGAGGGTCATCAACATTTTGAAATCCTGAAGAAAAGCCACTGAAGAAACAGTGCTGAACATTTAGGAGGCTTAAGCATTTTAAGAGTCAGGAAATCAGGGTTAAAACTGGGGACATAAACCAGGTCATACCTGGTTTGTCTTGTATCAAGTAGTTCCTAAGCATTATATAGGAATGAATATACCAGTAGTTGCCCTTTACATAAAAAGTTTTTCAAGACCTGGTGACACTCACAACATGTACTAAAGGCATTAAAATACTAAATTGTTATCCTAATGACTAAAATAGGTAATCTCCAGATGAAAACAATACAGGAGACATGAAAGGTGTCAAATATGTAGCCAGACTTTTACAGTATCTACAGATGGTGTTTTGCAAAACTGGACTGGTAAGTCCATTGTGTACACTTTGCAGTTTGGTGTAATAGAGGTAGTAGACATGAATACACACAGTAGAAAAGAATCATCATGTTTTCTGAAGAGGGAAGGTACAAATCTCATGCATTACATTTCCCTTAGATTTTATGAAGTGTACTTGTGTTTTCAGAACATTTTCTACTTTCAGGGTCTTTCAAACTCTCTTTATGAAGCTAAACTATCATCTTATAGGTCCTCTTGTGGTTAATAACAGGTTCAAGATGAGAAGAAAAACAGTAGAAATAAAAATTATTTATTAAAAGCGAAAATTTGCCAGAAGAATTCTATTAGTAGATCCAGGCGCCTACACTGCACTTGTGTTACTCAAGATATTCACGGATAATTTAGGAAAGGGTGTGAACATAAAAGGTAACAAAGTTTTCTGATCATTCTGAGTAACAAAAATAAAATTATTGCTGAAATGGACATCCATTCAAGAAAACTTGACCAAGGAAAAAAGCATCACAAGTGGTATGGAAAGAGTGGAAAGCGAAATATTCTATTTTTCACAATATATGAACAACAAACCAAATAAAATTATCCAGCAACAGTTTTAAAGGTAGAAAAGGAGGAACAATGTAACAAACTGCAGAAATCATTGCCTCTAGTCACAGTGGAAGCCAGAGCTTCAGATGAGTTCAGAAAACAAGCAAAATTGTTAGGGGAAAAAACATAAAGATATATTTATGAACCAGACATAATGATTTGCTTCAGGAAGCTGCTGCCTTGCAGATTGTTTAGAGAGGGGAAGTTGTAATGACAGAAAGTATCATTGCAGACTTGCCTTATCCTTATGTTCTCTATACAATTATTCCTGGCCACTGTCAGAGGGATCTTTGACCTCATGCAATATGATCTGCTTATTTGAGGAATCAGACAACAAAGTAAGAAAGAATATGATGAAAGCAATAAGACAATATAGTAATTCTGGTCTGATCTTATGTCAGTGGGTCAGTGAACCTGAACACAGAAAATACAGGTCATAGCCTGTGATACAGGTCGGTGTCATTTAGCTCTCATATACTCGAAGTGATACATCACTTAAAACTATCTTCATCACTCTTTTGCTTCCCACTCTTAATCTAACTTCTCTACTTAAAATTTACATTCTGCAGAAGAGAGATTGTTCTTTGCTGCATGTTGTAAAGGGTAGACCCAGGCCTCTAATTGCCATGAAAACCTTTATTATAAATAATATTATCAGAGAATGGTTTGGGTTGGAGGGGACCTTAGAGATCTTCGAGTTCAAACCCCTCTGCCATAGGCAGGGACACCTTCCACTAGATCAGGTTGCTCAAAGCCCCATCCAACCTGGCCTTGAACAGTTCCAGGAATGGGGCACCCACAACTTCTCTGGGCAGCCTGTTCCAGTGCCTCAACACCCTCATGGGCAATAATTTCTTTCTTATGGCTAATCTAAATCTACTCTCTTTCAGTTTAAAGCCATTACTCCTTGCCCTATCGCTACATGGCCTTGTAAAAAGTCCCTCTCCAACTTTCATGTAGATCCCCTTTTAGCTACCAGAAGGCTGCTGTAAGGTGTTCCCGGAGCCTTCTCCAGGCTGAACAACCCCTCAGCCTGTCTTCTTAGGAGATGTTATTCAGCCCTCTGATTATTTTCATGGCCCTCCTCTGGTCTTGTTCCAACAGGCCCATGTCCTTCTTACAATGGAATATTTTCTAGAGCGTGGGAAGTATTAAGTTCATTTGAAAGGCTTTAACACAGCTATTTTTTTTAATGTATTAAAAAAAAAAAATGTGTGTCTTCTTTCTTGTTATTCAAAATACTTAATTTGAGAATATCCATTTTGTCTCATGTCACATCAAAGATCCTGTCCTGTTTCTAGATGGGTCAGAAGCAGATGCTAGGGAAATTAATTTTAAGAAACAGTTTACATTTGGAGACATATTTTCTCTGTCTTCAGAACTCTTGAGCACAATACTGCATCCAAACAGCTTCATTTAACAGCTTTGATGGACTTGTAATTAATTTGCTTTGGCTTCTTCAACAATGAGTTCTGGTATTCTGATAAACATGAAGTTAAGAAGACCTTTTTCTATTTTACTTATTTAGATTTGCTGATGGAAATAATAATTGGGAGTGCCTTGTCTTGTTGTTTATTTGTTTTGGGTTTTTTTGGTTTTTGTTTGTTTGGTTGGTTGGTTTTTTGGTTTTGTTTTGTTTTGTTTTTCTGTTTTTTAAATAAAGAGTAAACAGGCATCCTTCTTTCAGCTTCCATATACAGTTCAGAGACCTCTTCAGGAGAGGTGTAATTTGTTCTATCAAGGTTGGATCTGTGCCCTCATAATTAAATGTGTTTGCTTTAAAAATTTCATAGACTTAGTGGAGGAGTGAATAGTGCAGATGGAACACACTCATTTTCATATGTCAAAACCAATTTTTTTCTGAACTCCTTTTAGTACTTGGCTGTTAATAAGCAAATGGCCCAATATAAGAATGGAGGAGGGATGTATCTTTTTTTAATATATATAAATGAATTGTACCACCCTGGTAATTATGCCTGTGATATACAGGAATGATGTCAAGCAATTCTGTTGCAGGCTGCACAACAGAATTTTTACAAAGACTCATGTTGCTTTTAGTTCATCTGAATCTGCACAACCATGCAGTGCACAACTATTTTAATTTGTATTACAGCAGCATAACTCTACTGACACGACGTTACTTCACATTTACAATAGTGTGAATGAGACCAGAATCAGACTTTTTCACTTCAAATATGTTCTGCACTGATGGATATTAATAATGCAGATGGAATGATCTAACCAAGTGCTGAACTTTATCTGATCACTGCTAGAAACAGAGTTAAGTTCTCTTAGCTCTGCCTCATTTTAATGGTGCTAGTGAGCTGATGAATCAATAGAGCATGGCTGATATTATTGCTATATTTGGGTAACGGTATCTTAGCAAGCTCTTGGATTGTTTAAAACAGGATCCTGCTTTCTACACACGAATAGAAAAGTGTCTGAGGTTGGCTAAACAAGATTAATTGCTGGATGTTTCTTATATCACCATTGGTTCAAAAAATTCAATGGTAGGTTTGAATAACATCTCTCATGTTTAATTTAGGCTTGCCTGTTTAACCTACAATTCACTGCCAAATTAATGCTAAGACAAGAAGGGCCCTAAAGGAAATGTGGTGTTGCAAAATGCAGTATGCAATGGAGCATCGTTATCTACATCTATAAGATTTGCTGATTAATTCTTTCTTTTTACAAAACATACAGTATTCATTTTTCTTTTGTGGCTTTTTACACCTTGCTGCCTGGTATTTGCCACCTTTATTATCCCACTGAATTTTATGGCTGTGTAGATTCTCAAACTTGTTTTTTTCTATCAGTCATCTCTCTTGCTCTTAGCCTCTCTCTGCCTGTTCATTCAGTCTTCCCTTCTTCACTGTTTAGTTAATAATAGCCCATCTGCTTCTCAGGAACTACTTTGAGCTGCTGCCGGAGAAGCATCACTTCACCTTGAAACACCATTATAGGAGGAAAGATACCAGAGGGGCTTCACAGACAAAGTCTGGGTCATGACTGAGCAGGTTTGTTCAGGTAAATAAATGTTAAAGATGGTGGTTTTCTATTGAACTGTCATGTGGCATATTCCTTAAGAGAGAGAAAGGGGTCAGAGAAAAGCTGTTAAATGACAGCAGCGAAGGGAAGATGGGAAGGAAGGACATATTCACACAGTCCATCTCTGCTGCCAATACTGCACAGCAGCCTATTTCTCTTCTAGCAGCTGTGCTTATGTGGTTTGCTTCCTAAGAATGAAAGTGCCTGTTGAAATGTTCGGCAAAGGCTGAAAAGAAACCTTCTGGCTCAGCTGCCTCTAAACCAAGTTTGCAAAAACTTTAAAAATCATTCTGCTTTGATAAAAGGCTCTTAATTTAATATGCTATTAAACTAGTATGGAGCTAATCCTCTGAATCAAATAGATTTTAAATGAAAGGGCTAGTCTCTAAGATATGAAAAAATGCTGCCTATTTGTGTGATTAATAAAAACGGAAGTCTGCAATAGAATTATTATTATGGCAGGGAAAATGTGTTTGACAAAGCAATAAACTTGGATGCTGAAGAAGGATTCTTTTGTTCTCTATGAATGTCAGTTCCTATGAGCTATCAGATGCAATAAAGCATAAAATTGTGTTTGATTTATATTCACATGGTCTAATATCATACAATAAGTGACATTGAAAACCACAGAACATATCTTCTAGGGCTGATAATTTCATTTCAGTATTTTTGGATCAGTGATGGAAAGTTATGGATTAGAAGAGTTATCAATGTATGCAAACCTTTTAGCTAAATAAAGTACCAGACAGTACTCTCCTGAGATAAGGTTAATAGACATAACCTTGGATTTATGCTTCTTTTGAGTGCTGGGTAGCTGGTATATTCTTTGCTTGTAGAAGTTTGTGAATCCACACACTAAACAGGTTTTGAATTTGAAAAACAATTAACAAATTGAGAATTACATACTTCTGAGCATTTGCTCTTCACTTGCATATAAATGGAACAGTTTTATACTGTTGCACTAGTCTTGATATAATGAAAAGATAAATCAGCACTAAAATTCATCAATCAAATCTATTTTGCTAACACACTTTCACAAATTAGAAAGCCAGAGGGGAATACTGTAGTCATCTAGTCTGACCTCTTGCATACTACAGGCCGTGTGACCTTTTCTGAATTAATTCCCGTTTCAGCTAGCATTGAATCTTGATTTTAAATATATATATATATATATATATATATATATATACATTTTTTTTTTCCTCAGTAGCTGAGTTTTGTACATGGTGAATATTTTTGGTTAGTCAAGTTTTACTCATACTTGTGTACACCATCTCTTTCCACAGGTATACTTATTTATGCTGTTGAGGATCACATGAAGCTTTCTGACTATGGATTCATGATGAGAGTGTGTGTTTAGCTGATTACCTCTGATCTTTGGATCATCTGCCTTCTTCAACATCATTGAGTGAGAACTGAGAACTGACAGTAAAAATGCACAGACTCAACGATAATTCTTTGTCTGCCATTTCATGCTGAGGTCTGTTAGCTATTCCATTTTTAATCTTTATAAAGTGTCACATTGATTTTTTACTGTCCTGTCTTCTTAATTAGAATGTGTTGTATTAATCAAAGGAAATGTCTTACAATACTCTAGGAATAGCAAATTTGTGCAGTTTATAAATCTGCATAATCAATTTTTTATGTTTTTATCAATCAAACTTTTAATCTTGTTGAAAAAATGAGCCCTAAGATGTATTTTTCATAAAACCATGTTGTTTCTTAATATGTATGCCTTTTTAATTCAAGTCCTTACTACTGGTGAGGGAGGAAGAAGAAAAGCACTCTACGTCAAAAAAAAAAAAAAAAGGCATTACCTGTTTCAGACTTTATGACAACTTGGAAGCAAATATTGGAATTATGGACCAACATGTTAACACATGAAACAAGCCAGATCATGGATGTCTGTTACTGATCACTAAATGTTCATGCCCTCTTTTCATCACTAGCAAAGACCATGACAAACTCCCTAAATACATCTATTTTTGTGTATCAAGTAGACCTGTATTCCCACATTCTCAGGAGAGTTTAAATCACTTCTCAAAACTCATACCCCAACTAATATAACCTTAGATGTTTTCATTAGTTGCAGTATCTAATCTTTATTTATGATGCTTGCAAAGTCTACCTTTCTAATTTGTGTAAGATAGATGCTGATCCTACCTGCATATCCAAGTATATCTCACTCTTTAATGTATTCAGCCTAAAAAGTCCACTCAACTTCCCTGTGGAATAGGAATAGGTACCCAAAAGCAACACCAGGTGTAGATATGCTCTTCTGTACTTCAAAGGCAACAGAGAAGCTGCATACCTATAAAGAACAATTCAGGAACATAAAGTATTGTCTAGAGCAAAGCACTACATTGTTTATGAATGTCTGCCTCTCTATTATGCTTATGTGTTGGAAGTAGAGTCCCATCAGAATAGTTCCTCCATTCCTACAGATGTGCAGATTCTGCATCAAAATGCTTAAATGAGAGAGTTGTGCCGTTTCACAGTGGAAGTGGTGACTGTATCAGAGTCATTATTCAGCTAGGAATTGAATGGATTACGTTAAGGTGGTGGGGGTTGGTTGTTTGTGGTTTTTTGCTTGGTTGGTTGTGTTCTGTTTTGTTTTGTTTTTCAGTCAGGGAGGAACAAGTCCAGACCTACCACTTCTCTTTTGGGAACTGTACGCTGGACAAAGTATTAAAATAATTCAAGAAGCAATGACCAGAAGCCAGGAATCCTATCACACTCTTTAACTAGCGCTTATGGGCTCTCGTGAATTGTCTTCTGCCAGCTCAGCTCAATTCACAATAGCTAAAGGGCAGTTGCTGTCTTGAAATCCCCGAGCTGGATGTTCGAAACAACCCCAGTGCGGGGAGTCTGCATGCTAGACTCAAGCCTACAGTGAACTCTCACAGTCTTCAAATCCGAGGAAACCCCGCACTTGTCTATTCAGCAGTCTTAGGGGCTTTCCCGCCGGCACTAATTCCTCTGTTTTAGCCCCATACCGAGCACAGCCTTAAAAGGGGCACTGAAGGGAGACAGCCTCATCAGCCACTCGTTTTTAATGGCTTCTTTTACCCTGTGCTTCCTTCCACAGCAGCCCTCCCTTGCCTTTAATCCACTAATACCTTGAGTATATGTGGCATTTAATGTAGAAAAGTCTAAAGAGAGAGAGAGAGAGAGAGAGAGAAGGTGGGAAACCGAGGGAAATCGGAGTCGGAAGAGGGGTGGACGAGCCAGGAGCAGGGTCGGGGGCAGAGATATAGGGATGGGGAGGGGGGCCTGCAGAGTTGCGGGGGGGGGGAAGGGAGGGGGGGGCGCGTTCCATGTGCACGGTTTGAAGAACGAAAATCGGCGTAGTCCGAAACGGACGTGACTTTTCCAGCAGGGGCAGGTGAAGCTCAGCACCCGAGACACGCAACCCATCCTGACCAGCCTTTTCCCTGGCCGGGGAAAAGGCTGGTCAGAGCGGGTTGGGGACCGACGCGGATCCCCAGTCTGTTCCCGCATTGGCTCCCGTAAGTTCCCGCGTCATTTTTCTCCCCACACCCCGCTTTTCGCAGTGGCAACCACAAGCCTCGATGGACGGTGGGGAGAAAGCGCGAATACTCTGAGAAGGTCTTTCTTGGTTTTCCTCTTTTTTTTTTTTTTTTTTTTTGAATCCACAGCTCCACGGACCAACCACCAGGGATGTCCGGGATTCAACCCGAGGATGGTTCCCCTCCGTGCAGGAATTGGACGGCCGGTTCGGAGCTAAACGAAACGAGGGATGTTCTTTTAACCCCTTCCTCCGACTACGACGATGAGGAGTTTCTACGATACCTCTGGAAGGAGTATTTGCATCCCAAAGAGTATGAATGGGCGCTGATCGCCGGCTACATTGTCGTCTTCATCGTGGCTCTCGTCGGGAACGTCCTGGGTGAGTCGCGCTCCCCCAAAAACTTCCCGTTCCCCCTTGGCGAGGTGGGCTTTGCACGGATGGTGGCTGGAAACCGGGGGTGGGTTTCGCTTCCCCCGCTGGAAATGTGGGTGTCCCCAGCCGCCGGGGAAAGTTAAGGCTGCGCGGAAGGGGCATTTGCTGCGGGACGGCGTGAAACCGGCTCCCCCTGCGCTTGCGAGGCGCTGCCGGGGCTGGGCAGGAGGAGAGGGGCCGGCGGAGCTCAGCGGAGGACGCGGTGGATGAGAGCCGGGCGCTGCCGGCCGGGTCCCGTCCCTGTCCGCCGGGCCGAGGTGCTGAAACCCCTCCTGGCCCTGCCCGCCCCGGCCGGCGGCTCCGCCTCTCAGCCCGCCCGGGCGGCTGCTGCTCCTTCTCCCACAGCCCCGACCCGCTCGGCGGAGCCGGCGCCGAGCTGGGAACAACCGCGCGGTGTTTTCTGAAGGACAGAGATGGCGGGTGCGGGCGGAGCGAAGAGCAACGGACCCGGGACGGCGCTCGCCCCGCGCGCGGACCGGCGGTTGCTGCCCCTGCGCTGCGCACCCGCCTCGGCGGCTCAACCGACACGCTCGCGAGCCGCGCGGAGCGGGGATGGTGGGGGGAGGCGGGAGCGGGGCGGCGCCCGCCCGGGCTCTCATTGAGGGAAGCGAAGCGAGGCGGCGCCTGGAGCCCGCCTCCTCCCGCTCCATTCATCCGTGAAGGAGCCGGCGGCAGGGGGGCTGCCAGACGGCCGCCTCCGTCGGGAGAGGGAGGGAGAAGGGGGGGCAGGTGGGGGTGGCGGGCAGCCCTCACCCGGTTGGGGGAGTGTGGCGGGGAGCGAGGGCAAGCGGGGGAGGGCACGGGTGGGCTGGGGTGGCGGGAAGCAGGAGCTTTTACGGGAACAGGCGGGGGCGGCGTGGGGAGCGGCGAGCGGGTTCTGGCCGTCGGGAGCCCGCTCTCCGCTTCCCCCCTCTCTCTATCCGTCTCCCCCTCTCTCCCCCTCCGATCAGACTTGCTCCTCCGCTCCCCCGAGGTGGCCGCTGCAGCCAGCGGAGCGTGACTGCGGGCGGGGCGGCCCCTCGCCGGGGGTTGTCGCCGGGCTGTCGGAACAGGCGCTTGTGCCGGCTGCGGGGGGGCAGACACGCGTCTGCACATGCACACCCCCGGGGCCGCCGTGTCCTCGCCGGGCGCTGCTCCCTCTCGCAGCCCGGCCCTTTCAGTTTGCTGGTAGCCGGGTGAGCGGAGAACACGTTGGCCTTCATCAGTTCCGCGTTATGAATGAGCATGAATACGCTGGGGCCGCCGGGGAGATGGTTGCGCCGTGAGAACCCACTTAGCTGTAGTCACGGCCATTTGCATTTCTTATTTACATTAGTGACATTTTCATGAACGGAGCGGCGCACTAGCGCGCCCAGCCCTGCCATACGGGTCTTTCATTCATGTTTTTCAGAAGGATTTGTGCATGTCAGGACTGTTATCTGCAAGCGCCCTAGGCTTTCCGAGACAAGATGCAAATGAGACTGCAGCCGAAGGCGAGATTTTGCAAGACTCTATTTATTTTTTTTTCTCTTTTCAACGGACTGATGATACTATTTTGTTTTTCTGGAATGGTGTGCTAACTGCCTGTAAACGCATGCTGGCGAAACCAGTGAGTTTTCAGCCAAAGCTATTCAGAAGACTGAGCATGTTTGCTCGGTCCTTTGCTCGGCAGCCAGCTTGACAGGCAGTGTAAAGATAATACTCCTCCCAAAGCAGCTGTACTTTAAGCTAGGAAGAAAAGCGTCCTTCCTTCGTTCTCATCTTGAGCAAAGGCAGTTTTAGGAGAACTACCTGTGCTTGCCATAACCCAATTCTATAAACAGACAGTCCCTTCTCACCTTTAAAGAGTCAAGGTCAAATTTTCAGCCCGAGGAGCTCTCGCCCTAGTTACACCTTTATTTTCCCCCTGAACCCATGAGAAGCTTTCCCCTCTGTGCACTTGCAAATGCAAGATTGTACTGGTGCTGATGTGGAGCCGTTCCTCCCTGACATTTGTGTACGTTATTGTTTTGCTAAGTATGGAAGCTGGCATTTGGCTGTCCACCCACATTTTACTGGACTGCTTCTCCCCAAGCCGTGTGTTCTTTAAACTGCCTTTGTGCATTACACGGACCTCACCTACCCCAACTGCTGCTTGTGTTTATGGGCAAGTTGTTTGTGGGATCTGCAGGTGCAGGTGCTTGGTAGCTGCACACCATCTCATCTTTATGTAAGAAGCTCATACTGCACTGATTGCAGGCTCACGTGATTTTGAGGAGAGAAATGAAAGTGGCTTAAAGCTCTTTCCAAAGTCATATTTGTGAAACTTGGACTGCCAGTGAAAATGTGATATAGAGCAGTGCACATACTGAAGTGTCTGAGAAGATAATTTTAGCCGTTTGAAGCAAAGGTTAATCTGGGATTTAGTCATGGACCTTCTCACAGAAGAGCAGAAGTGGTTCCACAGAGTTTTACTGCCTAATACTGCTTTATGGTATCATCCTTAACAATGCAGTGTGTTTCTCTGCTTAGGTTGGACCAGTGCTGCTGGACTAGTGTGGCATGTGGAGTCGGTGCTTTGCTTATATTTTGTCTGTGTCTTATTCAGATAACACTGAGGTAACCAGGAAAGACTGTATGGTACTGAAAAATATATTGCAGTCTCTTATTCTGATTATTGCATTCACAGCAATAGCATCTGTGCAAGTGGAAGGCACAACACATCCCTCAAATGTTAGTAATAAACTAGATTAAATCATTCTGACAGTTAATTAACAGCTGAGGGTTGAATCAGAAGCTTGAACTTTGATTGACATCTACTGGGCTTTTGAGTGAGCTGCACTGCAGGAATTCTGCTTTCAACAGTATACAACAAGGACTGCATTGCTATTTAGCTTTCAATTTAATTAGGAGAGTTGACATACACTGTCCAAGCTGCTGCACAGACCAGCTAAAACGAAAGCCATTAACAAGTCTGTGAATTTAAATGCAAGTTTCATTATTGCATTCAAGTACTTCACGTTGATGATTCTCATGTGTGCCCACATTGTCTTCTCACCAGAGATTTCAGTGAAAGCCACTGAGAAGAACAGGTTTTAAGACATTTTTAGGATGTATTTACATGAACATTCACAGAATATGAAATCCAGATGATAGCATCAGTATGCTTTGTCCTATTTTTGTGTTCACTCAGCTACTGTTTATCACTAGAAGCAGAGTAAGTGTCAAGGGTAAGGTCTTTCCATTTTGCAGATAAGACCACAAGATTTCTTTACCACTGCACAGCAATTAAACTCTTGCAACTTCTTTGCACAGCTACTGCAAAGCATAGGGCTTAAAGAAAAGTGTAAGTTGACTGCAGAGTAAATATAATACATATTTCTTCTTTATTTCAAAACATGACTTAAAAATAGAAAACTAGATTAATAAAGAATTCAAGATACTTTTAGGATGTATGAAGGTCTCTGGTTACTGACACGGTCATTCCACAGTAACCAGTTGCAGCAGTTAATAACTGGAATAAGACCACAGGGGATTAAGTAATGTACAATTCCATGTATTGAACTCAATTTATACAGGTAAGGAATGGGAATGGTCCTTGTTTAAGTTACTCATTCAGGTCAGAACTTTTCTAATGAAATGGTTTCTCTCAGGGAACCTGCATTCATCAAAATGAAAATATACAGCATAGATTACATTGTTTGATCAAAGACAATGCAGAACAAGCAGCCTTCTGGTGTCCCACCAGCTGGGCTGCAGGGCCTCTTGGCTGCCCACTCCAGAGCTGACAGGAGCTGAGATCCTGAGCACACACAACCTGCCAGCACCCAGCTTGAAAGTCCTCAGCACTGCTGCCTTCCAAGACTGAGAGACCATGCCAGACACTAGTGAGAGACTTCAGAAACTTCCTTTACTCACACAACTTGATGATACTTGTTTTTCTTTCCAGTTCAGAATGAAACCAAATTTAATTGTCAGATAATTACTCGTCTCTGGATAGCTCTATTATGTATTATCTAGATTTTATAGTATCTGCTAGTTGTACTGAAATCTGTAAAGAATCCGGATCTGGTCCTTTCCTCAAAGAGGTCATAGTCTGACTCACAGAGCTCAACAGCATTAATTGATATTTTCTTATTGTTGTTTGATTTTTTTAAGACTAGAAAATAAAAGGTTCCAGTATAGGTTGGGAAATTACATATTAGAGAGCAGTGTAGGGGAAAGGGACCTGGGGGTCCTGGTGGACAACAGGATGACCATGAGCCAGCACTGTGCCCTTGTGGCCAGGAAGGCCAATGGCATCCTGGGGTGTATTAGAAGGGGGGTGGCTAGTAGATCGAGAGAGGTCCTCCTTCCCCTCTACTCCGCCCTGGTGAGACCACATCTGGAATATTGTGTCCAGTTCTGGGCCCCTCAGTTCAAGAAGGACAGGGAACTGCTGGAGAGGGTCCAGCGTAGGGCAACGAAGATGATTAAGGGAGTGGAGCACCTCCCTTATGACGAAAGGCTGAGGGAGCTGGGTCTCTTTAGTTTGGAGAAGAGGAGACTAAGGGGGGACCTCATTAATGTTTATAAATATATAAAGGGTGAGAGCTATGAGGATGGAGCCAGGCTCTTCTCGGTGGCAAACAATGATAGGACAAGGGGTAATGGGATCAAGCTGGAACACAAGAGGTTCCGCTTAAATTTGATAAAAAACTTCTTCTCAATAAGGGTGACAGAGCACTGGAACAGGCTGCCCAGGGGGGTTGTGGAGTCTCCTTCCCTGGAGACATTCAAAACCCGCCTGGACATGTTCTTGTGCGACCTCACCTAGGTGTTCCTGCTCCAGCAGGGGGATTGGACTAGATGATCTTTTGAGGTCCCTTCCAATCCCAAACATACTGTGATACTGTGATACTGTGATACTGTATAGTTCTAACGTCACAGTCCCAGTCAATGCCTATCAATAGACAACTGTTTCAAATGCTGCTCTGTATCATTTTAAAGGTATCTGGTGAATACTGAGGTCTAGGCATACATGCATGTGTTGGTAGAATTGGATAAACCATGTATTCTTTTAAATGGTGCCCTGATTTTCATGAACCCTATTTGATTGCCATAGATGAGGCATATTACATTCAATCATGTTTTAAATTATCTAGTTTTGTACAGATTACTTGAGGAATCTGGCACTGAAAGGGCTTTACTTTTATAATATCAGTATGAGACTCATTTTTATCTGTTGGATGAATAATAACTAGAGTGGCTTTCTCATTTTTAAAAAGATACCACATAGGAAATGATACAATCATTTCATCTTCCTAAGATCTAGAATGTATGAACTCAATTTATGTAAGAGTTCGAGTTATTAGCTGAAGTACTTGGGTGTTTGCATTATGTGGGGATTACTGGCAAAGGGTCATGCACATCCTTGTGAGATACACAAAAAGTAGAAAAGCATTAAAAGATGAACCTGATATGAAATTATGACCTTTTCTTTCTAGATTCTTATATGCAGATGTGTAACTAGTTCCACTCTATATGCTTTCTGACCAGATAGTCCAGAGGGGGAACAGCTCTACTTTCCTTTACCATTCTTAATGTTGAAAGGCAATTCTGCCTACTGCAAATAGTGAAATCCTACAAACCCAAATCTGGAAAAGGGCAACGCTGAAGAATGAAGGAAGGTGAGATGCCAGAGATGCTCAGTATTCTGAATGTTAATACAAATTATGTTGACTTTCGTTTGAGTTCTTCCAAAAGAAAGGGCAGTTGCATCTGACTGGAGGCTACCCTTATAGTTGAATAAAAAAGAATGTCCTTGGATACTGGTTTGTTGTTTTTTTTTTTTTTTTCAGAGTGAAATAATAATAAGCAGCTTGGCTACCTGTATTCTAACATCATTCCAAAGGGTAGTAGTTCTGCTGTGTATTCACTGGATGATAAAGGAGGAGGACTGGAATCTGAATCGGTGGAAAAGTGCTTGGTCTTAACAGTCCCAACCTATTAAAAGCTATCGAAAGAAAAACAAAAATATATTCCTTCACATATGGAGTCTCATATTCTGTTACATTTGTAACTATTTTTGATAGTGTTATTGTTCTTGCTTCTGAGGCTACATGTACATTTTTGAAAAATAAAAATTTAGGACTGTTCTGCTGTCCAGTTTTCTTCCTATACTTCTGTCTGTAGCGCCACTGATAAAATACTTCTTACCTGATGTATCATAAACCTTGGCTTAAAGGCTGACTATACAGCAGCTCCTACAGAAGACTTGTCATCAGTTAGTCAGAATTCCCCTGCAATGCCAGAACCTTATGGGATGAAGGCAAGTAAAAGGATACCACCATATATTTGTCAGATTTCCTAAGAAGTGAATGACAAACTTAGTTGTTGCTGGTTTTGTTTTAATTTCATTTTACTTTGAAGATGTACTCTTGATAATTGTGTGAAACTTTTAAAGAATTTATTCCATTTATTTTTATACATTTTCAAAGCTGCTGGAGTGGTAGTTCTGAAGACCAGCTCTGCTATTTAGATCCAAAAGAGATGCAGCCTTGATGATGGCAGGATTTTCTATCAGGTATTAATTTTATATTGTGAGTGATGTTTGGAAGGAAACATCTGTTTATGGAAGAAGGAAGTAACTCAGTGGGGATATTCAGCAATAGCACAACTCCAAGGCCACTGAAAACAGTAAAGCCCTGTCTGCCAGGAACTGTACAGAGACTAACTCATCTTTCCCCTAGGTCAGTGAAGCACTCTTCAGACAACAGCATCTTTGGGGCATTACCAAATAAAATGAAAGCTGTTATCACTTCCTGCTTTAACTCACTATCTTTCAAAAAATTGGAATGTTTTGGAATCCTGCTTCATTTTTAAAGTGTTGTTTACTTTCTGAGTTGCATATTGAGTAAAACTTTTTGACAATAGCTGCTTGTTTACTGTACATCTCACAAGTGGATTTGCCAGAGAAGAGCTGGAATGCACTGTTCCCCAGGGGAAGGAGGGCCAGGAGCTGAGAGCAGCAGCAAGATTGACAGGGCAGTGTACTCACTGGTAGAATCCCACGGTGCCTGAGAGCATGGTAGATTTGGTGATGTTTACCAGGGTTCAGTCACCTTCCAGCAATCACCAGACAAATCCACAGTCATGAAGCAGGTCTGAAGTAAAGCCAGAAAGTAAAGTCAGTGGGTGAGGATTAAGATCAAAATCAGCAACATACATGCGTATGATGGAACATGGTCTTTACCTGAGCTAAGTGTGAGAACCTAAGCTTATATACAGCTCCCAGGCAAAGAGGTGGCCTCTAAAAGAGGTGTCTCACATCTTTCTCCCAAAGCTCAGTTTGTAGCAGCCTTTTCCCGGCTTACATGTTGCCCCACACAGGTTATCTCCAGCACAGGCAGCCAAGCCTCTGCATGGGTGGCAGGGGTTGCAGAGCCTGGGGTGCACTCAGCCCTGGCAGAACTGCACTCAGTCTGTCTCCTGGTTCTCAGTGCAGTAAAACTGCAAGGATTTCAACTGAGTTTGGGGAATATTATATTAGCAATGTGGATTCATGAGATAGATTCAGGTGTTACATACTATGCAAGATGTTTGCTGTAACATTTTGCTAGCCTAGTGAGTTGTATTTTCTTTGTGAGGTCTAAAGAAAAGGCATTCTTATGTCTATGTCAGAAACAGACATGGACATGGAAGGGTTTTTCCTGATGAAACTCCATTTTACAGTGACTGACAGATGCATTTTGAAGGCTATGGTTTCAAAGATGCACAGCATTTCAGCTGTGAAACATACCGTGGTTTTAATGAGTCATGCAGGTTTAAATCAAATCATAGTGAAGTGTGAAACCTTTTTATTGTATTGTCATGTGTGGTATGAAAGCTATATTTATGGTCCTTCTGTCTCCAACATGAAGTGTGTATAAGGATTTTGTAGGCTTTTTATTGTTACTATGGATAGAAAAATAATATATCAAATGTGATTATGAAATAACCGCTCATTCAATATAGCCAGCTCTGCAGATATGACCAGGGTTACCAATTAATACTTGTAATTATTTTTGTGTGTATGTGTGTGGTGGAATAATTTAAAACCAATCTGTCTCTGTTAATCAGTACAGTTAGCTCAGAAAACTCTGTGATGATACCTTTCACTTCCTCCAGAGCTGAACAAACCTGTCATTTTTGGCAGTCTGTTTTATAGCATAGCTGATCTTCAGGTAATAGCTCACATTTCCATAAGATTGTTAACTGTCTAAGATTATGTAATGTGACTTTGAAAATTAATCCTGTGCCAATTAGATGTCTGTGCTATTGCTCCCAATTGTAGTCTGTAGAGATAAGCTTCCAACCAGCAGAATTTAGTTCTTGTATTCCTCTCTAGCACCATGATAATGAGGCAGAACATAAAATATAGAAGTGGGCTGGAGAACAGGAGTATCACACAACCCCCAATTCATAAGTCCTTTTAGAAGTCTGAATACAACAGAGCACTTGATAGCTAGAAAACATCTCAGAAAAAACATTGCTTCAAGCAAACTAGTTGCTGTGTATCTGTTTTATGTATGTATACTTCCATTGTCTTTTGTGTGAGACAGGTCTGCATTTCAGTAAAGCTGATATTTGACAAAATACTTCAAGATTTCATAATGTCAGTGTTATTCAGCTATATTTCTTACAGTTTCATTATTTTTCCTTGGGTTTTACAAGAAAGAAGTGATGGAACCTACATGTATATACTTGTTTATGTGTGATACATAGGAAGCATGACCTAACCACCTACTCCTTTTGTCAGGCTTCCATGATTTTGTTCAAACTTGTTGACACATCTAATGTGTCCTATTTATGAGCTATCACTTCACTGGCAGGCCTTTGTGTGTGTAGCCCAGAATATTATCCATCTTTTCAACAGTCACATCACATATTCAAGGACAGTTCTTATCTGCTGGGCATTATTACCAGCTGTAAGAATCTTTTTTCAGTATTTCCATTACAATAAATATTGTATAAAAGGTGCCCTTGTGTCACTCTGTTGTGGTTTAACCCCAGCCAGCAACTAAGCACTACACATCCTCTTGCTCACTTCCCCTGGAGAGATTGAGAGAATTAGAAAAGTAAGAAAAAATATGGGTTGAGATAAGGGCAGTTTAATAGGTAAAGAAAAAGCCTTGCACACGAGAAAAGCAAAACAAGGAATTAATTGACTGCTTCCCATCAGCAGGCAGGTGTTCAGCCATCTCCAGGACACAGGTCTCCATCATGTGTAATGGTTAATTGGGAAGACAAACACCATCACTCCGAATGTCCTTCCCTTCCTTCTTCACCCAAAATACATACCAATCATGATGTAATATGGTGTGGAATATCCCTTTGGCCAGTTTGGATCAGCTGTCCTGGCTGTGCCCTCTCCTAGCTTCTTGTGCACCTACAGCCTCCAGAAAAGTCCTTTACTTGGTATAAACATTGCTTGGCAACAACCAAAACATCAGTGTATTATCAACATTCATCTCATACTAAACCCAAAACCCAGCACTATCCCAGCTATTAGGAAGAAAGTTGATTCTATCACTGGACACACTCTGTTACTTCTTCAACATAAACCTGGTCTTAAGTTAGACCTATTTTTTTCAGCTAAGATTAGTTATTAGTTACTTCATTAAAAATTAAGTAATGTGTGGGTTTAAAGCTTTATAGTGGGTAAGAGACAGACAGCCTGGGAAGTAGATATCATCTCCCTGTTCACAGAAGAGATCACTTTGGTTTAAGTCTTTTGTTCTTACTGCTGGTTTCAAAAACTTGTCATTAAATATCCTCTGCAGTTTAGTTGAAGTGCTTCTCACCCCTTAATCAAGATCATCAAAAGTTATTCAAAAACTCATGCGAAGTCTTCCTAAAATTAATAACATAAACTTAGTCTTAGGCACCTAATTTTTAGACTCTTAAAGCAGAAGAATCCTTAATCAGGAATTGTTCATAACGAAAGTAGTTTCAGTGACAGCATTTCTCCTTCCAACATTATGCATTGATTTGGTGTTTCCACAGGAGCTTTCCAGAATCCAATTTGATAGCCTATCTACTCAGTCTTCTTTTCAACATGATTGTGTTGCTTGATACCTCACTACCCAGATCTTGATTCACAGTAGGCAATGTCATCACCAAAAAAGATTAGGGGGGAAAATGCCATAAGAAGAACCAATTCGTTGCTAGGTGGAACAATTTTTTTATGAGGATGGGAGGTAGAGAATAAATAATGGGTAACTCAAATCCATTTAACATTTTTGTATCACTGGTTGAAAAATATTGTGGTGGAGTAAAGCTCTTCAGAAGCTTTCTGCCTCATCCATTTGAAGATGTTGATGACCAGTGCTTATAATCACAGCATTACTTCCAAATGACTGCTGGATGGCCATATTATGATATTTTAGTCAAGCAGCTGTGATACTGAATTACCAAAGCAAAGTAAAATCATTGAAGTTTAGTATAATGGGAAGTAAAATTATAGTTCTTTGTTTACATCCATCTGGGATTTATTATTCACCAAAATGAGATAAGAGTTAGTGTTCCTCATTTGTATAAGAAAATGTCAGCTATTGCTGGTTATGGAAATTCTGTTTTTATTTTAGCCAAGAAGTCACACCAGAAATTGACCCATTGAATAAGAGGTTGACAAGACTTCTGGAGTGTTAGGGAAATGATTTCGGGTTGACATGTAAAAAACAAATTGACAGCTGAACCAGCAGTCCATCAATGGTGGGACTGAAGTACAAGGTTTAATATGCTCAAGACAGCATACATCTTCCAGGAGGCAAGCAGCTGCATTTTATACCAGCTGGAGCCTTTGTATTGTTTTGTTGTTCAGATTGAGATACAATGAGCTATGCTAATTGAATAGATGGTGTTACAGCCTCTAATTAAAATTCCCCAGGACACTAAACTAACAGAGATTAAATTTGTACATGAAAAATACCAATCTCACCATACCATTGTATTTGAGATGGGTTTTTTTCTTCAGGAATATGAGGTCGAGATAGGTTCTCCTTCCCCTCTACTCTGCCCTGGTGAGATCATATCTGGAATATTGTGTCCAGTTCTGGGCCCCTTAGTTCCAGAGGGACAGGGAACTGCTGGAGAGAGTCCAGCGCAGGGCAACAAAGATGATTAAGGGAGTGGAGCATCTCCCCTTATGAGGAAAGGCTGAGGGAGCTGTGTCTCTTTAGTTTGGAGGAAACTGAGGGGTGACCTCATTAATATTTACAAATGTACAAAGGGTGAGTGTCATGAGGATGGAGCCAGGCTCTTCTCAGTGACAACCAATGGTAAAACATGGGGGTAATGGGTTCAAACTGAAACACAAGAGGTTCCACTTAAATCTGAGAAGAAACTTCTCAGTGAGGGTAACAGAGCACTGGAACAGGCTGCCCAGGGGGGTTGTGGACTTTCCTTCTCTGGAGACATTCAAAACCCACCTGGACATCTTCCTCTGTAACTTTATCTGGGTGTTCGTGCTTCAGCAGGGGGATTGGACTAGATGATCTTTTGAGGTCCCTTCCTATCCCTAACATTCTGTGATTCTATGTGAATCTTTTTTGATGTACTTCTAATAGCATTAGTCTTAATTTTTTACCTTTGGTTTGAATATGTTACGGTTAGTCCTTCCTCGGGCTTCTTCGGGAGTGGGAGATCACGAATGTTTGGAAGATGGGTTCAAGAAACCAGCTTCATTTATCGCGGAACTGTCCTCGCTTGGGGAAAGCCTGCACAAGTTTTTGTCAACACTCAGCCTGGGAGCTGAAGCTGGTTTCCAAGCCTTCACTGACACCGTGTGGCAGAAATAGGAATAGCAACCTGGTTGCTGAAAGCTCTTGGTTCTGGGAGAGGAAAATAAAAGCACCAGGGGTGACACGGAGTTGTGGGAGTCCAATTACTCAATAACCATTAGAAAAAAATAAGTGCTCTGTGTGAAAGCTGGCCTGCATGCTTTCATTTGCAGTAAATTCTTAACTGTAACTTCGAGACTTCTTATAAAATAAAAAATAAAAGACAGGAAATTATAAAATACACTGGGCAGGTAATTAGGTTGCAGTAGAGTCCTAGCAGTCAAGAAAACCATGCATAGTAGGAACAGGTTTCTCAGTTTAATTTCTCTCACTTTTTCCTCTTACCTTTTTTCTTTTTTTTTTTTTCTTTTTTCCTCCCCCCCTCCCCAAAAAAGAAATAAAATTCTGATCCTCTTTTCTTCAACACCTGTGTTACTACTATTCTTCTCACTTTCTTCCTCACTCCCATTTATATCTGGGAACATCAAAGGTTGCATTAAAGATTTGCATATAATGTCATATCAAGGTTTTATTCAGATCTGGTTTTACTGTTACATAGATTTTCAGCAGAGGTCTGTCTGAAGAGTGCAGTTTGGGCTGCTACATTGTGTCCTAACCGAACAGACATTCTGTTAACTCTCTGATGTCTCCCAAGGTTTTTAGAAGGCTGGTGCTGGCCTCATCTCTTGTTTTTATGATTTTTGAGTACTTTTTGGTAAAATACATTCCCAGTTGAGAATCTTTACTACCTTTTTCATCCTTGCTTCTCTTTTTGAAGCTGAGCAGAAAGCCACAACGCTCTGCTATTTCACTCTGGGTAGGCAGGTGGCATTTCCCATTCCCCTGAGTTTCCTTGCTCTAGCAGGTTTCTTTAGGGTCTATACAGGACCTGAGTGCCTCTGCTTCTCTATAGAGCTGCCTGAGATTCAACTGCATATTTAAAGGAGAGTGGGGAGTACATAAAATTATTTTTTCATAATACTTAACTAGTTGTATATGTTCAGTGGCATAGTCAAACTACTTTGCACAGCTATAAAACAATAGTTTTTGAACACAGGCTAGAGCATCTTTCTTGATCATCTGCAATATCACTGGAATATCAATTAAGCTGTTGTCCAAGACTACTGAAAAACCCCGTGCTGTAGCAGACTCAGAAAGACATGGAGTCTGAAACTAACTTTCTGTCATTTATACCATTCTGCCTTATTCAAATAAGTCATAGCAAATACTCACAGCTCAGTTTAGCCTTGCACTCAATGAAAACATTACCCGTGCTAGTGCAGGCTGAAAATAATACTGCAGCCAGCAGAGGGCAATGCGGGGAGGGGGGGGGAAGGATGGGGTGGGGAGTGGGGGGAACCTGGTTTTGGAATACTTGCGCCTCAGAAGCTTTTTTACACAAACTGTTTTTTTTGTATACAGTAATGGAAAAATTTCCTGGTATAATTAATTATTATGTTAGCACGTAAAAACACTAATTAAGATGATCTTGTGCTACGTACTGTATAAAGAATGGAAAATGGTCTGTGCTGCAAAGAAAGGATGAGGTCCAAAGAGGAAACACACAAGCATAAAGAGAAGTTTAAAGTAACATCTTGCACTTCTGTGCTTGTAAATTATTATTTTTTCCACCTTTCAGGTGCCTCTTGCCCGTGTATATTAGAATTCAAAGGAATTCAGAGCTACTTTTTGTACCTTGGCTTTCCTGCATACTGCTACTCTCTGAGTAGCACGGGGCATAGTCTTTTGTATTTCTCTGAGGAACAGCAGGTATTGGAGTTCACCTGAACTCCATCCATGTTAAGCCAGTGTGGTCTGGAAGGCTTAGTACAGAGCTGAGAATCAGGAGTCCATGTTTCTTATTTTGTGTCTGATTTACTGTATTGGCTTTAGCAACTTCTATTCTGCACTTCACTTTCCTTGCATCAGAAATGAAGATGGCTGAAAATGATGCACTTCTCTGAACTGAGTAGAATGCAGGACTGATGAAACTATCACATGAGAACAAAGTAGTCAAACTCTGAGCTTTTAAAATAACATTTTATTTAACCTTTGCCTGTTGATGAAACAAATTAAAAGTACAGAAAAATATTGCCACTTTAAAAACTTTGCTTAAGCACAAGAGAGGACCATACTTTCAATACGAACTGTACTCGAGAGAAAGAACAAGCCTGAAGTAAAAGCTCAAATCTTCAAGTTTTTAGTGTTAAAATTATTGAAAGTGAAATGGTGTTTGAAATTTGTTTCCCCAGGACTGCATTTCCAACTGTGAACAACATTCCAGAGGGGCAGCTATGTATTATCTTCTCTGTTAGGTGCTGCCTCTGCTTTGTCAGACTATAAGTTATAACTGTAGTAATCCCATGCACCAAGTGACAGTCATAAAGATCTGGATAATTATGTTGTAATTATGCCATGCTATAGAAAAAGTTACTTTAGTAGGTAACTTAAAGAACCCAAATGGGAAGCAAATACAATTAACATGATGTTTCCTTTAAACTTTCGGTTTGTAAGCCTTGCCTTTCAGGTGTCTGAGGCCACAGCTAAGAGAGCCTGAAATTCTGTATTCAGGAAGAAAACACTAGAAAAAATGGATACTGTGGGATATTCTCTCCAAAAACATCACAAGATCAATGAAGAGTTTTGCAGAGGGTTTTCCACTTGTGTTTACAAGACCATGATAGATATATAGCAAAGATTATATTCATACAAGCTATAGAATCTGGAACCATATCTGCAACACGCTAGTAGATACGAAGAACATCTTTTGTGTCACAACAGCAGTTTTAGTGAAATTTGGGAGCCTATATCCAAAAATGGTAGTTGATAAAATCACCTTCTTTTGGAGAAACTGGAGGCCACCTACCCTCTTGCCCCTCTCTTTGTCGTAAATTACCCCTAAACATCTAAACACAGCCCTCACAGAGAAGTGCTTCAGTCTCAGCTTCTGGTAGGGATCTCCTGGTAGCTCTAGTAGGGGTCTTGAATGAGTTTTCCACCGATTTTGATCATTGCATTCTGATCACAAAGACGCTATCTGGTCTGAAGAGTGTCCAGAGAACAGCAATGAGGATGGTCGCAGAGGTTCTAAAAATGACTGGGAGTAAAAGTTGAAGAGTTCTGAAGTTGTACAGTCTGAAAAGAAAACTAAGGATAGATCTAACAACTGTCTTTATGTATGTGGAGCATTGCTGCAGGGAAAAATTCTTCTTCATTTCTGCCTCTGTGCAGGAAAAAAAAAAAAAGTTATATAAATAACAGCAAAAGAAAAGTAGATTAGACTTTGCAAGATAGTTAGACATTGCAACACATTTTAAAGAGGCATGTTATCTTCAAATGTGACGTTTTAAAATGCAAATTTGCCAACAATGGTGTAGTGGTAGTCTTGCTGTCATTGTGTTAGTCTAAAGACTTAAAAAATAAAAGATTTGTGGAATGAAGTTATGTATTTTATTAGATCCACCAATACATCTGGAAAATGGATGCAAGCTTTCAGGCACACCCTCCTTCTTGGGATCTAAAGAAACATCTGAGTATTTTTTCCAGCTGTTTTAGCTAGTTTAGTAAGAGAATGGCTTAACTCTTACTGATTCAATTTTAGACTTAGACAAGCTCTTGAGGACCCCTTGTTAGCATTCTGTGATCTGTTTAATGTATCTAAATTAAGCATAGTGCTATATCCTGACAGATAAAGAAGACTCTGAAACTTCATCTGGATTTGCATGATAGATTAATTGTTGTTTGCAGAAGAACCTTTCATGTGCAGTGGGTTGTGCTGTTTTCTGAAGAGAAGTATTGTGGTGTTTCTGGAAAATTTTGTGTACCAGTTTTTAAAGAGCTTTTGATGACTGAATCTGAATCAAAAGCTATTGACTGCTACTATATCTCAGGGGTTTACTTCCAAAGTTATTGAAAAACTTACTTTTAGGATAGTTTTTCAGACTCAGTTTTGGCATTTTTAATGCATTGGTGTATGAATTTAGTGCAACTGTGTTAAAGAGCTGATTTGCCTCATTTCTAAAAACCTTTCAAATTGGAAAAAAAAAAGGAAAAGATACAGAACAAACTTTAAAGGCACATGGCACATCTTATAGGGTGTCTGCCACATGCAGCTTTTGAACACGATAACCATCATCAGAAATATATCACATTTAAAATGAGTAGCGCTTGATACTACAAAAATTGCCTTTATTTACTTACCTCACATCAGTTACCCAGACAACTGTTACAGATTCTCTGCAGATGCAATAGTTATATTATGTCCAGCAAATTATTTTATAAAGTGATTCTTGTCTTGGTGTGGAGTGCAAGATTCCACGTGGTAGCAATTGGAATTAGGCATCATGCTATCATAAGAAAAATATAAACTTTTACAAATGTACATGCGGATTGCCATAGACTAGAGCCAATGGATTAAAATAGACATGAGGAAAGTTGTGTGAATAGTCGGTGAAGATAAATTAGCAGAAAAATAAGCTGCTTTATATATCAGGTTATTTCTTGTGCTGTGGTCTGTGGAAAACTATTATTTGTGTACTAAGATTCTCTCTACATGTACTCTCTTGTTTCCACTCTGAAAGAAAGCACATGGTTCTTATGCTGAACTAAAAACTCAAATATTCCTTAATTCTGCAAAGCCAAATGTTTTTCTGTTTAAGTGTTCCCTAAGTCATGTCCATCTCTCTAACTTGTCTTTCCAAATTCAGTTTGCGTTGCAGTGTGGAAGAATCATCACATGCGGACAGTTACCAACTATTTCATAGTGAATCTTTCTCTGGCTGACATTCTGGTCACAATTACTTGTCTTCCAGCAACTTTAGTAGTGGACATCACAGAAACGTGGTTCTTTGGGCAGCCCCTCTGCAAAGTGATTCCCTACTTACAGGTATTATTTTACTGTGTTTGTGTACACATTACCCATTTCATGAAAAAGAGAAAGAACAATACTGTCTTCCTAATAGTGATAATCTGATGGAAGTCTATCCCTGCTGCTGGAATAGATATCACAGAGTACATTCTAAGAATTAAAGGACTGTTCCATTTGTGAATATGTTTACACTTACACAAATATTTATCTTGGTCCACCTGATTGTTAGACTTGGGCAATACACTTTCTGGAACATTTTTCTGATGCTCTTCACTTTTTGTTATATTTTTTAGTAATTCAGAAGGGATATAAAGCAATTAAAATATCCACAAATAGAATTACAGTCACTTACACTCTTCGTGTGTGGACCTAAACAGCTACACAAGTGTTCAGGACAGACAATCTGAACTTCTGAAGGGAGCTTGAGCTTTCAGATGTGTTTAGTGATTTACTTTGCATATTTTAGAAATAGTCAAAGCATCCTGGTTCACTGGGGGCTGATCAGATTTTCTGCCTTAAGCAATAATTGCCGCCACTCATTTACCAGTCAAGTTAATTAGTTAAGAGGTTGTTTGCATCAAAATTATTGACAAATACCTTTTCTAATAGCAGCTGGTTAGATGAACTGACTGGACATACTAGAATGACAAGTGCTTGGCCTTTCAGTCATTATAAATCAAAGGAATTAAGCAGAATTCTGAATCTATGCAGGTGATCAGCTCTGTGCCTCCAGCACAATTTATATTTTCAGCAGATACCTGTATGGCTGAAAAGTCGCATTGTCAAGGGCAATCTTCCTCCAGCAGGTATGTTCTCTACTTGATGCAATCAAAAACACATTTTTTTTCCAAGCCTCCACTTTAGTGGAAGAAAAACTGAAGAGAAAGTGAAATGATCACGTAGTATACAGAGTGGAAGGATAAAACCAAAGTGAGAGGTTATTTTCTATAGCAGGTAAAATTACTTAGTTTGCCTTAAGCTGATTGTTGTCGTCTTTTTTTTCATGAGACCTTAATTTCCATTGTTCCTGTGAAAACTGAAAAGTCGAAATGACAGTACTGGTATCCAAATATAACACAGAAAACAAACAAACAGAATTTTTCTACAAAGAAGAAAATATCTAATGAGTTGTCTATTATTTTTAAAGTAGTTTTTCAGATAAAGTTTTGCGAATTCTAAGTTACATAAATTTGCTCCTTCAGAATCTGAACCTTCTACACCTACTCAGCTTGGGTAACACCCTAATCTGTGAATTGTCCTGTTGATTCTAGTGAGACTATAGCAGATGAGGATATCTGTTGTAATTCTGTAATAATTGATTTTAAAGGGAGTATTTTTCTGGGAATATTTTTTATTTAGCAATTGCAGATCAAGGGCGGTTAGATATCGAAATAACTTTTAAAACTCTGGAAAAAATACAATAAATAAATGTTAAATCTCTGAAAAAAATCACATTTACATAATATTTCCTTTTCTTTAGACAGTTTCAGTCTCTGTGTCTGTACTAACACTCAGCTGCATAGCTTTGGATCGATGGTATGCAATTTGTCACCCTTTGATGTTTAAAAGCACAGCCAAGCGAGCAAGAAACAGCATTATAATTATCTGGATTGTGTCCTGCATCATAATGATTCCTCAGGCCATTGTTATGGAGTGCAGCAGTGTGTTCCCAGGATTAGCCAATAAAACTACCTTGTTCACAGTGTGTGATGAGCGCTGGGGAGGTGAGTGTGTCATTGACCATAAAGACTGAATTTGTACTGCTGTGAAGTAATAAAAATATCAGGTCATATTAATATGCAGTCAAGTTGAATAAACATATCACAAAATGTTCTTAATTACATAAGCTTTCCTAGAACTACCATTTTTCAAATACAGTGAAATCCTATTTTTGTTTCTATTGCTAAGACTTAAAGTCCATTTGAAACCAAGTTTAAACGAATGAGGCTGGCTTGTGCCTTGACCGTGTTAATGTTTCCCACAGGGTAGAAATGTTCCCACCCTTAAATGCTTATGCTTATATAATTTTGTGATCAATGGACATTGCAGACTTACAAAGACTTCAGTATTTAGCCTTAAGAAATAACTACAGGAGAAGTTCTGTTCACCTGTTATATTGCTTTTGCTAATTGCTGACATTTGACAAGTCTCTATAGATATCTCCTGGGACTTCAGTGCAAATTGGATGCCATTACAGAACCTACAGAGATATCATTGATATGGGGTAGTGAGTCAGTCTATGATTTGAAATTTGTCATGGACAAGATCATTTAAATAGCTTTGTAAATGTAGTCAGTTGCAAATGATGGGTAATTCTGCATTTCCAGATTAAATTTGAATCTAACTTGTTCTGTATTTGAGTGCAGCTATAAGAAGCCAAAAGGGTTGTCAGGGAGTAACTACTTTTTTTGTCTCTGCTCACAGCAAGTGGCGTTAGCCACCCGCCCCAGTGGTTGAGACTCAACTCTGGTGGGCCCTGGCATAACTCCAACACTAATAGAGTGTATGAGTTACGTGCTGTGACTCTCACACTAGATATAATGACCATCAGTAATACCATTATTCACACACAGGAAAATAAAGCCAAGTTTGCCAAAACGTATAACTAAAAGGTGCCTGTTTAATAGCCTCAAATCACACTAAAACACAATCACATTCTCTCCCAGAGCTATCTCTCTAGATGAAGATTCCAGTCCTGTGAACAATTAAGATAAAATACAACTGAATCACCTGTACTAAATTATCATGATAAATTAGCTTCAGCAGCTTGAACTTCTGAGGGCTCTTCTGTGGTCTGTTTTGGAAGTTCTTCCCCTGTTGATGGCCTCCACAGGGACACCAGGGTGTGAAGACACTGGCTGCCACATTCCCTGTTCTTTATTGCCTTCATTCCACTTAGTCCTCTGGGATAAGGCCAGGGGCAAAGGTGGCCGTCAGCTGGCTGGCACTCATTGGAGACAGAGATGTGCAGAAGGTTAGAGGAAGCCTCTCTTAAGCTATGAGTGCTGTGCTAGCTGTTTCACTGGAGACGACACATCTGCTCATTACTTCTAGAGTTCTTTCTTCATCTGTGAGCAATTTTGTACCCCAGTCTCCTGCTGGATGCTGCAGTGTTTATGTAACTACTTTCTTTCACAGCATTCACTCCTAGTACAATTTGTGTCCACTCATGTTGGCTGCATAACTAATTATCCATTCCTTCATCTCTTCAAGGTTAGATCTGCAGCAAAGACTTTTAGCCAATCCAGGAAATGAAAATCATGTAGTTAATTAATTAAGGAGTCAGGAGAGCATTTTGTCAGGGAAAAAATCTTAAAATTTCAGGAAAATGTTGTTTTTGAGCTGCAGAGTCCAAAGTAGACTTGGGACTATTTTAAAGAGTACCTTTCATTCAGTGCTGCAATGAATTAGTTGCAGCCCACAGATATGCCTGAGTTGAAGCACCCATTATACAAAAGAAAAAAAAAGCTCCCCCACATTTGCAAGGCTATACTCCTATGGAGTGTATTTGTCCAGAATGAAATCTATTGATTTCAGGTTATGCTATGAGCCTTCACTTGCATGTTTAGAGCAGTAGAAAGGGGTATAACAAAGGCAAGTACTTGTGCATAGAATTCAGTTCTTTTTGTGTGTGACTTTAGAAATGAAGTGCAGACACTACAACATGTTTTTTTAAAAATTCATATTCATTGTGAAATGAAAATAATTTTACATTAAAAAGAGTTAATATTTTCTGAAACAGGAAGCTTTAAATTCCACTGAAATATAACAGTCCTATTTTTATCCTGCTGCCTTTTTAATGTATTATTCTTCTAATGATAATGCCCCATCGTTGAAAGTTATTCTGCTGGTGCACTTCAGCTTATCCATAAAAAATAATCCTCTCCACTTTCTAATAATAGCTTATCATAGTAACTTGACAGAAGGACCTCTCTATGCATTGTTACAAATAGGCTGCTCAAATCATGGAATGACTTAGCAAATGTAGGGTTAATCACATATAAATGAGGATAAAATATAAAACATATATATATACTATAACATCCCTTTCAGACTATGGAGAATAGAGTGTCATTAGCTACCGATAATTCTTGTTCAACTGAAAATGTCTGAGGACACTGAACTGGGCCAAAGCATAGACGATGGAATTTTTCTACTGAAAACTAACATTGGACAATTTTAAGATTCAGCTGGACAGCGTGCTGGGCCATCCTGTCTTGATGATGCTCTTGCCAAGAAAGATTGGACCAGATGCTACTTGTGGTCTCTTCCAACCTGGTATTCTATGATTTTATGATTCTATGAAATCACAAGGGCCCCCAAACAGAAGAACAAAAGAATATGGATAACACAGCAGCAGTTTGAATAGACTGGTGAGCCTTGAGGCCAGAAGAAGAAACAAAAAGCTAATATTTTTGAAGAAAATAATCGCATTTTTATTGGATTTTGTTTTGCCTTTTTTGACTATGGGAATATCAAGGGTCAAATAAAGCTAATTAGGAGGATGTTGAAGGAAAAAGATATTAATGTTCCTACAAATAACCTATATTTTCAAAGAGAAAGTGGAGATGTAGATACTGCACACACTCAAGACACCCAAGCAAATCCTATAGGATAGCCAATTTAGAGGAAAAGGATTATATTTGGGTGCTTACTGCTTTGTGTAGAACTGCATTTAATTTATGCCATCTAAAATTAGGGTACATCTGATTAAATATTTGCAGAGCATCATGTACACCATATCTTCCAAGGATGTTAAATGGTGCATTGTCAAGTTTGGGACTGCAAAATAGGGGGTGCTTAATGATACTTTCCAAAGTGTTTTGTAAGTCTGTTCTAATTCTGGGAACTCAGGCCCGCTGAAACATGAGGTGCCATGAAGGACTAACAGGGAGCCATGTGCAAGAAAGTGTCAGAGATGCCAAAGCGGGAGACAGGACTGTACCCTACCCAGACTTGGGTCCAGCTGCTGAAATCCATACAAGTCTGATGAGTGTCTGGAGGGAAGGTCTGATCAACACCGTGACACTCGGGCTTCTTAATGGTGAACAAATAGTGGCCACCCTGACTAATAAGATTTCAAGCATACTGTTGGAGAGCTGCCAGTGACTGCAAATGGAGCAATAGTTCAGCCTAAAGTAGGGCTCAATTTCTTTTTAATTGCTTCTGGCATTCCCGACTATAAAATTCATTGCCAATTCTAGGCTGAGGGGTTTTCATTTCAAGTACTGTCTAATAACAATATTTTATTTGGGAAAGCAGAAGGATCCAACATGTGACCTATGCAGACTCACTTAAGGAGCCAGTGTTGGCCACAGTTCTATAATAGTCTGTAATTGCTATGTGCTGAATTTTATGATAAAGTGCCAAAATAAAAGAAACGTATATTAAAATGAATTCACCATGTGTCCAAGTCAGCTAAATATATTTTCTTAGAGCTGTTCACAAAAAGAATGTTAGCCAAAGTGTGTTAGCCAACCCCTTTGCAAATGATAAAAAGAATATGGAGATAATCCTTTCCCAAAACTGCATGGCTGAATGGAAACAAAGGGAAGACTTTGTGTTCTATTTCCTCTTAGACTACTCCTAAAATAGTATAAAAACATACTGTCTTAACTCTGGAAAACAAATATCTGGAAATTGCACTATTACATTAAGGTTTATACATCATATTTATCAAAGTATTCAGAATTTAAGGAAAAACTTGTGGGACTAAAATTATGCTTGGTGTTACTATGAATTGATAACACCAGCATAATATATCAGATTTGAAAATGTTAGTATTAGCTAACCGTAAGTCCTCTGACATATGACCATAGTTTGGAAAGGACCACGTTGTGTGGTCAAATTTGTCTGCTATGAGCACCTGCTTCCTAACATCCTTATTTATTAAGCTTTTTTTTTTTTTTTCTAAAATTATACTCTTTTAGCTGCATTGCTTCTTTATATTTGTAACTCCAAAACCTGATAGCTATCTTCTTGAGACCGGGGAGCCTGGGAACTCTATACTGATGCTCAACAAATTTGATAGTCTTGTTGTTTTTCACTACTCTTAGAGAAGCTGTTGAGAGTACCAAATTCTTTATGCACCAACGGCTTAAGGGGATATTTTCTTTGTGAGACATATCAAAACCTTTTGAGTCTGGGTTCTTTTCAGTTTGTACACATATGTATATATATACATGTATGTATATATATTTTTACACAAATATAGGGAAAAATCTGGCAAAACCCCAGAAACTGTAGTTTCAGTCTTTTACCTCCTTGCTTCATTGAACAACAGTCTGGGACTGGAACACAGTGCCAAGAAGGAAGGTTTAGGAAAGTTTAACAGTTGTTCAATAAACCCTGCAGCAGACAGAAGAATGCTTGTTGCAGCACACTGATCCTTTACCAGGTGGAGTAATTGTACTGTATGACTGGTGCTGAGTAGGAATGCTGATCTCATCCCAGTCCAATCCCCATGACCACCTGGTTGTTTTTTATCCATTTCCCTCTTTTCAGTAAAATGGTGTCCAGTGATGTGAAAATCATTAATTTATTCTTAAAGAGACGGTTACTCCAGCTAAGAATGATCTCCATCCCAAAGCCCATTAAGTGACCATAGAAGGCAAAGACACTTTACTCCTCTTCTGCTTGACAATAAGAGGTTCAGCAGTTGCAGTCAGGCAGCTGATTTATCACCAGGACCACAGACAGATTGATGCTTTCATTCAAGGAGCCTGGAACTCACCCACTTGATAAATTAACAGTATCCCAAACCAGCCCTTCCTCCTTCTTGCTGCTGTGATTGTCAAACAGCTTTAAAGCTTTTCTTTGGCTTGAGAAGCTAAACAGAGTCATGCTTTTTAGGGAAAAGTTCTACAAAGGGCTTTGCCCTGGGTGGAGGAGGGACAGGTTTCCTTTGATGTTTAGCAGCTGGCACTTTCCAGGTGGCTAAACTTCAAAGGCAAGTGTTAGGATCTTCCTCCAACCTGGTCCATCAGTTCTTTGTAGATAGCTAGGCTCATTTAATGTTTCACTTTACTTGGAATGCTAAATTGGAAGCCATAAACTCCAGATGGCCTTTTAAATATGTACTGTCCTTCTACCTGAAAGGGGCCTGGCTGCCTGCAGAGCATTGATGAGGCAGGTGGCACCTCCTTCTGAGCAGAAAGAATGTACTTTCAGCTCTGACCTCCCGTGATCCCAGTACGTCACATTACTCCAGTTTCTCCTTAATCTCTCCACCTGTGAGGCATGCATGTCAGTATTTCCCTTCCTGACAGGACTGCTGTGAGGTTGCATTTTTGTGCAATGTAAAAAAAATTCTGAGATTGTCAATCAACATACAAGCCAATTTATCACTATTAATACAAAACCTGCTCCAGATGGGACACTGACAAGAGTGTGTAAGCTGCAGCTGCTCAGTTAAGTGTTGGTAAACTGGTTTGCTACAGCATCTTAGAGCGAGTAAGTAGCCAAATGCTGCTTATCTGAATTTTTTGAACCCTGATCCATCGAAGCTGTCAAATGTTAATGGCAATGTCTGTATTTCCTTTGCTGGTGGTGACTGTGGGCTGCTAAGCTGTAATTGATACCAACATTTGGTATCACCAAACTATGTTTAATGTTACAAATGTGAAAGCATGTTTTCCAGGCACCTGCTGCACATTCTGTTATAATCTAATGATGAAGCTTATGATACAACATTCTTAGAAACACAATACACTCACAACACTTGTAAGATGTTTATCTCTAAGCAAGTAACATTCATAAATTGTCTTTTGAAAAAAAAAATACACAGAAAACTAGAACACAACAGTAGCAAAGTCATTCTTGTTGAAGTCAAAAATAATCTTGCAAATTTCCTAAGTTTAGAGCATTTTACTGAATTAATTCTACTTTTTTTTTCTTTTTTACTGTAGTTGTAATAATAAATCACTAGGTATACCTTGATGACACATTTATTTTGCCACCAAAAAGTAATTTAAGAAGTGTCTGTCTTTCCTCCCATTAGTATCCCGTGTGCTATAGTCCCATTTTCTGTTTAGAGGTGAGAGACTGTGCAATTTACTGAGGGAATTAATTGCAGAATTAAAACAGTTACACAACCTATTAAATATGTTAAAGGTAGGTTGAATAATTAATTAGCTTTTGTTAGATAGTGAAATGTTCTTTCACTGATTTAATAAAAGCAAAACAAGATTCTTAAGACTTCGTACCTCAAGTAGTAATGTAATATGAAAGCAATAGTGTGATGTAAGAGATGCTTGAGATAAAAGCATGTTATAATAGAAACAGAATATATGTAGAAATGATTAAAAATCCATCCTGACCATAGAATTATTAGATAGGTCTTCCATTATAACCTGTTACATTTGAAAAACATGTACATGAATATATTAATGATTTGGTTTAAAGTGATTATGAAATATATGTATATTTAAATGCACTTTTCCTAATTGAATTCTCTTTCCAGCTGAGGTTTACCCCAAAATGTATCACACATGCTTTTTTCTTGTGACATACATGGCACCACTGTGTCTTATGGTGTTGGCCTATTTGCAAATATTTCGAAAGCTGTGGTGTCGCCAGGTAAGTCACTTAAAACTAGCTCTGTTTGTTTGCCATTGTGACCGTGTGCAGATTCCTATGTACAACTTTCTTCTCTCAATGCTCCATGTTGCCACTTAGGACTTGGGATTTTATATCCAGCACTGTCACCAGGTTCAGTGATACTTCTGGTTTACAGCCACCTTGGATGGGAGGTTTGATGCATTAAAAAATGAATGCAGTCAGGTTCAATGTAACCCCCTTCTTGCTCAGGGCTATGAAATGCTTAGAGGGAGAGAAAGAGAAAAAAGGCAACAGGAAGTTTTATTATAGGGATAAGAAAGATCTCTATCACCATATCTGAAATGCTTACTGAAATACCTTAGGTGAACTTATTTATACTGCTGAAATCTCCTATAGCAGTCAAAATTGAGGACTGACCTTCACATTTTGTTATTAGTCTGTATAATTTTTTATTTTGATGTTTCATTCTGCAAAATCAGGTTCATAGCCAGTCTGATGTGAACAAAAGTCAGACTATTATAGAAAGTCCAATTGTCAGAACTGTGATTCTGGAATTGAAGCTGCCTGTTATCAGTAACATTTCATGTGAATTATTGACAAGTAATTGGCATGATTTCTAAGTGAATATCTGCTTTTTCAAGTTTCAAATTAAAAATACAGGAAAGAAAACAAAAATGCTAAATAAAAACCACAAGCAGCCAAGCACACAAAGAACATTTGAGTTAAAGTGGCAAAAATGATGTGAATTCTTTCAGAAACATTTTCCCCCCTCCAGTAATTTGAAGTAGTGTCAGCTGGTGAATAATTTTCTGGGTGCGAGCTGTCATCTGTCATGCATCAGTCTATGGTTCCCTCTGCTGTCTTCTGCTTTGTCTGGAATTTATCTGCTATGGGTTTAGTCCCCTGCCGTCCCCTACCCTGTCATTCTGTAAAGGACAATAAACTCATCCTGCTGAAAGCATGATGGAAGATATTCTCTCTCCTGTCCTTTAAAATGGCTCCAAGAATGGCTGACGTTTCCATGGGCATGAATCATTTCTCTCTCACCATTGTCTGATACCATCCAAAGTTGAGGCTGTCCTATCTGCCACGTCATGAGCATTTTCCATGCAGTTCAAATTGATCATCAGAGAAATCACAAGTAGATTTCTGAATTTAGATTTCTGAACATACATATGTTAAAAGCAAAAATCAAATCTTAGACTGACAAAACTTCTCTCTTGCAAATAGCTAAAATATAGGGAAAACCAAATCTGCTTTAAGGCATTTTGTTATCACTCATTCATCATAATAGCACTTGTTCTCACATCTAATCATACTAAGGTTGAACCAGAGTTGCTGTTGGTCTCACCATTTGTCTTTAAATTATCATTTTTGCATTTAATTTCTTATATTCATTAGATTAAATAACAAGACAGTTTGAAAGTAAAATGTAATCTTTATAATTTGAGGGGACTTTTCACCAGCACAAAGGCTTTGCTCAGTTAGTTTTGAAATTAAGTTTAGCCTAACATAGCTCTAAGATGCTCTGCATTGCTGAATCTGTCCTCTAGCACCCAATGACCTTATCATCATATTCCACCTTAACCTTCTCTTCTGTACTTTCTTTACAATCTACCTAGTGTGTCAAACTGTCCATTAATTAAGCAATTTCTTTTAACCTGCATGTGGCTTGAAAATGCTGGTTCGGATTCAGAGCAGAAGTTGAATGACTGGAAACCAGCCTGGTTTGGGGTGGAGGAGAGAGGTGTGGAATTTTTCCCCTATTGCATTAGCTAGCCCATTTCTTCTTCACAATGTTTCTTCTCCCTGTAGATCTTGCATGCTGTCACGGTTAAAGTGATCCTTTTTTTTTCAGTGGCAAAAAGAGAAATACTGCCACAGGCTTAGTGCTATCACTGATGTGAAATTACAGATGTCTCTTTTCCTAGCATAGATGATAGCGCTATGTATAAGAGACTGCACCAAGTGGACCACTGCACATCTATTATCAACTGTGATTTCGCTGCAGACATCAGGCATTTTTCTATGTGCAGCAGGTGTGCCATAGTCAGTCATATAGAGTGAATGAATGTAGTGTTCTAAATGTATTAGTTGATAATAGTTTCAATTAAGAAATCGTGTTGCTTGTCAGAACTTTGGTTAAATATAGTGATCTTATTGCAGGGTACAATGAGCCTTCCAGATATACATGACAGAAAAAAAAATCCAGCAAACAGTAGAAGCTCTCTATGCCTTACACTTTTTCTAAAGGTTCTTTTTTAAAATGGAGTGTGATGTGCCTGCAAATTTTCAGATGACTAAGACAGATTTACAAGCTATCCTTACTGTACTTTGTGCAACAGCTCTCAAAGTTACTGATTGTGCCTTTCAAGCAGATCTTTTGAGTGTGAGCTTTACACTCTTTGAATTAGTGATTCATCTTTGTAAAGACAAGAACAATCCTGCCACAAATACCAGGGATTTTGAGCAATTTATTTTAATTATTAGCAAGAAAGTAGTGACTAAGAAGGCTATATTCTCTTGCAGAGTTTAAGTTGATTAAAAATAACTTCTGAACAACTAAATAGGACTGAATGGACTTAGGATAAAAGTGTTGGTACATCATTTGTATTATCAAGTTCCATACCGTATGCTTTGATTTACTGATATCCAAATGCATTGACAGTAAAACCTACTCGTATTAATAACTAGGAACACTATTCATTTTTATTTTGGCAGCTGGAGTATACCCTTCCAATCTTTGCAAGTTATAATTATATTTGGAAACATTTTCTCTGGTTGTAAACCCCTTGATAATAATTTGAGGGGATAGAAAAAAAATACATAAGAAAATAGCTATGCAGTTTTCAGTACCCATATGGACACAGCTAGTGGGCTTTTAGTGAATTACATACAGATTTTCCACAATTATATCTATAACTGACTCATTACTGAAAAACAAATATACGCATCATGCTGGCATGTGTGTACTTGTACATATATAACATATGTGTGTGCTTACATAAATGTATATTTGCAAATGTTTCTGTATATCTGCACACTTCTGTGGTGTTATGCTCCTTAGATGGTACTAGTTCAGCTCTGCAAGTATACAGCTCTTCTTCATTTGTTGTTTTTGTTGTTTTGTATTGTGTGGTTTTCTTGTTGTTTGTTTTGGTTTTGTTTTCTGATAAAGTTCTTGCTGTATTATTGCTTATTGGTGTTACAGTAACAAAGCCCAGGGGTATGCCAGGTAAAAACTGGGGTAAAGACTGTTAAAATAGGGCTCTGTAGAAAGGTTCTCAATACAAACTCCTGAAGATTTATCAATTTAATATATAGTACAGTGAGGCTGTACATTGTATACAGTCCCTACCTTTTATCACCTCTTGCTATTGAAGACTGCTTAAATACCAAAAAAACCCTTCTACCTGCACAGATCGGTAAGCCATGTACAAAACCAGTTGTGTCTAACTTTCCTGTAGAAATAGCTGTTCACAATTGTGGTCCCAGGTACTGTTTCTCTCCCTCTAAATTGCATCTAGCTACCAAGAAACCTGGTCAAAGAATTCTTCAAGTGAACCTGTGGCCTGATCAGGAGGGAGAGGTTTGAGTTTCTCTGCTTCCATCTCCACTTTCTGATCAGTTCTTGCTACAAGTATGGTAATTCAGGATGACTGAAAAGAAAGGAAAACTTTATTCTTCCAAGTTAGAAGAACGGAATATCAAAGTACCCCTGATAAACCAAAATCAGAATCTTTGATAGTCAAGTATCTCAGTAGTGTGTGGCAAAGGCAGAACTACACCCCTCAAGTAAGAAGGGTTAAATTCCTTGCAACAAGACAGATGTGTCCAGGTATGAAACTAATACTGCAGATTTCAGCTAAATAAGTGGGAATCCTCAGTAGAAGTAAGTGCAAGGGTCTGGGGTTTTTTTGCTTCCTGTCTGTAGAAACATTAGTAAAAAATAAATGTTATAATGTATCCCTTGTTCTGCTTCGTTGATTTCCTGTTCATTACAACAGGACTTTGCCAAAATGTTTCAATAGCTGTAAATCAGGTTTGATGGTGCACAGAAATGCTGAGTTAAGGGCTTGTCTGTGCAAGGAAGTTGTTCACAAAAGAAAAAAAGAAAAAAAAACAACAACCACACAACCAAACAAAAACCACCAAAACAAATGAAACAGAAAAAAACAAACTATAAAAAACACAGCATAGTAGCTATTCTAGAACAAGTCTGCATATGCATGCTTTTATCTTAGAACAAGTATTTCTATTTTAGCTTACTATTTATGGAAATAAATATTCAAAACTTTAATTCCCTTCTGGTCAACTTGTTTAGATAAGCCCTGATTTTTAAATTGTTAAAATAAACAATATGAATTTTGCAGATACTTTTAAAAACACATCATTTTACACTCATGAGACTAGTCACCCTGCACACAATTCCTTTATGCATGAATAAAACTATATTTCTACCCAGAAGGTTTTCACAATGTATAGCACTTTAAACATTATAAATGTCATTGTAATAGAGCACTCTGAGAAAGTCCTTGCCACCTGTAGTCTTTCACATTTGGCAGCAAGCAGAAAATAATTTTGAAGCACTGAAGCAAATTTGCTTTATTTGACTTTGCTTATGTGCGAGCACAGAAAACAAACACTGAGATTTATTTTTTTTTAATACCAAGGTGCTATATCTACCCATTGCAAAGTGTCTTTGGCTAACCTAATTCTTGGCAATCTGCCATGATCCCTCTCTAATCATCACTGTATATACACTCACTTCGAAGAGCTTTGCAGGGAGATCTACATTTCAGCTGTGATTTCTCTAGATACTTTATTGTCATCTAGATTGCAAATTTGGCAGTTTTAGGGCACTTACATCTATGTAGGCTTTAAATCCTAGTCTTCCAATGCAGAAAAGCTGTTTAGTATCTTAAATTAGCAGCATATTAATGGGATAAACTGCTCTGCCATACAAGAAAACATTTAAGGTAGAACTTTACAGCAACATAATTGCAGCAGTAGGGTTGCTAAGTGTGATAGTCTGAAGACACAAGCAAGGTACAGTATGTGGGAAGTAAAGATATTTTTAATACATCAGTTGATACATTTGGATAAAACACAAATTTTTATTCAGTGCTTCAAGTGTGTCTGAAATCAGGTTTGTTTTTTGCAGATACATCAATTAATTTAATAGAAAACTTCTCCCTGCAAGCTTACATTTTGTATGTTAACATGTCTATTTTTCATACTATAGCAACCCACAGTGCTAGATTTTCAAAGTGCCCTTTATTTTGTCTTTTTTAGATCCCAGGAACTTCTTCTGTTGTTCAAAAAAAATGGAAGCCTCTGCAGTCCTCAGCACAGCCCCGAGGGCTGGGACAATCAACAAAGTCGAAGATTAGTGCTGTGGCAGCTGAAATAAAACAGATTCGTGCAAGAAGGAAAACAGCACGTATGCTAATGGTCGTCCTCCTGGTTTTTGCACTTTGCTATCTACCAATTAGCATCCTCAATGTCTTGAAAAGGTAAAGTTTATCCCAAAATGTAAACACTTGGTAAAGTTTTCTGTCTAAAAACAATTCTCTGCTGGGAGATTCCTCTTATTCTGGCAGATACTTTTGAAGGTTAAACTTACTTATTTCATGATAAAGAAATGGAAAATAAACATACAGTTTCAAGAAAAAAATGTATCTAACCTATGTGCAATATCAAAACTAAAGGCCAGATTCTGGAGCCCTTATCAGCATGCTCTTCCTCATGAAAGTGATCTAGCCTATCTTCTCATTAAAACCTGCAATTTACATGGGATTACAGCTTGTTTGCTGTAAATGCACCTGTGGAAGTGCAGTTACCTAAAGCAGCAACTGAAGATTAACAGGAGAGTGTTGTGTTGTGGCTTGGCCCCCAGGACTCTGAAATGCTGGATTCAAACCCAAGCTCCATCAGATACCCTTTTGAGACCTTAGATTAACCCTTCCATTTGCCTGTGAAGCTCTGTTTTACTTTTTTGCCTTTTTCTGTCCTGTTCATTTGATTCATAATTGTTTAGACTCTGTTTTTTCGTACAGTGCCTGACAAGTAAGGCTTTGATATAGTCAATATCTCTTGAGACCTCTGGAATACCAATAAATAATGGCATGTGGCAGAATATTTGAATATCCTAAAAAATGGCCAGCCGTTTGTTTGTGCTTGAGAAACATTTCAGGTTTTAAGGAATGTTTTCAAGATGGATATGAAAGCTTAAATACATCCTACTCAATTTTGAACACTTTCTTGAGGCTTAACTTAAGTACTTTTCATCCTCAGGCCCCTTGGAACGCAATGTGTAGAAGCAGATCTAACACCTGTTAACTTTGGTACTTAGCAGTAAAGTCATGCATGCGCATCATTGCAAAGTAAAATACTGATATGATAATAAACCACCAAGAAAGGAGCCTGGGGGATGGGGAGAGGACTTAATTAGCTCAAGAAATTGATAAGTGTTAAATCAGCTTTTCCATGATAGTGAAAATAGATCATCAGGGATAAAATGAGACTAGAAGTTGGCAAATCTTTTTATATGATTTCTAATTTTGCCATCTTTCAGGTTTGCTTTTCTTTTTCTGTAGGGTTTTTGGGATGTTTAATCATGCTGATGACAGAGAAACTGTATACGCCTGGTTCACATTCTCACACTGGCTTGTATATGCAAACAGTGCAGCCAATCCTATTATTTATAACTTCCTCAGTGGTAAGTTACAGTTACCCAGAATTCAAGTGTAATGTATAGTTTGAATGTAATGAGCCATAGCAAATAAGATTAATGACTGCGTAACATCAGCCCAGCTCCTCCAGTGGGAACTAGATCCTCTTCTTGGAACAAGTCACCTGATGTATCCCATTGCCTTCAGGCTATCTACCTATAACTAAACCAAACAGTGCCAGGGCCTGGGTCCAAGTGCTTGAATTTGACTGTCCATGCCATTAATTTGGTAGAGAAGTCCCTGATACGACTTTGGTCTGAAACAATTACCACTCCCCTGACACTGCCTGGGTAATGTCTGGGAGGTAGCAGAGGCCACGGGCTGCCCCCACTTGGCATTTTATGTGCGAGTACTGGGTTTTGGAGGCTGTGAGTCTTTAATAATACTTGTATGACCAGGCTGTGCCAACTAGGTTCAAGGCCGAGGACTCAATCAGAATGCTGTTTAATTACTAGTACAGATTTTTCTTGGTTTATATTTGTCTCATTTGGCTATGGACAGCAGAATCAGGACCTAAACTGGAGGTGTTACTGCTAAATACAGGGAGGCAAAAGTCTATTCATCCTCACTACACATTTTCCCACTGTACATTTTTTGGTAGCATTTAGTGTGAAGATGATCTGAACAATGTGCTCTGAGCCCAAATAGTGGACTAATGGGCTGTTGAACACTTTGAATCTTCTCTTAAAATGCATTCAAGATGAAATTCAAATTAGCCATTAGTTCATTTAAGACTGCTTATTCACTTGTTTTTGTTAGATATGTTATTAATCAACAGACTATCCACAACATGATTTCATAAATCATTCTACTTTGTCCATTCTGTCTAGCCAAGAATAATTTAGGTTTCATATCATCCTTCACATATCATCTTACAAAGGTTTTATTTTTTCCATCTTTCTCCAAGACATTGAAATTGTGATTTCCTGCTTCTGCATTAGAAGAACATCTGGGTGTTTTGGGTTAATTTTGGTTTAGGTAGCTGCTTTTTTTCTAATCTATAAAGTTTGAAACACGGTTTATAGTACAATTTTTTCATGAGTCTATCTTTGTGGTTGACAGGGAAATTTAGAGAAGAATTTAAAGCAGCATTTTCTTGTTGCATCTTTGGCATTCGCAGTCACCATGATGAACGGCTCACCAGAGGTCGTGCCAGTACAGAGAGTCGGAAATCCTTGACCACCCAGATCAGCAATTTTGATAACATTTCAAAACTTTCAGAACACGTTGTACTGAACAACATCAACACACTGCCAGCAAATGGTACTGCACCTGTTACCCATTGGTAGTATACTTGCCCCTATGTCTTTTGATGCTGTGGAAGTAAAATTTAATTGTGCATACAACAATATTTGAATCTGAGCACAATGCAATGAGAGAAAAGTGTTCACAATTAGGAACTGACTAAGAAAAAGAACTTAGAATAAATATTTTCCAGAATAAGCTACATATTTGGTTATATATTGATGTAGCAAAATTTCATCTCATTTATTTTAAAAGTTGAGTGGCTGTTGGGGAGGGAGTAAGGTAATAATATTTTATATAAATATTTTCTTTGTATTCCTACTTCCTTTAGAATCCTAGGTCTACATTTACATGAAAGCATGAAAATTCACCCTGAAGTTACAATGTGTTTATAAACACCTATATTCTACTCAGAGCTAATTCTCTGAAGTTGTGGTCTATTTTATACCAAATACTATAACAAAAATGGGGTATACAGATTGTACTACCTGAATGTCCTTGACTATTTCAAATTATCTGCTTACCATGCATTCTGGTGTGAGTTGGGCAGATCAAATAAGAAATTCACATTAGTTTCTTTTCTCACAATTTTGGTTCTTTTTTCTGTTGGGTGGGTTATTGTGTGTATTCAGGAACAGCTGGGAAGCCACTCTTGGTTTTTCTCCCATATAGATCGGTTGATAAAAAAAATGAACACAAACTGACATGAAAGACAGAAGTTGTTCAAGCTTTCCCAGTTCTGGGTGAATGCTGAATGATCATGCAATTCCCTTGCTTTGTGAAAAATGGCATATAGTTTATTATTTTATATTTATCATTACATTATATTAATATGTTATATCCCAGTGAGACTTTGCAAGGGACTGCTAGTACAGAATTCATCCATCCTCTCCTTGGGATATGAAAACTGGTTGTCTGGAAGTTATCTCAGACACTAGGACTACATAAGCTGCTTATTCATAATAGAGAAACTGGTATCTCCAAATACAGCTAATCTGTTTCTAAAATATATACCCCCAAAGAATTAAATAAATTATCTCTGAAGAAGCCTGTTCTTTTCACTTACTACAGAAGGTATGAATTAATCTTGCTCTTCTCCAGCAGTGTTGCCCTGTATAGCTCAAGCAAGATACAGATGTGAAATCCAGATGACAGTGTGGCTGTAGATGATGCTTTACTCTATACCTATTATTTGTCACCATTCTCTTCTCCCTGCCTTATGGCATTGGGGTGGACTAGATGATCTTTGTAAGTCTCTTCCAACCGAAACCATTCCATGATTCTGTGATTGACCTGTGCACAGGAAGCTGTGGTGCTCCGCTGGTCACAGTGCCATCTGGGTAAGGAACCACAGGACAATTTTCCAAATAGTGCATATTGAATAAGCAGTAGAAAACAGTGAAAATATTTAAAAGTAAGAAGATCAAGGTTTATGCATCAGAAAACCCCTTAGACTTCGGTCAGGAATTCTTCACTTAAAATTTGCAAGTGTAATTTGGAACATTTTCTGGCAGAACATAGACCATCGCCTACATAGTGTTCAGAGAATGACAATCACAGGGTGAGCCAGTCAACTACCTGCTACAAACAGTAAAATAATCTTAAAAGCTCTAATTTATCTTACAGGTATCCCAGCTACACTCAGCCCGTTGAAATCAGTAGAACTGCATCTCCACATACCAGGGATGAATATGACTTCAAATTTAGATGAAGCTGTGAGTGTTTCTGCAGAAGACACTGGCAACACAGAGAATGCAGAGTGGGACAAATTCATCCCTAGCATAACTAAACTTACCTCGATGGAGTTACAGCAAGGATGACTTTGGCTCAATACATGAAAGACCATCAGAGTATGGCACATGCTTCTATTTGTTACAGACTACAACTGGACAAAGGGATTCCTTCAAAATGACTGCCTCTCCTATTTCTTCTCAGTCTTACAGAAACCTTCTTACCTCAGAATGAGCTAAAGAACATGTCTTTACAAGTCTTTTTAAAGATAGGATTGTATCATACTTTGTAAATTCTGTAGATATTTATTTTTATATATTTTAGATGCTGTGGAATGTTCTAAAATGTAACATATAAAGAGCTCTAAGTATTTGAAAGAAGTCTTAAACATCATTTATTTATATCCTGTTTCTATAAATGAGTGAATTATTTACAAGGAATGCTTACTTATGCACTTACTTTGCACCTCTCTTTTTGCTAGTTCACTTTTAGTAATTCTCTGTTCATTATGGAACTTTTAGTTCAGACTGATCTGGGGAGAATCCAGCACAGACGTGCTGGATTTTTTCTAAGCACAGACGTGCTTCTAAGATGTGAACCCAAAGTGCTGCAAGTCACACGTTTTCATAAGATTACACTAAATAGCCAATTTTTTTTTTTCAGACTCGAGTGCCTAAAAAGTAAGTAATTAAAAACAAACTACATGATGCTCAAAGGTGCTATAAGTTCAAAATTCCTACTCAGGCCAATAGGAATAACAAGTGTCAGCACCCCTGAAGGACCAGATGTATTAACTATTTTGGCTCATTTTAGTGCATAATGTCTGCAAGTGTTGCTCTGGAAGATCTCTGAGGATCTTTAAAATAGAAAAAATTTGTTATCTTGCTTACTTTTATGATTTCTCTCTCAGCTGCCATTTAATACTAATGATACAAACAACAGATATACATGCCAAGAAAATGTTGACTTTTCAACAACTAAAATAAAATGTTTCTCTCTGGAAATTATAGAGGTGATATTATCTCATTGGACCAGTAGATCAGTTTCTCATCCTTTTCCATTTATGGGATAAGCTCCCTGGCCTGGGGCTTCATACCATGTGTTGCAATTTTTCTTCTTAAAGAACAAACATGATGCATCACTAGAGACTTAGGCTACTAGGGGAAAGTGGCCTCTTGGTTAGAAAGAGGCTGATCTATTAGAACCTGAGTTACAATCCCCCTGTGACATTATTCTTGCATCTCAATTTAGATTTTTCAAAAGAAAGGGTGACATGGGAGAAAATATTTAGTTTTCAGTAAAAAGCATTTGACGTATAAAGAAGATATTCTCACACATTCAAATGTTTCTGAAAAGCCAATTATTCATAGACAAGGTATTATTTGGTTAACTTATGTAAATATTTTTTTCTAGGTTTTACCTACTGTTGTGAGATGTACTGCCTACCAGGACAGCTATGGTTTTATCACTTTATGCTTTAGCCTTCCCCAACAATTGTTTTACTTGACATTGTTGCAATTACTCCTAGTTTACACTAGTGTAAAGTGAGAGAAAAAAAAATGCATTTGTTTGTATATTAAAGTTTTCTATTAAAAGAGAAAAAGGAGAATATTCTTTTTTTCTATTAAAAAAATAAAGATAAATACCTAAATGAAAAGGATGTTTAAATATCAAATAAAATCATAGGAATTCCTATATTCCTATGCATAAGCTTAACTTTTGAGTATAGCTATTATTTCATTGTTCTTTCAATAAATTGTTTTACTTTGTGTCTTCTAAGAAAATAAAAGCTTAATAGTTGTGGAAAGCATGTCAGGATTTGACTTCATAGATGTTGCAATTCCTTTGCCATTACAATCCTATTTTTGTTCTTCAGCCACAGAAAATGTAGTATTCTTAAACTGTATGGAACAAGATGTAATTTGAAAATATTTCTAATGTTTTGATATTAGTAAACAAAAAGTCAGAAAGTTTAAAACTAGTATAGTAATCTAGCTGCAAAATAATTATCAGTAGTAATTTTGTTGTGCCATAAAATGTTGCCTCAACCCACTGCTAAAAAAATGTCAATTATGACAGCATTTTGCAAACCTATACTTTCAGAAAATGTATTTTTAACTTTTTCTTGAAGAAACAGAGCAAGAATATAGAAAGTAAATGGTTATCTAAGAACACTTTGTCAGTATGAAAGGGGAGTATTTATACTTTTCAAATATAAAAGGTTTCAGGGTGTCTGTGGGAGAGGAGCAAAATTTAGGTGTGTTGCCCAGATCCCTGTGAGATGAATGGGGAGGGAAAGAGTGCAGTATTTCTAACACAGGCCAGCTAACAAAGAACTAAAATCACATTGTTAGCGATGCTCATGGAGAAACTGTAAGTAGCATTTTTCTAAAGGGGGGTTGCATACCATCTGCAAACACGATTTGACTTCTTTTTGCTGCTACCTTAATGACAGTGGGATAAATTGTGTTAGTTAATCTGAGGTGGGAACCTCACTAAGGATCATTGGCAGTTTTTGGCTCCTGCAAGCCTCTTGTGACATGTTAGAAATGGAGTTTCTGGCCTTAATTTTCTCTTTTGTAAGAGAAAATGTCTCTTTTGTTCTCTTTTCTTATTTTCACTTAGATCTCCATAATTAAAATATTCCAGCATTCCTAGGAATTTCTTTTAGCCATAATTTTAACAGTACTTTTTGTGTGGAGAATATAAATAAAAGATGAGACATTAATTGACAAATAATTCTGGGCTTTTCTCTGGCCAGATTTTTGTTGAGTAAATAGCATGTATTTCAGAAACAAGTGATATGATCAGAGCTTATCTAAGATTTGATAGCAAGTGTTAACCAATTCTTTCCAGAGAATATGGTTATCAAGCTAAAGACTGGTTAAATATAGTTATCAAGCTAAAGACTTCGTCATTTTGATGAAAAGATTTTTCATTAAAAAATGTCTGTGTTTTTTTAAATAAATATTTTTATGCAAATATTAAGATGTATTTCTTTAGGTTTACAAAATTTGAGAAATACATAGACATTTTCTTCTTTAGCTCAGGTATATTTTCAGGCACAATTTTATCAGAAAAACTTCATAGGCCTTTAGAAATCTGTTGGCTACCTGTGTAAAGTAGTGGCGAGGCTTTTGCCAGTTCTATGGCCTTTTACTCCAGAAAGATCCAAATATTTGGATACATTCAAAATTTTATCCAGCTGGATTTATTTCTGAATGAAAAAATCAATGGGAGTTTTCAGTAAATATAAATCCAATAATGAGCAGTGTCTATTAATGGATATAGAAATGGCTGTGAAAAGACAGGGCAAGATTTTAAGGGCAATATAACTTTTAACACCTTTTGCATATGACAGAAAATAAAGAATCTTACAAGAAACTTCTGGGCTTCTTATCTATCACAAAAGGTCAGGTGAGGAATGAGCATTTTTTATCCAGTCTATAAATCTTGAAAATTATCTGAAAGCTAAGCTTTAATTGGGTTTTGTTACCTCTAGCTGCTTTGGTATCCTAATATTTACACTAGCAACACAGGAGCATAGACATGGAGTTCTCATGCCATCATTTCTGCTTGGTCACAGTGTCATTAGACATAGAGTTTAAATCACAACAGATTTGTTCCTGCAGATACAAGTTATTGTGACACCATCATTGTGGTACTTTATCTCTGAACACATTTCACAGCCTTGGAGGTCTGATATCTGACCTCTTTCTCCTTTCTTGTTGCTGTAGTGATAAGGTTGTGCTCTGCAGTCACAATGACTGCAAGATAATTTCTCCCCGTCTCTACCTCGAGAAAGGCAAGTTTTTGCTTTTCTTCCGGACTGCATAGAAGGCACTATCTCTTTCCCTGATATTAGCAAGACTGATGGATGTCATTAACCTGGACAGTGCTTTATGGGAAGGAGAGTACACTAAATATTAGCTTAACTTAGCTCTTGCTGTAAGATGCATCACAACCTGCTGCCACATGTTCTAATGGATGAAGGACAAGGCAAATTTAGCCTTCCAACCTGAAATTTGTCTCACAGAGAAAATTATATTAATCTCCCATGCTATTCCTTTTCCCTGACAATAAGGTTTTTCTCTGGCTGTTGGATATATTGGATGAAAGAGTATTATATTTTATTTTATTTTATTTTATTTTATTTTATTTTATTGAATACACTTTCAAAAAAACCCACTGCAACTAGTCAGTAATGTTGGCATAAATGTTCTGAATAAACAATGTAATAAATTAACTAAGTTAAAATCCAAGTTACAAAAAAAAAAAAAAAATAGTTTAGAGGCGGGCAACAAGGCTGCTGAGGGGCCTGGAGCACAAGTCTGATGAGGAGCAGATGAGGGGACTGGGGCTGTTTAGCCTGGGGAAAAGGAGGCTGAGGGGAGACTTTATCACTGTCTATACCTTTAGAGGTTGTAGCATGGAGGGTGTTGGTCTCTTCTCCCAAGTAACAAGTGATAGGACAAGAGGAAATGGCATCAAGTTGCACCAGCGAAGGTTCATATTGGATATCAGGAAGAAGTTCTTCATGATTGCCTGGCATTGGAACAGGCTGCCCAGGGAAGTGGTGGAGTCACCATCCCTGGAGCTGTTTAAAAGATGTATAGATGATGTTCTTAGGGACATAGTTTAGTGCTAGATTTACGGTATGATTGGATGGAATGATCCTGAAGGTTTCTTCCAAGAAAAATGATTCTATGATTCTATGATTTTAAGACTGAATTTTCCTGAGCTAAACAAAATATATGCAAAGTCTGGATTTGCCTCAAGTTTTGCTTTGCCAATAGGGACAAGATTTCAACCGCTGTATCTCTATCTCTGCTAGCTGTACTGGAAGTTTCATGTTCTCTTTTTGTTTAAAGTATTCAAGAACAAACTCCAATTAAAATGTTCAGTATGGGATAGGCAATTTGTGAAAACAAGTCTCACAAATAGTGTGGAGAAATCAATAGGGATCTGTTCTTTCCTCCTGCTCCCAATGCAAAAGCAAAGAGCATCCAGTGAAGCCAGGAGTTGTGCAATTGTAGGATTTAAGGTTGATTTTTTTTTTAATTAAATACCCGAGTCAGCTGCTAACTTTTGTATACCAAATTCTTTTTTGATATATTTTAGTGAAACTCCTGAAGTTGGACCCACAGTTCAGTATTGGTCTAGATTATAAACTAGCTATTTGTTCTTCTGGTCTGATATCCAACATGCACCTCTCCCTCCTTAATAGATTGTGATCTTAAACATCTGAGAACAAAAGAAATTAATTTCTAGAATGCATGGGAAGTGCTAACAGAAGGTGATCAGACATAGCAACAGGCGTCTTCTGGAGATGTTACAGGCAGCACTTGCACTGTTAGTTTCTCCGGAAATCGAGTAGGAACTGAATGCAGAGAGGGTGACAGGTCTCCGGTAAGAACAGCGTCTCACCTCCACACGGTCCGCCTGAGCCATTACGGCAAATTGAGTAATGCCGGTAAAGGGTAGAGCAAAGACAGCAGAGGAAGGTCGCGGTGGTGCGAGGGGAAACTTCATCCGCTGCTCTGACGGAAGGAGGTGGGCAGAGAAAGGCACAATATTTACACCGGGAGGGGACAGACCTGCCCCCGCCCGCCCTCCCCCGACACCCCCCGTCCGCGCCGAGCGGCCGCGCTGCCGGAGGCGGGGCGGGCGGGGCGCTGTCCCCGCGGCGGGTGCTGAAGGGGCGGTACCGCACCGGCACCTGCCGCCCGGCGCCCCCCGCTCGGCGCGGAGCTGCAGCCGCCAGCGGCCATGGTCGCGCTCCTCTGCCTCGGTAAGTGCAGCGGGTGCGGGGAGGGAGGAACCCCCAGCCTTGCCAGGACCCTCGCCTCGCCCCGCGCCTCCTGGCCTCTCCACGGGGTCCTTTTACAGCTCCATCCCTAGCTCCTTCTCCTGGGGAACCACAAGTAGGGGGCCAGCAGATACTTGCTGGGGGTTCACACCAATGTCTGAGACCTGTGGCTTGGCCCAGACTTCTTCAGCCCGGCTGCGGGTAGTGTGTCTGAAAAGGGAGGTAAGTCAGGGTAGCAGGTTCAGCCCTGGTAAGAAGTTGAGACCCACAGGTGGGATGTCTTGTCTAAATGAAGAGCCACTTGTTTGGTAAGTGGCAAGTATTTAGTGCTGGCAGTGCTACACAGAGGGCTATTGACGTTTCCAATTGGGTTTGAATGGAGAAAAAGGGAAAACAGACAAAGCTGCTCCAGAGGGTAGAAAATATTATGTTGAGACAAGTATATTTAATTCCTTTTACTCTCCTTTTGCCCACGCTACATAATGTATACTGACATATATATTGTATGCTGATCTCTTTAACAACCCACTTCTCTAAACTCATATTCCACTGCTAAATACATTTTGTAGGTAGTTCTGCCCCTGGGTTTGTTAAAAAAGAAAAAAAAAAAAAAAAAAAAAAAAAGTTGTCCTTAATAATTGTTCAACTGTATTCAAACTATATTCACCTATGGTTTGTCTTTCTCCTTTGGAGACAGCTGTCTTGGTGCTCTTGCAGTTGGATAGAAACTGCAGCTTGGTTTCTCACTATTCATTATTATCTGCCAGATAATAATTGTGTGATATTGGAAATACACTGTGATCCTTTCGTTTCTCAGTTCCCAATCTGCAAAGTAAAGGTGCTAAAATGTCCTTTCCCCCCCTTTTTTCACTTTAGACACCAAATTCTTCAGAACAGTGAATTTTACACCTACCCAGTGAATCAACAGACACTTAGACAAAAATAGAGACACCTGTAGAAATATACATTTATTTGTCTTTGTATCAAAATGATTGCCTCTAAAGGTTTTAGCTACAAGCTAGCTCTTAGATGCTCCTGAACTCTTCTAAGTAGAAAAAAGTGTCTGAGTATTCCAAACATTAGAGTAAATAACTAAAATGAACAACTAAAGTAAAAACTGTTCATTTAAGCAATTGTAAAAGCTACAGTGCACTGGATTCTAGATTCATATAGGACAGTTGTTTCATGTAGGCTTGTCACAGTATGACCTCTGTGTCCTGCTGAGGAAACAAAAGATCCATCCATAATATGTCATTAGCCTTTCTTAGACTGAATTAGCTTCAATCATAGATTATGCCACTGTGCTCTTTTTTAAAATAAATAAATAAATAAATAAATAAATAAATAAACAAAATAAAAAATAAAACTCCTCCTTTTTGTTGGCACAGTTTCCAGGTGGGTTTGAAATAAACACATAGCGAAACAATCCTAACAAACGAGCAGGAACTGCTAATCGGCTGCTCAGTCCTACTTTGACTATTCATTTTCAGCCACTGGTTCTGAAAAGCTGTCTTAACAGTAGGGGCACAACACAGTGTTTTTGTGCTGCAGTTCCTAATCAGATGTGTGATGTACTTACAAACCAGGTAAACAATCATCCAGCAAAATACGCTTTCTTAAAAAACTTCCTGGGTTTATAATTTTGTATTGTTTTCTATATACAGTCAGATTCACCTGTAAAGTATTTGGCAACTTATTTTTTCCTCTGTCATCTGAATAAATAGACAGTAATTTCACAATTAGAGAGAACTTTTGGAGACAGTACAAGGAATAATATCTTTATATAATGAAACAAAATTGTCACTTTGGATGGGCCAGCTGCACATTCCTCAATGTCAAGTGGCACAAACCATTTCTATCGTTCAGTCTCCCAGGCTGACTGACAGAAGTAGCCTAAAAAGGTGCTTCAGGCTGGAAAACACTGATCTTGCAACCCGCCGTGCACAGATCAGAGAACTGGCAGGAATAAGCACAATTGGGGAAGGATTAGCACCAGCTATGGTAAACCCATGTGACCTCTTATGTGTCTGTGAGGCACATTAGATGCTATTGCACCTGCCAGTTATAAAGTATTGAATGTTGATTCTTCTTTAATGACATGTCTTCAGAAAGTACTCCCCATGGCAGCACTATTATATCACAGATAAGCATAATTTCCAGAAGGGATGGCATCACCTCTAAACAATAGTGGCTCTTTAGGATTATTGAAAGCAATATTTGATATTTGATATTGTCCCTGCTCATTGCAGAGGGGTGGGACTAGATGACCTTTGAAGGTCCCTTCCAACCCAAACTATTTTATGATTTCTTATTTCTTAAATATATAATCGGAAACATTTAATTTCTGTGGATGGGATCTTGAGAAGTCCCGAGGGAGTATTTCATGCCTCTTGCAGATTGTGTTTAAGGAATTAAACAGTGATGGAAATTCCTCAGATTCCACACGAACTTGCCTGAAAAAAGGACTTGGTCTGGGAGATGCTGTGTTCTTCAATACCTAAGGAAAACATGCCCATCAGGTGTTCACCAGCTAGTTTGCTAAGGCCTGAAATCAGTGTCTGAAACATAATCTAATAGAAAATTAAGACACATGGTTACAAATTAGAGGTTGTGTTACCATGGGAATGTTGATCAAAGAGCTAAACCCCAACTGATTTGTCTTTTCTTAGCAATGCAATTTAATTTTCTACTGATAAGCCAGAGGTGGTGCTGATTTAAAATTCTTTACCCTGAAACCTCTATATCAGTCTTCAGTTTCAGGACTTTTTCATGCAGTTAAAATGACCTTTAAGTTCAATGCACTCAGGGAAGCAGAATAAGACATATATTGTGGGGTTGCTTTCAAGAAATGATGCCTCTGAAATAAAAACAAAGACGGTGAAGAGTCTTGTATTATGAAATATAATCTCATTTATTATATAACAGTTGTGTATCTATCAAAAGTCTTTCATATGGTCTATTCATAGGAATTCCTGTGTGATCTCTAGCTTGACAAAATTGCAGTCCTCTGAATTATATTGTTATAATCTAAATGAAAAAGGTCAGTACAATATCTGTTGTATTAGATAGTCATTATATTCTGTTTTACAGTGTTGTTCACGTACTTCACAAGTATCTCTACTGCCCAGACTGACTGTCTGCACTTGAGGGAGCAATGTGTAAATGCTGCAAATGGATGTGAAAGTGTCTGGAATATTGTTGAAGATGTCTGCAATATTTCAGGTAATTCTTTATGGTGTACACAGGTTTATTTTGAATTGCTGAATGGTTGCATATTCATAGGTTATCATAATATTGCTGCGGTAACTGAATTAACTCAGTGAGATTTCAAAGAGAAAATGACAACAGAGGACAGTCAACTTCTGAAATCCTTGACAGTGGCCAATATTCTTTTCTGTAACAGTCATACTGTCTCTTCAATGAGATGATAATGAAATTTCTGGACTATGAACAAAGTCAGTCTAAACCAACTCAGGAATTCTGAATTCAGCAGAAATTAGCTTTTGTGGGATCCTGCTAAACAAAGCCAGCATGCAGCTGGAAAAATGTTACAACCTTGCTTTCCATAATTTGGAGGAGTTTATCTGCCACCTCCTTGGAAGTTTTCAAGACCAGGCTGTATGGTGCTTTGGGCAACCTGATCTAGTGGAAGGTGTCCCTGTCCGTGGTATGGCACTTGGTACTACATGATCTTTAAAGCCCCTTCCAACCCAAAGTGTTCTATGATTGTATGGTCACACAGGATATGCAAAACAATGTAGTAGTTGCTTAGAGTAATTTTCAAGTATTGTATTAGAACAAGAAACAAATCAAATCAAGCATGCCTCAATGTAAGTTTTGCTGTAGGGAGACACCTCATATTTATTCAGTGAATAATGCATACGTGTCAGAGTGATTCACTTGCAGGGAGCGATGGTACAAAAAGTGCAGGTTACATTGTGACTAAGCCTCCTTGACCTGTTAAACAGATTCTCACATAAATGAAAGCAGAAAATCAGTCTTTGCCTCTTGCACTTCCAATACATGGTACATCATTTCCAAGTAAAGTGTTTTAAGTGGAGGAAGACCAGGTATTACAGGTTTGACCTGAAGCTCATCCTAATCTCTGTTGGTGTTCAGATGAAAATATTCCTTTCTCTGAAGGCCTATTATCTTCTTGGACAAATCTTGGGTGTCAGGCATCATCTCTTTATTTCTTTAAATCCCTCCAAGACTTTGCTGTTAAATGTTGAGTATTCACTCGCCATGTGCTGTGAATATGGAAGGAAGTAGAAGAGTGGCAGTACAATGTGGTAGTGTCATTAGAACAAGCTAGTAATGATGCCTTTGTTGACTGATAAATGTCGAGGCCCTTGATCTGTCAAGGATACATCAGTACTAGCAAATAGAATGGGCCAGTGACTGTTTTCTGGCCCTGAGTTCAACTGTCATGGGGCAGCATGTATCCATGCAACTAAACTGCCTTACCCCCATGCTGGCTGCAGAAAACTGCCTTTTTGGAGTGACTCCAGCTTCACAGTCTAGCTGGGTCATGTACCGTGCAAAAGTGGAGCAATATAGACACAGTCCCTTGCCATTAGCCTAGCTCATGCCTTGGTCCTGTTCAGAAATGCAGCCAAGGGTATTTAGGTACATGACTGCCATTTTTAGCAACTTAATTATTAATACATAAGGCAGGTTCTCTGTCACTGGGAACCAGAGGTATCTATATCTTCATGGCAACCTCCCTTCTCCTTATATTGACATTATTTGAACAAAACCAGCCATGTCCTGATGTCATAATCTGTTCTGAGCCTCAGCTACTGAAGAGTTGATAAACTGAATGTCCCTCTGTCTTGGTACAAGGACCCAGCCTCACGTTTGGCCTGTAATGCTGCCTGACTTCATCCTCAGTAGGCCATTGCTAGAATATTCCCCTGCAGCATGAGCTACCTCAATACCTTTGTCTGTCTGATTTGTTGTAGAGATTTGAATCAAGGTGTTCCAAGTCACAAGGCAGTATTTAAAATACTTAGAACAGAAAATTCTCAGAGGGGTCCTTCTTGGCATATCCTGTTCCAGAGATGTATCTGCTTTGTATAGAGTGGCTGAATACTTTCAAGAACAGACAGAGTAAATGAAAAATACATGATAAACTAATGGTTGCAACAGTCCCCAAAGGACCTGGGTTTCAGCTCATGTTCTACTGAGCTTTTAAATATTTTATGTGAAGTGGAACAGTTTCAAAAGAGAAGACTGATTTTTTTAAAAAAACTATCAGAATATGCAGTACTTTCAGGCTCAAGACAGTGACCTAAAGATGATCTCTCCAGAACCAAACCTCTTCCCTAAATCAGAAGTTGTTGAATCTGCTTCTCTGACATCATTCACAAAGGTATTCACACCAAGATTACTTGACATAAATATCAGGACTTGTACTCTAGCCTATTCTTTATTGTACCCTGCAACCAGATGAAGTGGACCAGCATGATGACCTCCGTGATCTCCCCTTTGAATTTGTTGCATTGTCCCATAATATGCAATTTCTCTCACTTTTTGTCCTATGTGCTTATTCACTGATAGTAATAGTATTTGTTACTGGGTCACAGAAACCTTCTGCAAATAGATTCTTCTTGTGATTGCTTGTTTGGTTTTGCATCTGTATATTTACTTAGGATAATAGACTTTGGCAAGGATTCTTCAGCATTGCAGGGCACTCATATGTTGTGTTAGGTCTAGGACAAATTGTTCTAAATGTGGTTTTTAGGTGCCATGACCCCAGATGGTGTAAACCTGCAGTCAGACAGCTGATGTTATCTGAGAGCCCACAGAAACAGCAACAGAAAATCTACCAGCAGTATTATAGAATCATAGAATCATTTCAGTTGGAAAAAGACCCTCAGGATCATCAAGTCCAACCATAACCTAACTCTATCACTAAACCATGTCCCTAAGAACTTTGTCTAAATGCCTTTTAAACATCTTCTGGGATGGTGACTCCTCCACTTCCCTGGGCAGCCTGTTCCAATGCCTGACAACCCTTTCCATGAATAGTTTTTTCCTAATATCTAGTCTAAACCTCCCCTGATACAACTTGAGGCCATTTTCTCTTGTCCTATCACTTGCTACTTGGGAGAAGAGACCAATACCCACCATGCTACAACCTCCAAAGGTAGTTGTAGACAGTGATAAGGTCTCCCCCAAGCTAAATAGCCCCAGTTCCCTCAACCGCTCCTCATTAGACTTGTGCTCCCAACTCCTCACCAGCTTCATTGCCCTCCTCTGCACTCTCTCTAGTACTTCAATGTCCTTTTCATGATGAGGGTTCCCAAACTGAACACAGTATTCAAGGTGGGGCCTCACCAGTGCTGAATACAATGGCACAATGACTTGCCAGGACTTTCCAGGACTTACCAGGACTTTTCTAGTCCTGCTGGCCACACTATTCCTGATAGAGCCAGAATGCTGTTGGCCTTTATGGCCACATGGGCACACTGTTTCCTCATGTTCTGCTGGCTGTCAGTCAACACTTGGCATTGTCGAACCTCATACAATTGACCTCAGCCCAATGATCCAGCTGGTCCAGATCCCTCTCTATGGCCTTCCTACCCTCCAGCAGATCAACACTCTTACCCAGTTTGGTGTCATCTGCAAGCTTACTAAGGGTACACTCAATCCCTTCATCCAGATCATTAATAAAAAGATTGTTAGTAAGATTAACATTATACTGTATGTCAAGACTACATGTGCAGGACTAAGCACTTGATGGATGAGATGTATAAGTGGAAAAGGTGCTGAACATGAGCATGCTAGTTGGAGGACATAAGCAATGAGGCAAATACTTCTTTTGCTAGTTTCTTTATGAAAAACTACAAATGAGAATTAAACTCAGATTCTGTGTAAGAGTCCAATAACTCAGTCCCTCAGTCTGTAACCTTCAAGTTAAATGTGTGTGTTATCAGGACCTTCATCTTTTGTTCTTCAGAGCACGTCTGGGGGCACTCTCCAGACTTCACCTAAGTCACTTCTTTCTCTGTTGAACTGTCCATCACTGCTTCACTACTACTACAACAACATTTTCAGAGTCTACCTTCATAGCCCTCTGAGTCCCAGCCTCCTTCTGTGCCAAGACATGGTGGGGAAAAAAAAAAAAAAATAAGGTAATAAGGTGGGGAGGGAAAATGTCCATGAGTCAGTTTCCTGATCAGGATGGAAAAGACTGAAATATCTTGATGGAAGCGGAAGTTTTCACAGTTCAAGAATAAAAATATAGCACCCTGGGGCAGAGTTAATGTTTTCTTCCAGTAGCTTTCAAATATTTGTGATTTGGTATGAAAGAACATACAAACTCACTGATATCTTGGCTGCTTCCAGGGGAAGGACATTCCTCAGTTTTCCATGTTTTGCAAGTAAGCAGGTGTGTGAGGAGTGGAATCAGGACAGCACTTAGATTGATATCAAGTTTGGTCAATGAAGTATTCATAGAATCATAGAATCATTTTGGTTGGAAAATACCTTTAAGATCTTTGAGTCCAACCATTAACATAACACTGCCAAGTCCACTTCTAAACCATGTCCCCAAGAACCTCATCTACACATACCACGAATGACATGCTCCATATAAAAGTGGGATGTTGCCAAGGACTACACTATTTCTTCGATGGCTGCCATTCATGAGGCGTCCCACTCCCATCCTTCTTCCCACTCCTGCTCCCATTACCTGATCCATGACTTCCCTACACCTGTTTGCGATATTCATGTTTTACTGGACTCACTGTATTCACAGTGTCCACCCCCTGGCATCCACTGCTGAGATCAAGCATTCCAGCAGCTAAATATTGCTCTATATAGCTTTATATATTTTATGATATTCACATTATTGTTCACTCTTTTTTTCTTATTATTCTATTAAATCTGTTTTCATTTCAACCCACTAGTCTTTCCTCCATTTCCTTTCCTTCCCCTGGGGAAGGAAAGGCAAGAGATAGCAGCTGTTTACTATTTAGACACCACCCAGGGTTAAACAATAACAATTATGTACATATAAATAAATCAGATAATGAACAATGGCTTCCAAGCGTTAGGTCAGAGAGCAATTTTTGTGAATGCCTTGGAAACATATGTATTAAGCTAAAATATATTACATAGAACTAATCATTGATAAAGCAACAATAATTGAAAACCAGCAATAAAATATTTTCTGCTGCTCATCACAGCTGAATCAACACAGTGTACAAACAAACCAACACTGATAATAAGGTATTTCTACCCAGCTTTCAGGAGTCCAGGCAAGGGAACCCCATAAATCTGATGTGCTTCCTGACCCTGTCCATGCCCGTTGAATGTTCATAACCCCACAAATTACCTCTCATCCTTGGTTCTCAGCTGCTGTGATTCAACACAATGTTCACAGTGTGTAGGGCCCCTCTGAACACATCCCCTGTACTTGACTCCTAACTTGCAGCTTGTTATTGCCATGAAGATAGACAAGCTAAGTGAGGCTGGAGTGGTTCATAAAATATACTGGCATTTGTGTTTCTTATTCTCCTATCTCTATTCCCCTCCACCCTTCAAGTGTCCAGAGGAACCTGAAGCAGACAGTCATAAATCTTGCAAATTAGTTAATTTCCACCCAAGCCACAGCTGATCTTTGTTGTTCTCTTTCTACCCCTGGAAATTGTCCTCCTGAAATTTTTGCCTGAAATACCTTTATTATCTGTTTTTCACCCACCTCCATGGACCCCATAGTTTCCATGTCATCACATACTTTCCACTCTATATTTATGGTCAGGGAGTGTGCTATGTCCATAACCTTTGGTAGCTCCTACTTAGATATCCTGAGATCCTTGGCTACTGGGAAAAGAAAGAAATGTGGGAGCTAAGAGTCAGGGTCATGCTCTACTTCTAAAAACACAGAAGACAAGCTGGACACAGGGTGGAAAGATACAGGCAAGCCTGGTCACCATGAACTCCCCCTTTGCTGATACAAAATATGAAGTGGGAGCAGAGTATGGGAGCTGTAGCTCTAGCTGGACTGCAACTTGTTCCTGTAGCAGTGTACATTTTAATACAGCCCCAAATCCTCCTTCATCAGCAACTGGAGTAAGGGCAACACAGATGCTGTATGAAAAAGGATTTTGGGGTGACAGGATGGGGATGAGCACTCTGAAACAGCTAATACTCATTCCTTCAGGCACAGGCAAAATGCACTCTCTTCTTGTTGGCCTTCACCTAGATTGCCTTCCACTGCTATTTGTGTCAACCATATATAAATGACATTAAAGCTCTGATCACATTAGAGCTTGCCTTTGGCAGCGGTGACACATGGCTGATAGCTTTTCAGTTTTACTAGAGTACACAATATCTGCTTCTCCATGCTTGTCACCGGGGAAGTAGCGAGGCAGGAAGCCAGACATCACCCCGTTGACAGGGAAGAGACAATAGCCTATGTCCTCAGTAGACTAAAACTGATCCTTGTACTGCACTGTGACCAGCCTGGATCTTGTGAACCACACACTCCTTAACCTACATATTGTGAGATACATAATATCCATGAAGCAAAGAGAGAAAATGTGCTGTTTTGAGGACCTGCATGCCTGTTTTGAGAAGGTAGACCATGGCTTTCACAAAATCAAACTCTATTAACATGGTATTAAACTACTTCTGATGTGTCTGTCTTAAGTATCTTGTAAGATTCATAGGCAATATTAAGTAAGGAAGTACTTTTAAAACTATTTAGTCTATAAAGTAGATGGTTGATTGATTTATCTTTGGACCACAAAGTACATGCTCTTTATTTTTGCTGCACATACAAAAAAAATATGATCTGACAGCCTGTGTGTGAGTCCTTGTCATTGAGTACAAGTGCACTTGCAAGCAACTAGCTTGAAATTGGGCCAGCAAACTAAGGCTCCTGCATGTTCTTTTTTATGTTAGATTCTCCCTTATTTTTATCATAAAGAAATTAAAGATCTGAATATTCTTGGACTGCTTTATATTTGTTGTCATTGCCAAACTTAGGGATTGAAGTTGTTCTCTAGGGTAGCAGTCCAATGGCATATCCAAATGGCTAGAGGCCATAGGCTCATGTCATCCTCATTTGAGTGAGGGATCTGAACCAGAGCAGACATCTCTCAGCGTTGGGTGAGCATCATCATCACCACAGGACTGGACCCGCACTCCTACGTCCCCTCTCTTACTCCGTTACGTGGCAGTACCTGAGCCTGCACTGTGAATTCCCATCTCTATACCTGGCACCTCATTTCTACACAGGGTGAAGACAAATGTCTCATTGTCTCAGTTCAGGATCTGCCCCTCGACTCCTGTGCACATTTTTGGTTTGGCCTCTGTACCTTCTCTATCTAGTATAAAATGTATAAATTTATGATTTTATGTACTTTGGAAATGAGAACAGAAACTGACATTCAGGCAATAGGTCAGACTGAATAAAAAAAGAAGGCAATATTGTACCTACAATTTTATTATATCACTCTGAATATGATTTAAAGATTGTAAATTGTGACAGGTTTTCAAGCAAAACAAGGTTCGAAACATCTATTCTTGGCAAAACATTATTTTTTGCTTCAATTGTTTTATGTAATCATATCCCTTAAGCATTCATAAACATTAACAACATTATAATTTTAATGTTGAGTTCTAGGTAATAGATGCAAGGCAGAAGACGCTATTGGATGTAATAGAATCATCCAGGTCCTGGCTGATGAATACCCAGAATTTAAAAACTGTCTCTGCACTGCAGATGATTTCTGTAGCATCACGACTTTGCTTGGTAAACAGTGCAGCATTAATAAAGGTAACTAAACAAAAAGTTCCAATTATGAAGAGCAAAAGGGAATACGTAACTTTGTAACACTCATTTTAACTGGATTGAAATTTCTTTGCATATTTCTCAAATCTGATAATTAGTTTTGTCTCTTCTATTATATTCACACAGCAACACACATACAAAAGCAATGTCATATCTGCTTCAAAATAAACAAAACCAATAAAATGTGTGTAAGAAATTCAAATGTTTCTAAAATGCTTGCTCAATCCAGTGGCAAGCAAGAGTGAAAATATAATGCATGTTGGTGGCTACTTATTGCCCAAGGAAGCTTGAGCACCACTGGATCTATGTTGTGTATAGAGAGCCACATCCAGCCACTTTGTGAATGGGGATGCGCAGTTAGGCGGTTGTGTCACACTGTGTTACAGGAGCATCTTTACTACATCTAGGAGAGGTTACGGGGTGTGGGGAAACACAGTTCCTGTCTTTGTAAAGCTGTACTTTATATGTAAAGTGCATCCTTTTTATAATTCTGTTGTAATCAATGGGCCCAGCTCCTTTAAATTTATTTTTTATTATCCTGAGAATTCTTTTCCCTTCAGAAAACCTATTTCTATAATTGAGAACTACTCCATGCATGAAAGGCTTGCAGTTTCTGTCTTCTGGAGTAATGACTAGCAAAGCTGACATAAGAAAGGTGAAATCAGCCAGTGAATGAGAGTCTGGAAAGTGAGCCCCAAGGTTGATTCCCAGTTCTGATCCATCACTACCTGATGACATCAGTCAGTGTACATTTATGGTAGGGGAATATAAAGCTTTATTGCAGAGGAAATAATAGCATCCTGATTCATTATTCCTTGCCTCAAACAAGAAGAGTGGGTTATCTAAAACCTGATGTTGATATCATTGGAATAGTTGCTTTTGCTTCTAACAAAACGAAGTAATTGTATATTTTTTGTTGATTGACATTACATTTCTCACCAGTGTAGCAAAACTTCTGCATGGAGTTATACTAGTATAGGTGATGATATCTTATGGTGTTCCTAGATACATTCAGGAGTAATTCTCCCTGTCTGTCTTAAATTATTATTTTAGGTAATGAATGAACCGGTCAGGAATTGCCATTCTCTCTTTACAAATTACGCAGTGAATTAAGATAATAATCCATGATATGTCCAATATGTAGGTAGTTAAAATTATGTGAGATTAATCCCTTTATACAGTAATTTTAGTGAGGGTTTCTCATATTACTGTCAGCAGCTGAATTGTTAAAGTAGACTGTATTACGTAGCTACCAGGACACAGTAAGCATGATGAAGATTCATTAGTTTGCAAGAATCTGAAATTATCATGCATTTAAATACATCTCAGAATGAAACTAGGACTTTCATTCATTTTGTTGCATTAAGACAATTATGCTTTTACTGAGTTTCTTTTGAGCTGAGCAGTGATGTTACCTGTTCCATTTGATTTATATCTCTGTTTATAACTAATTGTACAGAGTATTTGGAAACTTCCTCAAGATCAGATACTGGACTGAGTTTTAGGAAACACAGAAACCCTGAAGACCAAAGACACCCAGAAGAATTAGGAAATGACTGCAGTATTGCACAGCAACGCTGTCAGGAGGACCCTTACTGTTTTCTCATGTATAAGAGCTTCCAGCAAGCGTGCCAGGCTGACACTGCAAAATGCAGGTTCCCGATGGTCAACCAGGAGTGTTCATCAGCGTGGAAAGAACTGAGGAAAACAGTGCTGGGAGAGTGCAAGTGCCCAGAGCCACTTCAAATGAGATGCATTAAAATATGGAAGGGAATATTTAACAATCCTTGTTTACAATACTCTCAAGAGAATGTAGCTTCAGCAGCTACTGAAAATTATGATGATGGTGACAATGATGACGATGTTGATGATGAGACAAATCAGGACACTGACACAGGTTAGTGGTATTCCAGCAGTCTGAATGCTTTTGTATGTGACAGTAATGTGCACAGGTCTATGAAAAAGGTTTTCTTAATTATTTGCAGTTAAACATTGGCAACAGGATAGTTTTAAGAGGTTTATTTAGATGCAAATGAATAATCTGACAGTAAAATGATAGCCTGACTGCAAATACTGTCGTCCTTTACTGTGTTTATTTGATACAATCTGACCCAAATCAGTCCCTTTCAGTATGACACTATAACTAGAAACAATGTAAGACCAATAACAACGATTTCCTAATAGCAAGAATTGTCTGTTTGTCTTGACTTTAGAGCATAACAAGCAGTTAGTTGAGCTTGAAAACTGGGTGCACTGATGAACACATTAGGGCATCTGGCCTTTATTTATTCACAAGAAATCTGACTATACTCTGCTAAGCAGCTCTAAAAATTCTTTTTGAGCTCAGAGGATTTGTAATTATGTAGATAATTTTATCAGCAGCCACTGATAAACTGTGCTTTCACCCTGAAACTTATGAATATATGTAACAGTGATTTTAGAGTTTGTTAACAAGCTGACAGGTCCTATTCGGTCAAGCTATTTTTTTATTGTTGTTGATGTTTTGTTTGTTCATTTGTTTGTTTGTTTGGTTGGTTGGTTGTTTTTGTTTGTTTTTTGGTTGTTTGGTTGGGTGGTTGGCTGGTTTTCACTAATGGCACTATGCCAGCAACACAGCCAATACTTTAAAGTTAAAAACGAAGCTAAGACATGATTTATAACATGTCCATGTCCATATCTTTTTGTTCCAGACAACATTAGTAAGGAAGCAAGATTACAATGGCGTTTATCTTCTCTGTCCAAACAAGGTAAGTCTAAATTTACTTATGAATCCTAATAACTGGTTTTAGCTCTGGTTTTATCTGTTTTCAGATAGTGAACAATGTATCAGGAGATTAAAATGAATACATTTTATTCAATTTACTGAAGAGCAGGGAGTCAATGGATCCAACATATTTTCAGTCAAGCTATTGGGCAGATAAGAATCCAAAATGTCAGTTAACAGTACTGATCCTGTTAAATTTAGAGAGGCAAATCCTATCCCGTAAACATTTTAGGGTCAGAATTATCTAAATCTTTTTGGAAGGCTTCTAGCATAGGTTAGAAATACTTAAACTAGCTTCAAAAGCACAGAAATCACATTTTATTATCTTCTCTATCACTTATTATGTAGCCTAGCATAAGAGTGCATGCTGGAGATTTCAACAGCTTCGGGTAGCCACTAGTTCCCAGAAACTATCACGCTCTTTGACGAAACTTCCATCTTGCCAGTTTTCACTCACTGATTTGTCAGAGGCAGAAACTTGCAGGAGGGTTGTTTATGAGGGCCAAGCTGTTTAAGGGAGAAGTACGATGATCATACAATGGGCTTAAAAGAGGCAATGCTGGCAGAGATGAATCAGAAGTTTTGGAAGTCAAACTTGTTTCTAATGGGAATGTTGCAGGCAGGATGACTACTAGTCATCACTTGAAAAAGGTTTTCTTGTGATTTCATTTTAAAAACTCTTGTTCTTTTTAGCATACACAGCAAACAGAACCTGTTTGGATGTGAACAAGGAGTGTGTTGAAGATGAAGTATGTAACAAACAGTTGTCCCTGTACCTTAAGGTTTGCTCAGTAAATAAGAAGTGCAACATGGAAGAATGTCAAGCAGCCATAAGGTTCTTCTATCAAAACATGCCCTTTGAAGTTGCCCAAATGATGGCATTTTGTGATTGTATCCAGCCTGATGAATCCTGCTACAGAGCCAAAGAACTTCTTCATGGCAAGCCCTGTGCAGTTACTGCAGTTCCGCCCCCATCATGTCTGAATGTAATCCATGTGTGTAAAGAGAATGAATTGTGCAGGTAAGTAGAAGAAAGATTTTGTCCAGTAATGTGCTTTTGAATAATGATTTGATCAAACAATTTATATAAAATATATGCCATATAGCTCATCTACAATTTCTTTTCTCACTGTATCCACTGTATATCATCACTTTTGTTTGACATTTTCACAGATGTCTGCATCAACTGTGCTAACTGCACAAGTAATTCCACAAATATACTGAAAAGGTTAATTTTCAAAAAAGTCTGGAATCTAGTGTGGGCTTTTCTTCTCCCTGTTTCATGACACTTGACACAACTTCCTCTGAACAAACTATGCTGTTGCCTTTTTTCATTACCATTTTCTTCAGATAACACCTGCCAGTCTGCACCTTTGCCCTCTAGCAGTTTGCACAAATTGTGCAGCAGACCGGACAAAGTTTGTTTGGTTTAAGTAATTACCTCTTCCACTGTAGTCTGACCCTTTGTACCCAATGGCCGTACAGCCAACTTGGCCCATTCAGAAAATTGTCTTCTCATTCTTTTAATCTCAAGCATACTGATACTTGAAAAAAGCTGCCCTGAAACATGCGCAGACCACCAGACACATGAAGAATAACAGAGTTTTCAGATTTTATTTTATTTTAGAAAACACACAACAAGATCAACCCATGTTCGTAGTTCTACCTAATTGCCACCATTTGTAATGGTCAATGGGTTCACTTTGGTTTTCAGTGTAGTTGCCAGTTCCCTTGTGGATTAGACCTGAATTTTACCTTAAAGCTGTGCTCAAATTAACCATCAGTCAACAAACCAGGAGGTCAACAGATGCTTTCAGGTCTGTGCAGGCTCTTCAGATTGACGTCAGTGAGAATTGCCCCTTTTTGTGTCAAGAAGAATTGGGCTACAAACGTATGTCTGTGCATGTGCATGTGTACACATGTAATATCATAATGGAGACTTGCTGAATTACCCATTATTTTGGGACCATTAATGTTTCCTAGTACTGACAATAACTGGATGTAATTAGCAAAATTAGTTTGTGAATTGTGGCTAGCCATATCTATAAATCAGGAGGTGGATAAAAATAATTCCATTAGCACAGAGGTGGCATCTGCTTCAAAACCTTTGCTTGTGTAATGAAAATATTTACAATAATGTCCTGGCTGATGTTGTAACAGTCCATGTTTTTACATGTGACTTGCTTGTTACAGCCACGCAATATCAATAGTAAATTAATAACCTAATTTTATGATGAAGGAAACAATGTCTTAATAAGTAATGTACAATATACAACAACACTTTAGCTTTATCATCCCCTAACATTTAATATAATGATAGATTGGTTTCTAATTAATATCTACAGTATCTTGGTTAACTTTTAATAGATGTTTACTATTGTCATACATAGTGCATTAAAGGACATGTTTTTCTATCCTAAGAGCAAATAAACGGAAATAATTTGAGATTATTGAGCTAGGAAACAAGTTAATTATTCTCTTATCTCTGCTATCAATTAATCTTTAAGGTCAGATGAATTACTTCAAGTTTTCCCTGAGCTGTGGACATTTTGTATTTTGTTAGCATTTGGGGGAAGGAGGTGTTGGCATTGGATATGGATTGGATATAGATTACTTTATGTAAAATAAATTCAATAGTCCTCCTTCATTCACACTGCCCAACAAACTGATCCACTAGAATGGCACGTGTTTTGGTTTCATTGTGATGAGTAGACTAATTCCTCTATCTGCATTTCTTCTGTGAGGATCTGAGACAGTTGGTATTCATGCTGATTTTTGCTGGACCCTAGGAAAATCTCCATGGGCACTGATTAGAAGAGCACCTGCATCTATGAAGATGTCAAACACAAGTACAGTTGCTTTTTCTCAAAAAGTTCCTAAGTAAAAACAGGTTTTTCCACAAATTATGATTTTCCAGATTTCACTAAAACCAATTGGGTGCAAATCAGATTGGCATTTAGGCCAGCTATCATGGAATTTTGTGATTTTTAAAGCTTAAATGTTGCCTTGGGAATACACTGTCTTTTCATTGTGATCCTTAAATGACTTTCTGTGAAATCGCAGAGTTTTTAAACTGTCATAGAATCATAGAATCATTCTGGTTGGAAGAGAACCTATCATTGTATACTTCCCCCCCCCCCCCCGCCCCGCTTCCCACCAGGAAAAAATACACAGCTTTTCAGTCAAAGTGTTGGAGACATGTGACAAAAAAATGCTACGATGATGAAGCTTGTCTTGAAACTTTAATCAAGGATGACATGCCATGTTCTGCAAATGCTGATTGCAAAGCCGCCTTCATTAGCAACTGGGGCACGATGCTGCGTGTGGAGTGCACCTGCCAGAACTTACCTCACATGGAGCAGGCTTTGTGCAAGCTCTTCCATCACATGCTTCACAGCAAATCTTGCTTCAGTGAATTACGTGAGTAACACATAAAACTTTAAAGAAGAATTAGTTTTACAGAGTATTAAAATGCTGATTTACACTAAATGTTTACTTTGCTATGACTGATTTAAGCAAGATCCAAATAAAAATACAAATCACATGCACACTTTTTCCCTTGGTTTTGGGAAATATTTTATATGAGTAGTGAATCAATACAGTTGCCTACATGTCTCATTATATGAATATGTTGGAATAACAATAAAATAATAATTTCTAGAATCCATAACGTTATGCAGATTAAAAAAGTCCAAAGCCTTCCTTTCATTGGCTTAATGTTATATTTTAATACACTATTTTTACAAATAATATGACGTACTGCTTTTTCTTTCTTCTCTTCTTGGAGTCTAAATATTAGTATAGTTTATACACATTTAACAACAGACTTCATTCCACAGAAAACAACTTCAATGATTTCAATAGAACCTATCAAATAAAAAGCTGCTGTAAATGGAGGCTTCAAGTTTTGCCCTTCAGTAAAAACACTGAGGTTAACTCAGATTAAATGTAGGAACTTTCCCAAACCAGTAAATCCTTTCACGTGTAAATGATTACTTATTTTTGTTAAATATAAATGTCCTTGCCAAGTCTTTGTTTAAGAGGGATTTGTTAGTGCAATGAATGGCAATATGGGAGCAAATATTAATGTTTTAGTCTAAATCAGGAGTGTGCCTTCAAAGCAAATCCTGTGTTTGTCCCCGCTTATTGTCCTGTGGGTCACATCAAAATGGTAGTTCCACATCACAGGGTGGCTCCTGGACTCCTGCAGCCAAAAACTAAACCTGAAGGTTCATCTGCTGCCTCTGCAACACTTCAGCTACATCCAGGCATCTGGTCCATGGACCAGATCAAAGAGCAAAGTACCCACTTCACCTCACATCTTTGATCTATCACACCAGCTATCTTGCTATATAAATCCTCTTAGGATAAACTGCTTCCTAGTGCCTCATATCCTACACCAGCCATCTTCTGTATGTAATTAAATATGTTCTCAGCCTAGCTTGGGAGAGCTAAATACATATATAGATTTGAGAATACTGGCAGCGATTTTGCTGCTGAATGTTATTTATTTGTTTGCTTGTTTTATGGCTGCATTTAATGATCCAAATGAGCGATCACATCATTGCGTTAGTTATGCTTAGAGCTACAAAGAAAAAGATGACCCTCATATCAAAATAATTAAATAATTGTTCATGAGCTTTTGCCATTCCCTGAAGCAGTCGCAGGATAAAATATTGTTGTGGTTTATTTTTGGTTGGTTGCAGTTGTTGTTTTTTGGTTGGCTGTTTTTGGTTTGGTTTGGTTTGTTTTTTAATTGAGTTTGTTTGCTTGTTTGTTTGTTTTGTGGCTTTTGGTTGGTTGGTTTAGTTTGGTTTTGGGTTTTTTTGTTTTGCTTTGGTTGGTCGGTTTTTGGTGGTGGTGTTGTGTTGTTGTTTTGTTGTATTTTTGGTTTGGGTTTGTTTTTTTCTGATGGAAAATTCCCTAACCTAGGTGGGATTGAAGAACAGAAGCATGCTCACCTCTGTAGTGCAATGAATTCATGCTAACTAAACAAAAACTATTTGGGGATCCAAAGCTTCTGGCTGAGCAAAGGATTGGCATCTTCTCTACAGAATATTTGCAGAATCTTGTGAATCTTAACTTTTGTTTTTTCCTACCTAGCTGTGACGCAGCTAAACTGAAAAGAGAGATGATTATGAGCTTGATTGTAAGGCACAGTGTTAAATACCATTAGAACTGGTGTGAACAGACCCACAAGTGGTGTTTACACCATCCCATCTTCCTACTCTTGTATGGCACTGCCTTGCTACAAGTGTTTGCTTTTGGGGCTGTGCTTACAGGATTAAAGATTGCTGCAGACTGACTCAGTAAAAGGCAAGAACTGTGAGTAACTGGCTGCTATATGAGACAGAAGCACAGTGTGGATCAGTGCCAATGTCAGATAAGTGTCACAATGGAATAAGCAAAAATGTCAGGGACAGAAAGTAAAAAGTTATGTTTGTTATTCACTCATTCACTTTGTTCATCAACTATCGGTAAACAGTATTTTTAAATAGCTGCCTTTATAAATTCTTATCAAAACACCAAACAGCATTATTCACTGAAATTATTATTTTGAAATAGTATTTTGAATAGATATTTTGTTTCCAATATTCAGGTCAAATTTCCATTACGAAGAAAGATTTTCATTGGGTAAATACAGAAGTACCAGAAGAAAAGCTTTCTAGAGCACAGCTCCATTCTTCTTCAATTAATGGTGAGTCTGGGCAAGCCACTCCATAATTTTAATAGAAGTACTCTTGAAATTTCCCTTGTGTATGATAGGGAAGACTAAAGTTTGGGTCCCTTGGGTGGGTTCAGGCAAGCAAGCACTACCTGTTGGTCTCTTATTCAACAGAATGTGGAATAATCTCTCTACCTTTTTGGTTTAGTTTATATAACCACAAAATAAACATAATGACACTGAACCAACTTCTCTGATAAGTGGTTTTGAGATAGATGTCTCACAATCACTTTATTATAATTTGGGAAAATGAAGCTATTAAACCCACCAGAACCTGATTCTCCATACAATAATTAGAGAGTAGTAGTCATAATGTGTAATACAAATTATTAGCTTTGATGTCACACCTACTTCTCTCCTATCTCGACTTTTTGTGCCATAGTAGTTACAACAATGAAGCCACAGTAAGTGGTCTGAGAAGGGGTTTGTGTTACACTGCAACAGACTCCACCTTCTCATGCAACAGAAGGAGACGCAATTTCAGATCATCATATTCCAAGGGCTGAACAGCTATGTCTGTTTTTATTACCATGCATTTACAGTAAGCAATGAAGTGACATAAAGCTAAAGGATATTGAATTAATATACACATTCTCTCATGGTTTAAATAATATTAATTTTCTTTTTCCTTTTGAAAGACCCAATTACAGAGTGAGAACACTAAAGAGCTTAATGCACAAATATCGACTCTAATGAGAATGACCTGTTTTACCTTGAGAGGTACAGATTACAATACTTCAGACATTACTACAAATTAGTTCCCAGAACTGTCCATGGTGAACACCTTTAACAGTGAAAAAATAATTCAAACTATACATGCAATACAAAGTGAAGGGACTTCTGTGATCTCAATCCTTCCACTATTGTTGAAGTAGGCAACCTGGAAAGCATAAGATTAGATTCATGGGAATGGGATTCCTGAGATCTGTATGTGGATAATTAAACATTCAGGTGTAATTTTAGCATTAAAATTACTTAAGAATCATGCATGTCATCCAAGTGCTCTCTGTAGCCAAAGAAGAAAGTCAGGGACCCTCTTAGTAGTATTAATCGCCCTTTGTCAGGCTGCCTTTGCTGGAAGTGTTGGCTTCCATTTGCTAAGAACAGGGAGAGAATGAACCTCTAGTGGGAACCAGACTCTTGTGGTTAAATAATGCAAGTTACAATACAAGAAGTCCTGCTCTAAGTGGGAAAATGTAAAATATGAGATATTTCACCCTTGTGACTAGTTCTAACTGCAGACCCTTCAAGTGGGTAAAATGTATTATACATTTCTCTCAGAGATTCAGATAAATGTTTGCAAAAAGCAGCCTGCACCCTGTTAATTCTGTTCCCATTGAAGTCTGAATACTTTCCAAAAACCTGTCCTTGAACTCTTAACAGAATTTTGGATGGCCTTAGAAAAATAAAAAGAATGCTGACCAGCCTAAACCATACAATAAAATATTCCTTCTATTCGAGCTGTCTTGTACACTAGCTGGGAACTCCCTAAGATATAAATGTCTCATAGGAAGCCAGATTAAGGAGAAGAATCTGATTCAGAACATCTACCTGATGATAAAAACCATACTGCAAAATTTTTTCATAAATTCCACTGCCAAAAATCTAACACAGTATCCTAGATTCATACGCTAGTAAATGTGCATTACTGAGGTTGCAAAGGGAGTTATCATCTTTACAAAATATTTATCTTTACTGAAATCAAATCCCAAGAAGGATTCCAGGGTGCAGAGACAAAACAGTTAAGTTGTCAAATATGGCCTTGTGTGTGTGTGTGGAGATGTTTTAAGTTATTTGTTTCCTAGCTGTTTTCTGCTTAGAAATCAGAAGATACAATTTGCCCATATCTTGTCCCTGCATCAGAATCCCAGGAGTATCCTTTAGTTAGCATGTCATTGAAAGATACAAGGATGTCTTTCACCACTGTTCACTAATGATCATCTACAGATGAACACGCTCTGAAGAAACTCTGTATTTCTTCAGCATTTCTTAATTTAATAATTAAAAAAACATTTACTGTGCAAAAAACAGTAATATTTCTCCTTCCTATTCAGTGGCATTGCAAATAATTGGGTAAGATTAGTTTTAGTAAAAGGTGTCTTTCATAATAAATAATAAATCTAAACATATATAAACATATTCCTATATATTTGAAAAGAAATATAACCCTGTTCGGTTGGAAGAATACTATGACAGGTTTGGTGCGACAACAGGATTGTTTAAAAATCTTGACTGGATTTACAGTCATCCACATACCCCTGAGGGTACAGGACAATCCGGTTATCTGTGGTCTGTTATATCCCTGGTAACAAGATGTGATGTGGACAGAGTCTTAACCATATAAAAGTTAATGAGAGTTTTGCTGTGAGCTCAGATGGGGCCAGAATTTTATGTCATTTTGGAAAAAGGATCAAAAACTGCTAAATCAAACAAAAATTCTCCAAACCAAAAATGTTATTGCCTACCTCGTTATGCATTTTCAGCTTGGTTTTGACTTTATCTTATGCAAATTCTCTCAATGATTTTACAGATCCACATAATTTAAAAGATTGCTTCCCACACTTTAATTTGAAAAATGATTCATGTGTGAAGATAAGCATTTACTTTCATAAGCATAGAGCTTTGGAGCTAAAGCATTTTTTGGATGGAAGACAAAGCTAGAAATATGGAACTCTTATCCTGTTCTTGTGAGATATAAAAAATGGGGCTTGACCCAAAACGGTTGAAATTAATCTCATTTCATCTTAAATTGTAGAGTTACCACGTATTTCCTACTGAGGTGTTTTGCTGTGTTGAGAATATAGATAAACAAGTAATTGGCAGGGTTTATCTATAATTATACCAGCTGCTGTGGGAACTGAGATTAGTTCAGCTCCAGCAACTTTAATTTGTAAGATATGAAACATTGTCAATCTGATTGATTTATAAATGCAGAAAAAAGCTTGTGACAAGATGAGGATAGCCAAGAAACCTCTGAGCCCCAGCCAGAATTAGTCTGTGCAATGACCATTCACAGGCATTTCACTAGGTATACATAAGCAGGTAGACTTACACGAGAGTTTAATCCTACTAATTGTTCCAGCTGCTGAGCTATCCTCTACCAAACTTCTTCACTGGAAATGTCCATGTATCTACACAGACAGCTCCAGCTTCAGTGATCCATGCAGACACAGCCATTGTGTCCTTGAGATTTGCAGCCTGTCCTAGAAAGGACAAGACATGCATCATGCAGCTGAGATGGCCCTTCTGTAGACCTGTCCTGAGGCAAAGAGGTTCATGAGCTTCTCACCACAATAGGCCATGTCCACAGGACAGAGCAGCCCACCTAGTGTCTCACAACCCTTCCCGTTACAGTGGAAATGACTGCTGTCCACTTGTGTTGATTCAGTCTCTGCAGGACCGAGCTGAAAACAGCTTATTTTGTCCACCTCTTATTATAAGTCTTCAGACACTGCATGTGCCTTTATTTCTCCATGGTACATGTAGAAGCTTGTATAGTTTTCTCTATCTAGTCAGAGAACCCAAACTACATTTGCTGTTCTGCAGCTCAGCCAGTTGAGGTACTGAAACAGCTGTTTCTTAGAAGAGTAATGGCATAGGTGTGTTACATACACGACATGTTTTACCATTTCTGCCAAGAATAGGAAAGTACCCTAACTTTTAATCATGGTTTTAATTCTTGTGACAGATTTGTCTGCTCTTCAGTGAACTGTGAATGGGCACACAGCGTGAGCACTAAGGTTGTTTACAGATCCATAACTACAAATGTGCCCAATTTCAGTCAATGTATTTATTATTTGCTTAGAGCACTGTTTTTTTAAGCCTTAACTCATTGTTATTTAGATCTTGTTCAGATGATCAATACCATGTATACAGAGACCAAAACAAGATAATACAGCTGGTATGTCATACAGGAATTTAAATGTAGATTCTGGTACACAGAATTTGGGATAAACAGAGATAAAATTTCATATCTATACTTCTTAATGCCCCTAGTGCTATTTCACGTTTCAAGAACTGGTTGGATGTAGATTAATAGGGAAAATTTATATAAAATATTCCTTCAGATTTTTAAAGAAGAACAGAGTGTCTATCAAGAAACACACACCCCAATAACATTTTTAAGGGAAGATGAACAAGAAGGTTCAAGTAGTCAAACCACAAAGAATACATGAAGTGAAAAATTAGCTCTTCAGCCACAAGATTGTGCCCTCTCCTAGCCTTACCAATTCCCTTGCTCCTCAGAAGGCAGGATAAAATATATGGCTTCTAGCATGATCTCATCATTAACATCGTTCTTGTATTCCCCATAGAACTGAAAATGCTATAATCAACATCTTCTATCAGCAGTTACTTCACTAAAAACATAGCATTTTATAAAGTTTAGACAATAAGTAGAATATATTGATTTCATTTGATCATTTTGATATGGTTTCCCACAGCCTTCCCCTAGGGTAACTGATACTTTATGGTCTACACAAGTGGTCTCTATGGTGGGTGGGCTGACAAGCCATATCCAGAGAGTGGGGGTAAATGGCTCTTTTTCAAACTAGCAACCTGTCATGAGTGGGGTTCTCCAGGGATTGATACTGGTCCCAATGATGTTTAACATCTTCATAAGAGATCTGGAGGATGGGATCTAGTGTGTCCTGATAAAGTTTACTGTTGACACCAAACTGAGTAAGTGGACAGGAGGGAAAGCCACCCTGCAGGGTGACCTGGATAGCCTGGAAGAGTCGGCTACCAAGTACTTCATCAAGTTCAATAAGGACAAGTGTAAGGTCTTGCACCTGGGAAAACTTAATCCAGTATTGCAGCACAGGTTGGGATCTACCTGCCTGGGGAGTAGCTCTGTGGAAAGGGACCTGGGAGTCCTGGTGGACAACGGGCTCAATATGAGTGAGGAGTGTGTTGCTGTGGCAAAGAAAGCCAACAGATGCTGGGCTGCATTAACAAGGGCATCACCAGCAGAGACAAAGTCATTATCCCACTGTACTCAGTGCTCGTCAGGCCACAGCTGGAATACTGTGTTCGGTTTGGTGCCTGCTGTGCAAAAAAGATGTGAACAGACTGGGGAGGGTCTGAAGAAGGGCCACAAAGAGGATCAAAGGACTGGGAAGACGTTATATGAGGAAGGGCTGAAACAACTGGGCTTGTTCAACCTTGAGACAAGAAAGCTTAGGGGAGACCTCATCACCATGTTTAGTATTTAAAGGGTGGCTGCAAAGCTTTTCCTTTTTACATGGAAAAGGTGAGGGGTAATGGTTGCAAGTTGTTCCTGGAGAGATTCTTATTGGACACAAGAGGGAAATTTTTAATTTATGAGAACAATCAGCTATTGGAATAATCTTCCCAAGGAAGTGGTGGATTTCCCAACATTGAACGCTTAAGATTCAGCTGGACAGGGATGCTGGGTCATCTTGTCTAGACTGTGCTTTTGCTGAGACAGCTTGGACTAGGTGATCCCTGTGGTCCCTTCCAACCTAGTATTCTATGATTCTATGATTTCAGAGTGTTTTGTTTTATAAAAATGAAATATTTTTTCAACTTTTTAAAGGAGAATATTGCAATATTTTGGTAAAATTATATTAGTCCATTTTAACCATCCATAACTGTTGCTCCTAATAATTTTCCTAGTTTTGTGGTAAGTGATGTACTTTAAAAACTTCCATTTGCCTTAACTGTGTGAACCTCACTTTCCACTTAAAAAAGTAGGAAACTTTTACCCTTACATGTGCCCCTGCAGCTGTAGAAAGTTTTAAAAACTGAGTGTACAATAAAGATTCAAAACTGGAAAAAAAAAGAAAAAGCCTAAAAGTTATTATTTTCCTAAAACCCATCATCTTAAAGAAATGTTGTAACTTGCGAGGAGGTCGAACTGAGGATCTATTTTTTAACATACAATGTTAGCAGTCCTGCACTGATAACAAGAGCGACATCACCCCTCTTCAAAAATTCACCCCATTAAATGTTTTTCAGTAGCTTGCTGCATTAAGTGTAATCATGTTCATTCCATGCAACTTGTGATGGTTCAAACATTGCTTTCCTTTTTCTTTTACTGGAAAGCTTGACTTTCAGATAGCTTTTTGAGAAAAAAAATGAGTATCATCCTGCAATAAACACCAGGCAAGTCCAATGGCCTACTCAGTTCTTGCCCATTGCTTGCCTTGTTGTATAGGGGAATATATATCCACAGTCTCTTACTGGAGCTGCTCCAGTATCCATACTGCCTGTGTTTGTATTACACTATACGCTACATCTGTTGCTTATATATAGTGCATACAGAAATATGTCATTTAGAGTCTGTGTGTGCATAGACACAAACACACACAACATATAAAATCTGGTAACTGATTCAGGGAACAGAGTTTGACTTTCTCACAGCCCAGGTAAGTGGCCCAGTGATGGGGCCAGGACTCCATCTCTCAGTGAATGTTTCACTGACTACATAAAGTGGAGCAGCTTGGGAACAGCTAAAAGGCCCTCTGCATTTTAGTTTCTATATAAACAAAACTTACATAATTGTGTAAATGTGACAGAATCAAGGCAACAGGAAAGTAACAGAAAGCTCTCATGTTTTATGCTTGTGGCTCTGGATTTGAGTCCTCTCATCAAGTCGTCTAACCTCGCCATCCCAGGTTCAGGGCTTACATTACATTCTCAACTGAAACTTTTCCTTTAGAATATTTGATCAAAACTGACAGATTCATTTCTCCAGGAAAAATAAGTTTCTTCTCATTTGGAAAACCAAAGCTGAAACAACGCCCAGTTTTTCAAGAGTTGGAATTTTTAGCATATAAGCTGCCTAAGTGACTTTTTGGTGAGAAGCCGAAGAGGAAACTCCATGGGCACAGAGCCCAGAAACATGGTGTTAGATCCCATTTTACATTAATTTGATTCTAGATCAAGTATTATTGCACACTGCAATTATGGTAATACGTGAAAAAATAAAAGAGGTCTAGCAGGTAAGTAAGAGCCAGGTCTCCTCTGATACACAGAATAAAATTAATACCTTAAAATCAATGGGGATAATACTCCAAAACACAAATCAGAGTAACAAGTTATTCCCCTGGAGAAGAGTAAAAGGTAGCTCTACACATATGAAGTGCTATTGGAGCTGGAATTTACAAAAAGGAGTCTGAAAATGATTTTGCATCAACTGCTAAAGGAAGAGTAATTCCTACCATTGGCATACAATCAAGGTCTTTTTTCCTCCTTTTAATTATTAATGTCAGAATTGATAGCTAATTTAGCTTACACATGTATGCATTCCAATTCAGATCTGATTCTTATTACTGAAGAAGGAAATGTTTCATGTCTGCTTTCTGTTTTTTTACCTATAGGTGAAACAGTCTATGTTATTGCCTATTCCTCCTGCATAGTTCTCATCCTAGGAATAGTCCTGTTGACTCTCCTAAAGATCAGGTAATTTGATATGGATATTAATCATTGGTTCTAGGAAATTGGAAAAGCATAAAATAAAATGTTTTGACTTAGTTAAGAGGTTGGCACTATGATTGTCTTTAAAAACAGTCCAGCATGCCTCGGTGATGGAAAGAACTGACATTGCGGGTGTCAGCAGGAAGGAGTGAAATACGATGCGTATTTACAATGCCCTCCATTCATACAGAGATCCCAGGCTTCAGGAGGTTTCATTTCCTGTCCCATGGCAGGGGAAGGTGAAATCCGAATTCAAAAATTCTGCGAGGCTACCTTCCTAGCTCTGCAGCAGGCAGAGGTAATGCAGAAAGGAAATGAGAATATTCAGCATTATAACATATTTAGAAACTGAACTGTGAATGCTGCTATTGTAGTTAATATTCTTGCCAAATGCCATTTCTGTTGATAGGATTCTGTAAACATTCCCACACACACAGTATGAGAAACTGCCCATACACCAATGCTTGGTAAGAAAACAGAAATGTGCATTCACTTAGGCAAATGAACATGGCCTTTTCTTAAATGATACATTTTCTTGGACCAAATTAAATGGCCAGATTTCAAGACTTACACTGTCAGATGATAAGTAACAGAATATGATGTAGCAGGAGCTATATATAGTGAGAGGGATATTGAGTCAATTTTCATTATTAAATTCAGAGGCAGATCAAAGAGGAATCATGCAGAAAAATGCAAAAGTCAAGTCAAGGATATATGGGAACAGAGGCTTTCTCTTTACGTTTGCATTTACAGGAATATCAGCATATAAATAAAACTCAGATTTAAAGAATACAGGGGATGGAAGAAAGAACAGTACATTAATAACAGTGAAAGAAATTATTTTATACCACAGTGTTCATCATAAAAAGAGGGGAATTTTGCCACTGATTTCAATTAAGCCAAAGTTCAAACCAAAAGCTGTATAGTTTATTGCTAAATACATGCACATTCTTTGTTTTCAGAGCCTGCAGAGCAAAACATGAGTCAAGAAGTCCCTCGCCAGACCATTCTTCTGAAACATTTATGGTCCATTATAAAAGTAACAGATGAACTATGCTGTTGCTTAGGCCTTTTAAGGCTAGTCTTGAAAGCCAGTCTGTTGTACATATGCTATAATAAAATATATATTAGAAAACCTACTATAAATTATGGATTTTTGTAGCTGAGCATACAAAAGATTTTTATATTTATTAATGCATATTAAACCTTTCACAAGGTAAAAATCAATAGAACTGTACTCTCTTTCATTTGCATAGATTCACAGTTCTATCCTGAGCCGTATGTTTCCTACATTTTCAGATGCACAGGACAAAATGCTGTATGAGCATGAATCTGCTCAGCATTGGCAGTCTTTGCAACCCACTCTTCTGATCTGAACTCTGCCAGAAAAGGAAAAAAATCCACTCAGAAACATTGTAGAGAGCTGTTAAAAAGTACATATGTGATAGTTTTGTACACTAGGTTCCTAAGTACCTAATGCCATATTTATAAGGCCGCACTCACAAGGTAGGCTGTCCATAGTTTGATGGTGGAACACCTGGTGGGGTATGAGGAGATCAGGATTACAATCATTTTCAATATGAAACGGAGGTAAACTCTGAATGAGCTAATGCTTTGACTCCAGTATGCTGTTGCTGAAACTGGTTATTCTTTCTTCTCCTTCAAGAAGAAATAAGTGAGCCTTGCCAAATAAAATACAGTAATTTTAGAAAGCATTTTGTGGTCTGAATGCCCGGTGGAGAAAGTTGCTTGGGGCTGAAGTGCCTACTTCTTGAGAGAGAAGTTACAACCCGTCTCATCATCCGTTTTTCCCATTCATTGTCTCTAGGCAATATCCAAAATGCCTAATTCTCCCCATGCACTGTACTGGGAGTCATGGTCCCTAACACACCACTCTGGATTCCACTTTCTGGCCATGAGTTCTGGATTTCTCCCCATAGCTGTGTTGTTTCACTAGATTTAAGCTTCTATTTACTAGCAATTGTTTGTCTTTGTTATGTCTTTGTAACGATCTGGTTCTGGTCAGCACAAGACAACGGGCTGGCATTTCTTAGACAAGTGTTACCATAAGCAGCGAATGTATTGTCTCGTTGTGCTAGCATCTGATGTTTAATTTGAATCTTTTCTGAATTCCCACTAAATGTAAGTCACACAACAAATGGTGTTATCAGGAATGAAATACTGGTTCCACTGAATTCAGCTCCAGTTTTGACCATGACTGATGTAGATCTAGGGCTAGAAATCTATGATGTGATCAGAAGAGCAGGAATCTCTATTCTTCAAAGTGACTTTTGCTTCTGGCTTTGGTAGCTTGTGAAATGATTTAGGTGTGCAATTCTATTGAAGAGTTTTAGAAATTTTTAACAATTATTACAACATGCATTCTTTTTCTTTAGGATCTGCATAAAACCAGAAACTCCTTGTTTCGCAGTCAAATGCTATCTCTTTACTAAATCAGCCTATGGACAAAAATACAACAAAAAATTGGAAAGCTGATTAGTTTGTTAATCAAAACAATCTCTTTTATCAGTCCAGCCATTTGCAGTTTACCTCACACCATGTAGGTTTTTTGAAAGTAATATATTAGTATTCTTCATCTCAAAACTCTGAAGAGGAAAAAGTTCAAACTGAAAATACTCTTGAGCTGTTCTCACCTGTGTTGAATAAGAGCATTCCTTTATATAGGAAATATACATATGAAGTGAATGCCATGTTGGTTTTCAGTCTGACTTTAAAAAACAATGACGCAATGCTGAACCCACTGTGTCAAAAAATTTGAAGAGCTCCATTTCTATTCAGGTTAAACTAAACCTCAGTCATAAAGGCATCTCTTGTAACTTTCTGTCTTATAAACTTTTTGTTTTCTTTTAATCTTATATACAGTGGTTAGGAATTCTCCTCGTATATGTGTCTAGACACAAACATATGCTCACACATACACAAGTATGTAAAAAGTATTTGAACTGGAGGGTAAGTAAGACAACAAGATATTTAGTAGCTACTGTGTTGCTTCTGTAATTTTACGGGCTCTCTTCACTAGGGCTGACTTTAAAGCTTAACAGAAAAATACATTTCCTCCATTATACATGTAAAATGTATTCTTTTGATTTCCTAGTGACACTGTATTTTGTCAATTGTATCTAGGCATTAATTATTAAATAAAGGAATTTCTGCTGGGTTGATCTGTATTCAAGTGTTTCTGATTAGACTCTTCTAATTGCATCATGAACAGTTTTGTGATGAAAGAAGTAGCATCTTTGTAACAGCCTGATCATTAAAATCTTTTCCCTTGAAGTAAGACATCTGCACCGAATTTCCAGCTGAGGAAAATTAAGCCTCATTGACAATTTGGGATTCCCAGGACATGGACAATTTTGGGTAAGGAGCTAGGACATTGCAGAGTGAAGAAATGAAGACTAATTGGGCCAGAGGGAGAAAGCATAAATGTTGGCCCTCCAGCACTCTCATCTGAAAGGGGACATACTGGGTTCAAGTTTTTCTTTCAAGATTGTTTATGCAGTTTATATAAGGATTGATCCAAATTAACTGTATAAAGAGTTTTTGAGACAAGTGTGCAGGACTAGCTATTCCTCATGCAGTATTGAAGCTACAAGGCTGCAAAGTCCAAGTCTCCACCACTCCTGTCTTGCCACAATGAGTCCTGAATTCTTCAAAAGGAAGATTTTCCTCAGCCGTCTCACCTCTTTGTGAGGTGAGAGAATGGGCTGCTTGGAGAGACAGGTGTGGGCTCAACCTCATGAAGCTGTTGTGGGAATTGCAACCAGGTCCTCTGAGCTAGATGTCAGGTCAAGGTAGTAACAGAAGAGGGATGGAAGCAGCACCAACACCATCCCCAAGACGGCACTTTAAAAGAGTGAACACCATTCCGTTATCTAAAAAAAAAAACATTGTGGGTGCCTTTCCACCAGGGAAAATACCAACTGTTGGATTCAGGCTGGTGAAGGTAACTGAGCTCATGTTGAGGCACTTCAACAGTAGCATGGGGTAGGGAATTTTACTGTTGACTTTTCCAAGAAAGTTCCCTGATCAACACGCTGATGTTTCAGACCACACGCTGAAGTCATTCAGTCTCCCATGAAGCGTGTAGGGGGTCTTAGACATTATTTAAGGGGCACAGATTTCTACACTGCAGGGAAACATCTGAAGTTAGATAATGCCTCATTGAATTTTTCAACTCCTCCCTCCACTCCTGGCTGTAGCTTTTAATGTTTAGTTAATGGAGGAAAGAAGTGTTTCCCTAGTAACTTAGAAGAGATTTGTCAGCTATAAAAGCACACAGGGGCAACTGATAAAAAGGTAATCCTAAGAAAATGCACTCCAAATGGATTATGAGGTAACAAAGTCAACACAGGCGTACATGTCAGAGTGACAGCTTGTATTTGCTAATGCCGTATGTGTGAGCTGGTTAGTGAGAGCTGCTGAATCTGGCGTAATACATGAGCATATCAGTTTCAACAAACACTGAGACAGGTTTTATTTTGGCTTTAACACACATATTGCAAAATCACAAATGCATTAAACCAAGAGGGTACATGACAATTGCTTAACAAACGGATCATCTCTTTGACATCAGTTTCAAAGGACTAAGTTGACTTTGGCTGTAGTCCTTCTGCCTGCTGTGTTATTGCAGCAATGAACATCAACACTGCCTAAGAGCAGGACTGCAGAGAAAAATGATCTTCAAAAATATATCATAACAAAAGAAAAGCACTGACCAGCAAATCAAGAACTGGAAAGCAAGTGTCTTTCATTCACTTCTCCAGACTGATTCTTCTGTTTAGTCAGTTCTCTAGATATTTCACAATCAATAAAGAGAACTTAAGGCTGTCTGAAAAATCATAGACAAATTCAGTGGCAGAGAATACTCATCTTCAGGTATCACAGTGACTAAACAATATTTCTAACCCTTAAAAATAACTCAGTGAAAAAATAGGCAGATCTTATACATTCACACTAGCTCTTCAGACAAGTATTTTATTTCAACAGCAATGATCCCAAACACAGGAATTTTACCTTGCAGACTTGCAGTCTTTATTTTGTGACTCCTTATTACAATAATAAAAGTTTTGTGAACTCAAATGATGCTATTAAGAAAGGAAAATTAGGCAGAGCCTCTCTGGACTTATTCACAAGACCAGAATATTCATTTCTTCTTTCCATAAACTCTGATTACACATGAAAATGAAACATTAAAGTGCTGGTTCAGAGCCAAGTTGCCCTAATGCATAAAAGTTTGAACGACAAAGCAAGCTGCTACTGGAAGACAGTAGCACTATCCATGTATGGCATCCATGTCATTGCCATGTTATGAAAGGCACTGAAGAACAATTATGCTCATTACTAACAGAACTGATCAGCTTCTCCGAAGAGCACACCAGCTGTGCTGTTAGAAGAACATAGTATCTTGACAGGCCAAAGTGGACAGTATTCAACTTTCTAGCCATTGCCAACAACATGGGAAAAACTACTGTGGGAATATGAAAGAAAATTCCAGTGTCATGACATTGGTCAGCTGTTGAACCTTCACGGGTTCAGACCAGGGCACAGACCAAAGGCTGCCCTGGGAAATCCAGTGTACATTCTCCATTGCCCTGGCACAGGTGACTTTGATACATCGAGCAACAGAGGAAAGTCTCCAAGGTATAGAAGTAAATATCTAATTTGTTTCCAATAAGACTCAGAGCGGTCAGTCAATACATATTCCTTCTCTCCTTCTGCAGGCTCTCAGAGCTTTTAGTATTTACAGAGGACTATCAGCAAAACAGACAGGGAGACACTACGTCCCCATATTCCAACAGTGTGATCACAAGATTCAGCACTCTGACGCTTTTTCTTGATACCATTCAACAAACATACATATATATAATCTTTATAACAACACAGTAATAGGAACAGCTGCTCATGGAAGCCAAGCACCTGGATGCAAGCCTTCCGGAGTCAGAGGGTTACTTCAGGGTGAAGTGACAGCAGTGTCCTCAGTGAGGAACACTGAGAGGGACAAAAAGACGAAGCATGCCTAGTGGTGGGTCACTCTGACTATAAGCATAAAGATTTAGAAGTTTGGAAGCACTGGAGAGCAGCAACACCATCACACCACTTACAGTTCTTGCCATATGTTTGAATATGGCAGTCTCGACTGCTTTATTTTATGCTGAACTCAAAGTTGCCTGTGCGAGCAATGCATGCTCACGGCAGAGCTACTGAACTAGCCCTTGATCTTAAGGGCAATACAGGCCTATTCTGTGAAGTCAAAGATTAAGTGTTAAAATGCTCCACACAGTCAAAACTATACCAGCCCAGGAAAGCAGAGCAGCAGCACTTTACGTGCCTAACAGATTTTAGTAGCGAGAACATGAGATGTCTCAGGATTCTCAGTCACACTACAAGTAAAGAAGGATTTTGTGGGGATTGCTCACCTGGACCAACAGGCTTAAATTAATCCCAGGTGGCACTTTTGGCACATAAACATTCAGGTTTTTTTTAATCTGGCTCTACATTTCTTCCTCCCTTGTAACAATCCTGACAAACAATCTATTTGTCTGTGACCTCCACCCTGGATTACTATAATTCACTATGTGGTTGAAGCTGAACGTGAGGGTAAAGCACAGACTCCAGATGTGACTGCTCATCTTTTCCAATGCTCACATCGCTATAGAATAACAGACCTGCATTTAAGGCTCTCCACAAGCTCCCAAGTAGTTTCTAAAACAGACCCAAAAAAGAACCAAGGCATTTTAGGCTGTTCATCCCCGTGATTTAAGAGGTGCCCTGTTTCAGTGCACAGGGACTGTTAAGACCCTCAGAATCACAAACAAGGCAGCCCAGATGCTGAGAGGCTTGGGATGCACTACACACACAGGCATAACTGAAAACTCCTCTAGAGTGTAAGAGTCTCCCAGTGCTAAAGTTTGCAATCCTTCATGGTAGTTAGGAACTTAAATGTCTAGAACTCTCAAAGAACTGAAGCAGAGCTAGCTCTCTTATTCTACAGTTCTACATAGGTATTTTATTTAATGCAAAAGTTGCGGTGGTAGTAGTGAAACCACTCACTTTCATCTATGTTGTAGTTACCATACATATCAAAACAATGGACAGTAGCAGTTCATTTCCTCACTTGGCCTATATTTGAAGCTCTCACCACCATCTTCAAGGAAAGAAAACCGAACACCTTATCTGCTGCAGAGACTTTTTTTTCTTGTGATCTTTCTGGTCTCAGGAATTTTGAATTCCATCCTACCCAGTGGGACTACCTCACCTAGATTTATTAGAAAATGAGTTCTTTTTCAATTCTGTATATAGCCTGTGGATAGCTCCATTGATTAAGTTGTCAAAAACCATGCATTTGAATCTCCTCAGGCCGAGTATCAATCTAATCTCAGATCAGTTGTTTAGCCCAGCATTCAGGCTAGTATTTAAAAGGTGGTTTGCATCGCAAGCATGTTTTTTGAAGGGGTGACTTCACTTTCAATCTGTGAGAAGCTCAGTCTTTCTCATGTCGGTTAAACATGCTCCCATGTTCTTGGCTGGAAGAACACTCATCAGGTCCTACATGAGAACATAACGTTTCAGTGCAAAATGAGCTTCTTCTGTGCCTGCACAGAAACAAACTAAAGAGGAAAATTTATTGCTAAACAAGAAAGAATTACAGTGTGGTTAGTCACCTTCAGGGGTAAATGGCACCTCAACTTGGGAATCTTCAGGATGCCAATTCCGGCACCTTGTTTAGACTTAACTACTGGTTACTAGACTAGGTACAGCCTAAGTACTGCTGTAGATTCCTCACTTCTTCACAGAACTTTTAAATCTGTGAATGGTTCAAGAGCTGGTTTTATTAAACTTTGTGTTTTGATATATGAGCCATAGTGGCTGCTAAATAATGAAGCCCCAAATGAAACATAGGAAAATGAGGCTGGAGCATTTTCTGTGGTGATCCAATTATGCACCCAGAGCAGGGCAAGCAAATTAGGGTGTTCATGTCTTTAAGGGTACACAAAGTCTTCTCAAGAGATACCACAAGGAGGGGTGTAATTTAGTATAAGCAAGATATTTCCTGTATCACTTGAACACATTTCTTTGCTTATTCTTTGACTCTTATGGTAAGAGAGAAACAATGTAGTTTATAGTAGTTCTGACTATCATTATGGTATAAAAAGGATAGAGGTTTTATATCAAATTTATAGCTTTGATTTACCTGGCATGCAAAGTTTGACTATCTTAAGCTGTGCCAACTCTAAACTACAATATTGGCTAACAGATCTCAGAAAAAGTTCAGTTTCAAAGGCAAGCTGAGACTTAGCTGTAACTTGGCAAAGTTGAATTCCAGACAAAAATGATTCAGCCTTTTCATTCTTTACTTATTATCTTTTACTTTCTCTTATCTTACCTTTGCCCAGTTTTTCACATTCTGGAGGAAAATGGAGAATATGAAAAAAGATCATAGTCCAGGGTTTTGGACTTCCATTATGACAGGCTATTTTCAGAAAAAAAAATCAGGGATAAGGACACAGAGAATTACCGAAGGATCCTACACAACCAACCAATAAAAGTACTGATGTTTTAGACTGAAAAAATGAAAATATTTTCATGGCACATTTGAACACTTTATAGATAGGAAAAGGCTCTTCTTTGAATTTGTCCATTGCTGACCTAAAAATTGCAATGCGGTTCACTGCCACCTTGATGAACTAAGACATTGAAAAGTACAGTATCACTATCGGTAGAGCACAAAGGAAAACTGTAAGTGGAACCCTTCATGTAATGTAGTCAAGCAGAATATTATTATTCTCAAAAATTCATGACATAAGTGAGAATGTCAATTCATAGACTATGGAATAAAAAATCAAATTTTTAGATGAGACCTTGGACAAAAATTTAGCCTTTTCTATACTACTACTACCCTGAACGATGGCTGAAAACCTTGTAAAGTTTTAATTGCTTCATATAATCAGGTTTTAATACAGTAGACAAAAAAAGCAACTACAACAAATTTCACATATGTAACAAATAAGATAATTTGCATTAGATTTGGAGGATCTGGCAGACTGGCATTCACCACAAAGTCTTGGAACAATTGAAAGTCATCCATATATGTAACAGATGTTAAACAGAACAAAAATTAATAAGTGCTATTGCTAAAAAAAATCTTATGGTGAATTCAGATTTGAGTCCATGTTCATAACACAACTGACTTCACAAACGAAAAGTAAAGATTCAGATAAATAAAACACATAATAGAATGGCCACACACAGTGTGAGATATCATAAACTACTGCAAACACTTGGACTGCTCTAAAAGTCACCTTGATTAGAAATTAACTACGTATTCACTAAAATTCATTCTAAACCAGGGGAAAATGTCTTGGTGTTTATACATTTTCCCCATCTATAGAAGTACCAAGCTCAGGGTTCTGTACTACAGTAATTTATTTCTTGCTCACAAGTCATACAATTCTTGACAAGACAGTACAGTACAATAACTCTTCCCATAATAAAATGTTATGTATGGGGTTTATTTTGGTTCTTTGCTGAAATGGTTTTCCTATATTTGTTTTCTTGATGTGAATGTCCTCGGTCAAGGTAGATGACAAATGTAACTAAGCTGCAAAAAAATCCGTTTAATTGATAGTTGCAGTACTGAAGGAAGCTTGTGCAACCTTTGAGTTTGTTTTCTTGTTCAAAGCTGTACAGATGAAGTTTCCAGCTTCCATCACTGCATAAAGATTTACTCCCTAAAAAAGAGATAAAAAATGTTAATAATAATATATGCATATGTTGAAAATGCTTAAACTGCATGCTTTTTCGCTCTCAGGTCTAATTTTTGCAAACAAAGGTCCTGATTCATGTGATAGGTCAGTAATGGAGATCAGTAGAGTTACAGTGATGTACACAATAGTCACAGCTTCCAGTTGTTTGGAAGGCTCTACCACTTCACAGTGTCTTCTTATGCTAACAATAGTGGACCTAATACTCCATTAATATATTTCAAACTCAAGAACCCGGAATAAAAAACTGCAAGAAGTTAGAAGAAAAATACAGTGTCTACACATGTGCTGGACTTATTTATCACCCAACAATAAGGACCTTCATCCTTAGAAGTATCCCATTTGCAGCTCAGGAAAATGGAGGAAACACCTTCGTATTGGCAACTGATATTGGTGAAAGATGGGATCCTGTATTCTCTTGAATAAATATAATCTCCTTCTTGAAGAAGATCCTTTCAATGCAAAATTACAATTTGCATTGCAGGCATGACTGAGCAAAAAAATTGCATCTGCTTGTTCTGTCCATGCTAAAAATATGTTCCTTGAGCAACCGTTTCTTAACTAACATAAGATGCATATCAGTACTGCTGGATTGCTAAAATGAAATCAGATCACTTATTAAGGAGGAAAAAGATACTCATTATTCATCTCTGGGATTACTCATACTTAGTAAATGTTTTAGAGTTAGATCATCTAAGTGACATCAGTATGTGCTCCAAAAATTAGAATTTAGAAGCCAGTAAAGTTCCTGCAGAAGGAATGTGAAAGGGGACTTTGAACTACCAGTACACTGAGCAGTCACATAAAACTGGAAGAAGTGTGTCACTCAACACTAAAGAGTACAAGATGTGTTGCACCAAAAATACACTTTCATAATACTTATGGATTTATGCACTAAAGTTCAGATCAATACCTGATTTAGATGCTTAATCCTTTAGTTGGATCTAGCACTTATATCTATGTTCTCCAGTAAACTTTTCCTTTTTAATTCTTGGAATTGGTGAAAAATGTTAATGAGAATAGAAATTACTTCAGGAAAATGTAATCAAAAACATTTTAAATTCAAATTAAAAAATGCTTCAAAGTTTCAATTAGCTCTAGCATATAGAACAATCCAAACATATTGTTCAAATCCCTCCTTTTATAACTGTCTCATTTTAATAGAGTTATACCAAGGGTGATTCCAGCTCATTCTGTTTTTCCTTTATTGGTTATTACTTATGCATAGTTTGTAGAGTGCTATTGCACATAGCCAAATCTAAAAAATTCTTAGAGCATCTGTGCTTTTTTACTAGGAAGAAATGTGAAACATACCACTATAGACATACTTGGTAGCTAGATTATGGAAGATGGCAAAATAACCCCACAGATTATACAAAATACAGAGCATTCACAAGCATGACTCACAGATGGAGATGGGAAAGAGCAGTGACAAGTGTTTGTAAGGCTGCTGAGTCAAAATTATATGCCTTCAGACAGGTACTCAGAAATGTACTTAAGTGTACTTGGTAACCACTCCATATATCCAGAATTATTCCTTGACACCAAGGAACGACACCAAGAAACACAATTACCTCCAATAGTCTATATGAATGTGGATAAGTGCCTTAAGTCAGAAAATGTTCTGCCAGAAGGCAAAGTCCTTTAGCTCCCACTGACTCCAATTAATCAGTTCTCATTCAGCATTTACAAATATGAAGTCTATTATCTCTCTGAACTTCAGTTTCGGTGTCAGTAATGTGAGGCTAACAGTACCTAGTTGCTTCTCAGAAAGGCTTATTGTTTGCCAAGCACTTTGAAGGCATCATAAGCACAAATACTAATACTGTAATTACATAAGAACTATATAGACACTGTTTTTATAGAAAGTACATGCCTCCCTACAAACTTTCATAAGCATTAACGATCTATGACGTAATTATCTATCCATTACCATGGCACAGCAAATAAATCTCTTCATAGATGGGCTCTGCTAGAACATTATTTCACATTTAGCCTACTAGAGATTCACTTCACGCATCATTTCTTGGTTACACGTTCTTAAGAACAGTATAGAACAAGCATTAATTATTATTTTGATGTACCTTGTCAATCTGAACTCAGTAACGTGTCCTTAATACTGTCCATCCTTTGGCTGACACTTTAAATTACTTCAGTCAACAAAATGAAAGCTTTAGTACACAGCTGAGAGAAACATGAGAAAGTGGTCCTTGCAAATGGCCAGCATTAGTAATTATAATTTCATTTTGTGCCATTACACAAAAAGGGCCATATTGATAGATTTTTGCCATAATGATTGTACAGAATTGGCCATGGTACCAAAACCAACCAACACTGCAAAGACAAAAGCTCATCTATTAAGGTAATAATGTTGAGGCTCTGTGTCTCTCACCCAGTAAACTACTCTTTTCTTAACTGGCCAGAAAAAGGTCAAGAAGCAAAGCTTTGTGTTTTTCTATTGCATAATCTATTTTTTTTTATTAAAGGAAAACTAATTGTTTGATGGTGAGTTTTTCATATCTGCAGGATTTGGTATCAAACTTTAGGAAAGCGAGATTCCTGTTTGGACACCAGATCATTAACAGATTAATAAATCTGATTAAGAAGCCTGGAACAAGGTATATTTCATTTAATCAGGCTATTTTTATTTGTACCATTCAGAAACAAGTTCCATGACCCTTTCACATCAAGGAGCTCTTTCAGTGTGTGTGCCATGCTGAACTGCAACCCACACACAAGTAATAAGTTCCCCAGTAACTGAAGTAGTTGTATTCCAGACATCAGGCTTTCCAATTTCTTTCGGCAGTAGTTTAAATACATGTTACGGTTTTTGCAGCTCCTTATATGTTCTTCTTTGAGCTTGACTCTCAAAGTCTATGTCTAAGTTAAAGGTAAAGTCGTATTGCTTGAGTTAGTACAAACTGATTAAGCCACATTTCCAGAACAATGATGACCAACAGGAAGAGCAAAGAGCACGTTCTTCAGAGAAGGCAGCATTAGTTGGTTCCCAGGAACACAGAATAATTAACATGCCAGCCAAGCCAGGGATACTACATGTGTGCTTGTGAAGTGTGGATGCTCACTGGCAAGGTACTTTAAAGTGCAGCTCAGCGTAGAGAAGATGCCTTCTCCTCTCCTCCAAGAACAGGGCTGGAAATAAAAATGACTGTGAAGCCTGCTAGCCAGTAACAGATTTTGCACAATTTTGAAATATATTAAGTGGCTACCTGAGAAATAGCAATGGCCTGTGCTTGGGCTCCAAATACCACAATTTTTTTCTACTTCAGAGCCAGAAAAAAAATGAGAAAAACTTTTTAAGAACTATGAACCAAATTTGAAGCTCTGTGAAAAAAGCTGACGTATACTCAGTCTTTCCACTGTAGAGCTGATCAGCCTTCTGGGGCAATGTACACAGCACTGAAATTTTTGTGGTTACTGAGGCCGAGCTGTGACTCAAAGCACTTGCTACTGAGCTACTCATAGTTTTAGGTAGGGAAAGGGGGGTCATTCAAATTCCTGTCAAATATGCAAACCAGCTCTACTCTAAATTGCTAGTAAAGACAACATATTTCATGTTAAAGCACTGAGTTTGCAAAAACTACTATCTGCTCCCAATGTTTTAATGTACAGCACAAGTAACTGTCAGGTATGTATTGTATGTTTTCTAGAAAAATATCTTTGTTTTCCTTAAAGTCTTAATTAGAAAGTAAAAATATCTTACTGTATTGATCCCCAGACCATTAAGCATGTATATCACATCCTCTGTGGCTACATTTCCAGTAGCACCTTTTGCATAGGGACAACCACCCAGTCCTGCAACTGATGAATCTACTACAGTGACTCCCATCTGGAAGATAACAACACAAAAATGCAACATCAGCAGAGAGTATTATTCATAATTATTCAGAAATAGCAGGTTATATATATTAGTTACCATGGATAAAATACATTTTTCTGCACAAATGGATGTTTTTCTCAGAGAAAATTCCTTATAACGCCTTTATAAAGGAAGACTTTTTAAACACAGGATATGGAAGAGAGAACTAATGGTCCATTACATATGATTTTGGAAGATAACATGATTGCTCTTCTAGAGCCAGAGTTTTATGTCTTTTCTCTCTTTATCTCTCTACATGGTTTTAAGCAGCCTGCATCTACTCCTGCTAAGGCTTACATGCAACCAAAGACAATCAATAAGTTTATTCAAATGTGTAATGTTAAGCATATGTAGAAGTCTTTGCAAGTTGGAAGTCTTAATATTAGCATCTGATTTATGATCCAAAAGATTTTGGGACATCTACTCTCTAAAATGTGTTTTCTATTAATGGCAATTCTTCCACAAAGAAGTTCCCTTCTAGCATTTTCTCTCATTCTTTTTCCTCTTTATTAGAGATCATGAAACCACTATGTAAATAATTTTTTAATTCTTGTCTGAAAGGAAGACTACAATGTACTTTCACCCAAATTGAACACAACAACATAAGGAAGAATTAAATTTTGCCAGATCTGTTAAAGAGTTCATGAGTTTAAATCAGCTGGAAATAAAAGCTTGAAGAACTATATCCTGGTGAGTCTGACCCATTGTTTATCATATTCACCAGTCTAGAAGAAAACATGACCCCCAAGAATAGCAAATTTCACACCCTAGCACAGTCCTGCAGCAGCATTCAGAAGCCTGGTTTTTAAGATGCTTAGAATAACTGAATAACTTGGATATCATGGATGTTCTCCATATATATAGGTTCCAAACTTTGACTATTTTTAGGGGAGAACTTCATGCACAGTGTTAAGCCTTCTCACTTAAATTAAGACTTAAACACACAGCCAGCTGTCATAAATTCATGATTCTCTCATTTTTATTTTCTTCCTACTACATCCAAGCTGCTTCTCTCTCCTGATAGTAAATCAGTTACCAGCTCTGCCCCACAGATAATACTATATTTCCTATGGGATAAAGCCCTCCCTGGGAGATCGGTCAGGGAGGGAAAGTAAAAAAGCCTGTGAATTCCACTAACTTGTTTAGTGAGCTCTTGCACCCTCTCCTTCATGTGACTAGATTTTAAAATAAAGCTGAAATTGGGAAGCATTTTTTTCTGTTTTAACATGTTAGGTATGTGATCCAGGACACTGGGTCTCCTTTGTTAGAGAAAACTCTTCAGACTTCCCCTTGAAGAAGATTTAGATGTCTTTAGAGGCAGCCAGGCTCTAGAGATAATAAGAAGCAGGCAATGACATTAGGCAGACAGGTCATCAGATCTTCAAAGACACCAGTTTCTCTCTACCTTAAGCACACTAGAGGGTTCTCCTCCCCCTAGGGCTAATTTAGGGAGACACAACACCAGAAGTTTAGAACTCAGGCAGACAGAATCAGGGTGCAATCACAGCTCAAAATCAGGACAGAAGTTCCTGTGGTTTTCAACACTCTGGCTTTGAGTCCGGAGACATTCAGAGTTTAAACCAAGCCTGTTACTCACATTTGCAAGTCAGTAAGATCAGCTTAGAGGCCAGACTGCACAACAATCTGATTTCTGTTGGTCTCCTGAGGGATCTTCCTGTCCTCATAAGTCAGACTGGGAGCCTGAGCTTCTCCTTCACAGCCACAAATACAATTGGCTGGCAAGGGAGGCAAAAGATGATGTTCTACATTTTGCAGTTGCCAAGTCCCCTTTCCACATACACCCATCAGTGGGTTTTTTTTAGTTCTGAAATAAACTTCCCTAATGTTCTTTGTATTTGCTTCTAGTTTTAATAGTGCTTTCCACAGTTTTATCATTGGCCTTACAGACTCTTTGAAGTACCAGCATTTCTGGAGGGCAATAATAAAAGAGTAATCAAATAAAGCATTGTCTCAGGTCCTATTCTCAGGCAGAGAACATCATCTTGAGTTAGGTAGCTGCTCAAAGCCTGTAATAAAGACCTCAAAGGAGCTGAGCTGCACAACCTTGACAGGCAAGACAGTACTGTTTAATGTTGTACACACAATGAGACTCTCTAAGAAGGGATACTGTACTTTAAAGTAAGCTAATCTGTGAATTATGGAGTGAATCACCAAAGTACATGTTTCACATTTCAGCCACTTGTCACACACTTTGTTTGTGTAACCCACCGGTCAGAAAATGTGTTATACAACACATCTGTGTCCAATACATAGAGGATATGCGTTTATGATAGTTTTCAGCTAGAAATTCTGTCTCTTTTTGCACTAGCTGCTAAGGTTCATACATTTACTCTGGAAATCGTTCCTTCAAGCTCCACAGTGGCAGCTGTTGGGCTTGCAAGTGACCCTGCAGAAACACACCTAAGGCCCCTTAGTGAAAAGACGACTGGTACGGTGAAGGTCTAGGGAAGAGAAAAGGGAGACTAACATACAGAAGTGCTGGTACAATACAAGCGTGCATCCCACTACCATGCCTGCTCTTTCAGGCTGACTTTAAGATTTCCATCAGAAAGGATTGTTTCAGGGATGAAAAGGAAGAATAAAGTGTCCTTCATGGAGTCTCCTGCCAGCTGTCAGGTTATGTCATAACTGCTAGAGCATTCTTCTAGAAGTACTTACTGTCTGTAACTTTTACATGGGGATAAAAGCTATAGGCAAATAATGTGCTGAGGTATTTCACAGCAGCTACATTCCCAAGGAAGAGCAACAGAATCAGAAATAGCTTTATTAACATATAAGCAGTCAGTTTCTAACCCCAGTGAATTATCTCATTAAATGCTCACCCTTACGCAAGAATGGGAAAAACAGTAACTAGCCTGTATTTAGTCACAATTAAAGTGGCACCTGAAAACCGCCAGAAAAGTTTTCCAGTTCAAAGCTGGGAGAACCTGCCCCTGTGGCTTGTCACCTCTATTGCTCAGTAGCCTGCTCCAATGCTCCACAGGGTTCTCACTGTGAGAAAAAAAAATAAAATAAAAAAAGAAACAATATACTGCCAGCTTTAAAAGAGTGTGTCTTCTAAAGGCATTGGATATAAATTTCTTGATACACTTGAACAAATACTTGTGATGCCACCATTATTGTGCGTTTGCAGTGCAGGTCTCATAACACTGGGGTACATGTTGCTTAATACTGCTTGTTCAAAGTGTTTCTGAATATGCAGAGGGGTATGGGATACCACAGCAAAATAAAGGTAAGATAAAATACATATCTTTGTCTAAGTACATTCTAGTATTCTTAGGCAGCCTCATCTGAGTTAATTCAAACTTTCTCTACTGGAAACTGGAGTGAGCTCAGTCATTTTAGTCTATCGTACGTGTAAGAGGATAAAAAATGATGTCTTCTGCTGGGTAAGCCATGAGACTAGAAATCTCCAGATGACAGACAGGGATAACTGCTCTGTCTTTTAAACCATCAACTGTGCTGGCTAAACAGAAAAAGGAGAAAGTCTGGCCACAGCTTTACATTAGTAACATCCTCAGTGTGGCAGATTTTATCCTAGTACAGGACACTTAAACCATTACTTCCCAGAAACAGTATATAAACATGTTTATGTCTCCATAATGGTATCTGCATCAGGATGGATTTGCCATTTTAACATTCAGTCAGCTGTTGACAAGGTCATGACATGATGTATACAATACAGCAGCTCTCATTGACCTCCAAATCTGACATGTCTTCAAATCAGTGCTCTTGATATGCAATGAGCGGGTGTCTTTGCCTTTAAGATATTGTCCTTTAAAGTTCTCTTCACAACACTTCAGATAAGATGTCAGCTGCAACATGCTGCTTGTTCAGCAGCAGGCTCTGCTGCTTCTGTCTGGTCTTGCATATGGTACAGGCAAACATAATGTGCTTTCTGATTCGTGTGCAGAATCTGCAGTTCATCTCCAGTGTGGCCCCATTGAAAAAGTCCTTAAATAATCCATATTCCAAGCTCCATTCTAACAGTGCTAAAAACAGATGTTGGAAAACATCCTTCGCAGCACTACTAACTAATTTGGAGGTTAATGTTACAGCACAGCCTGTCCAAGCACAGAGTCTGAAATAGCACCTAATAAATAACTTCTCTGCAAGTTTGAGCAGCTATGAAGCTGTTTTGCTTTTGCAGCCATTAAAAGTATAAGGGGCTCGAAAAGAAAAGCTAAAAATTGACATAATGTGTAAAACAAGGCCTCTTCCATCATCACATGTCTAATATTTTTCAGGCTTTTTAAAGAGATAATAAGGTTCAAGCCTTTCAACAATCTGAGCCTGCAAAACATTCACTGTCAATATGAGATCTTTAAAAAGCCCCCAGTCTCGTTGTCGCTTCCTGACAGGCACTAAATTGTGCTGAGATTCATGGGAAGTTGCACTGCAGCTATTTTGTAGAGTATGTCCTAGATGAGCACTCACTGAACTGCTCACGTCTGGACGTGCGTGGGGGTGAACAACAGCTTGGATTCCGGTACAGCTTCAGTGCTCCAAGCTTTTTTGACACTTGCAAAATTTTGATAATCACTGACACTGGTTCCTGAACACCTTCCAAACTTTAGCTTTGGCTAGCTTTAGCTTACTCTCTAGAGGGGCAGATTTTTTTGCTTCTGTCCTGTGCTAACTTCCTAATTCCCCAATGAGAGAGGAAGGAGTTAAATTCATCACCTTTGTCAAATAGCCAGTTTTAACAGGAAATCATTAATGCCACTGAATAATAAATGCTTTGTGTTTCTCAGTTTGCTTTACTACTTCCCCATAACTTCTTGTTGGGACAGTCAGTCTCCTTCCTTACTGATCTTTAAACCTGGCTTTGTCTGACAGAAAATTAACTTTGTCCCCTTCTAAAAAATGGCAAGATCATAAGCAGTAACTCCAGGGATGTATGAGGTATACACCAGAAACTATAAACCAGGTCTCTCATAAACTGGGAATTTTCTTTTAAGTATGAGATTTTGAAACTATAATATCAAGGATCCCAGGTACGCATAAAACAGGTATCCAATAGGAAAAAACCTGTTGTGCCAGAAAGTTTAGAGGCCACAGCACTCTAAAGTTCAGTACCACGGTGCCTCTAAGACAGGTGCGCATATATATGAAAAGGTATCAGTATATTAGCTCAGCATTTATTCAAGGAAGGGAGGTGGGAAGGAGGAAGAAGCAAAAGGAGGAGCTATGCGCATTAGGTCAGGCTGTGCACGCAAACAGCAGCACGGGACTAACGCTGACACCTGCTTGGTCCTGCAGCCCTGCCAGTGTGGGCTGGCTCTGCTGGGGGGTGGTCCTGGCCTTGGGCATCAGGCTGCCACCCACCACCGCCTGGTACGCCCAGCGAAAACTCCTCCTATAGAGATATAAATAATCATAGAAACATAAATAACTATGTCAGCAACACTTGGTAAAGTGGCTGCACCCACAGAGACCCTTCTGTGAGTTATATTATCAAGCTGTCGAAAATCAAGGCTTGCCACTCCCCTTTATTTCAATAAGACAAGCGTACATAAATATTATTTTAGTATTTGAGCAATCAGAAGCATATATTTCTACATATAAGGCAATAAAATGGGACAACATCTATCTGTGGAAAACCATGAAAGTTAACTACTTTTCTTTATTTTTATCTGTGGTCTTGCTATAGATTAAGGCATCACAAAAGAAAACACTATTTTTCAGAGTAAACTCCATCGCTACTGACCGCAGGGTGTCACTGTTACATTAAAATCTGTAATTTCCCAGTTCATTTAGTTAGAAAATTAATACATTCAGCCCCTCCCTCCCAAAAAAAGTCCTTTTCTCCTAAAACATACTGAGATGCGAGCAATTTGTGGGCAGACATGCTGCATAAAACAGGTTAATACAGCATTCCTTTAACTTATTGCACACATCTTTTCATATTGCTACTGACACATTTATTATAAGCAAAGCTGGCAATGACATATAGAGTTAAAGTTCCCTAACACTTTTCATCATAAGGCCCTACTTTCAGCTGTTTATTACTTTGTCAGCCTTTAACTGCTGGATCTTACATTTTCCATGCCTTGCCTCTGCCTCAGGCTGGATTGTTTTGGAAAGCTTTGTGAAAAATTGGTTGGCCACTTCCGAAAACAAGTTTTGGGGAAGAAAAATGAGGGGTTTTTTATGCTAATATTCAATAATTCTAACATGAGCTTCCTGAAGATATTCTTGTAGCTTTGCATTCTCAGATTTTCCACAGAAGAAATACCGATTTTAAGAGATGACATGGTCTGGACTTAGTTACAAGCTTAGGAAAGTTCCACCTCCTTGTCAGGAACTGGTCAGCCTTGTAGCTAAAACACCTGAGCGTCAAGAGAGCAGCAGCTGACCATGTTCCTTCCCTTAACCTTGACAAAGAGCTGTGAAGCCATTTCTCTGAAACTGAATCGGAAAATCTGTTTCTCTGGCTGAGAATGCATCACCTGCACAGAAAGCCTCTCACTGGTGGGCTCCAGCAGCTGAGATCTGTGGTGTGGAACCAGCTTTTCAGGGAATGTTCATAGATGCTTAAGGGGAATTGATGCCATTAAAAGTGAGAGCCTGGTTTTGAGATTTTGAAAAGCTTAGAAAGTCCTAATCAAAATCCTATGCCATGACAAAATTAATACTGGGAAGCAGATGGTCACAAACCACCATTAGTATTGCCTATGCTGGCATATTTTGCTCCCTTTTTGAATATGTGCTCTCATTTTTATTTGCAAGACAATAGGCGTTTGCCAGTTTGGTGGTGTACACAATTTGAGTTGCTCCCTTGCTAAGGATCATAAAACCAGCAGGGGGAGCAGGAGACACATTTCAAGGTCTTTTTGAAGCCCATGAAGACGCGATGATCATCACCACACTGAATGACTTTCCAGTTGCCCTTCCTTCTCTCCCCAGGCAACCCAGGGCATTGCCAGATTTCCCAGTTCAGCTGCTGCTGATTTGAAGTAAGTACTCATTGCCCCAGATGCTCTTCAGCAGAAGTTGCTGCTCTCAAGTAAACCTCTGGTGGTTTAATGGTTTGTCTGCTTGCTACGCCTTGTGAAATAATCTGATCTAAAAATGCATGTTACTGAGGGTTGCTCTGGGAGAGGAAAATTTTGCTGGGACTGGAGAAAGCATGTTTGGAACTGCTAGCACTGGAGGTTCCATGAAGAAACAAAATCCTCTCACTTTGCAAGGGATGGCTCACAGAGGCTAAGGAGAGGTGTACCCACTAAAATAAAATTGCTGAATTATCATAAAGGCTGAATTATGGGATGTCAGCTGAGAATAAGTTGAATGAAGAATGGAACCATGGGTAAAAATCAATGCTTGAGATGCAGACTGCAGGCAGTGCACTTCACTGTGAGTTATAATATTGAAAAAGGACAGAGTGCTATTATGGAGAATCAGGGAAAAGCACTGATCTAGTATTTGAAGTGTCCGTGGCAAATGCGGATCATGTGAATCCATCAATGCAAATAGCAAATCTGAACCAAGCATCACAATATCTGAAAAGACTACTTTTTCTGACATTCATGGAGCACATAACCTAGTTCATTTCTCTTAGGTATCCCTTTTATTGGTATCTATACCTTATAAAGAAACTACAAATTCTTTTGATCTTGTTGTTAGGTCCTGCTTAGCTTCTGCCAACTCTCAACCTTTCTAGTTACTATAAGACCAATTTCTGTTGAATCACTCTGCAGCTTAAGCTGTGTGGCCAAAACTACTCCTGGAAGTCTTAATTTTCCTCACTTTGTGTAAACAGAACACTTTCAGCATGATGCACCAAGTGACAGAGGACACTAGCTTGTACCAATATGAGCAAACAAAATAGGTGGGTTTTTATCTGTTTTTATAAAATAAATTTGTAGCAATTATGGCATTTATAAGAAAGCTGGGAAAGTAGAGCAGAACTATTTCATTCCATGGTAGAATTATGGTATGTCAGCATCAGGGTGTCTGAAGGAACGAAACCGTAACAGCATTGAAAATCCAATCTGACTTCAATTTTGCCAGAGCCCTCCCACAGCAGCATCTGACTCCCCTAGAGCCAGGAACACCACCCACCCCAAAACCCACTTTGTTTTGATTCTCATCGCCTGTATTATCTCCAAAATCACACCCACCTGCCACCCAGACAGCAAAAATGGGGACCTCCTGTGTGTCCCCAGGGCTCATCTCCAGATGTGCTGTGGAGTCCTACAGAAGTATTATATCAGCTCCTTGTCTGGGGCTGATCACCCATACAACACATGTGGTCTTCAAAGCCTGAAAATCACCACTGACTCCTTGCTGTGGAAGCTGGGGAAGTTCAATGGACCAACACGGGTGGAGGAGACCCCACCATGATATCAGGAGTTCTAACAGGTTCTGCAGGGGACTGAAATGAATGCCTTCTCTCTGTCTTCCTCCATGTAGCTAAGATTGATGTCTGATAGTTCTAGAACAAGGACATTTTTTACCATAACTAATTCAGCTTCACTCAGTGATTCCCATCTCAACTGAATAACAAGCTTCCACATTTAGAGTGAAAAGACCTTTTCAGATATTAGTGACTTTTAGTATTGTTCCCGCTCGCACTTGAAAACTAGACCTACACTTGTTTCTCCTGGATGTGGTGATACACAGAGTGAGGCAGCAGTTGGCAAATATCCTTCAATCCAAGTCTCCCTTGTCTGCCACATACAAGATCATCTGCTGAAGGTTTTGGCTACTATCCCAAACCTGATGGCAGTAACAATGTATTAAATGATCTGCCAGCAAAATTGCAAAATACAGTTTAAAGTAGATGACTATTCTTATCTCATACTCATAATAAAACATTTTCTTTCCCATTTCACCAATTTAACAAGAATCAAGCTAGGCTAGAGTCATTGTTTTTGGTTTTTTTTCCTCTCAATAACCATCCCAGGAAGATTTAGCTGACTTCAAAATGCAGCAGATTCAGCAGCAGAGCAAAAGAAAAAACCCACATGCATCCAAACACAAACATACCCAATAGACTAGCAGTGATGCCACCCTTCTAAATAAATGTCCTAACTATTGGGTGACGTGGGACACCCAGGCAGTGAACCACTAAACTGCCTATGGCTTTTTCTCATTTGAGACCCAAACTGCACTGTGATTCACAAACACATGGCAACATCTAAATGGAAGATCTTGCTGAAGCTTAAGTTTTCAGCTACTTCAGAAACACCAGGATGGTGGTGGGTTCTGTGCACGCCCCTGAGAAACCTGCCCCCTACCTAACTACATCTTTGCCCCTCCCCTTTCAGAGTTCAGCTGCACATTCTATCACCTTATGCAACAGCCAGATTTAAAGCCCTAGCAGCACAGTTTAACTTTTTAGAAAAGTAGAGTATTTTATACAGGCCCAGATCTCTTGAAACTCCTCTGCTGTATAAAAGTGGATTGGACTAATTCTTACATTACAGAAATCATTATTCATTGGGAGCTTGCTTGAACAAAGGCATGGATTCCAAGACTGCATCAGTAGTAGTAGTAGCAGTAGCAGTTCTGCAGCTGGAGTTCATAGATTTGACTCCTCTTGTAGGTGTTAATAACAATGAAATATCAGAATTTACTAACAAGCGGGCAGAAGGAAAAAGACCTGATTGTATCAGAAAACAAAATCCTGTTTTTACCTTTTTAACAGCTGTTTGAGGGGAAGAAAAAAAAAAAAAAGTGCAACAGCTCTGTTAATTCCTGAGGTTTACTTTGCAAATGATGACACTTGGAATTTTTTAAAGGAAGTCACACATTTCCAACAGGGCATGTGTTTTATAATGATATAATTTGCTATTTAGAACTGGGAAATCACTTTAACTTTCACCAAGTGCATAAAAATGTTATCTTTATATATTGGTTTAGTTGTTCAGATTAATCCAAAATGTACTGCAAGGATGTGCAGAATTTTGAATTATAGTTTAGTTTTTCCATAATCCATGGTATCGTTTGCATTTTATATTAATATACACAATATGTTCTTCTTACTTACAATATATAGTATATGCTCATAGTAGTTATTTTCTATTGTGAGGGATTCCTCTTGTCATTTCTGGAGATATATCTCACAAAAGAAATGAAGAATTGTACATCTTATCTCAAGATGAACAGATGTATATCTCCACAATTCCTTATTACTCCATATTAGATTTAAACTCCAGGCCAAATATAATTTGCACAGTTAATGCTATTAAATAAAAAGCTGCACTATTATTTTGAATATGTCTTAATTCTATTTTCATAATCCCCTGAGTGAAACAATACTATATTCTATTTTAGTACACAGGATGTAAGGATTTTAGAGATTCCACTCCCTAATATTCATTGACAAAACATATTCAGCATAAAGAAAAGTGGATTGCCAAGATGTATGGTAAACTGCCCTTAGAAAAAAACCTCCTGGCATTTATTACATCATCTTGATTACACAGGTGCATATCCATCTTCTCCCGTATTTGGAAAATAAGAACTGCATTCTCCATTCACATGCTTTTAACTTATTTACAGCTAGAACTGGAGACTTAATATTTATCATCACAAAGTATAAAGCCAAATGTCCTTTTTCTTCAGGAGCACTAAAGATTAACAGATTAGAATGTTTTCCACATGTCTATTTTACTGTCAAGAGAATATTAAAGAAGTTTTCCAGCTTCCGCAGCTCAGCCAGATGTCAATGGATCCCACAGTGAAGCAAAATTGGCAGAGTAGCCTTCTCATGACCCCGGCATTGTTTTATCAAGGATCAGTTTAAAAGTATAAAGGGCCATTTCTTGCTGAGATCTGTAATGTTTTTCAGCCCTTTTCCCCTGCAATTACACAAAAGTGCTGACTTTGTTGAACTACTGATATGCAGTAGTATTTCTTATGACTTCTCTCACACTGTGCTGTAATTGCTGTTTGTGTTGGCAAACGAAAAGTACCACGTCTTGTTTCCACTGTACATTTCCGGACTCTGGTTTCAGTAACATCAGTGTAGGATATTGTACTGGGCATATGTTTTGTTGTGTAAACATTCACTGGTAATTTACCCTGTCAATCTCCACAGTGTGGCCTCTAATTACCAGAGGTTGAAGGGCTTCAGATGGACATTTTTAAAAATATTTACAGTAGTTACACTGTTTCTTTTTTTCTTCACTGGTGTCTGTGTTCTGAAAATTATTGCAAAGAAGACAAAAGTCAAAAACTGTAGAAGAAAACTGAACAACAAAACCAAAAGTATTCATTCTTGCACACCTCATTCTCTAGAGGAACTAAAGACTTGGTTCCCAATTAGCTAAGGAAAAGTTATGGCAGTGTTGCAGTAGACATTACAATATAATAAAGTATTAGATATTTCTGGTTTATTTCAATTTGATTATTCCCTTTTCATCTTTTGTACCAACAACAAAAACAGCAACAACAAAGTATATTATTTCTATCAGTACGATTTTTCTTACAATTCATTCTCACTAAATAGCCCCTGAACTTGCAAACAGCTATGCACTGCTTAATTTGATTCAAGACTCAGACAAATGTATTTAACAAATGGGACCACTAAGGTCTTGTTGGAATATATAGCGTCTACTGCAACGATTCAGAACCAAAGAGCAACCTTCCTTTAAGAGCTCTGGAATATATGTTTTAGTCATTCAACTGAATAATTTCAAGAAAGTAGAGTTTTACATTTTGTGCTAAAGTATAATGTCTTGAGTAGAATTCCAGGCTGGGCTTAAACAGTTAATAATTACAGTAATGTGACCAAAGACGATGCAATCAAATAGGGCATCTTTTTAAACACTGTAGGCAGAATGAATCTTTATTGGAGTTTTCACCAGAATTTTAATCATAATGCAGGAAACTTTAAAAATAAGTAAGTGTGACAGTTTCTCCATTATAAATGGATCAATTTTGTAATATTCATCTAATTACAATACCTTATCACATTACATACCTCCAAAAGAATCTTCCCTTCCAAAGCACTGACTAATTAAGTGGTAGCATTAAGGTGAGAAACCACAAAATGTAATCTGTCTTACAAATATTTTTCCCTTCTTCTGATTAAAATTCCACTTTTAAAAAAGCCAGTTGCTAATTACTCATCCAATATATCTGCCAACAGGAAAGACAGAATATATGTTTTGTTTAAAAGGGCATTCAACTTAGCATATTTTGCTATAGGCGCACATTATATTGTCTTGCTAAGCCTATTTTATTTTGTTCTATCATCAGTTTATTCTATGGAGGAACAATACTGCATCAATTTAAAACTTCTTACCTATTGTTGCAGCTTGTAGTGTAAGCAAAATCTGTTATGAACACAGATCAGAGAAAAATATTTCTTTCTAGAATTGGTTACTTTATGTATTTGAAAGGACTCTGTGTTAAGCAAATCACATAATTTGCCTCTGACAATCTGTCACCATATAGTACTTGCACTAAGCAACAAAGGAGGAAAAAATTTAGTGAACAGGAAAGTATGCAAGCTTGCAAAAATTACTGAGTTTATAAAACTATCATTCATTTATCTTTTAAAATTATCAAAAAGGGTTTTTATTTTGAAAGTCCGGCTGTTTCCATTTATACTGCAATATTTCAGAAGAAAAAAAAAAGATAAATGACAAATGAATCAACTCAGGAGACTGGCTCAGTGTTGCTTCTGCACAGCACAGAAAGAAAAGATGATTGTCATACTTTAAGAACTACATCACCTTTGGTTTCTGCCTTAACTGAAGAGTCATCTTCGACATATTACACTTATGCACATGGTCACTGTTCTCATACAGCTACAAGGATCCACCCAATTCACTCATTTGGAGTGAGTGCAGGCACTCCAGTCTGTCTCATCATTGTTATCTCTGGATTTTCTGCAGTTTAATTTACCTTAGGAAACACCCTGAGAGCTTGTTGAAAGCCATTTGATGTACCTCAACAATCGGAAGTAACTCTCCCTCCTTCATTGTTTGCTGGATTTTAACAAAACTGGTTCTGAGCAGCCATAAATATGCAAGAATGGCCAGAGGTTTAGTTCCACCCCCTCAGCACAGCTGTCTGTAGAGCTGCCCAAAAAGGAAGGGAGCGTCATCCTGTAAACACTGCGCTTCCCTACTGGAGACATTGGGATTTGTGATTTCCCTTGATTGTTCCTGCCATCGCAAGCTTCTCTGACCCTTGCCTGGGTCTGAAAGTCAGGTTCCATGCAATACCTTCCTTTTCATGCAGAAACTAGAACAGACACACTCACAAATAACAAAAGGTAAAGAACCATTTTTAAGTAGGAAGCATTGTTGTGATTCTGTCCTTATTTTACACTTGCTGTTAAACTTCAAGAAAAACTACTTCAGGGTAAAAAAGGATGGGGAGTCATCTCCATCAAGTAGAAAAATACACATGTCTAAAATCCATTTATCTTCTTCTAGCTGATGTATACTGACTCACGGTCTGATTAAAGTGCAATACAATCACTGGGAATATTTCTAAAAACAAGTCAAGCAATTCTTATAGAAATGATTTATTTTCAAAATACCATGAAAATTGAATGAGGAATTAAATCCTGAATAAAATCCTCTCTTTAAAAGTACTTAAATAATTGTACTCTCACCAAACATTTGAATTTTTTCTTTCAAAATAATTTTTTAAATTATGTTGAAATACTGTATGTTATTTCTGTCACTGAACCATATATGTTTTAGTGTGCAGCATGTAAGCTCAAAATAAAGAAAAAGGAATATGACCTAACCACAGTCAATCTAGAGGGAGAGTAGCTGAAAACATAAAGCTACATACACAACTTCTGGCATACTCATACATTCTAGATTAAAAAGTATCTAAAACTGTATATCCTAGAATCATCATCATAAGTACATCTTAGACACAGGAGCAAACAGGTGGTCTAATGAACATAAACCTAGTATTAATCTAGAACATATTTTAGATGACTATTTTTTAAATACAGATATTTATTTTTGTGGTGTACTGAATTAGAAATTTAATTTACATTGGCATGTTAGTCATGTCAGTTACAGAGACTGGTCAACATTTTTCATATTCAGATCCTGTGGCACTCTGCTTAGAGCTCTGCCGATCTTGCGCTAATCACGCTGATATCCTGTGGGGCAGACACCTGCCCTGAACTACAGTGCTCTACAAAAAATTAGCTAAAATAATTCAGCGTCTCAGAACAAACTTAAATACACTTTTAAACAGGCCATACTAGTAAATAGTGATAGATTCCTCAAGTTCACATGCTCCTGTGCCTTGAATCAAGGACGTGCAAGGTGGGAAGTCCCATCTTGGCCATAGACCGCATGACCAGTAAACTAAATGGCATGAGGACTGGAACTGAGTTGTCCACTGCGTGTAACTCCTGCCACAGTCCCTGGAACAGCTTTGGCTCCCCCGAACAACTCCTGGCACAGGCTGGGAACCAGCACCATTCATAGTTGGCAGTCTGGAAGTGCTGACCTTGTTCTGGAAGGTACAAATTTCATTTTATGGGTGCGAGCTTTTCATATCAATTTGCCTTAGTGCCAGAGAGGCGTAGAGGGTACTGACACTGGGAACACCTTAAAGGAGAGATATAGCAACTGTAGGAGTGCAAAGTCCATTCAAACATGCAGTCTCATATCTAAAATTAATGTGACAGCCGATGAGACAGAAATTGGTGAAGGAATGGAGAAAGGGACAGACTTGCAAGGATGGAGCAGTTCTGAGATGAGTCAGTTGTGCAGGACACTTGCCTGTGGAAATTCCATTTTGTTTGTTGTGCAAGTTGTAAGGTACGTTAGAGACAAGCAAGACACCATAAAACCAAAAGGGTCAGGTGACAGCTGCAGAGAACTAGCTTGTCTTTCTGTGAATGAGACAGTGCCTATGTGATACTGAATGAGGCACAAAAACCAACCTTCAGACCAAGGAAAACTTCATTTTCCAGTAACCTTGATAATCTAGGCTCTGATTTTCAGGGACTGAATAAAAAACTGTTGTAAAATAAGAGTTATCAGTTCAATTTCTGACTATTACAGGCAGTTATCTCATCAAAGATACAGCCAGACATGTAGCTTCCTGTAAAAAAAAAAAAACCCAAACCACAACAAACAAACCACAAAAACCAACCAAAAAATAAAACAAAACAAAACCAAAAACAACCAAAAACCAAATGCCAAATACTACCGTTTTTACACATGCAATCCAGTTGAGGCACAATAGAAAAATGCATGGGGAATTTAACACCAGTGTTCCCTTACCATATTTTTTATGTATGCTACAGATCAGTGACTCCAGTTTTCTAGTCCTATATTTTCACAACTCCTAAAAGTACTAAATATTTATTTTAAATTGGGCTTAGCATCTTGAAAACTATTTTATACTAATTCTTTCTATAAACACCTGAAAACCTTTTTTTGAAAAGCCTTCTTACATTTCCAGCATTTGGAAGTAATTTGTTTGTAGTTCAAAAAAATGAATGTCTGTCTCTAACAGAAAGAGCTGGATTACTGCCCAGTCCACTTCAGAACTGGATGATGCTGACTCTTAGCCATTTAAATAGTCAAGTTAAACAAGACGTAGTTGGGATGATAAAAGGAGGTCTGTAAAAAGACTTGTTGCTCTGCCCATGTAGACTTACAACTATCAAACAATTACTAGGAAAACACTGAAAGAGAGGAAAAAATTAACATAAGTGCCAGGGAAAATATTAGGATTAGGTGAATATCTATTCATGTCATTCTCCCTGCTTGCCAGCAAGCTGCCAGCAGCGTATTTACTCTGTTAAAGCATTGATGGAGGCAAAGAATGGCAAAAAAAGGCATTACAAAGGAGAACAAAGGAGTGGGGAGGTCCACACTAACAGTAGGTACAGACTATTATCCCCAAATGGGCCTATAATCTGCTGGGTATGCATATAAACTACATTCTAAGCTATTTTCTGTGAGCCTTGTTTGCAAGCACAACTTCGCAAGCATTTTATTAGCTGGCAAAAAGTGAAATGAGACAAAATTGTGTTCTTGTGTTGTATTAATACTAATACTTTCCCTTTTACATATTATAATTCCAGATACAACAACTAAAGAATGATGTAGCAGAACAGAATCTAATGAAGACTTAATAATATTTTCAAGTGAATTCTCTGAATCTATTTATTTTTGCATCAGAAGTTCATTCACAAGAAGAGAAAGACACACCGTAATGGAAGCAACATCAGAATGCCTTTTAGGTACTGGCCAACTAAATCAGTATGGCCTTAATGTTTCTACGTTTGATGACTGAATGATGACTGAAGCTGAAATTGGAAAATACCACTGACACTGAAGAATGAAATGTGCACATGAACATCATCTAGAGGATGGAAAACTCAGAAATTAAAGTATTTGTGATTAGGACGCTAAAATAAAGCATCATTCCAAGAAAAAAAGACGTAGGCAAGGAGGGTGCAAGCACAGAAAAAAGAGTGTAGAATATTTGGGCCAAATGAATTCTTTCTATAAATCCAAAGCTTCAATGTTATTAGTACAGAAAATATCTTTGGCTTTAAGATAGATAGCAAAAACCACTTCAGATTTTATTTCTCTAGTTGCTGCAGTGATTTCGCCATCCATAATTCATTTAGACCTAGGGTGATAAATCTATATGAACTTGCAGAGATATAAAGAGAAATTCATAGATTTGCATGAGAAATTAAATGTTTAAAAACGTTTTAAAAGACAGTTGAGGTTTGATTTTAAGCCAAAGGGAAGTTGTGTCTACCATTCCAGGTCAGCTGTAGTGAGGGAATTTGGAGATGAGAATAATCTATAACTGATGAAGGATCTCTTGGTCTGATTAGTATCTTGAAAAAGACTTAAACTTGAGATTTGTTGGTTCAGTACCCAGAGTTGAAAGCTTCTGAAATCCAATCATCACATCAGAGGCAGCTAGAACAATGCCGATTTCTATTATTTGTTAATCAATTACAATATACTTCATTTAAAACAAATAAAGAAAATAAAACATACAGGCTACCTATTGACATATGCATGTAAATACATCTTTGCCTCGGAAACTCTGGCTGCTATTTCAATATACAATGACAAATATTTTACCCTTCCTGTCCTAACAAGTTCAAAAATAAAAATCTTGAAACAAAATGTCTACTGTTTAAACTTTTTATTTTTCTAGTAATAGTGTAACAGTTGTAGTAATAGCAATGAGGAATTTATTTGTGAACTATCAAGCTATGAAGTTTTTCTGAAGCACAGGGAGAAAGGTCAAAACTTTCAGCTCCTCAGAAACTGCATACTATGTACATACTGCAAAAAGCAGCAGAAAGCAATGAAAATAGAATAGCTACTTCTTTTGTACCGATCCAAGAAAAGAGGAGTTGTAATGTCTATTTGCTTGCTTTCTTTTTTATTTTGCTGAAGTTACAGACAACAATGCAAAACTAGTACATGTTATTAACAAAACAACAACAACAACAACAACAACAAAACAAACAAAAAACCAAACCAAACAAAAAAAAAAAAACAAACAAAAGAATGCCAAACAAAAACAAAAAAACAAACCAAACCAAACAAAAACCACAAACAAACCCCCAACCTGGAAAACATCTCTCATTTTTTGGTATGAATGCCTGTGTTTTCATTTTCTTTCCATATGCAGGTCTGATTTATTCATTTGTGCAGTATGTTTTTTCACTTACAAAAGTAACTAGCTGACTGCTCATAGCAGAAATACTATTTGATAAAACACAAGTGTTTTTCTACTTTGCTAAAGCACACACACTCTTTTTCAGTCTTCTTCACAAGAAACCTTGCAGCCTGGGACCTTTTCACAATTCACCTGCCATTTTCCCCTAACTTATGTGCTTTCAAATACAGTCTTATTCATCTCTGTTTTGGCAGCTTTCAATCTCTAATAATTCTATTCAGTCTTTTCTTTCCTAGTATCAACTATTCCTTCAGCTCTAACAACTGATTTTTTTAATTGCTAGCTTTACCAAAGTGTAATGTCATTTCTTTGAGGAAAAGAGAATAATGGGAAGCAAACAAAAACCCACAAACAAAGAGCAAAATTTTGGTTTCCAAAGAACTTTGTGTTATTGTTAATGGCTTTTTTAGCCAAAGTATTGTTTACACTTTCAAACCCAGAAAATAGCTGGTGTCTAGGATAAATTAGTTCCTAGAGAAATTCAAAAGTAGGAAGCTCTAGGGAAGACCCTTTTGTAAAAAGACATGCATGCTGTAATAAATAATATCTTGCTTTACCTAACATTATGTGTCTTGCTATACTCTCACTTTTGCTCCCAAATGTTTTCTATTGTGTGTTTTAGAGTATTAGACAGATTTACACTTACAAATTGTGCTAGCTATCCTGTTTCTCACAATGGAAGTCTAAAATTTCAAAAGTGTAATTTCTCCAAGTTAGAATAATTGCCTTTAGCATGAGCATTATGGTAGCTGAAGTTATATATTTAAGCAGGAAAACCTGAGACCCACAGGCTAATACTTCCACAACCCTGCTAATGGGTGCTTTCCAGTTTGACCAAATTCCATTTTATAACTCCATTTGTTTCCTGCCATTTAGCCAACTTTCCACTTATTACATGCCTCCATGGCTTAATATTAACTTCCAGTACAGAACACTGTAAATTGTTTTCTGAAAAATCAAAGCATATGATATCCACTGTATATTCTTTGTCTCCTTTGGCAGTGACTGCCTCAAAGAATTCCAGTGAAATACTGAAGCATGACCAGCCCTTCCTGAATCCCGGACAGCTATTCTCACTCAAGCTGTGTTTTTTCTAATGTTTCCCTATCTGAACCTGGAAATTACTTTCTAGAGATCTCTGTCAAGTCTTCTGCAGTTTCCTAGCGCACCTTTGTAAACAGCAGAGGAAAGCAAACTTGGGAGGTCTGCTGAAACTTCTCAATTTTCTAAGCATTCCTCAAAATAGGAATGAAAAAATATTAACATTTTTTCAAGATCCGAAAATATGTGCGTGCTTCATATGACAGGTCTTTCTGATTCTCACATTATGCTACATCAATTCTTCAGAGTGCCTGCCTGTGCAGGGGAAAGGACATGGAGTGTTACAGAACATAGATAATTTGAATGGGCATGTATGGATTTGAGCCACTTGCCCATTCATACACCTTACCATTTTTAAGCTCAAACTTACATTCTATGCCAAACTTAGAATCTATTCAGATTCTAAACTTCATGTTCAATAAATACATATATAGATATAGATATATATAAATATAATTTCTAGTTGTCAGATTCTTTTCCTTCTTAGATTTTTTTGGCATTTCACAAACTAAGAGATGAGCTTTGCTCCTGTTTTACAAGCAAAAAATTGAAGAAAAGTGATGTGCACAGTGATATGTCAAATCAGGAAAAGACCAGCCAAGATGTTATGGTTCCTGCCTCCTGTACTTTATTAATTTCATACAATACCTCCCTATTGGCTTAAAAAGACCTGTCTTCAGTGCGGTGTTGAAATTTTAACTAAACCATCACAACTATTTTTCTCTCTTAAAAAATAGTTTACACGTAAATAATTTCACTACCAGGCAGTGGGCATCCAAGCACACTGCTGATAATAAAACAAAATCCTAGTGGTATTTAACATATTCAAGCAAGAACTTTCCCAGCCCACTACATACGGGTTCATTTCCTAATTGCTACGTAACTCCACAAACTCAGTTTTTATTTGTGTAGCAACAGACAAATATGGCTGGACTGCCTTTCTCAGCTAGAAAGTTCATATTGACTGTTATATGAGAAATTTCTAGCTCAAGTCTAGCATGAGTACATGCAAGGCTTCACACTTTTTCATGGTTGCTTATCTGTCTTCCTACCCTATAACAGAAGTGTCAACCTGTTCTACTACACTACAACTCAGAATTATTGTGCTTTGCAGAGAATTAAAAAGAAAGCATTTCTTGCAAATAAAGAATTATTGAGGTCCCTTCCAATCCAAACCAATCTATGATTCTAAGGTTAGGTGTCTTTTTTTTTCCTTCTTTCTTTCTTGATACCGTCTTGAACACCTGACTTTAGGTTGCTAATGAGTTAGACAGGAGTTAAGAGATGCAGATGTATAAATAAATTTATAATCCTACCACAACTGTAGCAAATGGTCACTAGGAAGAAGCTGAACTACCAATGATAAACATAATGCACAGGAGTCAATGGTAGATAAAGCTGGGAGAAAGGACAGAAGATTTTAAATCTTTAATCAAGTCTTGTGCATGCAGTTTGTTCTCTGTTTTACAGGGAGAAAGTTCCCCTCCTGATTCTGGCACTTCAAACTTAACCATTTCAACACTGAGCACCTTTGTATAAATCTAGTCCTCACTACATAAGTAAACCAGAGACAGAAAAATATGCAAGTTGGTTAGGCTCTCCAGCATTCACCAAGGGGCTAGAATCTATTTATTAATAGTTAAGTGATAAAGGGAAGAGGTCAGCAGCCAGTCATTTCTATTTGGACTTTAAAAAAAATAATCTTTAAAATTCAAGGATCTTAAAGACATTAATGAAATATTACTAAATATTTTAAACTATCTGTAACACAACAATTCTTGTAAGGAAAACCTGTGTTCACAAACTGGGATTTTGCGTTTTGAACCTTGAAAGTTTAGAGGCTTGCTAAATTCTGCTTATGGTACTAAAGTGTGGTTTGTATTTCAAAAACCCTATTTTCTGGACAAAGAAAGCACTAATAAAAAGTAATTTCATTCAGCAAATCATCAAACTAATTCATCTCATTGTGTCCAATAAGGTGGAAATGATTACACAAGGTGGTAAAAATCTCTGCTTCCTGTAAGTCACTGGAGTTTTATGCTTGTTTTCTCTAAGTTAGGATTTGATCCCAGCAGTGTAGGGATCAGTTGATATTAATGAATGATGATAGCAATTTGAATTTTATAAAGTTCTATGGGATTACCATGCGATTGTTTCATTCATTGAGGTATCACTGCTGGCCAGAACTTCTCTGTGTCCCTTTGCATATTCTTTCTCATGTTCATATATTTGCTATGAAAACAGACAAAGCTATTTTTGGCAACTGCACCACCTATTCAAGAAAAGAGTTGGGGATCACTTTCATTAAAAATCTTCCCCTTTCTTACCCATTTCTGTACACAATATGGGAGTCAATTGTCAAGGTAACTCAGGTCTCACCAGATCAATGGTCTACCTTACTCGGGCCTCTCCAGCACAGAAGTTTCCTGACTCATCTTTTTACCCTTCCTTGGAGGTCTGTAACAATTTCCTATAAATGTTTTAGTACTTCTTTTAGCTACATTTTGTGTTTGTCACATTAGCTAACCCACATATGCAATTTTACTCAAAATACCACCTGCACTAACTAGATCACCACATCACTTCCCATATTCTGAATTTGTCTCTTTGGTAAATTGTATACTCTGATATTTTAATATTAAAACAGTTAACCAAGAGCCAGAGAGTTTAATATTTGCTTCTGAAGCATCACTTCATGTTCCTCACATTTTTACATAGATTATTTTCATAAAAGTAAGTGAATTTCCTTTCTCTAGGCAGCACTTTCTATCGATATTATTCACTTCAACAACTTAAAAATTACTTATCCTTTCAAGGTTGGCTAATCTCTCTCCCATCTTTCACTACCTATCCTTTTGCTAAAACAACATACATAAAACCAAATACTAAAATTACAAGACTACTTCCCTGCTAATTTCTTATACAGATACAGCCTGTCAGTCCTAGATGACTTTGGATCAGCCCCAAACAAAAGAAAATATTCTGGGTAGTATAATCCTGTATGGAACAATGTGATCTGTATAAAAAATCACTTACTGAATCACCAGCACCTCTATTCTCTCCTAGGAGTTCTCACATCGAAGCAATGCCTGAATTTGTGTAGAGTGATTTGTGACTTTCCAGCTGTCATTCATTAATTCTTAGGAAATACAGCATACAATACAAGAGTACTCAGCCTGAGGTTGTGGTCTACAGTGTCTTAGGAAGAGTGTAATTTGCCTGCTGAATGTTCACAGAATTACAGAACAGATTGGAAGGGACTTTAAAGATCATCTAGTTCCAAACCCCTGCCATGGGCAGGGACACCTTTCACTAGACCAGGTTGCTTAAAGCCCCATCCAGCCTGGCCTTGAACACTTCCAGGGATGGGGCACCCACAACTTCTCTGGGCAACTTGTTTCAGTGCCTCACCAGCCTCATAGTGAATAATTTCTTCCTTATATCTAATCTAAATCTACTCTCAGTTAAAAGCCATTACACCTTGTCCTATGCCTACATGCCCTCCCAAAAAGTCCCTCTCCAGCTTTCTTGTAGATCCCCTTCAGATACTGGAAGGCTGCTGTAAGGCATCCCCGGGGCGTTCTCTTCTCCAGGCTGAACAACCCCAACTCTCTCAGCCTGTCTTCATAGGAGAGGTGATCCATCCCCCTGATCATCTTCATTGCCCTCCTCTGGATTTGCTCCAACAGGTCCATGTCCTTCTTACGTTGGGGGCCCAGAGCTGGACACAGCACTCCAGGTGGGGTCTCACCAGAGTGGAGCAGACGGGGAGAATAACCTCCCTTGACCTGCTGGTCACACTTCTTTTGGTGCAGCCCAGGACACAGTTGGCTTTCTGGGTTGTTAGCGCACATTGCTGGGTCAGGTTGAGCTTCCCGTCAACCAACACCCCCAAGTCCTTCTCTTCATGGCTGCCCTCAATCCATTCTGCACTCAGCCTGTATTTGGGCTTGGAATTGCTCCAACCCATGTGCAGGATCTTGCATTTGACCTAGTGGAACTTCATGAGGTTTGCACAGGCCCACCTCTCCAGCCTGTCAAGGTCCCTCTGGATGGCATCCCTTCCCTCCAGCATGTTGACTGCACCACACAGCTTGGTGTCTTTGGCAAATTTGCTGAGGGTGCACTCAATCCTACTGTCCATGTCGCTGACAAAGACATTAATGCAGATCCCAATACCAGCCTCCGAGTAATGCCACTCATCACTTGTCTCCACTTGGACATCAAGCCCTTGACTGCAAGTTTTTGAGTGCGGACACACAGCCAATTCCTTATCCACCAAATGATCCATCAATCAAATCCATGTCTCTCGAATTTAGAGACAAGAATGTCGTACAGGACAGTTCCAAATGCTTTGCAGAAGGACAGGTAGATGACATCAGTTGCTCTTCTCTTATCTACCAACACTGTAACCCTGTTGTATAAATCCACCAAATTTGTCAGGCACAATTTGCCCTTAGTGAAGCCATGTTGGCTGTCATTAATGACCTCCTTATTTTCCATGCGCCTTAGCGTAGTTTCCAGGAGGATCTCCTCCACGATCTTGCCAGGCACAGAGGTGAGACTGATTGGCCTGCAGTTCCCCAGATCTTTTCTTTTTTCTTTTTTAAAAATGAGGGTTATGTTTCACGTTTTCCAGTGAGTGGGAACTCTACTGGACTGTCATGACTTCTCAAATATGATGGATAGTGGCTTAGCAACTTCATCTGCCAGTTCCCTTAGGACCTGTGGATGTATCTCATCAGGTCTCATGGACTTGTGCACCTTCAGGTTCCCTAGATGTTCTCAAATTTGATCTCCTACAGTGGGCGGTTCTTCATTCTCCCAGTCCCTGCCTTTGTCTTCTGTGACTTGGACGGTGTGTCTAGAGCAACTGCTGGTGAAGACTGAGGCAAAATGTCATTGAGTACCACAGCCTTCTCCATATCCTGGGTAACCAGGTCTCGCATATCTGGGAGACTTTTTTTCTTTTTCTTTAAAATTGTTTTCAAACAATAACCATAGGCCATTATTTCTACAAGCCCTCAAACAAATTTCACTCCTCATGAAATACTATGTCAGTTGCACAGACCCATAAAGGAGGAAGGGTAAGGAATTGCATCTGTGGAGAGTCATCTATGAAAAGAACTGCTGAGCTGAAGACAAGGGGTTTTACTCCAGTACTTTGCCCATTTATGTTTCTTTGGCAGATAGGAGAGCACAGGCAAGCCTAACACCAGGGGTGAGAACTGACCTGGGCACTCTGATCCACTGGCTTGGGCACTTCACCATCCAGCTGACCTCTAAAGTCGTCCTGTTTTAGAAATAGTATTGCTTAGCTATAACTGACTGCTAGCTGCCTCATTTCTTTGACCAGAGACAGGAAAGGATGTTGTGATGTACCGGCCCCGTTTGAGGATCCAAGAGCCTGGGGACCTACCTTAGAGTGAGCCAAGGAGCTGCTCGCAGAAAGCCAGTCAGAAAGACTGTGTAATGACTGCTTCATCAAGGACTTCTGGCAAAATCTATTACAAGTTCAGTTCAGCCAAAAGCTCTGCACTTTTAGACATTCTCTGTAGCAGTACTTGAGCACACAGGGAAGTTTTCTGGTGGATCTCAGGAACCCCAGGCTTCTCAGAAATCTGAGAAGGCTGCACTTGGGTTATTTTTTAGGTCTACTGGTCTCTTGAATTTACATGTTAATTAGCCTAAACTGCACATTAGGTACGTAAGAGCTTTTTTCCCCCTTTAAGTCTTACACAGTTGACTCAAGAAGTAAATAAAAAGATAGAAGCAGGAGGTAAACCTGAAACAAGAATCACAATGAAGTTAACAAAGCATAGCCATCATTCAATGTTTAGTAGGCACCACAACAGCAATTATTTTAAGGAAGGATTTGAAAAACAAAGCTTCAAGTATTTTCATGGTGAACTCCTCCCATGCTCAGGGGTTTTATTGCTTTTAGCTATTACATCTGCAGCTGAAGCTAACTGTGAAATTAGCAGTTTATTTATCCCATGGTACTCACACACACATTTGCAACAGTAGAAGTGAGTAAGGGTCAACAGTGAACAATGTGAGTAAAAGTGAGAACCCTTTTTACCAGATTTTGTAATTCAGTATTTAATCAAATACCTGCAGAGATTCACATATTGAAACATTTCCCTGTTCCTTCTTGCTTATATCTACTGTTGCTTATATATACTGTTAACACACTGCTGTTATTTCTAAACAACATAACATGAGCTCTGCCAAATGAACAAGACAGGACAAAGGAAAGTAGATCTTTAAATATCGCTGCCTGAATTGCAAGGAAACAGAAAATACCATTAAGTATAAAATAGAATAAAGGCCTAAAATTTGTAAACAGCTTTTGATTCTGTAATATTTAGTAAAAATAGGTCTCCTTAGGAATGCATGTACACATTAAGATATTTTTCAAAATGATATCTTCACAAAATCTACATTAGAACTTGTAGTCTGTTTCTTGTATTGTGTCCTATCCTTAAAAATATATAAACACAAATGCTGAATGGAAATGGAAATTCACTGTTTCTGATTATTTAGCCACAGATTTGAATCAAGACTGAATAGAATATAAAGTTGTTGCCAGTCTTATTTGGAGGGTAAAACCGATAAACAGAAAAGCATACTGAAGGCATGTTAACAGTGATAAAAGTATCTAGACCACTAACCGTGCACATAATTACCAATAATTTAGATTTATCCATCTGAAGTCAAGATGTAATTATGCATTATTCTATTTTATACTTAGACACCTCTGTAAAATATAAATTTTAGCTTAGTGAACAATGAACATACAGGTGTTCCTAAGAAAAGTGGAATCTGAGACATCAGAAAAAAATTATATTTTATCTCCCTCATTCATCCCAAATCAATGGAATATAATAACCACCACTATTTCTTAGTGATTTTGTATGGAATTGAAGGTACATATTGAAATTTTCTTGCAAAAGCAACAGCAGTAATATCTATGAACAATCCATCATCTGAGCAATCCTTTTAGAAAGTTTAGTGAGTGCTTCTTTGCTTTTCTAGTAATTTCTTTAAGGCTGGAATTTTTTTGAAATTGTGCATTTGAATTAAACTAAGACTACTTCTATCATATTTATGAAATGAGAAGCTGAGTTACCTGTATGGCTGTGAGGATATTGGCTAACGCCTGGCCATATGTGTCATGGCAGTGAACAGCAAGAGCACTCAGAGGAATGTCTTTCATAACAGCTTCCAGCATTCTTTTCATACTTCCAGGAGTCCCCACACCAATTGTGTCCCCCAGAGAGATTTCATAACAGCCCATACTGTACAACCGCTTAGATACCTGATTAAAAACAGAGACACACAGAGGTCAAGATGAAAGAACAAAAAATAGGGTCAAGAAGATACATTAAAAAAGACATACTTCTGTACAGGTTTCAGGTTTTGACCCACCAAGGTGCCACCATGTATCAGAAACCCTCTATTTACTCTTTGAAATTGTCAGGCAAGAATAATATCTCATAGATCCTCTTACTTTAAATTTATAGTTCTCCTTCTGTACAAGGAAGAACCAACCAAGCCAAATCTATCAAAACTTGCTTTTTGATTTTTCCACAGAATCCAAATAAGCAAGATTTCATACTAAGAATTACGTTTCTGTTGAGCCCTTTCCCAACATTTTGCTCCCTCTGGGGATTTCCCAGCTGTTTGGTTTTCTCTGTGTACTCCTCAGCTTATGAGTTGTACAGGGTAAATATCTGCCCCTTTGTCTAGTTATTACACAGAGCAAAGCACATGGTTGAACCAAGACAATAAATAATTAACAAGAAGCCTGATTTTGGTTTCTCGTGGCACTGAAAACATCAATAAAAATGAAGTTTTAACATGTTGCAGTTAATATTAATTTTGCTTGCTTTTCAGGAAACTTAACATTAAAAGACTAACAAAGCAAAACTGTAAATTAACATTCTAGTCTTCAAGTTTTAAAATTTTTCTTGATATCAAACAAAACCCTACAAATTAGTTCCTACTTACGTAAGTAAGAACTAAGTGTTTCTGGAATTATGTATTTGAGTTCTTCATATGTGTACAAGATTTGAGGTCTGGCCCCATAATGTTTGTATGGAAAGAGACATACACTAGGAAGCACAAAAATATGTTTGCACCAAAAATACTGCTTCAGAAATTGAATGTAGGAACTTTCTATCTTAGACGTGCTGAATTTATCTGGAAAAGGCTTCATCTTATTTTCAGTTGCTGAGTATGTTTGTCCCCTTTATCATTCTCCACTGTGTATCAATGATCCCCAAAGGCCACTACACTGGAACAGAATCCCAGTCTGGAAATTAACTGTTTAGATATGAAAAAAATACAGTCTTTTTCCAAGACATCTTCAGTTGCACTGCAGTCTGCTGTTAAAGCAATTCCAGGACTCCATCAATGGGATTGCTGTGAACATGTCTGAGGAAGCTGACAAAGTGCTGCTCCAGCAGTCTCGGAAGTGCTGGATTAATAATGCTGTTCACTTAATTCAAAGAACAGCTGAAAAAGAACTTCAAGTAGTCTGAATTGCTCTGCTTAAATCGTGGAAGGGCTATGACTATTGCAAAGGTAGTAAAACTCTTTGTGCTTTAAAGTCAAAGAGCTCCTGGTTCGCATCAACATAAATTGAATATACTCTCTATGAAGGGACATTCACCAGATTACAAAAAATATTCTATCTTGCAGCATGTTTTTATATCATCAACACATGCCAGGTGTTTTAACTGGGCTGCTGTTGCAAGAAAAAAAAAATCATCTGCAGTTACCTCTAGTTAATCCCCAAACTTCAGCTTTGTTTAAGACCAGGGATAAAGAAGCAGACTACATTTTCTGCTTGGTTTTGTTTTGTTTTGTTTTGTTTCATTCATGATTCAAAGCTTTTCTAGATGAGCATTTTAGTGATGACAAAGAGACAATATCAACTGCTAGAAATCACATTGCGTTCACTTTCCCATGCTCAGTCCTTAGGTCTTTCAGCTTCTGAAAACAAAGTTCTGAAAGATGAAAGAAGGGAGGGGGAAACTCTGCTAAGAAGCTGAGCGGCATCATTGACTTGTCATGATTTAACCTTAAACTAACCCTTAAAAAGAGATGTAAATTTAATTTCAAGAAGAATGTGCATGCTCAGAAGCTGGGTGGGCATTTTTCATATTGGCTTTTCTACCCTACTATAGTAGGAGGCAGCCCATTAGTTATAATTTGGTAAGATTTCATTGTGGATTTTTGGGAGGAGGGTGGGGGAGAAGACAATACACTGTTTTGGCAGTGTAATCAGAATGTGATATGAGCTTGCAGCTTTGTTGACTGAACGGGGTTGTGTTCTGCACCATTGAGCAGTTTATTGCGCATAGGCTTGTGCTACTCCCCTTGGGAGCATTGTCCTGACACCAAGCATTGATCAAAATGGGAACTGGGGACCCAACACTGCAACCCTTTAGGCATGTGAACAATCCTACTGCTGGAAATAATATCTAAAACTAGACTCTTAAACTGAATACAAAAGGTCATAACAGTTACAGATTATTTTAAGCAAATAATAACATAAAACACACTGCAGTAATTGTGCTGTAAGGGAAACTGTAATAATCCAACAGCATTCAAATAAGAATAGGTACATTTTCTGCAGCCTGATCAGCATGTATGCTGGATAACAGGAAGCTAAAGTTAAAAGGAAGCTAAGTGGAGAAAGTATCAGACATAAAGATAAAAACAGCCAAGTATATGACTGGAAGACAATGGATAACACAACTGGCTTCAAGGATGTTATACGGTGCTTCCAACAACTTATTTGCCTAAGATGGAAATTCACAAACCATGGGATGATAAATGGTTTAACAGTGACTCCATTGCAAGAAAAAGCAGAGGGATAAAAAGGACTACGCAGTTTATTTTAATATATGATTTTTTTAAAAATAAAGACCCATATGTGGATGTACCAGATGGATTCTAAAAGTCTGAAGGCATCCGAAGTTTGCACTTTCTAGATAACTATTAGTAAAAGACTTACGTACCTAGTAAGCCAAAAATGTATGTAGTCTGGTTAATGAGCCACCTCTCCTACTCAGTTTTGCTCCAGTTAATTTTTTTTTGCTTAAAAGGAAAGTCATTGTCATTAACTGCAAAGGAACAGTCTAAACCTTTCAATCATAGCTGCTGACTATAATGCACAGTTCTAAGAGTCACACACTCCCATGCCGAGGAAGGTGATGACCAGAGAGGCAGCTCTCTGAAAGGGTTTAGCAACACGGCTATTATTTTGATAACTCTGATTTAGCAAAGCATTAGCGCACATGTTTATGCAAAATCCATTAACAGCTAATCAGATGCTTCTATATAAATATCAGTGCTTGCTGAATCAAGGCCTCAATAACTTTAATGAGGCAGCTTTTATTCTTAAGCACATACACAGTGGTATACAGATACACAAGAAGACACATATTAGGATGAAGACAGAAGATAAAATATCTGTGTGAGTAAAACTTTGCAGGTTTGGAACACTAAGTAGCACTCCCACTGGCAAACTGAAAGGAGCTCTTTTGTGCAAGGAGAGTAGTTAAAAAACAAGGAACACATGGAAAGAAGCCTGTTGGGGAGTAAGCAGTGAGCAATTTACCAACAGCACAGCTGAATCTGTCATCACTGCTCTAACTAAAGCTGTGTCACTTCTAACTTTCACTTCATTTTAAACCAAATTAATTTAGAAATACTGAGTACCTTCCAATTTAGCAATTTTTTTTTCAAAGAGCGTGAATATATGTGGCTGTTGTGGGAGAAGCATTATCACAACTTCCATCTGGAATGCATACTAGAAGAAGATGCAGGAGAACAGGACCTGAAAGCCACACACGCAGAACACAATATATCAAACAAATGTCAACTAGCTGCTAGTGCTTCAAAGGAAAAAAAAAAAGTGATTTGGAGATTCTGCTAGATCACCAAAAGTAGTTGATTAAGTGCAACAGAGAAGACAAGTCTTTCTTCAGGAGGAAGGCCAGTGTGATCTGCCTCATGTCTCTTGAATTCTCTCCACTTCTCTACTGTCTATTTCAGCCTTCCTACAAAATTTAACACTTGTGTTTCACTCATCTCTTTTCCTGCTGGAAAAAAAAGGCTGGACTAAGACATCATCTTTCTTCTCCTTTGTCATAAATGGGAAAATGAGGTAGGGAGAGAAGGTGCAGCTCCTTCCACCATAGCAGTAGAGCAAGTTAAGTGACAGGAAATCATGTTGGGGATGAGTTTTGTTCCATGTGTCAATGACATGACACTGGCCAGGAGGACAATGTTGTAGCAGTGGCTCTAGCGGCTGACAGTGCAGTATGCTTATGCCAGCATAAAACTGATTTAAAAGTAGATACCCTTTGCAAGAGGTTGTAGCTGGAAATCATGTCATACAACATGGTCCACTGACATATGTGCTTGAGTCTATTTCCTTAAGCATTTCCTTACCTTCTTGTTGGAGGAAATAGCACATAATATTTTTCCTCAGGAGGAAATAGCACATAATATTTTTCCTCATGACTGATAACAATCAAAACATACTATTTTCCTCAGATTTGACTGCATATGTTTGAGTGAGTTTAGGTACCCAGTTTTAGTATTAGCTATGTTTTATGTTTCTTTTCCTTAAATTTTATCCATTAAAGATATTTTCAGTATTAAGTAGAGAACATTACTTATAGACTTTTTAAGTTGTATTTTTGGTTCATTAAAAAGACAAGCCAGAAGTTCACTCTTACTTCTGCCACTTTAGCTGGTATGATGTTTCCTTCATACGGGCAGCCCAATGCACATGACACATACCTACAATAAAAAGAACACACAAAGATATTTCTGTTTTATATATGTGAATCTGTATCCATCCATGTTAAACAAAATTTTGAATATTTAAGCCAGTCAAAGTAGAATATATATTTGAATGAAAAGATGCATTTACATCAGATGAAAACAGTAGGTTATCTTTTTTACTTTTTTAAATCACAGAACAGAAATGTATAGCTTTAGTTCTGCTCAATGTATGTCACAAGTTGTAAAGGACTGGCGATGCAGCCAAGCTAACACTGCTGAAAGAGACTTCAACTTTTCTTGGTATTTCCTTCTGAAGTTGTAAGAGCCAGCTCAAGTTTTGCCTTGCTTGGCCCATACAACGTATTCAGAAGAAAGTATCATTTTCTTCTTTGTGCCAGCTACCCCAACCATAGAGAGCAACACATGGATACAAGAAACTTACAACAACCCCACCATCTCATAAATCATTAGATTTGTGGTGAATGGGATAGCTTTCACCCTCTGTACTGGCATTTCTGTCCCAGTGCCCCAGAAGAATTACAGCTCCCTTGCAAGCTGTAGTTTAGGTGTGCCTTAGGACAAGAAGAAACTGAGAAGCCAGCCCGTGTCTCACAGCAGCTATCAGCTTCACAAAGCACAAGAATCAAAAGCCACAACCACGCCTCCGTTGTTCAGTCTTAATGCTGTGTTAGCATAGAATTTGGCTTAAATTTCTTTTTTTTTTTTAATGACAATTAAGAGCCATGAAATTCCAATCATCCTTCTAATTGTTTATCTTAAATTGATTAGGAATAGGATTAAACTAACCAGAAACAGCCATTCAAAATCAAAATAAGTGTGGCTGTAGAGGGATTTACAACAGATTCAGAGGCAGGTAGAGCCCCAGTCCCTGTGGGAGGTTGCTCAACTGCTTAATACATCACTGATCCCCCATCATTCCCTTTCCCTCAATGCTGAAGGATATAATGTAAAATTATACACTGTATAATGCAAATGGGATCGAACAGATGCCAGTTTGTATGTAGTCAAGGTCCGCAGGGTAAAGGATGTATTATTTCTTTGCAGCTGAAGGAGAACTGATGGATAGAATGTGAAACTAGGATGAGTAACAGTCAAAAACAAATCTTGACAAAATGTCAACATTTTAAAGTATAGAACATACTGCATCCCTCATATGAAGGTACAGTGTTGGTGCATGGCAAGTAGCAGTAAGAACGAAGCAAACCTTGAACCTAAAAAGAATTTGATTAGTCCTGACAAAGAAATGGAAATGAATTTTTTTTCCACAAAAGTGGTTTGGTCCATTACATCCTGCCCATAATTTTAGTCCAGATGCCTACCAGGCATGATTTCAATTATCTCTATGTCATTATGAAAAACAGGTTTGAAACTTCACAACTGACTTCATTAAATATCACCCTAATTTAGATGTCAATGTTTAAGTTTCAGAGTTCTAAATTTTCTTATCTACATTAATGATAAAAAAATAGCTACTGTTAACAGTAAACACTGCCCTGCTTTTCAGTGACACATAACTCAAAAACAATTCAGGATAATTACCTTAATTTTTTTATGCATACATAGTTTTTCAAATGAAACCAAGCATAAAACATTTCAGACCAAAAAGATTGCTTTTTACATAATACTACAGTGCCTAGAGCTAGTGAATACATAGACTTTTACTGAAATTATTTTGCAACATCAGCCACAGCACTTATTATGATATGAGCAAGAACAGCACTAAATACAAAGTAAATGGAAAACATACAGTACATATGTGCACATGTTCACTTTAATTACATATCTCTTTACATGTTCCTAATGTCTGCCTATCTTAGATCAAGCAGACGTGCATTTGGTAGTGATAATGTGGCATGAATGACATCTGGAATGGAGTAGGACAAACAAAAGGTATCTAGAGAACAAGGGAATACTCCCTGTGGTTCACACCAGCGAGCAGAAACTCGCCTGAGCTCACATAACTCAGCTGAGCCTGCTGGGGTATGAAAGTATGTGGTGACCTGAGGAATCTGCCTACTACAATGTACAAATCTGTTTGAGATTATGAACTCTCTGCATGCTTACACTATTACGACTAGACTGACATTTTAAACAAGGAAAATATGATAGATATAATATATCCAGACATCTGATATTCAGTATTAAACTAGAGAAAGTAGGGATTATTGAAAGAATTTGACAGGTAAAGAACTCCCTACCAGAGAGAGAACAAAGTCCTGTGAAGAATTAAAAAACTGTTTTTCAGTAGAGTTTATCAAGGATGAGTTTGGCGGAATATATCTAATATTTTCATTTCATGAATTGGCATAAAAAGTAGAGATGTGGTAATAGTATTGAATTTCTTACTATCGTCAATACAAAAAAAAAAAAAGCGCACTGGTATTCCTTAGAGCAAGGACAGAACAATAAAAATGGGACTGAGCTGATGGCAATGACAAAAAAAAGTGAAAAGCTTAAAGTGAGGCTGTAAAAGAGTAAAACACACTCCAAACATCTACCAGGATAAGCATTTTTGATAGAGGACATAAAACATGAACTCCATTTGACAAGGTCTTGCTATGTTCTTATTGGAAATAAGAGTTACAATTTGACTCGTTTGTAGAAAAGACAATGCAAGCTGGAACAAACGCAGGCAAAAGCTGAGTACAACTAGCAGGGGCAGAGAGAGCCCAGCATATGAAAGGAGAAAACAGGCATGCCTGTGTGAAAGAGGGAAGATAATCGTGTGTCCAGTCTGAGCATTTGCCAAGACATTAAGGCAGCGGTGGGTGGGACGCTTTGTAATTGCATTTCTGTGGTTCCAAATTAATATACTTAGGTAGAGAGGAAACAGGTTTCAATAGGAGGGTAGATCTGTTATCTACAGATATGTTTGGCTGTTACATTTTCTTTTCTGTCTGTGAAATAACCCATAAGGCATTAAAATCACAAGAGAATTCAGCCAAAGCAGAGCTGCAAGACCTCCACCCACACCCCTCCAAAATGGGAGACAACTTCGCAGAACGTGCTGGAGAACTGCTTAGAAAAAAGGAAGTTAACAAGACGGAGCCACAGAAAGCACCAAAAGACACAAGTTTAAAGAAGAGTCTGGTCAACTACAGCAAACACTACTGACAAGTCAAGAAGAATAAGGATAGACTACTGTTTCTGATATCTTGTCATCAGGGAGTTTGGTGAGAGCTGTTGCAGTTGCAAGCATGGAACAGAAGCCAAAGTGTAGGAGTTATAGGAGGGAATCACAGAGGAGGGTCTCCAGACAGTAATTATAAACAGCGCCTTCAATGAGCTTAGGAATGAAGAAGAGATAGGCGATGAGATATGATATGAAGAACCAAGTAGGGTCAGAGGTACAATTTTTAAGAGGCAAATGCTTGACTATATTGCAGTGGAAAAGAGCCAGAGGACAGCGAGAGGTTAAGAAAGAGAATAAGGCAGGGAAGCAATAAGAGGAAGAACAGAACATGGGGTCACTGGGGCAAGTGGAAAGGGTACAGATGGAAAGTAGACAAGAAACTCCTGCTGCTCTGACAGTGGAGAAGAAAGAGAAAGGATTAGGGGAGGGAAGGGAGAAGGAAGCACATACTGTATCTATTTTTCCTTAGGAGAAAAAGCAAGATCCTATGTGAAGAAAAGCAGCAGAAAGAAAGAGGGAAGAGTTTGAGCAATGAGTTACAGAGGCAACTGGGATTTGTTTTGGGGATTCAATTAAGTTGGAGGATACAGCTGTTTTCTAAAATGATGGTAGGACGGAAAGAAAAAAAGACTTTGTAATGCAAAAGACTGTCTTGGTCTCAGGATATTCACCAGAGACACGCAACAGTATGAGAGCAGAAGCAAATATCTGGAAGTTCACAAAGCAGACTCTGTAGTGGAAGTGTGTAATTCTAAGTATGTGCTTAAATCTTTGTTGAATGAAGGCCAGATATTTGAGTAGCTTAACTGCATCTTTAGCATGCAATCAAGAAAAGAGCCCATGCAACCAGAGGTGGACAGAAGGACCTGCAATAAGTGAACATACCTATGCAGCTGCTTTAAGAACACAGGGGTATTTAACAGCATTTAATGCTGTTTGTGCTCAGTCAGGTTCTGTGAAATCAGAATTCCTCCTTTTAAAAAAAAAAATGATAAAAATAAGTTCTCTACTTGTTTCGCCTGACAGTTTACCCAGGCTCTTCCCTGTTCTATAGATTGCACTGCGGGCGAGTATCATTTGGTTTTCCCCTTAATTGTTTTCTATGCAGATAAAAACAATTCAAAAAATAACCCCCAACAGGTTTACTGTTTAATATTTTGAGCAAAAATTCTGAACAGCCTCTGGGGATGGGGAGAAGGAAGAGGAAGAGAGGTTTCAGTTTCTTCCAGTAAGTCAAAACCGAACTGCAATGTTCCACAAATGGTATAGACAATATAAGGTCCCCACGATCAAGGTCACTGGGAATGGTGATAACCACCACACCAGCCCAATGACTGTGAAGTGCAGAGTACAAAACCACAAACAGGGCAAATGAGCGAACGTTTCATAACCAAAGTGTGTTAAAAGGAAAATGAATCCAAGCAGAAACTGAACTCCATGTTGTAATCAGCCCTTTGTCAGCTTGTTTCAGCAAGATTTCCAGAGCCAGATCCACAGCTGCTACCACAGCTGGAAGCACGGAGCCTCCTGAGAAGCCAGTTGCAGACTCAGATGCTGCTGTTTCCTGTTTATTATTATAGTGTAAGTTCGCATATAATTTACCATGTTCACTGCAGATGTATTTATTTTTATTGGATGTTTGTGCTAAAATGTATATGCCTATCATTTGGTGAATTCATAATATTAACGTTGATATGTTCTGTCTCTTTGCAAAGGAAGCCATTTGTTAAAAACAGGCAATCTTTACTGTAAGGAGAGGGGAAATACAAAGAAGAAAAAAGGGAACGGAGATTATTCCAGAAACAGAGTCTCCAAGCCAAGGCCAAAATGTGTAAATAATGCCAGGATTTTTTTTTCCACATTTGATGAAAAAAAAAACAACTCTCCATGTATTTAGTGCCCAGTTGCAAGCAATATTTATGCCATTCAAAGTGAATTCTATGGTAATAATATTTGTAATTATTTTTAGAATGCCCATAAAACAGTTACATTGTGAACTATGTTCTAGAAAACAATCCCTCTAAAACCAGAACAAAACTCTTGATATAATGAAGGGTTGCTTAACCACTTCACTTTTAACAACTATACCAAATTATCCACGGAGCAATCAGTAACACACTAGCAAAAACTTTTCATTGTTACCTTATAATTTCATACTAACATTTCAAGCCTTATTTTATGCTACTCTTTAAGAAATAGGGATTATTTTTACTTCCTACAGGTATTCCTCTTTTTTTTTAATTTAAAAAAAAATAAAAAAGAAGCCACTCTTCTGGCCTAATAATATTTTCTATCTGCAAAAATAGGTAAAAGTTGATATAAAGTTATTCCTAAAGAAAATCTTTCCTCTTACATAGTGTAATCATCCAGTATGACAGAGTTTAGTACAACGGGTCCTACATCCTTTTCTTAACCCGTCTCCAGTACAGAGAAATGCACCAAGTCCCCACATCCCAGCAATCTCCGGCTTCTCAGACTTCTCCAGGGGACTGGGACCAGCTGGTTTACTACTGTGAAACCCTGTAGATTTGTTCACTGTTCACATACTAAAATGTGTTACTTCCAACACTATTAAATGTTCATCTACATTTTCCTATTCCCATAAACTCAAATATAGGCTCCTTTATAGTGACATGAAGGTGTTAAATTTGTTTTACCATCTAAAGAAGTTATCAATATAATTGTGACTACGCTAAACTGGACAGTGTAGTCTAAAAGTCGGGGATTAAAGCAACGTGAAAAAACATGTGTACTCCAGCCCTAAGTATTCTCTAATACCAGAAAATATGAGTTTGAACTTTTGGTCTGTATTCGTAAAACATACGTAGCTTTAAACTATATCGATTTGTGCAAAACTGAATTGTTGGAGTTTATTTCATGGCACTTCTAATTAGGTATATAAAATACTATATTGTAAGGCTATCCAAATATCTTGAATTAAGGTATTTATGATGAACTGTAACAAAATAAAAAAAGAGGATTATTGAACTGAATTATAAAGATCAGATTGCCTTGATAATAAGAAGTTTCAGGCAATCAGGATGTTCCTTTATAAACAAAATGGACTTCATTACTAGTTTCTGGAGTTACTTGTTATAAAGTATATTAAAATAAAACTGATGTACTCTTCCACATATATTTCTTTTTCAAAATAAATCAAAATATGACTAGCAAGAGATAAAGACCAATTCTTTGGTCTTTATAAAGTGATAAGACCCAATTCTTTCTCTTTACATTTCCACTATTTTTGTCCTATCTTGTGTATTAGCATCAAAGTAAACCAATAATTATTTCCTATAATCAACAAGGAATTATGTATGTTGCTATCTGTAACCAAATATAAAACATAACATAAAAGGTAATAATAATATCACATACAATCATTTGTTTGATTTCTATTTGTCATAGCAAAAATATTGCTATATTTCAAGTATATCAACCAGTATTTGAATTCTATACAAACACAGATGTAAGCCAAATATTGACACATTTCTATATGCTTTTATGTATTGTGAGCTTCATCATATTGCTCATTCTTAAAAGACATAGGACCATAAACAAAGGAATTACATACACGAGTTTAGAATTAATGTGTGATTACATATACTTTAATTTATGAAGCAGCAGCTTTGTAAGGAAATGCTTCTAGAGTCATTTCACAGCAAATATTTGCATCTATTTTTCTAACACTGAGCCTCTGAACATTTGCATACACATTCACATTTGCACATGCAAATAGTCCAAATGGCCTCAAAAGGGCCGTTGTGGCATGAAATTTTCTCAGGACTGTGACATAAATACAGCTTTTAATTGCTTGTCATGCAGAAGTGTGTTTTAGTAGAGAAAAAAAATACAGCCTTTCAGATCTTACATTCCCAGTTTATATTTGTTAGGACTAACACAGTCCTATATAGAGCTGAATGTTGCAGAGGGAGATAGTTTGACTTTATTTCACTGTCATGGGACACAGAGTAGGTAGTAAAGTACCATTTGTGGAAAAGGAACATACACAATTCCTTACTTCCTCACTGTTCTGTTGTACTAACTGCAATTTATTTGTGTTTTTTTAAATTTTGGAACACATTAACTTGGAAGAATCTAGCTTAATCAGAATTTACTTAACATTTCTGTCATATGTACATTAAAAATACATTTAAATTAAACCACAATCCAAGTCACTACTTGCAATTAGCATTTGCTACAGCTTTTCATCAATCCTGGCTGTTAGGCTTCACATTTATTCACTGAAAAGATGTGATATTTTTAACAGTACCTGGATTATGCATTAAAAGATGCAGTTCTAAAAACAGCAGTATTTTGTGTAATTGCACATGCAAAATACACGTAGCAGTAATTAGCTGACCATACAGTTTATAACTGATTTGGCTCAGCATCTTCACAGAATGTGTCCCAGATGTTATTGTAAGGTTTTTATGCATGTACAAAAAAACAAAAATAAAACCCCCTTTATGATGCTAATACATAGTCTAACTTCTAAGGCCATATGCAAGATTTCAGTTCTTCATAAATATTTGAACTGATTTTGTAAACATTTAGAAAACTGTGTACTGTGCTACAGATTTTAAGCATGACAGCTGACAACATAAATTTTCTGGATGATGATCGAGTCAATGTTAGTGCAGCTGTAGCAACAGTAAGACATGCAAAAGCTTCAAGTTTAGTTTCAACTGTTCGAGTGCATTTTTCATAAGATTTAAGGATTGCCAATGATTTATGCTCACTACGTAAATTCTAAATTGCCATGAAAAATAGGAAATAAAATTTGAACCTCTTAAAATTATTTTTGGAAGTATTTTTCAACTGCACAAATAAGGAGTTAGGGCAAGGCACTAAATTATCCATCTCCTGCAAATAAATAACACTTTAAACAATAATAGTGCTTTAGAAAGGAAACAATTTCTGTATTGAAATTAATGTAAATACAATTTATGCATATTAATACTTCCATTACCTAAATAATTCCAGCAAAATATTTAGCCTATGAAATTTCTATTAAAAGCCAAAATGTGTAGTCCTGGGAGCTTGTCTAAGCAAAGGTGATAGGTTTTGGGCATGGTTCTTTAGAAGCAGACAATCTCTAAAACGGTGATTCTCAGTGCACAAATTTTTCTCCATATAGTGCACAGCTTTATTGCGTGTTACCTTGCAGCACAAAACCTATTAATATTTCTTATATCTATGGTAACTTACATAAATTACAAGGTGCTAATCCTTAGCCTGCACACAGGTAGGATGTAATTCATCTGTTCCTAACTTCTGAAATCAAAGATAATCATCTGCAGCCTATGCCCTAGATAGGCCATCTATAGGATGACTAATATAGGATAGGACCAGAGCTCCTTTGCAGCCAAAAGGATGGATCATCTGGAGAGTCATTCATCTTATCCTAAGGCAGGTTGCTTTAAAAAGCAATATGATAAATCATAACCTGAAGGCTCCCTACTTCCCTCTGATAACTACAGGCACATTTAGCATTATAAACTCAGACTTGTTGTGTGGTCATGCTTGGCTTTGCCTCAGATTACAATTGCTGTAAACAAGATATAACTATTTTCAGTAAATAGAAGCCACACAACAAAATAAAACCTGAAACTAATGTTCTCATTGAAATTAAACAGCAACAAGTCAAACCAAGAGCATCAATTCTAAATACTGAATATCAACTGATGAATCATGTAACATCCCATCTTTTTGTTTCCAAATGCTGTGTTTCAGGTCATTTAACAGAAACTCCCAAATTTCAATTTCAGAAACCATCAGTTTCTGCCCCTGCTTGACTGTCTATGTGATACTTACAGATCTGGATATAAAGCATAAAGAACAACTTGCCACAAAGCCTTGACTGACTCAGCATTTAGAGAATTTTGCATGGAACTGGGATACAAAAATGGCATTTATTTTATCTGTCACTAAAAGCCGCTTCTTTAGTATCAGCAAAATACAAGATCATAAATCTCAGGTCTTGATAGCTACTACCTTTTTTATTGTTTTATTTCCAGGAAAAAGTCACCTTGACTGTACTCAATGTTTCTATGAAATCTCTGTTTAAGTTTTACTTTCTGATCACCTTTTCCAAGCCAGTTTTGACTAAGGAAGAAAAGCACTGTGTTTTTATCATTCATTTATATAATTGGATTCTTTGATAACAGCTGGTTTTATAAGACATCTGTGCAGACAGTGATACGTGGGAAAAGTTTATCTAGCTGACACAAAAGGATGCTGGGACGGGAATTAGCAGGGCTCATTTGGAGAGCTTTAAACTAGATATGAAGGGGGATGGGGTTGTAGCTGGGCTTGCATCAGTGGGCGAGCACTCTAGAATTGATGAAGACCAGGAGGCCTCCCATACCCCTAGGGTGAAGTCAGTGTGCTCAGCTCGCTCTCAAAAATGCCTGTACACCAATGCACGCAGCATGGGGAATAAGCAGGAGGAGTTAGAAACCTGTGTTCGGGCAGGAGATTATGATCTGGTGGCAATTACAGAGACATGGTGGGACAGCTCACATGACCGAAATGTGGTCATGGATGGCTATGTCCTTTTCAGGAAAGACAGGCCAGCTAGGCGTGGTGGTGGAGTTGCTCTTTACGTGAGAGAGCAACTACAATGTGCTGAGTACTGTCCAGGCACGGATGAGGAGTGAGCTGAGAGTCTAAGGGTGAGAATTAAGGGGCAGGCTGGCAGGGGTGATACTGTTGTGGGTGTCTATTACAGGCCACCAGATCAGGCTGAGGAAGTAGATAAGGCCTTCTATGGGCAGCTGAGAGTGGCCTCACAGTCACAGGCCCTGGTTGTTGTGGGGGATTTTAACTTCCCTGATGTTTGCTGGAAGGACCATTCAGCCAGTCAGCCACAGTCCAGGAGGTTCCTCCAGTGCCTTGATGATAACTTTCTGATGTAAATGGTGGATGAGCTGACTAGGAGAGGTGCACTGCTGGATCTCGTCCTCACTAACAAGAAGGGTCTGGCTGAAGCAGTAAAGGTTGAGAGTTGCAGCAACCATGAAATGGCGGAGTTCGAGATATCGGGTGGCAGGAACAGAATAGCAAGCAGAATTGCAACCCTGGACTTCAGCAGGGCAAACTTTGGCCTTTTCAAACAATTGCTAGGGGAAATTCCACGGGCAAGGCTGCTTGAAGGTAAAGGGGCCCAAAATAGTTGGTTAGTGTTCAGGGACTGCTTCTACCAAGCTCAAGATCAGAGCATCCCAACATGTAGGAAGTCAAGGAAGGGAGCCAGAAGACCTGTGTGGTTAAACAGGGAGCTGCTGGGTAAGCTCAAGTGGAAGAGGAGAGTTTATAGATCATGGAAGGAGGGGCTGGGCACTTGGGGAGAATATAAGGCTGTTGTCAGAGGATGTAGGGAGGCAACTAGGAAAGCTAAGGCCTCCTTAGAATTAAACCTGGTGAGAGGGGTCAAGGACAACAGAAAGAGATTTTCAAATACATAGCAGATAAAACTAACACCAGAGGCAATGTAGGCCCACTGATGAATGAGGTGGGTGCCCTGGTGACAGAGGATACAGAGAAGGCAGAGCTACTGAATGCCGCCTTTGTCTCTGTCTACTCTGCCGGAAGCTGTCCTGAGGAGCCTCTTACCCCTGAGGCCCCAGAGGGAAGTCAGGACAATGGAGGAGTCTGCCTTAGTTGATGAGGACTGGGTTAGGAAGCAATTAGGCAATCTGGACATCCATAAATCCATGGGTCCAGATGGGATGCATCCACGGGTGCTGAGGGAGCTGGCTGAGGTCATTGCTGGACCACTTTCCATCATCTTTGCCAAGTCCTGGGAAATGGGAGAAGTGCCTGAGGACTGGAGGAAAGCAAATGTCACTCCAGTTTTCAAAAAGGGCAAGGAAGAGGACCTGAGTAACTACATACTGGTCAGCCTCACCTCCATCCCTGGGAAAGTGATGGAACAACTTATCCTTGGTGCCGCCTCAAGGCATATCAAGGATAAGAGGGTCATTAGGGGCAGTCAACATGGCTTCACCGAGAAGAAGTTGTGCTTGACCAATCTCGTCGCCTTTTATGGAGACAACTACAATAACGAGGTGGATAGATGATGGCAGAGCTGCAGATGTGGTCTACCTTGACTTCAGTAAAGCGTTCAACACAGTCTCCCACAGCATCCTCACAGCTAAACTGAATAAGTGTGGTTTGGATGATCAGGTAGTGAGGTGGACTGCAAACTGGCTGAAGAAAAGAAGCCAGAGAGTCGTGGTCAAGGGGGCAGAGTCCAGTTGGAGGCCTGTATCTAGTGGAGTGCCTCAAGGGTTAGTATTGGGGCTGGTATAATTCAATATATTCATCAATGACTTGGATGAGGGAATAGAGTGTACTATCAGCAAGTTTGCTGATGACACCAAGATGGGAGTAGCTGACAAGCCAGAAGGCTGTGCTGCCATCCAGCGAGACCTGGACAGGCTGGAGAGTTGGGCAGGGAAAAATTTAATGAAATATAACAAGGGCAAGTGTAGAGTATTGCATCTGGGTAGGAACAACCCCAGGTTCCAGTACAGGTTGGGGAATGACCTATTAGAGAGCAGTGTAGGGGAAAGGGACCTGGGGGTCCTGGTGAAGAGCAGGATGACCATGAGCCAGCACTGTGCCCTTGTGGCCAGGAAGGCCAATGGCATCCTGGGGTGTATTAGAAGGGCGGTGGTTAGTAGGTCGAGAGAGGTTCTCCTTCCCCTCTACTATGCCCTGGTGAGACCACACCTGGAATATTGTGTCCAGTTCTGAGCCCCTCAGTTCAAGAAGGACAAGGAACTGCTGGAGAGGGTCCAGCGCAGGGCAACAAAGATGATTAAGGGAGTAGAGCACCTCCCTTATGAAGACAGGCTGAGGGAGCTGGGTCTCTTTAGTTTGAAGAAGAGGAGGCTAAGGGGCGACCTTATTAATGTCTATAAGTATATAAAAGGTGAGTGCCATGAGGATGAAGCCAGGCTCTTCTCGGTGGCAAACAATGATAGGACAAGGGGTAATGGGATCAAGCTGGAACACAAGAGGTTCCGCTTAAATTTGAGAAGAAACTTCTTCTCAGTGAGGGTGACGGAGCACTGGAACAGGCTGCCCAGAGGGTTGTGGAGTCTCCTTCCCTGGAGACATTCAAAACTCACCTGGACATGTTCCTGTGTGACCTCATCTAGGCGTTCCTGCTCTGGCAGGGGGATTGGACTAGATGGTCTTTTGAGGTCTCTTCCAATCCCTGACATTCTTGGATTCTGTGATTCAATTCAATGTAAAACTCCTCAAGTCTTCTAAATGTACTGCAGTGTTTGGAAACTAATGAACTACTTCCACTGAAGTCCTAATGAATTCCCTGTAATAGTGCAGGCTTTTGTTGGGTATTAGTACCAGAGGAAATTATGGTTTAGTCTTCTAGAATTAAGTTGGAAATGATGGTCTGCTTCCATAATCTTCCCCCTCATAAGCAGCTGAAATGTTGTAAACAGATTTATTTACTTCCTGGATTTGCCATTCAAAACTGATGTTTCTTCTTTATGGGCATTTTTCCACTTGTTAACTGATTTAAAGTTTAAAGTCCACCTTCAAGAGCTTTGTTCAACTGCTGAGACCTACCACTTTAAAAAAGTCCTTCTGAATTCTGCATTTCTGTGTTCATGCTCCTCCTACTGTTTTTCTGGTCCTCAGAACTCTACTCAACAGAAGACAGTACACTGGAGCTTAAAAGAAAGTACTGAGGTAGATGAACACTAAACAATCCTTTTTTAAAAATTATTTTTGAGCAATCATTCTCAGTGCTTCCTACACGTTTCTGTTTATGTCATTTCTCTTCATCTCTGTATTGCTGCTTTTTCTGTTTGCTTCATTACGTGGTTCTTGATACCCTTCTCTTTGTATCTTTGCATTCACAAGGATCTTCACAAATAAGCTTAGATAAGTAGCTCCGGTGTAATGGAAAAGAAAACGGATATGAAAAACTAAGGCTGTTGAAAGCCTACCATTTAAGATTATTTCAAGTTTAAAAGAAGGTACTCTAGAGAAAGATAAATACTGGACAATGCCAGTTTCATGCACTGGAGACTCCAAACACTTAAATGCTTGGAATTTTCAGAGTAACTTAAATCAAGAATATTGTTTTTCTTAGAAGTATATTTGTTCTATCATTTCTATACCATGATTCTACCATGTATGAATTTCTATATTATGAATACTACAATAAAATAAAAGTATGCAGTATTTTTAAGGTGCAGGCAACAGTGTTATGGGTTCTCAGTAGCACAAAATAAATTTTATTCTGTATTTGTATAATAAAATTGATACGTTTATACACACAGCTCATTTTTTTTCCACTTCCAGAGAAAACTAGTTACCATAGAAAACATAGAGCAAAATTACTAAATATATTCAATCTTAAAACAAACAAACAAACAAACAAAACCCCACACCACAATAAAGACTATTATTTCATCTAAAATGTAAAAAATTTGAACTATAGTTTTCTATTGGTACAAAATAATGCCTGTAATAGTAACTCCAATTATTCTGTATTACTTAAGAAATTTTATATTTACCCACGCACTGGAATATTCATATTCCTTGCAGATTTAGCGACTTCCTCAAATTTTTCTATGCTTTCTTCAATTGAACAATTAATATTCATTTTGCTAAAAGATTCAGAAGCTGCACCAAATACTGAGACTTCCGTAGCCCCTGCTGCAATCTGAAAAACACATTTCAGTAAAACAGAATCATAACACTACATTAAAAGTTTAGAGTGAACATTTAATTCTGTATGACATTTTAGAATATTAAAGTACATTGTAAGACTATAATCCACATCTAAAATAGAAGTTTAATTCCTTCTTTTTTTTAATCTATTGCATAAAAACACACTGAGTCAAACTTCATTCATTATTGTGTATTTCCTTTCTTTTCTTCAGATTTTTAAAGTAATATATGATAAAGGCATTAAGATGTAGGAAATCATACGAAGGAATTATGAAAAGAACAATGATTGATACTTATATTCATTTTCCAGAAAAGGAAAAGATCATATAACAGCTCTGAAACATCCATCCTCTGTACAAAGCCTGTTCCTCATGAATGCCAGGGAGTCATTCTCCTGCTTTAGGAAAGCTCTGTGCCTGCATGTGCCTAGAGCAGCAACAATAACCAACAGCTCTACGATCAAGGTCTTGGTGTCACAGTCAGTACAGATAATATGGAAAACGTGTGAGTGAGAGTCTGCTGAGAAAAAGTCTCAGAGCAAATACCAGTCTAGAAAATGTATTAATGTGGTGGCTTCACTGAAGGGGCAATTAGTCTGAGCTTGTCCTCAGTACCTCAGTATTCAGTGAATCAAGCAACATGAGGCAAACTAGAATGCTGAAAGCCAAATGATAGGAGAAGAAAACATTTAAGCTTAGGAGAATAGGTAATTAATTAATTCTCACTCTCCAGTGAGAATAATATCCATGTTCTATGAAAAAGAATGGAGCTTTTCCCTTTACTCTGTGCTTCTGCAGGATGATGTCTATGCTTCGGCAACCCTTACAGGAACAAATAACCTTTCAAATAGAGGGAAGAAAAAAAAAATAGCAGCAAGCAAGAACTCAGCAATCACCTACAATTATTTTTGCATTGTTTTCCTTTCATTATATCACTAAATACAGTATAGAGATACCACAGATTTAATTAAACTCATACAAGCTACCATTGCAGAGAAACTTCTGGCAGTATACATCTGACTACTGATAGATAACTCGCCTATGTACAGGATTCTGTTTTAGCAGATTTCATATGCAATATAGAAACTGAATGAAAGACTACACCACAAATGTCCATATAAGGCTTGTCCTATATCAAGACAAAAGAACAGAAGTATGAAAATCTTTCAGAAAACAAAAAAATGTAAAGATTTGACTTTCAGTGTGTATGTTTTAAGAACACTGAACTGCTCCACTTTTACACTTCCAGACATTTCAGGTCTATAATTTTGAATATTTATTTTGTATGAACAGAAACAATTTAAACTTTCAAACTCTACCAACATGAAATGCAGAATTTAAGAAATCTAATTTGTTCTTATAAAGGATTTTCATTTAAATGACTCTTTCCCCATTCTTCTTCACTACTTTCCAATAAGAAGACACTCTTCAGAATCTTTTCTAGGGCTCACAAGTCAAACGTGAAGGAACTGTCTTTATACACAAGCATCATTTACAGGAACTTGCAAAGACTGTTTGATTAATACTTCCATTAAACTATGACTATATAGAGCTTAACATCACTCTGTGAATTTGCCCATTTTTCACAATGACAACTGAAAGTTTTTAATTTAAAAAACTATCTTAGTTCTAACAGAGTAGGTTATACGATGTTAAATAGTTTATGGTACTGTACTGAAAGAGTCTGAAACATGAAAGAGGTAATTGTGGACATCTTCTCTGAAGGCACTTACAGCAGAATGAAAACCTCGAAGATTAGGTGTGAGAACAGGATATTGGACTCCAGGATGCCGCTCAATGCCCCTCATTACTTCTTTGTGATCTGCCATCTAAAATATATGAATAATTTGTATTGATCAGCAGTTATTTTCTAATTTTATATAGCTAAGCAGGAACTAGCTTAGACTATGGTTTTGCTTTCATTAGGTACACAGTTCATATAAAAAGCAGAACAACAAAGGGGTTGAACTGATGTTGTACAAACACTCTTTTCTTTTATTTCTTCACTTTTGAGTATTTGAGTAGCAAGCTTTCCAGTCCTATATGAATATAGAATTGGGGCTAAGATTCCTATGGTGTTTAGTTTTGTGTGTATCTGTAAAAATATAATCTGTATCACAAATTGATAAAATTGTGATCATACTGATCATCAACTGTTATTGCAACTTTAAACTTAATTCAGTGGTCTCAATAAGCAGAATTAACAGAATAACTGACATTTTAAAACCATCCAAATCTTGAAAACTTCAGCATTCTGATAAATGTGACTTCACAATCTTAAGCATAAATGAATCTGCATTACTCAACACTGTAATCAGCATATTTGAAAAGACTAATCACAAGTCTATCCTTAAACAAACAGCAAAATCCAGTTCTCTGCATAATGTAACATTTTAATGTACTTAGGATTTTCTTCCAAAAGAAGAAAATAGTATTTTAGTACAGCAAAGGTCAAAGACCACAACTTTATTCAAGCATTTGTTTTCTGTAGTCTCCCCTCACAAAAGAAACTCTGCCTTTCCAGGATATTTTTACACTTTTCTCACTCAAGATTAAATATACCCCATGTACTAATCAAGAAGATGAATCAAAGACTTATTCACGTAATAACCTGTAGATTATTGAGACAAGCATATTTTCTTGAAAGAAGTGGAGGAAAAATGAATTTGGTTTTTAATGGTGTGCATGCCTGAAAACAATACAGTTACTAAAACATACTCCTCATATTTCATGTCTTACAGACTTTGAGTTCTAAAAAATGAGTATTGTAGTTTAAATGGTTTTTAAATCAGGTCTCACAAAAGTAAGTCTTCTAAGCAAACAATATTCAATTGGATTTCTGATCCTTTCTACACTGATAATAGGTCATCTGAGGAGTAGCGTATGAAAAGATACATGAACTACTAAGCTTTCACTACTCCTTATTTTCAACAGATACTTTATTGATAGCTTTGCAGTACCATAATTTTAAATACGTGATATTAAATTATACCAGATAATTAAGTGACAATACTACTGGCAACCTGGAATCTTCCTGTTACTGGTTTCCTACTACAAAAATGAATGGATTAAAAATATCAGAAAAATGCATGTATGCCTCCTCAAATGTAAACCAAATATGTATCTGTAAGGAAGTGGATACATGGTGGGAAAAGTGTCTTATAGCCAGACCAAACTCATTTCTTACCAGAAAACACGTGATGGCACAAAGCAAATTTTTCACATTGCTTCTACATAAATTAAATCAATGTGACCACCTAACATATCTGATAACCTCACAAAAACCCATTTGGTAATGCCTTGGTTTCTTAAGAACAATTTTTAATTCCCTAACTTAATATAAATAGTATCTACACTTCTCAGGGCAAGGAAGAATATTTGAAATCATATGATTAATTAAACAGCAAATGCAGAACTAATTCCATTCATTGAAATTATATCCTGTCTTAAAATATACCAGAAAATCAAAATGACACCTTTTAAACCAGTAGAAAGCTGCAAGATCCAAACAATATTATATGTATTACATTTGTCCCATTACTATTTTTCCTGTAAGTAAAATCCCTTTTTAACACATACTGCATGCTGTGAGATTTTAAATTGTAATAAAATATTTCTTTTCCAAATTTCTTTAAAAGTAAGCTTTCTAATGGCAGGTATTTATAATTTTTGGCTGTTTAGGTTATAGGTGTGGGATCCTGTTTTATATGGCACCTCACTACTGTGGAACTTTCTCTTTCAGCTTTTTCAGTAAAAAAATCTCTGCCAAAAAAAACAGTGGATGGGAAACCATAAAAGAGCTAAATACTAAAAAAAGAAATAAGTGAATGAGTGATCTAAACATAACTGTGAATTCTATTCCCATGACCTATGAAAAGAGAAAGGACTAAAGAAAAGACAAAGTCAAGACTGCACTCCTTATCAAAACAACACAATCTTATCTTATAAGTAAAAAAGAAAAAAAAAATAAACAACTTGAACCATTAAAATAAAGTATTCAGACATGAATTTAAGATAAGAAAGGATTGTTCATTTTCTTCAAAACTGAGAAACCTGTGCTAAATTTGGTATCCCTAATGGATTACAGGAAAAGGAAATAACTAAACAAGAAAGGAAGAAATCCACCTTTGCTGTAGACTTTTCCTTCTAATGTTTAAAAACCTACATTATTCTCTGTTGCTGTTACTGTCAAAGTTTAATGGCATTTGGAAAAACTTAGCCTAGTCACTTTTAATGGACACAATATCATTGCCCCTGCATTGACACCAAAGAAATTCTGCATTCTCGCTGTTCTCTTCCCCTTTCTCGTTATCCTTCCTTTAGACCTTCCCTGGTGATCCCACAAACACTGAAATAAATCAAAGGAGTCCCTCAGAGTGCTGTTAAATTTGTTCTGCTAACTCATGAATAAGAAAAAGTGTGATCATACTACATTATTCTCACAGGAAAGCCTGGAATACAGTCCAGGCCCAGGATGTATTCTCAGTTTAAAATAGACAAATTTTATATATATTTTGACAGAAGATGTGAAACAAACAATGTTAAAAAATGGAAGTATTTTCTCAAAAGAACTAATTCCGTGTTTTACTTTGTAAATAACTTCTGTGGTCCTTATTAAACATATAAGTACTAAAATACTTCTGTGCAAACAAGTGCGTAATTTCTTGAAAATTAGTTTAAATTATATAGAAGAGTATTCCCTTACTTGCTGGAAATAATAATGTTTGTACAAACAGGATCTACATAGTATATTTCAGGACTCAGTCTGAATTTGCAGTGTTAAATCCCACATGAAAACCTGGCACTCCTAATGCCAATGTAGTTTTGGTGCTGACTTCAGAAAGACTAGGATTTCTGCTGAATTGTACCCAATGTAAAAATTAATATTGGAAAAATAATGAGCAAATTCTTACAATTCATCAAAACTGAATATGGCTGCTGATAGAGTGCTAGATCTGCAAAATAACTAACGTGCCTGACCACTACTACACATATGAAAGTCCCAAATTTAGATCTTCCAAACACACTTCCAAATGTGGAAAATGAAATTTCATTTAGTTAAAAAGAAAAAAAGAAGGGTATGCTACCTTTCATTTTTACATCAATGACTGTTAGTTCTCAGAAGAGTATAAAAGAGGCAGGAACAACATTAAATTATATTAATGATGTGTTACTATCCCAATTCTTTACTTAAAACTGAATGTTTACATAAATAAAGAGAAAAATCAAATGCACAAATACTTTCTTTGCCTCCATTCCACAGTACAACTTTAACACTGATTGTAAAGAATTTTCTCTGCATTATTAACTGCAAAAAGTCACTGCCCCTTTGTGAGCAAACTCAAAATCAGGACAGAATCTGCAACATCTCTCCTTTACTAGAAACTTTCAACATGTAAGCCTGTGTTTATTTGTATGTGTGTTTCTGGTTTTATGTTAGTGTTTGGAAAAGGAGGACTGCATGGTGAATAGATACACAGAAATGTACCAAGTGCAGCAGACATTCAAAAATGGTGTTTGGCTTCAGGGAACAGTCAAGTTCCCATGACAGTCCACACAACCCCCAGATCTGGGGGAGTCTGCTCCCCCTGTTTGGTGCTAGGGAGCACTCCTGAGATGTTTACCCAGTTTGCACTAGCCTTGTGCATGTAGGTTTTTCTGCCCTGATTATAGGTCTCTGAATTGGAAGACTTCCACAATAAGTCTCCTCCATTCCCCAGAAATCAGCTCCACTGCTATTCATCTGGATACTCAAACTCAGTACTTTGCATCCTGACTACTTCATATAGAATCATAGAATCATTTTGGTTGGAAAAGACCTTTAAGATCATTGAGTCGAATCATTAACCTAACACCACTAAACCATGGCCCTAAGAACCTCAAATACATATCTTCCAAATCCCTCCAGGTATGGTGACTCCACCACTTCCCTAGGCAGCCTGTTCCAATGCCTGACAACCCTTTCCATGAAGAAATTTTTGCTAATATCCAATCTAAACCTCCTCTGGTGCAACTTGAGGCCATTTCCTCTTTTCCTATCACTTGCTACTTTACAGAAGAGACCAACACCCACTTGGCTACAACCTCCATTCAGGTAGTTGTAGACAGCAATAAGGTCTCCCCTCAGCCTCTTTTTCTCCAGGCTAAACAGCCCCAGTTCCCTCAAATGCTCCTCTTTAGACATTTCACCAGCTTCATTCTCAAATCTTCATCATTATTTCTACACTCAGCATCCTGTATCCCAGTTGCCCTTTACTCATGGTGTTGATCCATCATCCCCACACCTCTTATCCCTATTCAGCATCCCGTGACTAGTTCTCTTACTTCCTATTTACTGCTGTCCCTTGCACAAACACACACATACAAATTCCTACTCTTGCGTTGCAAGGGGCAAATTTGGAATCACCTGCTAAATTATTTATGTTTGGAAAGCAATGACAATAAGTAGTAATCATGGCAAACTGTACTCCTAGCATCTCTGTTGATCAGGGCCTGGAGTGCTCCTCTCCTAAGTGTTCAGCTGCTTGCACTCACAGCCAGTTCATTGATAAGAAGACAGAAACCTGAGAAGCCCCAATCAGCCTTGGAGCTCACTAATAAAAGCTGGAAAGTGGATCAGCGCAGCCCCCCAAATCAGCTCTGTAAAGAAGTCCTGACGTTGCCTACTCTCCCTTTTCACTCAACTTCACAGCAGAAGCTGATTCACAGCAACTTTGAAGCTGAGATACTCTCATGCTTCCTCCCTGACTGAGAAATGGTGCTGCTGGACAGAAGTCAAGCTGGTGCTTGGCCATGGACCTTACTGACTGGATCCTGACTATATCTCCCAGACTTGAATTCCTGGCTTAACCTGGGACCTGCCACATCACTGCAGACTCTCCTGAGTATGAGTGCTCTTGGCTGCCCCGGTTACCCTCTGCTCTCATGGGGTATTGGACTGCCCTTTGGTCAACAAGGCTACAAACTCTGCTCCCCTTGTTATCAAGCTCAGCTTCCAGCTCAACCTTCCCTTCAGGAGCAAACTGCTCTTGCTGCTGATGACTTAGGAATTAAACCAGCTTTCTGCACAGCTTGCCAGCTTTTCTTCAGTTTTGACCACTTTTTAATAATTATCCCAACTTCAGCTGACCTGAATAAAAGCATTAAACTTGAAAACTGAATAAATGGTGTCTGACAACAGCATCTGATTTTACAAACAAACATTATTTCTGTTTCCTTTTCCTGTGTAATTATACAGGCTATATTACTGGAAAACTCCACTGCTTGGAATGGCATTTAAATTGAAAGAGTTCTGAATTGTGATGATTTTACATACCTGAGGCACCCATTTGGATGAAACAAAACTGGTCACTTCTATTGCAGGTAGGCCTGTTTTGGAAAGCCGGTTGATTAACTCAATTTTTATGTCAGTTGGGACTATCACCTACAGACACGGAGACATATTACAGTAAAGTATTTCATGCAGTTAGAAATGTTTGCTCAGTACATAATCAATACTTTTTATTTTAATAATGAACTATACTTATACATTACACCGTAACTATACTGCTCACTGAGAGTATGAAGCTACTGCATAAGGAAAGCACTAGGCAGTATACATGATCCTACTCCTTTTTTTGTTTTCCACAAAAGTATGAGGAAGTACTTCCATGTAACTGGTTATAGATCTGGTCTCACTACTTGTTGGTAACCAAACACCAACCTAGCAAAGCAGCAAAAAAGGAAATTATAACACAGAACACTCCGACTAGAGAAAAACGGGGGGGAAAAAAGCTCCCCAGCTGAGGCAAAGTAATTCCATTCTGGTAATACTACTAATACCTTTGAAGTCAGTAACAACAATATATGTAAGCTTATTCTCCTGTTTGCAGAAAGAGGTGACTGTTTTGATCCATGTACACAATTTTATGTAGTCTCTTTCTATCTTCTTCCACACTCCTAAACCCTTCAGGCAAATAGTGTTATCAAAAGAGTAATATTTTTTTCCATTCCTGTTCAGTGGGATGTATGACAAAACCTGTTGTAGTATTCCTATCAAAGTAGTGCTTGTAGCACAAACACATATTGTGAAGATTGCCAGTGTTTCATGGCATTTAACAATTATGTCATGACAGGATGTTCTTGACTGACAAGGCAAACTCCATAAAAAGCAATGGTAGTTGAATAACAGAAAGGCTAGTTAACCAAGCATAGAAAGAAATTGTATTATTTAACATCTGGCTAAATAGTAATATACTTTTATTCTAATATACACAACAGTTATTAATATCAAAAGAAATAAATCTATTTGTAGTACAAAACAGAGGAAACAAGATTAGATCAAGGATGTACACGTCTTAAACAACGAAAATAACACAGATATCCATGTCAAAACACATTAGAAAAAAAAGGCGAAAAATTACCTTTTCATTTTGTAATCCATCCCTTGGCCCAACTTCTACAATCTTTATATACTCAGGCAGTCCAGATGCTTGAGACTCCTGAAATAAAAATAAATACTGAAACACAAAACAATGAAGGTCACCAAGATCACAGGTGATCATGGTACTGGGTATAAAGTCATATTGTTGACATTAAGTTTGCTCACGGCCTTCAGAAATCTGTGAGAACATGTTCAACACCTTGAGTTAGGGAATAAAAGCTAAAAGCAGAAGTTATCTGGATGCAAGTTCCACTGCTCCTTTGAGGCCACAAATGTTTATTATAAAAATGTACATAAAACCATAAATGAACATTGTGTTTTACAGAGTGAGAAATATTCACATTTCAAAAAGCTTCCCAGCGAACAATCCAGTCCTCCAAACTTCTGACTGTTCTCAATTTAACTGAACAGTTACTTCTTTGTAAAAGTTTGCAAGACTAGGCTGTAAATCTGAAAAGAACAGAGCGGTCAAGAAATGTTGAAGACATTATTAATGAAAGATGAAAGAAATTCCTCTGACTGAAGATGAAGGTTTTAAAGAAGGATTTAGAGGAGAACAAGGAAAGCCCTTGGTAGACAAGAAGATTTTTCCAGGTGTAAGAGCAGCTCTGGAAAGGCAGGAGGCTGATGGTGACAAGAGGGAAGGAAGGCAGCACTAAGGTCAAAGGGCTAAGGAGAGCATGGGGACTTGGAGGGGGAGAAAGGAGAAATAAGAGCAGAAAAGCAGGTGAAGGGAAATGAAACTTCCTTTTTTATTGTTTAGCTGCTCTGTTATTGAATCAAGTTGACAGGTGTGGCAGTTAACGTAGCCTGGGCCTTTAAGGCCTGAAACACTTCAGAGGAGTTGCTGAGACTGACCCCCAAAATCTGTCTTTAGAAGCACAACAAATGGCCAACCCGGGGCATGCTGCCCACGCCCAGAGGAGCAGACAGGACGGACACAGGCAGCCTTGCCACGAGCTCTGGAGACACCCTATTTTCTGCATTTCACTGAACAGAAAACCCAACCTTGTGTCTCTGTTCCAGTGTTGAAAGCCTTTGCTGGGATTAGTGGGAGTCACCTATGGGACAGTTGCAGCCACCACCTCCCAGGAGAATTGAACACCCTGGGAAGGAACGGATGGCATCCTCTGCCCAGGGGGGCAGCCAGAAGTCACTTCTGCTCTGTGTAACTACGGCCACTAATCTCACATCATCCATAACCAGATGAAAAACCCGTTTTTCATCCCTCCCTGGCCAGCAGCATCAGGGTTGTTTCAACTGAATGGCCACTAATTTCTCCTCACGGTAACAGAAAATGAGCACTCCTACAGCACCTTTGGTTTCTTCCTGCATTCTTGGTGCTTGTGGATTAAAGTAAATTCTCTGCAGCAACAGCCACAATACTAGCCAAAATACAATAAAAAATATTTCAGAGCATTTACTGTGTATTTATCTGAGCCCAGTAAAAAGAATGGGAGACAGCTGTATAGTATCTATTTGATCATGTGGAACATCTGGTAAGTTAAAACTCTGTCAGGCTGTGCTAAGCCCACACTTGCTGACAGTATAAACCTACTTAAATGTGAAGGTAAAACCTTCACATCTGCTGCATATTTTTCCTCTTTTTTTTAAGTTATTTCACAAATATGGCATCGCTTCAGCACTACAGGCATAAATCTGAGTTATTTCATGATTATCAGATCCTTCTTGTTACAAGACAAATGCCACAGCTGTGCTAGGAGTAAAGCTGTGACTGGGGAAAAGAAAAAAAAAAAAAAAAAGAGGCTGAAATAGACTATGTGAACCAAAGTTTAATTTAGAGCATGAAAAATGTCCATAAAACCTTGGTGGCAAAAATGTTCCATTTCTAGGCCAAAGCCTGTAAATCCTATTCAGTTCCTACTGTGGTCAAACTTGTGCTGAAACCAAAGAGCTGTACCTGTCTTTACAGAGCAGCTCACACAGCTTGAGCACATGCAGTGGCCATTCACAGAGCCATCCAGGTGTTGTCTGCAGCCCTTGGATTTCGTAGGGGACAGAAGTTTGGAATGGACATTGCAAAAGGCATTCAGGTATTGATTTTCATTCTCTGTCTGTGTTATTAGAGTTCTATAATCTCTCTAAGCCACAGTCCGGGTCTCTCATGCCCTGATTTTCTCTAGAGCCTTCCTGTCCACTAGTCAGTCTCAACTCCAATTCAGTATTCTTGAAGACAGCACTGGGAACGGTGTACAGGGTGATTCTCACAAGGGCCATGCAGTGGACATTCAAGGCAGTACTGCAGACAAATCCTTACATTCTTCGAGCTGATGAACTAACAGCTTTGAGTAAACATCTTAGTTCTTAGTTCAGAAGAGTCTTGCTTTGCATTGAATTTCATCTGGTTTCAACTATAGTACACTGATTGCTCCTGTCTTCAAGGTCACTCAGTTCCTCCTGTGTGGTATCCAGTGTGGTATGTGATAACATCTCCTGTCTTTCTGTCATCAGCAGATCTTACCACCTTGATACTTCCTGATAAAAATGTCTGGACTAACATGATTACCTTATTTTACCACAAAAATATATTACTAATTATTAATTAATAAATAATAATATATTAATCTATTAATTAGTTATTAATATATTAATTAATTATTAAATAGCAATAGATCAAAAAATTATGTTAGTGCTATAGAAGAAACATATCTTTAAAAAAGACCTGAGGAACTCCCCCCAGTAATGTCTCTTTGGTCTAATAAATCCGCTTTCAACATTAGCTCTTATTTTTTTCTCAGCCAGTTTCTTATTCATCTCACAAATCCTGTTCTGTTCATCCTTCTCTCCAACTTAACTAACAATTTCTCTCGTGCTGCATTCTTGAAGCTCAGATAACAAGCAAGTAAAAGGGAGGCAGAATACTTATGTTCAGGTCCCTGTGTACTATTTATGCATTTTACAGAGCATAATTACTGGGTAAAGCTCAGAAACAAATCAGAAACTATATGAGTACATGTCCCATCTCCTGCTAAGACTCCAGCATTCTTCCTAGTTGAAGCAGAGGAGGACAAAGGTACCACTTCACCTTCAGGTCACCTGTCCTACGAATGAATACTTGGTAACTAACTGTTAGGACATTCTTCCTAGAAATTGCAGATATGTACTTGACAGTGTTCTTGGGAAGCAAAAAGAGATGCCCTGCTTTCTTGGGAAGTCTTCTGACCCCAGTGTCACACCTGCAGAATATTTGGACATCACTTGAAACAGAGCTGAGCAAGTCACTTGTGCTACCAGTCACATTCTGTGCCAGGCTCAATGCAATCTGCATTCATTAGGCAAGCTTTAAACCCACAGAACAGACTAAAGTCTTTAAGAACTTAATGCAGAGTTGAAACATTTCTCTGTTTACTATCTGGATGGCAGGACTTGGGCTTCCTGAACCGAGAGATCAACCTCCCCAAACTCTAACTGGAGGGTTCCAAATGTGCACCATCCCCTTCAGTAAAAGGAAGGACCAACAATGAGACAAATTTAGAAAATTCTGACACCTTCAGTTATGACACTAAATGGCCTGCAGATAATAAATATTAAATAGAAATAGAAATAAGTGTTTATATTAAACACTAAAAATGTCAGGTAAACCATTTTGTTTCAGAAAAAATATTTACTAACTTTTATTGTATGAGGTATTTTCATGTAATGAAGTATAGGTAGTAGTTTTGGCATGTATTTAGAACTGACTGCATGTTAAATTATATAGTGGTTCTGTTAAAAAGTAATGACTACTAATGTACAATGTTTGAAATATCAGAACAGAAATAGTTGACATAAAAGACTAAGAGCCTGGAAAATTTGGGTTTTTTCCATGTATTAAGCCTTTCCAAGGGAGAACAAAAACCACGTAAAACCACCAAAAAATGCCTCCCTGAAAACAGAATGCAGCCAAAAAATCTTCTTTCTTTTTTTTGATAGAGAAAGGAAAACCATACCATTCAGCTTGAGACAATGAATGCCAAATTTCTGTATGGAAACATTTTCCTTGAGTTATAAATAGCTGAAAATTCAAGTTTATTACAGAAAATCCTGGTAACTCTTAATTAGAGCAGTATAATCTTGTTAATATAACCATAAATGTAATCAAATTAAATAAACACTCTTTTTAAAGCTCTGTCACTGTTTCAGGACTTCCAGAAAGCTACTGAGGTTCATTTCAGTAAAGGTGCTGAGGTTCATTCACCCTTCCGATTTTCAGTTCATGCAGCCTCTTCATACAGGCACTAATAGTACTGGCAAATATTACACAGAGCTGCTCAAAAACAACTGAAAGAACACAAAAGTAAGGAAGAAGAATCTGGAGGTTCAAGTCTTTTCAACATTTGTAACCAAGCAAAGATGAAGCTCTGCTTTCCTTTTCCACAAGGTGGTGTTCTGGCACAGAGGACAACTGAACAAAGGCAGGTGCATCTGTTACAAGGGAGAATTATTCAGGAGAGCAGTTTTAAACAAGGATCAGCAGGGAGGTGGCATCATAACTCCATACATATATCTGCAGTGACATGGACAACTGTCCAAAAACTGGGAGAAGGCTCTGAGCTAAATAATATGATTGCTGGAAGGAGAACAAAGAAAACAGTGGTCAACCTTCTGAGTACATAGATGTCTCTAAACTTTACAAGACACAGAGGAAATAAACACGAAGAAATTAAAATCTTAGAACATAATCAAATAATGATTGAAGTAGTATTGCAGAGAGCTGTTTATATAGTTCACACAACTGGAAGGCAGATATAAAACATATTAATTCCCAAGTTCACTAGGGGAAAATGGAGAAGATTCAACTGTGAGATATAAATAATATACACAGATATTCAGAAAATAGTGGGATACACCTGGTGAATATCCCTCAGTAAAGATAAACTGAGCATTCATCCTAGAACTTCTGCCATATGCTGCTGACATGACCACAGGGAGAACAGTAGCCAGGAACAGGCCATGACTAGCGAAAAAAACCACGATTCCTTGAGAAGCTTACATTCAGTAAATTGTTCTTATTATATCATTGCATATTCATGACATGAATGATAACATAGAAAGACCACAAACAAAGCAGTTGCAAGTGCTTTAGACAACAGGACGGGAATTCAGAATTCCGTTGACATACTAAAGAAATAAATATGATGCGTTTCAATAAAAGTAATACATAACACAACACTTAGGACTATCCTTATTGTATCTGATGCTGACTGACTAACTGAAATCATGCTTATTTCTCCATTTTAATAATTTGGATCACAAAAAAATATTTTTGTAAAATAGAAGATAGAGGGTATCTGATTAAACAGTTCTATAGAAAAGGACTGGGATAATAAAATGAATAACAAACTGAATATGAGTCAATAACATCATGCTCCCAAGAAAAAAATAGGTAAATCTAATCATAGGCTATAAACAGGGATGTCATAGCTAAAACAGTAGCTTGCCACTTAATGAGTAGAAATACTGTGTCTAGTTTTGGACTTCCTACTTCAAAAAAGATTTCAATCAACTGGAGATCATCCATAGGAGGGCAAAATATAAAATGCAAGTAAATAATTACAGAATTAAACCACTTAAATGCAGAATTAACTTATCTGGAATAAACCAAATAATCATTGAGATCAGAAGGGACCTCTGGAAATCATCTAGTTCAACCATCCCCGCTCAGAGCAGGCTCAACTAAAGCAGGTTGCCAAGTGCTGTGTTCAGTTGGGTTTTTAGTATCTTCAAGGATGGAGACTCCTGGGCAATCTGTTCCAGTGCTGACCACCCTCACAGTAAAAAAAGGCTTTTCTTATCTTTAAATGGAATCTATTGTACTTCAATTTGTGTCCATTGACTCTTGTCCTGTCAGTGACTTTGTCTTCTTTATTCACCCCACTAGGTATTTGTACATACTGATAAGATCTCCCTGAGCCTTCTTTTCTCCAGGTTAAACACTATCAGCTCTCTCAGTTTCTCCTCATATGACAGATGCTCCAATTCACTAAGCATCTTGCTGGATCCAATCCAATCTACATTTCTTGTATTCTGGGGATTAAACTTACAGGTATTATTCTAGTCCACCTCTTCATATTTAATTTGAATGTGCTTACAACTTTTATTAGAGGGTTTGTGTGAGCTCATGAGAGAGTGGTGATTTACATATGTCAGGAGATTATCTGAAGTGACTGAGAATTCACTGTAGGGATTTCTATTGTAAAGTAATAGATCTAACATTTCTACTGTCATTTCCACTAATTATTAAATTCTAATATAATCTGCTGGTGCACTTATTACATTGTTGCAGGGCTGTTTACAATAAAATACAAGTAATTCATATGAAAACAGAAGATATACGGTTTTAAAAACAGAGGAATTCAATGAAACTAGAAATTATTATGCTGCTGGAATGGTCAGCTGTTTGATCTAATCCTGTTTACAAAGAGGATTTTAATGGTAATGACAAAGGTCATAAAGTACAAATAATATTAACTAACAAATAAAAAGAAAAACTATAGCTTTTATTTATAAATTAGAAATAATTATTTAGTAAAAATAATTTTATCTCGTAAGCAACATTCTGATGAATTGACAGTTCAAAAGGTAACAAATGACATTAACAGGGAAAGCTCTAGAAATTGTAAATAGTGTTGCTGTGTTAAGAATAATACTCTTAACAAAACCAGAAAATTCAAGTCACACTCTTAACTACACTATCCGTGGACATACAGATAGAAATTTTTAAAAGTAAACCACCTCATATATATTACTATTCCTTTTGGAAATTCTTTAGAATAGCTTTAAAAATAGCTCAGAGGATGAGGTTTAAGCAGGGTATTCAGCTCAAGGTTAAGAAACCTCAGCTCATTCCTGCTGTCTAACCATATGGACCTGGAGTTATTCGGGATGACAAGAGTTCTGGCCTCCAAATTCTGCTCAAAAAGAGCATGGGTCCCACTTCACTCAGTTACTGCATGTCTCATTTCAAAATAGTCAAGATCTCGATCCACTGCAAGGCATCTTAAATGGTGCTAGCCACATCTGTTAGGCAACTGAACTGAGCTTCTAAATGGTTGCCCCCCATGCAAATGTCTAAAGACACACTGGATGTCTAAATACCTGTTGCAGCTCAAAGAGCTGTATGTAATATGGTTGATGGAGATAAAGAATAATTCATATCATCCTAAGGTTCACACCTAGTGTCTGATCCTAGTCACCAGCTTTGTATAACTGCTTGGGGACTGAATGCCACTCCAGAAGGAAATAGGTTTCTTGTACATTTTACAATGTACAGGATATGTTTACCCCCATACAGATGTCTTATATATCCTAGTTGTTTCAAATGGCACTAGGCATTAGGCAACTGAGTCCTGTCCTAGGTCTACACTGGCCATCATAGGAACTTCAGCTGCTGTAGATACCTACTTACGTCTTAATTCAGATGTCTTAATCCCAAGCAGAGACCTGCCTCAAATGAGCTATATGTTATCTAATGACATATCAAGAGAAATCAGAGGAACTTCTTTTGAGTTCCTCCAAGAGTTCTGAAGGTGATATACTATTTTCATCATTCTAAATTAAGTTTTCACCCTTCCTTAATAACATGATTCCCAATCCATCTGGCTGCCATGTTTCATCTTTGACTCTAAACTCTTCCTCACTGAAAAACTCAAATACAGATAAATACATAGGAAAGAGGAAGTAATGTTACCGGTTGTAGCAGATCATTTCAATCCAGAATATACCCTCAGCAACTGATACCTTGCATATCAATAATTTTCCAGGTATATGAAAGGCAACATGTAACACATGGGTATTTAGTCAGCATCAGTCCAATGAAGAGGATTCTAATTCCTGTTTCAGAGTATCTCTTCGGAGCAACTGGCATGATTTCTATTGTTCTGCCCAAGCTACACACTAGAAGCAATTCAGATAAACTGAATTCTTGCATCCTGTTTTCCCTTAACTCCTCTCTAAACAGAGCATTCACAGTGATCCATACCTTGACTGACTTTACAGTTTGATCTCAGATCTCTTTTATTACCATGGACCTGCCTGATGGTCACTGCGCTGTGTGGCCAACCCTGATTACCATCACTGGACCAAATCCTGACCCTGACTCACTGACCTGTACTCCCAGCTGTAACCTTGAACGTCCCTTATCACCACCAACTTGCCCGATGATCTGGACTCTTGCTTGAAGCCAGCTACCATCTCTAGGCCTCCCCTGCTTGCCTCACTTAGCTACTGAGGGACTGGGCCCTGGCTGTGCCCTGCCAGCCCACTTACCACCATCAGCACCCCTTCTGTAGGGAGCTGCTGGTCCTCACTGCTCCCTGACACCTGATCAGACAGAAATTTCTTATTATAGGGTTCACTGCAATATCTGATCCTTTCTCCCTGACATCCAGTTCAGCTACAAACTCCTTTGAGCATTTCTTTACCCCAAGTCATACATGATGGGAGTAAAATGCAGCCTATTTCTCCCTCTCTTTGCCACTTTCTACCCGTTGTACCTAAAAAGAAAGTGTAGCAGTTCTTAACGGCTAACACTGTAAGTAGAAGCTTTATTGATGGAGGCCAGCAATATCACATGCTCCAGATTAGAGCAGCAGCAGTCATAAGCTATGTCTGAAAGTTACTGGTTTGTACATTAACCCTTTCTGATCCTGCTACACTATCTCCGTACCCAGTGGAGGCTACAGCTATCAGATGCTGTGAGAGTCATCCCACAGAATAACGTCTTTCTCAAGCAACAAGCAAGGGTTTGACAAAAAAAAATACATCAAAATCCAACTAACAGTAACAGAGCTCTGTCTGATATGCAAATACAACTACATTCATAATAGAGAAAACTGAGGCACGATATGTAATTGTACCAAATCATTTACTGCACAGAGAATCACCAGAGGGCACTAAGTGTGCTAACCAGTTTCACAGTAGTGGATCTCCCAGGTCTTGGAAAAATGTAACAAGATGTGAAATAAGCAAATGAAATAAGCAACTCCTTTAGATATGAAAGCACTTTTCTTTCAGGCCAAACATAAACCAGCACATTTTCCAAAAGAGCTAGAGAGTTAATAAATCAATATAATCTCTGTCTGCAGGAGTTAACAGAGGGAATAAGAGAAGAAATTCATCACTTCTCAGACTATTTTCCTTTGTACTAGGTCAGAAGAGGTCAACGCTCACATACTTTGTGTGAAACACCTGCTGAATATTGTTTTCTATGATTTGGAGTTTACCCTTTCACTTACAGTGGATGTGCTTAGCCACTCAGAGATGCAAACAAAACCTGCAGCTCCCTCCAACATACAATTTGCCTTGTATAACCAATTCAAGTGAATTCAGCTTGAACTATGAATACACATACACTGAAAGCCTGGCTTTTCCCATTTTGTTTAATTGAAAGGGTAGTTATATATTTGAATACTGTTTGGAGGTTCCTACATTCATTTCTATCTTAAAAGCACAAGAGTAAGCTCTAATAATTTATTAATACATTTTTAAGTACATGAAAGGATGAAAGTTGTTTTCTGTTGTACCTTTCATATCACATCAAAGACTAAATTGACATTCACTCTTGGACTACTCACTTTCCCCTTTTGTGAGTAAGCACTGAGCTCAGAAGAAAGAAACGGGCTTAAAGATTCCTCATTGTTATTTTTTCATATTGTGCATTTGGAATGCATTCTGAAACTACCACTCTTAGTCAAACAAATTACACGGGTTACCATATTGATCTTGCAGCAGTATTACCCTGTATTTCTTTATGACCTTCTCAGTTATTCATAAACTAGATTTTCTTCTTGATCTCTCCACTATTTGAAGAGAACACAGAATGTAACAGTATTTCTTCCAAGACTGAAGAGCTACACAGAACTACTACACTGAGCACATTTTTCCCAGCAGCAGCACATAAACTCATTAATTGCCAGCCTATATTCTTTAGCTTCAGTTCTGATTAAGTCCTTGCTTTGTAACTGTTCGTATACTGCTATCAACTTCCAAAACTGTACAAAGTGCGAGTACAGTGAAATGACAGAACACAACTTAACTGGTGGTTTTATTTCATGTACACAGTAAAGGCTATGCTGGACAGAAAAAGAATAGAAGCTGTATTTCTCACTTCACACAATGATAAAGAGTGAAATCTATTAAGACCATGTATTCAAAATGTAAACATTCATGAAGACACATAAGATCATTATTACCTAAAATACAATTACCTGTATTATTTCAAGCATTAGAAATAAATATGTAGAGGAAATATAGGCTGAAAATATCAATATTCTAGATTATTAATTTACACGTTTTATTGGTTTTGAATCTTATTGTTCTTCAAATATTTTGATATCTCAATTTAAACAAAGCTAGTGAAAGTATACTGGAAAATACATATAAAAATGATTATGATGTGAAGACAGCTACAGACCCCCAGAAGACTTTCCCTTTAGTAAGCACAGGTAACAAATATAAACACTTGAACTGCATAAAGTTACTAATTTTAAATTGTGATCATCAATATCATGACAGTTCATGCTACTTTCTAAGGATACTGCCAAGGATAACAACTTACGTCAGTAGAGAGTCACACAAACATTTCTGGTGGTCATGACTTAAAATTTGCCAAATGCAAGCTCCAGTGGATCAGAAAAATCCACAGGCAGATGCAGGCTACTGATACTGCTGTTCTGACAGACCTGTAGAAAGGAAGTCTCAAGAACTGGTGACTGAATGTCTGAGAGAAGGAGCAGGTAGTTCTAAGAGCAACTGCAAACCATATCCAATTCTCTGCCACAATGTTGGATGCTCTGAAAAAACGTAGTAGCGTTACAGGACAAATACTCAGAACTCAAGAATAAAATCAAGCCCGATGACTGTTCACAATCTTTGAAAACAAATAAATCCCTTATTTAATATTCATGACTGTATTTTACATAAAATCATTCACAACCTGACAGAATGGACCAAATCTGTCAGATTAGTCTCCTGGATGAGTTTGAACTTTCTGAATTGTCACTGATGACTTGCAATTTTCTAAAAAACATTTGTTGCTGTTTTCAACAAATGTAAAGCATGTGGAATCGCAGAGGTTTGAGTACAAGTGTCAATTACAGCTAACAGTACATGCAACCTAAAAGCAGACAGATGTGCTGTAGTCACAGATAATTTTGGATGACTTGCAAAATAATGATGAAGAGAATGTTTGACTAGAGTCAGGTGGTAGCAGAGGCACAGACAACCACAGTTAGATTTGTGTTACAATGGAATCATTAATAATAAATGGTACTAGAGGCCTCTGTTGTTTGTAAGAGGCAAACACAGCCAGTCACTTCAGCAAAAATTAAAAATGTATTTTCAGGACATGGTGTATGCATTACCTTTTGCTATTTCCCTAAATGCTTCCCTTGGCTAACAAGCAGCATTTCTCCATTAACCAAGTTGATTTGCAGCCAACTTACTTTCATCCATATCCTTATCTTGGTCAAAGCCTGGAAAAGCAATTATACTCTGCCATCTGGGCTGGATGAAAAGGATACAGAGAACTGAGATCAACAGCATACTGATGACACTGGAGCCAAAACCTCCCACACTTTCCTTTGCTATTATTTATGGTAATAGTATTATGGTGTGTATGGTGTTTTACAGGCAAGACTGAAGACAAAATTCCAGAAGGCATAGAGAGTGGTGTTTTTCCACATACATTGAAAAAGCAGAGGCATGATCATCCTTACAAGACCAACATGTGAAAGTAATTTGCGCTTTATAATGCTTTGGGATATCAATGGGGGGAAAAACGAATACATTGACAAGCCAGCCCATCTACCCTATCAGATAAGTCTCTAAATACCTCATTGTCAGTGAAAGTGAGTTATGCATAGATCTTGAAGAATGCAAGTTCTTAAGTTGGAAGTAAATCAACTATTCTCAATTATTATTGTCATCAAAATCACCTTCTGTGTCCAAAGGCAGGGCCTAAAAGATCAAGGAAATCTTTAATTCAAGTACAGCTGGCCCAGCACTATGTTTTCCATAGCGCTCTTCCCAAAAGACACTTATAAAAATGACAGTAGTTTAATGGTTATTTATTTAGCCACTGTTGGCAACTCATCCTTCAGGAGAATTTAAAATTTATAAAGCTCTTTAGAAAAATAACATCTGCAAAGTGTTACCATAATAATTTCCCAATAGTAGGAAAGAAATTATGGTATCTTGAATGCTACACTATTCTTGATGTTATAAAAATGTTCCATTTTCACAATGCAATCAGTCAAATGTAAGCATATTTAAAGAATATAATTTTCTGCACATTTAAATGATAATAATTAAAGCTAATGAAAATTTTCCTTCTACAAAATTTAGAAAAAAGACAAACATAATGCCTTATTTTTAAAATAAACATTTTAACAACATTATCAGCTTTCATGAGCCTATTAAAAAATACAAACATATAATGATATGTCACAGCTTCTCAAATGGTTGAATTTCCAATTTATTACATTAAATGCTAATGTAATAAGATTTTAACATGTTCTAATCATGCAAACCAGAAAACAGTGGAGTGGGAAAAGCAGAAGAAAATGGACTGTTACTGGAGAAATTATGGAAAAAGCAAAACTTAAATGGGATCATATCACTTCAGACAATTCGAGAAGGCACATGGAAAACAAGGAGGTGACTGGAGACAGTCAACATGGCTTCACTAAGGGCAAATCATGCCTGACAAATTTGGTGGCCTTCTATAATGGGGTAACAGCACTGGTGGATAAGGGAAGAGCAAATGACATCATCTACCTGGACTTGTGCAAAGCATTTTATAGTGTCCCACACGACATCCTTGTCTCTAAATTGGAGAGACATGGATTTGACGGATCTACCACTCAGTGGATAAGGAATTGGTTGGATGGTCGCACTCACAGAGCTGCGGTCAACAGCTTCATGTCCAAGTGGAGACCAGTGATGAATGGCATTCCTTAGGGATCACTACTGGGACCGGTACTGTTTAACATCTGTGTCAGTGACATGGTCAGTAGGATGAAGTGCAGCCTCAGCAAGTTTGCCGATGTCACCAAGCTGTGTGGTGGAGTTGATATGCTGGAGGGAAGGGCTGCCATCCAGAGGGACCTTGACAGGCTGGAGAGGTGGGCCTGTGCAAACCTTATGAAAATCAACAAGGCCAAGTGCATGGGCCTTGGGCACATCGGTTGAAGCGAACCCAAGCACAAACAAAGGATGGGTGTAGAATGGATTGAGAACAGCCCTGAATAGAAGGACTTGGGGGTGTTGGTTGACAAGGAGCTCAACATGACCCAGCAATGTGCATTAACAACCCAGAAAGTCAACTGTGTCCTGGGCTGCATCAAAAAAACCATGACCAGCAGGTCAAGGAAGGCGATTCTCCTCTCCCTCTGCAGAGGTGCCACCAGCATCCAGCTCTGAGGCCCTCAACATAAGAAGGACATGGACCTGTTGGAGCAAGTTCAACAGAGGGCCACAAAGATGATCAGCAGGCTGGAGAACCTTTCCTATGGAGACAGGCTGAGAGAGCTGAGGTTGTTCAGCCTGGAGAAGAGAAAGCTCTGAGGAGACCTTATAGCAGCCTTCCAGTACCTAAAAGCAGCCTACAGGAAAGCTGGAGAGGGACTTTTTACAATGTCTTGTAATGGCTTGAAACTGAAAGAGGGTAGATTTAAATTAGATATAAGGAAGAAATTCTTCACCATGAAGTATTGTTCTAAACTCTGATGACAGGTAATTATACTTGAGGACTAAATGGCAATCTAGCCATACCACTCACTAAGCTCAAAATGTCCTGGTATATTCTTAATGGCAGGATTGAATTGGACTTTAAAACACCTGAACTTAGGTGTCTACACATTTATGTCTACAGGTGTGCTAGGTATCCCAGTACATTCAATTTATATATTCACACACAATGTCTTAAGATTCCCTAAACACCCGTGCCTTTTTTGGCAGCTGGAGGCAAGGCAGGATATTATAGGGCACCTTAAAGAGCTTCAGCAATGAAAGATGGTCAGCTGAATCAAGCCATTTCACAGCATGGTCAGCAATGTCCAAAAGCAGCTGAGTACTGAGGGCACAAATCAGACAGCTAATTACAGACACCTAGTGCCTTTGAGATGCATCCCACTTGACTTCCAGATATCATGCCAGAGGGCACAGGTCTCCCATAAATTCTTTTTGATATCTACCAACCCTGTAAGCCATCTCAGCTACCTCAGGGCGCCTTACATGGCACAAGATAATTGTGCTTAGGTAATTGATTCAAATTCTAATTATAAAAAAAAGAGCAAGGAGACAAGAGACAATTCTCCATCTCTAGTTGATTCCTCTCTGTATAGCCAACAGCCAGCTGGCTTAGGAGCTTAACTTTCTGTCTTCTTCATACTATTCAGGCAAAAGTGAGACAAGGCAGGGCCAAGGAACTTGTCTATCCTCTCCTCTTTCCCCAATAAATTCTTCATGTAAGCTGTTTCGCTTTATATGAAGCCAACATATAGTTTGATTCAAATTATGTTTCCATGCTTTTAAAAATTCAGCTGTGATCAGCTGTAGATTCTGTTAAATCTTTCTCCTAATCCCAGTGTTCCACATGATATACCTTCATCACTTACCTTGCTCTCCCATTTCTCACATACTAACACCTATATTTAATCTCATCTTAAGTACTCGCATTAAAAGTAAACCCTAAAGCCACATACAGTTCCTTTCCAGATGCTGCTGTTGAATTATTTCCCTATGGGTTTCACCTAACATTCCACCAACGTCCTCTGGCGCTTCAGTCCACACATCTTTTGCAGTCAAAGCCTTTAAACTTTTTTTTTCCAAGAAACTCATAAACTAACACTTCTATTCCCATACAAAACAGCTAACATCTGTGGACAAAAAAAACAGCCAAACAAAGAAGAAATGTCTACCCAGCACAGTTTTCTAACCAAGGTACCTTTTAGCAGTTTTTGCATGCAATAAATCTGGTTTTGGTTGTGTTTTCTGCTGTTGTTGTTTTTTACCATAAGAGCTGTTGAGAATCACTCTCACAAATACATTTAATCCAAATAACAAATTCAAATTTAATATAGCTGGAGTAACTTGCATTCCTTTACACCAAGCTATAAATTAAATCTCCATTTAACAAAGGAATTATCAAAAACTAATCAGCTACAATATTCTGAGAGTTAGTATAATTTCCTTCTTATAACCTGAAGCATCTTTTTCATCTTTTTCAACATTAAAATTTTCCCCAAATTATTATCAAAATCTGTGTCATCAATTATTATGTCTAACCCAGTAAAAGTCTGAAGTATCACGAGCTGATTGCTTCCAACTCTAATATTTTAAGATTGAAAAGCAACCCTTAAAACTATCCCCAAAAGCATCTTCCTGAAATGTAAATCCTGTGTTTATCAGTCTTCTGATTACTTTGGAGTAAGAGATTGTTTCAAAGACCGGAGAGTCAAAAAAATAAAGTCTCTATCTGATTCATAATCTCATATCTAATAAACTATTATTCATTACAATTGATGTCACTATCAACATATCACAAAATAAAAACACTTTTACTTCCACTGCACTACTTAGTTTTACTGTGTGTGCACCATTTTGACACTTCTGCCCCAAAAGGTCTGTACAAGTGCACATTAATACAGCAGTAATTAAATATTTCTCTTTTGCTGAAAAGCAAAAATGCTGAATTAATTTTACTGGTATTTAGCACAGTATGAAAGCCTGATTTTGATCATGGAGTTACAGGTCTCATATTACATTCTTTTATCTCAGAAATTCCAGACCAGCCAATAAAGCAACTTCTCTCAGTTTCAATATCCTGATGAGTTTTTCTATGTGACAGAAGACGGATGGATTAGATAGCCAAGAGATCCTTTTCTTATAAATTTGTGTTTGATGGCTTTTTATTCCCATTCTTAAAATTAACATTTTTCTGTTCAGTTTTTCTGAGGTTCAGTTAATTGATGAGCCTTACTGACCGCATAGTACTCCATTACACTATATGTCAAGGTCGGCATATGCATTACGATGTGCATTGGCACACATTGTAAGGTGGTACACATTCCTCAGCAAATTCACAATACCACACACCATATTTAATACACATATCTCTTTCATACTTCATCTATTTTTTTAAATATATGTTTGGGGGAAAAGAAGAATGCTGAAGAAAATATTTCACCTGAGTTAAATGAATGAAAGAGCTAAACAATAGAAAAGAGTTCAACACAGCCTGAAGTACTAAATAACTACTTTTCTAAAGTCCCCCACAGTTTCTTTAAACATAACTCCTTCCACATTTGACACATCAAAGGATCTCAATAACCTTCAATTCCTAACATTTCAGAGAATCATTACCTTGGTTAAACGCCTCAAATATTTATGTTGTGAAAGAGCACAGCGTGACAAGGGCTCATTTCAGCTTTATCTCTGGACTGTACTGGTGCTGAACCAGTTTCCCATTGTATGATATTCACATAGAAACTGAAATTCAAGCACACACTTTCACAAACACGTGAATCTTCCAACTCAGGTGCTGCAAGAACTGGAGATACCTTTTTGCTCTGAAACATCAGGAGGTCCTGTCATTAAAACTGAGAGAAAATAGGTGTAACTTCATCCTAGGTACCCAGCATTTCACCTTTAAGCCAAGTCTAAGTGAAAAAAAAAAAAAAAACTTGCTAACCAAGCCACTTTACATATGACTGTTACTATTAGTCACTTCATCAGACAGTTCAAAGATACAAAATTTGATTAATTAGGAGCAGTAAATGTTTGCTCTATGAAAACTTCCATGCCTGACTAACTCACAAGTCTTACAGTTGTCTTATAAGGCACTTGTGAGATTTCCTTACCCAAACTAGAAACTAGAGTATCCACAAATTGTAAATAAAATACTTATTAAAACCTGAGACAAAGAATATTGCCATTTATTTCAGTAGGAATTAAATTTGGATCTAGTTAATCTTAGACAAGTCACTTATCTTCGCTCTCAGCCAAGGCAATGAGCAAATTAATTAAGAAGAATGACTGCAAGATGTACGAATTTTAAAATGATGATTTGACACATGGGGTGTCTGAAATTAATCTTTTTCCTTGAGCTGGCAAGACAGGAAATGAACATCACTGTGCCCATATGTAGTCTTTGAAGGAGGTGGAGGTGGGACAAGTCAAAAATGGGATCTCATCAAAAAACAGATGTTGGGTCTGAGTAGAAATTTCCTGTGCGTTTGTTTAATTCCCAAATTTGCAGAGTGAGATCTGTAAAATCCTTTACAACATTTCCATCTGTATTATAAGTTCTAGACCCACATAATAATCCCAATATAACATAAATCTGCATCAACTAAAAAACTCTTGTTATCTTTCCACTATTCACAATCCAACGGCATGAAAGAACCTAAAGTCAGTGACTCCATTTAGGTCAAACTTACACTTTATTAACTTCTAAAACACTGTTTAGCACCGTTACCCAAACAAGTACTTAGCCTATTCAGACTTCTTCAACATTTGGTCCACCAGTGTTCTTAGCTCTTAGTCTGCCAGCATAAAGACTACTTGGTTGAAAAAACCAGCATGAGTCTACTGACTGGATCTTCTAAAGGGGAAACTCCTCTTGACTTCAAAGAAGATTTTTGAAAGAGTTCAGCATTGAACTCTCTCACTTTGGTTAAATTTGGTGGGAGTGTACTTTTGTGTTTTATTTACTAACATTCAGTGTCAGCATGTATAAAATGTCATTTATCATTTCCAAAGTCATCAAGAAAAGATACAGCATGCTGATATGAACTTAATAGTTTATAATTTAATTCTGAATTACAGTTAAAGGAATACTTTCTACTTCATTCTTCTATTTATTTTATCTTTGGAATAACTTTGTAGCTTTACATCTTATGAACATTAAGAAAATAAATGCTGCTTGTGAATATGCAACAGAACAAAAAAAGTCCCATTCCTACGGTGTATTCACCAAGAAAAAGATCTACTGTGTTCTGTATTGACAAGGCCTCTATGTGTAGAATAATATGAAGGGCTAGAAATCAGGAACTTCAAAGTCTCTTAGCGATAAATTACTTAGTCTTAAATTACATGAAAGACAACATAAAATCTAAATACCTTGGAAGCTCAGGATGAAAACACAGAATGAGGTAAGAACGGCAGGTAAAGGAGGGAGACACAAAAAAAAGGATATCAGACCTTGGCCCTATGCAATTAATAAACTTTCTCTATATTGATTTTAATAATTATCTTTAAATAATGTAATCCTTTTAAAAAGTCAAGAAACAAGAACTCTGCAATATAAACTTGAGGACCTCTATCTTCTTTTTTCTCTATTAAAAACATTTTTTTTAAGCCATTTTCAGCAGATTAAAAAAAAACCCTGAATGTACAGTACGATGCTGACACATCTGTGGGACAAGATGTCATCCAAAGGGACCTGGACAAGCTTGACAAATGGACCCATGCAAACCTCATGAGGTTCAACAAGGCCAAATGCAAGGTCCTGCACATGATCAGGGTAATCTCCAGTATCAATACAGGCTGGAGGATGAAGGGACTGAGAGCAGCCCCATGGAGAAGGACTTGAGGGTACTGGTAGATTAAAGATTGGACATGAGCCTACAAGGTGCACTTGCAGCCCAGAAGGCAAATCATATCCTGGGCTACATCAAAAGAAGCGTGTCCAACAGGTTGAGGGAGGTGATTCTGCCCCTCTGATCTGCTCTGGTGAGACCCCACCTGCAGTTCTGCATCCAGCTCTGGAACCCTCAGTACAGGAAAGCCATGGACTTGTTGGACAGGGTACAGAGGAGGCCACCAAGATGATCAGAGGGCTGGGACACCTCTCCTGTGAGGACAGGCTGAGGGAGCTGGGGTTGTTCAGTCTGGAGAAGAGAAGGGTCTAGGGAGACCTTATTGCGGCCTTTCAGTACTTAAAAAGGGCCTATAAGAAAGATGAGGGCAAACTCTCAAGCAGGGCCTGTTGCGATATGACATGGGGTAATGGTTTTAAACTAAAGGAGGGGAGATTCAGGCCAGACACGAAGAAAAAATTTTTTACAATGAAGATGGTAAAACACTGACACAGGTTGCCCAGAGAGGTGGTAGATGCCCCATCCCTGGAAGCATTCAAGGCCAGGCTAGACAGGGCTCTAAGCAACCTGATCTAGTTGAAGATGTCCCTGCTCATGGCAGGGGAACTGGACTAGATGAGCTTTGAAGGTCCCTTCAGACTCAAACTATTCTATGATTCTATGTATTTCTTGAATATTGTAGCTGTCATAATAAACACATTTGCTATACTGTTGATAGCAAATTTTTATAGTACTTCTTAAAATAAATAAATAAAATAAAAAATGAAAATAACCTAAATCATTATTTAAGGAGATCCTGCAAACATGAATTTGTTCCTGGAATATATAATTACATGGAGATGAAAAGAACATAAAATATAGGAGTTTTCAAATCAGTTGCTCCGAGGTGTAGCTAAAAAATTATTATAAAACAGACATGCCTTCTCCTCCCAGGTAGCATAACACCATATACCTCATTTTTTATGCTGTAATTTGAAACAAGAATCAACCATCAAATATAAGAAGTGGTTAAGACGAATACACATAATTGTCATATCAACTGTGGCTTTTCCTGTTATTCTGGAGTTACGTTAAAAATACATTTGAGATTCTCCTAGCGTATGTTTAAATCATTATATTATATTGCAAAGTCTAAACTAGCAAATTAAAACTGCAAAAGTAAGACACTTGTGTAGATCTCTTGATCCCAGGGTGTGAGACAGTGAGTAGATGAGAGGATCTTATGTTTTAGGTCTGGATATTTAGGTATGTAGCATATAAAACATTGCAGCCTAGGCACTGAAACAGAAGTTAGCTGTCTAAATCAGAGGATTCAAGATTTTTTTCATTATTATACATATTTAGCATGTAGAATTTGTGTTCCTCTCCAGTTATAAAACTGACAATTATGCACGCTGTGCTTTCCAATGATAATATACTCAACAACTGTTAATAATTCTGGATATTGCATCCCACGTGACAGCCTAAATCTGTGACAGAAATCCTACAAGATAACATAGCACACATTAGCATCATTTAGATAGATTTATGCCTCCTAGGATCACAGCCAGAGTCAGCAAAGCAAGAGACTAGAGTTTTATTTTTGCTTTGTTTGTGGTAGATGTAGGCAGCCCTCACCAAACCATGTAACTCTTAATATACTCCTAAGATACTATACCTCTTAGTGCACCTAACTAGTGGTACATTAAAACACAACAGTCTAAAACAACGATGCTTATTACTTAGCTATGTTTAGCCATTGTTGTCTTGTAGAGTAGGATGCACTGATTTGAAGTGGCAGAAGATGAATATTCACACTGAAGCTGAGGCTCTGACCTTAATTAATTCTATTTTTCAAAAGTATTGTAAGCCAGACAATGAAATTAAATACGTATTTAAAATTTTCTCTATTTTACATCACTTAAATAGCTGGTCCTCTATTTCTTGTTACATAAACTTTAAAATCTCTTAAGAATCCAATCTATTTCACTACTATGGAAACCACATCAGAGAATCCTTTTTCTATACCTAAATCATATAGGTTATTCATCCTCATTATTTTGATTAGAAAGGTGTTCAGGAATGTCACCACTTGATACCTAGCTTTTAAATTTCTACTCTGTATTTAATACATAGAGTACTTATTTATGTGTGGTAACATATTCCTTTATTTTAAGCAGTTCTTTCCTTTTCTTCTCTCCCTGCCAGTCCATACCAATTTCTTGAACATGACTAGCCAAAATTGAACAAGCTTCAGATACAGTCTTTTGCAATGGCACTACATTTCCCTGTTTGACTGGAAATACTTGATCTGATATATTTGAGGACTTGATTCTTTTAACAGCTGTACTGTATTGGCAGCTCATAGTCCTCCTATGATTTGTGAGTATTCCAAGGTTCTTCTCTTTTTCTATTGCTTCTAACTGATAATGTCACAGTTTCGAGTTTGGGTTATTAGTCTCAAGGTACCTAATCATTCCATATCCTTGAATTTCATCCCAGTCTACTACACCACTTCTTTAGCCATTCAGCTCTTCCCTGCTCTGTCCTTAGCATATCCCTGATGCATTAACACTCCCTTTTAACTTACATGAAAACAGAGCATTAAGTCTGTAGGATGAGACCAACATCAGTTGCTCTCAGACCATTTCACCCTCCAGCCAGAAGGTTCCTGCTAAGCTAGAGGACAGTCATCAGCAGTAGATGAACAACCAGCCTCCCTCGCTGTTGCTCTGCCTGAGCTTTTTACAAAACAGAACATAAAGTACATTACAAACTCCAGTCAAGTGCTATGAGTCACCATCAGCTGCAAACTTGATCACTGCAGAAATCTCCCTAACACTGCAACATCTACTGCCATCTCCTTTCCAGGTAGATCCTATTATGTTTCTGATATAAATACATGTCCTTAGCAATTTCTCATGTAGCTAGAGCTCCTATTTAATAAAATTCATCAGACCTTTAATATTAAACTCATCAGACCTGTTAATAAAAACAGTATACACTGAGGTAATGCTAAGAGAATGAATCAGAATGAGGATCCACAAAATCACAGAATGTTAGGGATTGGAAGGGACCTCGAAAGATCACCTCGTCCAATCCCCCTGCCAGAGCAGGAACATCCCCTTGTATGAAACATATAAGACAGTACTTCTGAAGCAAACAAAATTAAGAAATTAAGAAAATGGAATAAAATGAAGATACTGCAACAGTAATGCAGAGTCCCATTGACTACTCAGGTGTTCAATAGTTTTTTTACATAATATAGACTAGTCTAAATAAGAGTGAAGCAGATATTAGTAAATCCTACTACGAGATTGCAGAAAATTATTTTTACTTTCTGTCTAGCCATTAGCACAATTACTTTTTGCTTTTTACCTCTCCTTTTCAATAAATTTGCTCCTCAAGCAACCTTATGTTATAAATTCAAATGTAGTTGTAAACATGCTACAAAATTGTTGGCTAAATGAAAGAGGAAAATTAAGGGGAAATAAAGACTACCACATCCCACTACTCACTTAAGGACCTATTATTTTGCCTCTAATACAGCTTCAAGTGGTTAAACCTGGACCTTTACAAATAAATCAGCACAGCATATAATCAAATTTTTATATATTTGGGACTATTGTACACAAAATTGAATTGTTTTAGTTTTACAAGAGCCTCAGTAGCAACACTCTAATAACACCTACCTCTTACTGTGTGTTTAAAGAAGAATACTGAAAAACTCCTGAAAAGATTTCAGCAAGAAAATCAACATCTTATTTTCCTCAGCCATGAAAGCACTAAATTATTTCTGGAAAACTGTTCCTTCACCTTAAACCCCTTCCCCCTACTTTATTTCTCGGTGTACCCAAATAAATGTGATTACTGTGGTGCTCCCATAACTGACTTGCATACCTTAGTCAAAACAAACAAACAAAAACCACTTTTAATAATCAAGCTAGTATTGTTTCTTGGTCCCAGGAAGAGGAATATGTTTTACCTTGAACAGGATTCCTACAGAATGCACTCAAGCATAAGGAAAACCTTTATGGGTTGTTTAAGTATCCACATCAGAATAATGGAAATCTGAAGAGATTCGTGTAAGTAAAGGAAATTATTAAAAAAATCTCATAAAAACCACAGTGAGCCAGTGCAGAAACAAATGTTAAAACAATAACAGTGACCAATTCTGGACTTATTCGTGTCAATGGGCTCAGTAGACTATGCAGCTTACAATCACATCAGTGTGCAGAGGGAGGATAAGCAGCAAATTCTCATGTTTGCTGTTTACTGAGGAAGACATCTTTCTGTATTCTTGGAGGAAGAAAAGTGCTGATGAAAATGAATGAAGAGTACTGCAAAAATGAAGCAAAAGTTACAGGCATTCATTACAATAAGGAAACCCTTATATTTTGATCTATGATTTCCTGGCAATATATTATAGTATTTGACTTCACACCATTACTGTTGCAAAAGCCCTTGAACCTTGCAGATGCCTTGTCTGACAGTGGGCAGGGACTGACACAATCAAGTGGAATATCAAGGTATTTCAAAGGAATTTTTGAAAAATATTCACATCTTTTGAAAGAAAATGACACACCAAAATGTAGCAAGAGCACATGGAGAGGATTATAGTGCTTTGCTTCATGGCTAATACATAAAAGTCCTTTTATTCTAATTCATTTATTTTTACAGTAAGAAAATATTTTTCCACTTTTAAGCAAACAACTATTTTCTTTCCCAAAATTCAGTGTTGGATAGACCCTATTCTCAGGAAATTGTGATAGCTGGAAGTTGTATAGAGCTCACCTATACAAAGCTCTGTGCTCTCAACAGTATTACTTTGGGTATTCCATATATGTAGGTTTTGAAATATCAAGCTCAGATCATCTGAAGCAAAATTAAAATGCTGCCAGCTCTCATGGCACTCAGAACATTGTATTTTTCACAATCTGCCCAGCCCTGAAGCTACAGTGCTACCTAATAATTAAATTTCACTTTCAGATGGTGAAAAAAAATGGACGATGTACCCCTGGCATATCTGAAAGATGTAGAAAACAGAAGAAAGGTGCAATGAACAAAAAGTACATTTTTTTAAGACATTATTTTTAAATCAGTTTCGTTCTAGGCTTAGCTCATGTTTTTTAATTGTTGAAGCACCAATTGATTCCTGAAGTTTGACTTGGAATGAATGTCAGTTGAGACACAATATGGCCTAACAATAAGCGTGTGCTTATAGTAAAGGTAATGTCATGCTCAGAATTATCTTCTTCTTTATTTCACATTGACATCTTCCTCCAATGTCCTTCCAGATGTATGCAGCCTCTCCCTAAAAGGTAGACTTCACTTTCCTTCAATTATTTCCTTCCAAAGCCAGGATTAGCCCAGTCATGGCCTACGGTCTTCATCTGGCCACCTGCCCACCTACCTCCTCATCTAAGGTCCTCTCCAACTCCCCACTATCTCCAGCCACTCTCCAGACCTGTTGGTAGCTGGCAGACGGGAGGGTGAGCAACCACCCTCCCTCCTCCCTTCATGAGGATGTCACTGGCAGTGGGAGCACCCCAGGCCTGACGCGAGCACAGCTGCTCCCGAGGAGCTGAGGGCTCTCCTTCCGCACCCTCAGGGCTCTAACGACCTTCCACCCGACAGCGGATGGGCTCACCACACTCCACCCTGAGAAACACAAACTCTGGGGTGCAAGTGCCTCGCCAAAATATGTGTCACCCTACAATGTTATGACTTTTCACATAGAGGATTATAAGAGGTGAGGGAGACATAGATGAGTGGATTTCTTTATCACTGCCTCGTCCCTGCTCCAGCGGCACTGGAGATGCACACCTGTGTGCTCTACCAGTCAGAGAGTTTATTAATAGAACTAGCCGCCTTCTCAGATACTGCCCACGAAAGACCAAGCGGTGTGTGGGGATGAGAAAGCCCGTTACCCTCGGCGGCGGGCCGGGCGCAGGCAGGGGGCAGCAGGGAGGCGGGGGAAGTGCGTGAGGGGCGGGGGGCGGCGGGGGGCGGCGGCGGGGTCTCCCAGGCCCGACGGGCCCAGGCCTCCCCCTGGCGGCGGCCGCGCCTCGCAGGCCCGGGGCCATCCCAACCCTTCACCCCCGCCCGGCGATACCTGCCCGGGGTGCGGAGCCGCAGGCGGCGGCACGGCCGGGTCCCCGATCCACAGCTGCTCCTTGAGGAGGTGCTGGTAGCTGAGGCAGTGCTTCAGCGCCGACGGCACCGTGCCCATGGCGCGGCGGCGGGGAGCTCTCCCGGCAGCCAGCCGCAAGGTCGCCGCAGCCTCCCGGCCCGCGGGCCCCGCGCCCGCCGCAGCCACTGGCTGCAGCCCGGCCCCGAGCAGCGCCTGCGATTGGCGGAGCTGCGGAGCCCGGCGTGCCGGCATCCCACATCCCCGCCCGCGGCGGCTGCGGCAACCGCCGACACAGCGCGGCGGGCCGTCAAGCGCCTCCAACCGCCGCCGCTCCTTACGTCCCGCTCCTCACCTTCCTGGGGGCTGAGGGCTCCCGCAGAGGAGCCCCGGCAGTGGCTGCCCACTGTGGTGCGGGCTTGGCCGGCGCCACCGCAGCCCGTCACCGCGGGCAGCGGGAGAGACCCCTGAGGAGTCTCGGGGATCCGGCGGGCCCGCAGCTCGGGGTGGGGACACAAGCATGGGGCGGCCAGCTCTCCAGCCCTCCTGACAGTCACGCACCCGGAGGAGATGGGGCCCAGCATGGGCTTTCAATGCTTTCGGCAGGAGGCTTGAGGGAGAGGAGTGAGGAGAAGGGACGGGGCTGCTTGGAGACCAAGCCCGCTTGCCCTGTCAGGGATCCCGGGCCTGTGCAAACGGTGTGGAACAAAGCCCATCCTGCTGACTCGGCCGTTCAGGTGGCAGCAGATCTTTGACAGGAGGCTTTAAGTGCACACTTGCATTTATGCTTTTCATTTGGGTAGCAGAAACTTAGAACACACCAAATGGAATACTTTTCAGGTTTTAACAGCTCTCTCAGAAGCAACAGGTTATATTTTGTCATCTCCTTCAGCATACAGTGTGTCAGCCAACTTTCCAAACTACTTTTCCAAATTGCTCTCAAGTATGCATTGGAAATTGTTTCTGGCTCATTGCTTTTCCGGGGTATCAGTGATTTTTTTGTTAAATTCACTAACCTTTCCCTTGGTCATTTTCTGCAAAAGAATTATCAGGTTTACAGCCAAGTCTCTGTTTCAGTCATTCACTGATAGACATGATACTCTTGAAACACCATCTTTTTCTTTTGCTGTTTTGCATTTCAAGCTTGCTCTTCCATGCATCCAAACCCCTCCATGTTTCTGAGTGCCATTGTAACCAAAACTGGATGCTGATTGAATGGTTGGCAAATTTTTGTTTTTCAGGGATGACAGTTTTTCAGAAATAAAGTATTTAAAATACAATTTAAAAATGTATTTTTAAATATCGCTAGTGGGCATCTCTGGAATTTCAATCTGGCCACAGAAAGGTGCAAGAGGGTTTCTCTGCTGACTGCGATCTGAGGCAGTTAGTGTCTTTTCTTCCAGTAAAATATTTGTGAATTCAAAAGTCTTAGATTTTTCACAGCTCAAAATTCTGCTAAGTTTCCATTAAATTTTGACTTTGAGTATTTGCTTTGGTCTTGTAACCTGTATAGCTAGAGGCGAAAAGTACAAAGGCTGGCCATAAAATTTAGCCTTTTTCTTTTGCCTCCCAGTGAGAGACAGTTAATCTATGATGTGGTACATGTGAAGAGAAAAGCACTTTATTGAGGTAAATAATTTTGTTTGGCACTCATCATAGTGAGTTTGAAATAGGCTGAAAAATTCAACAGTGTGGAAGTTAGAGTATTCCTGTGTATAAAGTATACTTCTCCTAACTACCTGACCTGTTCTCAAGTTGCTCCAATACCAAAGTCAAACTTCATATTCCCTTTAGTCATCTTTCTCACAAATACCTCCAAAAATAGGTTCATTGTAACACTCTCTAGGTACCTTAGACATCAAACTGCTACTTTCTCCGCATTCAACCCCTCCTAACAGCATTGCTTCTTTGTCTGTCACTGTTCTTATAACTATAAAGGATTCTGCCAGAATTGAATGCCATTTTTGCAGGGTTTGAAGCTTCAGCATGTTCATCCAGCCCTAGTCCACTGTGACCATTTTCTGACACAAACCTGCTTTAAGACTCAGAGTGCCACTGAATATGCTGAAAAGGTGCATCTCTATGTGAAACTCCAGTGTCGTTGGGCAGAGAAGGAAAATACATCATTATAAAGTAATCCCAAATAAACTGGATTCTTTTGTAACATTTTCTCATTGTGTTTTCTTTTGTACCTCTCATTCTCCCTGAAATCAGAATTTGTTTTACACCCTTGCCAGTTTAGCACTGAATTTATCAAGCAGTGCTTATATTAACAATTCCAATATGTGCAGTTGTTTCAAAATCAAGAGACATATAAATAAAACACAGTAAGCTGAAACTCTCATGTTTCTTGGGAGAAAGATGTGATATCTACCAAAAAAGCACGATGTGTCAAAAGTCTTAGAACTAAACCAAACTGTTATTCCTAAACAAGAGTTCATGTAGGCACAGTGTGACAGCTGCGGCGAGAAGAGCGTGTCTCAGGCAGGTGTAACCATGCTGATACTGCTCCTCGCTTGCAGGTGCTACAAAACTTCACCCCCCTTTGTGAGTTAATGTGGAGGTAGATATGGTACAATATGCGGTTTAACCTTGTCTGCTTTCTGTGGTAGTACCAGTATATTTGCTGATAGAAACGTTTGCAAAATGATGTAAAGAATAATGGAGACTTCTGGCAGATCTTTCTGTAACAGCACATGGGCCTCTTGTGGTCTGGACCTTTATATGCCCTGTGCTGTTCCTTATTTTGATTCTGCATATTTTTTTTTTCAACGATGGCATTTTGGAACAACTTCAGTTTACTAGAACACATGGAAGGACTCAGATGTGTTTAGTGCTGTATCAGGATAGTGAATAGATATTGCACATGACTGGCTTTTGGCTTTCCATCTGTCTCTTAAAACTACTTATTGTTCTCATACTCCTCTGAATTTATCATTGTCATTGGCTCACACTGCATTCTGGTCAAAGGTTTTAAAATGTTTATTAAAAGGAATGCTTTTTGCTAAAATAAATAATCTCTCATAAAAGTCGTGCCACCAAGCCTACCAGATGAGGAGAACTGGCAGATTTATGCAATATGCAGAGAAACTTCAAATATTACCATGGGAGATGTTTCTGTTCTCCTTATTGTTCCCATGCAGTTACACAGGTAGTTGGCAGTCAGATCGTCAGGACTGGAAACATCAAGCTGCCGGGTTTCCTGCAGTGTGACACAGAACCTTGGCCAAGAAGGGCATGGTAAAAAATAGGTTGATTGTTTACAAGCATCTAAAAGAAAATAAGAAAGTTGTTTCAAGAGTGATTTGATGACAGCGAGAAGGACAGAATCAGAAGCAAGGGAGCTATTCATATTGCTGATAATCGTGAGTGCCAAACTGGCAAGCAGCCAAGATGCCTACCAGGCAGGGATCAAAGACACATATGGTGAGTCTCAAACAACAAATAAGCCATAGAATTCTGGCAAGCGTTGCAGGAATAATGTGCTCCAGGCCTGACAAAGAAGATGAGGGCTAAAGAAGAAACAATGGGGCTACCAACAGTGAATCATACCTCAGGGAAAGCAAAGCTTTCATCATTTCAGTTTTATTGGAGAAAAATGCAGATAACTTCTCACATATGGTAGGTCTGGTTGATCTAAATTGATGGGAAGTGTAACACAATGTTAAAAAAGATTCTTTACAGTTGTGGCAGTAAATCAGTGTTCCATTAGCAGCAGCATCATTCAGAGACGGCATTCTTCAGAGAGTTAGTAATAGATTTACTTTGCCAAAGTAAGAGTACACCCCAGGTGATAGACACCTGGCATTTGAAACAGACACAATCAAGAAGAAAGTCCAAGTTACGTCTTGCCAGATGTTAGATCCTGTTCTTTTTTGTTCTTTTACTAATTCAGTCAGATGGCAGGGTTATTCCAACTAGCTCACAAAGTAAAACACACAAACAAAAAACCTGAAACACTTCTATTCTCATACTACTAGACAGCATTAAATAGGAAAAGAAGGAAATTCTGTGAGCTTAGACATAGTTTCATAATCACAACTGTTATACACCTATACACAGAGTCGTAAAAGAAAGGGATGTATCATAAGCTATGATTTTTATATTTCTAAAGAGCACTGCCTTTCACACTGGTAAGAATGGTACTCAGCAGCCCCCTGAGTGACCTCCAAAGTGCCAGCACTACATGGCTACATATAATTGTTATAAGATGTATCAAAGACAGCAGAGAATTGTAGCAGAAAGTGCTTATTTATGAATAACGTTTTCCAGTGTTGATATTTCCATAACTGACAAAAATGCCAATGAACCAGATGTATCCCTTGTCTGACTCCATCTTTTAGACTGTAATTTCTTCATCTCAGTGACATGACCTACCGTTCAGCATTATCAACAGAAAAGATGAGCCGATTCCTAAATGGATTTTCAAGGTGCTATTATAATATTTAAGAAAATATTTCCTTTTCAGAGCAAGTATTTTGTCTTCTGTCACACAGACACTCAGACTAAGTTTCCATCCCTGTTTTCCACATAAATGCAGTTAGTATCTCTCCCTCCTCTCCACCTGGTCTTTTCTGCCAATAAATACTGATGTGATCTCTTATTTGGATTATAAGGTATAATGTGCAGTAACCTCTGATTTCCTTCCTCTCTTTGTGCTACTAAGAGCCAACAATACAGTATTGATTGTCAGTGGGGACAGTTTTCTTGCTCTTCCAACAAGTGACCCGTTTACATCATGTAGTACAAAGAGAAACAATAAATCATCCTTAGGAAATATTTCCTGAATAGGGAGATGCTGGGACAGCTTTTCTGCTGCATCCGTTTCTTCTCAAGTAGAGACCATTTATCAGAGTTTCGGCAAAACTGCACAAAATAACTGCCTGGCAAGTGTACCTGCGCTGCATTCTGGGGATAGTGCTTTCCAGACAGAAAAAAAAGAGTTAAAGACCTGCACCTTTTTGTGTTCTCTTAGGGAGAAATTCTTCTGATTTATTGTAAACATGTATTTTAGTATCAAATGGACCATATTCTAATGTATGCATCTGTCTCCCTGCTGACTATAGAGAGCCTAGGGTACCTACCCAGATGTAGATAGATGCATTAGCTACATTTACTCGAATGAGTTCCATGCCAGTTAACATTAGTAGGTCCATTACATTGTCACTGCATTCGACTCTATACCTGTTTTCTACATGTGCTGACAACGAAGGTCTCGAACTGGTATACTTAGCAAAATTTTTGCTGGCTTCAGAGAAAAAGTCACCAAAGAAGCCAGAAGTGGACTGAAAGTGAAGGTCCAGATTAAATGCAATCTACAAATAGAATATATAATCTCATTGTATACTGTAGAAAATGTTTATCTGTTAAAGGTTACCTGGTAATAGCTTTGAGGCAAGTAGATAAAGAGATAACTAGAGAGTGCATCCCTCTGGCAGAGGAGGATACAGTTTCAGCATTAAGGGGAGGGAAGAAGATGGAGTGGAACTGGAGTGTTTCTGAGAAGCCCAGATGGCCCAAGGAACTGTGTGTTTAGGCAATGAAATCATAAGCGAAATAGAGATTGATTAGTTGCTACCTTGCTTGTTGGTGATTTTCTTACAAACCATAGGTTCTAATACACTAATGTCTAATATACTAATATCTAATATGCAATTTTTCTCTTTCAAACTTTTCCAGAAGGTGAAAATTAATTAGTCATTATCTAATAAAATGCAAATATGTTTTTTTAATCCAAAAGTTAGATTTCTCTGTTATTTATGGGTTTATTCTTCTAATTACTAAATTAATGTACAAAAAAGATTTCAAAGTCATACCAGGAATAACTGTTTGTTGGGGTTTTTTTAGGCCTGTGCCATATAACTGTCCTTTAAAAATTACTTGGGGTACTCAGCTGCCGTGCATTAAATTGTTGCAGAGCAATAGTAATGGTTTAAATTCTAGTATAGTGACCTGACTGTCACTAGAATTCTTTTACTTCTTTTGTCACCAACATTACTTAACCTAGTATCAAAAATAAATGGAGAAGAAGCCTCCCAGTGCAGTATAAACTTGTCTAATTTGGCAAACAAAGAGTAAAAAAGGCAGAGATGTTACTGAACAGACAAAGCAAAGTTTATGTTTGCACGTAAAGAATGTGCTTGCCAAGGTACTCTGCTCATGTTTAGTATGTCAGTTTGATGTTTTTCAATTTATTTAATATCATTTTGCCTAAACAACATATGACTAAAATGCATATCCACAGTAACTGAATGCAGTTGTTAAATTATCAACACACACACAAAAAAACCCAACCTTTTGGACAATGTGCTACTAAATAATGAAAAATAAATTGAAATAGTGTGTAATGTGGAATAAAACCAAATATCACATGCACCATAATACTAAGTAATCTGAGATCATCAAATAAATGTGTGCATCATTTATTTCTCCATTTCTGTTTGTATTTAACTTCGGAGTGCAGTTTTCAGCTCTGTCCTGTGATCTAAAATCATCCTTTGTAGCATGCATAAGTTAGGACAAAGGATTGTGGTTTTTGGCTTCAATAGCAAAGACTGAACCAAGCAAATGAATACTGTAACTCTAGAGGAAAGGCTGACATAGGAAATAGTGGAATGGTATTGACATTCCAAGATTCCCTTTTCAACATAATTAATGGTAGCAACACCACAATAAAGTAAAACACTTGGAAAAACTCTAGGTTTTTTACATCTTACTTCCTGTCTTCATCACTAATACAAGATGTAATAATGTAAAAACTAATGTGCACTGCTTTATGTTACAGTTACAAAAATAAGCACTTTTTTATTGAGTCCACAGCATCTCAAACAAAAGTATATCTGTAAGCTTCATCTAGGGGGACGGAAGGATGAAACTGATAATACCTTTAAATTAAAATACTGATGCCATATTGTGAAGCAGAACATATATTGTTGTTCCATTTAGGGACCCACATTGTTGATTAAGCCATATTCTATGATGGAGAACAATAATTTTCTTTCTCTTAACAAGAACGTAATTTGCAGTATCAAGTATTCTGTGCTACCTTGAATGATTTATTTCCCAAATTTAAATCACAATTCACCTCCAAAGCAGATGTTTGTGTACAAGGATAAGAAGGAGTTTGTTTATGTAGTAGATCTGGAAGTTTTAATATGTATGTGTCAGCTCATAGAATTATGTGACAACACAAGGAATAGCAATTTTATTAAGAAAATTATCAGTTTTCTTATCTTTCTGTTTGCAAAGCATGGCTTTGAAATGTGATGGTGTGGTCCTGGTACAACAAGGTACTGGTTTGGGCTGAGATTAGATTAATTTTTTTTTCCCATAGCAACTTTTATAGTGATGGTTTGGATTTGTGATGAAAACAGTGTTGATAACACACCCATGTTTTAGCTATATTTGACCAGTGCCAAAGCCTTCTCAGTTTCTCAGCATGTCCTCTCAGCAAGGAGACTTGGGGTGGGCAAGAAGTCTAGAGGGGACACAGTCAGGGCAGCTGACTCCAACTGACCAAAGGGCTCTTCTACACCATATGACATGCTGAGCAATAAAAGCTGGGGGAAAGGTGGAAGGGGGATGACATTCAGGGTTATGGTGTTTATCTTCCCAAGTAACTGTTACACATGATGGAGCCCTGCTGTCCTGGAAATGGCTGAACTCCTGACTACCGATGGGAAGACATGGAATTCCTTGTTTGGCCTTGCTTGTGCACCCAGTTTTGCTTTACCTAGTTAACTGTCTTTATCTCCACATGAGTTTTCACACTTTTACCCTTGTGATTCTCAGTTGCATCCCACTGAGACGGAGCAAGTGAGTGACTGTGGAGCTGAGCTGCCTACTGGGGCTAACACACAACAAACAGATACAAGTCTATCTGGATGAGACAGCAGCGAATTAAAACAAGTATGGGCAGCGTTAGTCAAACTTCCTACTTCAGGCATTTAAGTTAGACATTGCAGCATTTATGAGCCTTTAGAGAGATTTAGGCTGCCCAAACTGCATTTTTCTGTAGAGTCAGAGGAGAGAGCTTGGTGTCTGCTTCAGCCTCAGGGAGTTATTTGGAGCAGCTTAGCTACAGGCTTGCGTCTCCACTGCGATGAATGAAGGTTCGGTGTCTCTTCTAGGCAGCGCAGTATGGGTACATGTTGAACAGGTAGCCCCCAAAGTTTGGTCAGCAGGAAACATCAAGCACAGCCATGAAATTTCTGTCTCAGAGTTTGAGAAGACTTCTGAGTATTGAACCCACATTTCTCATTTCCTAGGAGAGAATCCTAAATGCCAAACCAAATGTTGACACTGGATCACTGTACAGCCAGGAATTTGAGTAATAAGGATTTAAAAACAATGCATAGAGTACTTCTTTAAGTTCTATAGTAATACATAAGTGTTACAGTTACAGCTTTTCTTTGACCTTTAAGTATTGCTGGCCATCGTGCAAAAGGATGCTTAAAGATCTATAGTTTCTCTTGAGAACAACAGATAAATAGACTTTTGGACTTAAAGCTATTCTGTTTTATTTTTGCAAAAAGTTTTTTCTCCCACACATAGAGAACTTCCATTAAAAATTTTGAGGTGTTTAATACTATGTTAAGGAACATAATTTGACCCAATGCCTCAGTTATTATAAATTAGATTTGTAATTCAGAGCTCAAGGAGAGAGCTACCAAAGATAGGAGGTACAGTAGTGTTGATGGAGGTAGTTTGAATTCTTATCCTCCTCTTTCAGTGAGCCTTTTGAGCGGCAGGAGAGAAGGAGGACAGGTCACCATGGGGCACCAGAAGACCCAACAGGAACAGGAGAGGCAGCATTGTAGCCACAGAGGCAGAATGACTGCTCCAGTGCATGACAACCAGGAAGGGAAGCTTTAACTTGCTTTTGCAATTGGTCCCAGGAGGCTTCAGCTCTTCCAGCCTCATTAACATCCATTTCCAGCTCCTTGCTGTAGAGTTGTCACCACATGTGTTCATGAGACAATGAACTTGTGTTCCCATTGTAAACATGGTGGTGTTTACCCATGGTAAGTCTGTGTCTGAAGTAGTGACCACTACATTTAGGTTGCCAGAGCTTTTCCATTACGAAAGTATGTCCAACTGTTTCTAAAAGCACAAACATCTCCATGTCTTGTGGCAAGAATTCGGGGTTTAGCAGCAGGTCAGCCTGTAGTCAGGAACATGCCCTCTGTTGTCCCGGTGAATATTGATTTAATTGCTAAAATGTTGAGAAACATAATTTTCTAGCTGTGTTTTTCTCCTTTATGTTTGCCAGGGGATAACAGCTAAGGGGTTTAATATTCCAGTTGCTCTAAACAGATTTTGCTGTCACATGTTGCTCTAGTATGGGAAACAATGCTGAACCTACATCTGGAGCCCACATAACTCAGTTCCTGCCCCTGCTCTACGACAAATATCCTCAAAGAACAAAACTTAGTGAGACACTAAAGATGAGTTCTGGAATGAAAGTAAACCTTCATCCTTTAGAGCTTCAGACAATCTCTAAGTATTAGGGTTTAGGATGAGACCTCCTTAATGAAGAAATGATCCAACATCTGCCTACTGTAAGGGGTTTTTGCACCTTTGTGAAGAACATCTGGTGCTGGCTACCACCACAGACAGGATGCTGCACTTCACAGATTACACATCTGATTCATATGTTTTTTACAGTATGGATAGAAATTTCACAGAATGCTAATTCACAGAATAGTAGTTCTAAAGGAATTCAGTTGTACCTATTTTGTTTCCACTAAAACAAGATCTCTGACAAGAGATCATTCTGCTAACTCATATAAGATGCTAATTATGAACATATGAAAATCTAACAATACTTGCATGTTTGCCTCGAGCTTGACTGTATCTAGACATAAAATATAGTTCTTATCCCAGTTTGTCAAAATTACAAGAAATATGAGGAGGGAAAGGTAATCAGAAAATTATCAGCTTCTAAAAGCCATTTATTGACAAAAATTATACAAAATAGGCAACCCTGTTTATTTTAGACAGAAACAGTTAGGAAAATGTGGTAGGCAGACTATAGAATCTCTTGGTGTTCTCTGTTTATCTGTGTCGTGACTAAATTTTATGAATTAGCATATTAGCTATGAAGAAGCAGAGACATTGCTGAAAACCTTTCAAGAAAACCAAGAATGACCTTGGTCATAGTTAGATAACTGAGCAAAGCAGTACTGGGGCATTTGAACAGCGATATGGTGCAAAGGGAATAAGATGTTCTCTTCTTAAATGGGAGATCAAAGTCAGGCTCTAGGAGCAGAGGAATAGGTGGGGTCTCCAAAGCAAGAGGTAAAATTCTAACCAGAAAGAACAAAATTTTAACACTAATGAAGGCTCCAACCCAGAGAAGAGTTGTATGGAAAAGACAAAAATAGCGTATTTTCTGCTAGAAAATGTGAAGCAATCGGCTAAATTAAGGGGCAGATTCACTGCATGATGAATAATTCATATCCTTATTAATCCTCCGGTCTGCCCAGGCAGAATTGGAATCCTTCTGTAGAAGCATAAATGCTCCATTACAAGTGGTTATTATTGTATTGTATTTAAAATGTGGTTTATCTGGAATGTATTGTCCTGAATTATTGTGCAGCTGGTACTATATACAGACATGGAATACAAGAATTAATTAAAGCATGAAAGTAATATAAAATTTTTACTGCCAGTGGATCTTAACAGTCTGTATGAATAACACCAATGATCTGGACTTTTCAAAGCACAAGTCACAGTGAATGAAGTCAACAAGCAGTGAGATGCACATTCAGGATTAAGTAGGCATCATTAAAATAAGTGGCCTACTATTCTACATATTAAGTAAGTAATTCCAACAAAAATGGAGACTTAGAAAAGAAGATGTTTGATAGATATCTTTATGAAAAGAAATCAATATATCTTGCTGACATAGATTGTGCAGCTAGTCTGAGAGAAAAAGGGGAGTGGGCTATAATTGAAAACATATTTCCTGGGGAATTATATCTGAAAAAAGTCATTCAGCTTTTAAAAACAAACTGCAAATTATATTCCCATACCATTAAGAAAGCAAATGATTCCTTTGATTCTTAACACATGTCATCATGACAAATCAGAAAAGTATGACTTTTCAACCAAAGTTAAAATTGAGTATGTCACATTTTGCCTTATAACGTAAGACTAAGGATTAATTTCATGATAGGCAGAACATTTCAAACTGATAAAAATATTCTTATTATAGTATATATTTAGGCAATCCTTAACTAGTAGGGATTATTATCTTTGCACAAGATACCATGGAAGCTAAGAACTTAGCAGAATTCCAAGAAGGACTAGTGTCATTATGCATAAAAAGACAGCTTTAAAAGAAAGGTTAAAAGATGTAACAACTCTTTACCCACGTGGCATGAGGTGGAATTAAGAGTTTTACTTAGAAGTAGATTCAATTGTTCATCACTGTTTTATTGATTTCTTATAATAACCAATGGACTGCAGATCCTGAGACAGGTTACTTACTAGTTAGACCTAACACCTAATGTATTTGTATCTTGATATGTACTTAAATAGGTACCTTAATGTATACCTCTGATGTGAACAAAACAGATTGTGTGAGCCAATATGTGATGTTATGTTTCTAAATGAATATTGATCAGGTCATAGTTTTAAAGGAAGATTTACTGGCTCCCTTATATAGTGCCATAACTAAGCCCTTCCATCTCTACCACTGCAAAAGATAAAGCCATATACAAAAGCTGAAAAGACAGTAACCATGATAACCTGATGAACACTTACTTGTGGTTTCACAATAGGTAGCATGTCACCTAGCAAAAGCAACATAGGGCCACAGGGATTATGTCAGAAGACAATAAATGTGATGGATATGTGGCTGTGATGATAGCAACTTTCTCCCAAAAAAGGCTGCCTAGTAATAATTACATAAAGAATATCTGGGCAACAAGGGACAGCTGACTTCATACAAGATATGACCCAAGACTTTGACAGTAGTTCAGCTTTTGTGGGGGGCAGTGGGATAAGCAAGCAGAACATCCTATTCCTGGTGTCACTCAGTATTCTGCAGAAGGAAGAGAGCGGGCTAGCAGCTGGTCATTGACCTGGCTCTCATTCTTAGCCATTACTGGTGCGCTGGTCTGTACAGAGATGTGCCATCAAAGTCTACTGCCTTGAATTGTGCTGCCAAAACACAATTGCAGTGCAGAAGGAGTCATCTTGGCCTCAGAAGTAGAATTAGGATTTGCTCCAAGGGAGAAAAAGCACTTTATTTTTCTCATAAAATAAGAAATCCTGAAATCCTGTGTAATGACAAAGTACTTGGCCTTTGTACAGGTGTTGCAAGTAGGGTCCAGAGAATGGCAAGTTGCCAGATGTTCACTTTTGCACTTAACCTGACCCATTCAATATGTTCTCACTGATATATTCATAATAGATGCAAAGCTCACCTTTCTATGAAGCCTACTACCCTGTCAGCCATACTTCCTCACTTATCACTGTCTTAAGAGCAGTCATAGCATTTAACACACGAATTTCCTACATGAAACTTCTGCCACAGAAGGCTCAAACATATCTTACAACGATATCAGTGATACCCCCCCTACACACACAATCTACACTGGGATTTTACACTGCTGCATATTGCTGGAGTGTTTCAATGCTTTGTATGTAAAACCAGTAAAAACAGCAATGTCTCAACTTTGAAAAAAAACAAACTGGATGGCAGTCTGTTCTTGAGATGCAAGATTTTAGCAATTGATTTTTATTTATAGGAATATATTCTCAAATACTAACACTAGAAGTACTACTGTGACTGATGGTCTAAGGATATGCACAAGAAGTTTATATGAAGATCCAACATCTTTAGTGGGATTGGTCACTATATTAAATATATATATATGTACATATATATATATATATATATATATATAAAATTCCTTGGGCACATTAATCCTTCCTAAGTGCATCAATATTTTGCTACAGAAACAAGGAAGTTGACTAGTTGAGGGGTTTGGTGTTTTTATGAGAGAAGGACAAGTCAAGGTTATGCATATTGTTCTGCAGCAGTAAAGTTTCTTCAAAGAATGATTTTGTTAGTGGAATGAGAAGTTAAATGTTAGAAAAAAAATAAATCTGTTTTGTCTAGTCTTACAATATTATCTGGTAAAACAAACACAAAACTTGGATCCTCTGGAATATGATCCTGTAGATTTCCATGTGTTCCTGTTAATTTAATGCCTTGTATGTACTTTTACAGCTGGATTCATGAGCTGAAGCTGTTAAATTTAATTTCTAGCAAGCTAAATAGCTTATGGTCTAGTTTTATTATTCATATTTCTGAACCTTAAGCAATAAGACGTTGCCTGTAGGGATGTGTTAAACCAACACATGACTAATCCACCCCACGAGACCATGAGTAAAGGAGGGGCCATATATCCACAGCTGATCCCCAATGACTTTTTCTCATTATTCCTGCAGACAAAATAGTATCATTTTAAAATTAGTGCAATAATAAAGAATAAAACTTGGTGACTAACCTGATGAAGTGTTTAAAAAATTTAATAAAGCAAAACAAGACTGAAAGATAAAGTGGGCTGCAAGGAATCATCTTAGTATCATTCCTCACCTTTGACAGACTCACCTGCTGTGAACGAGATAAAGGACATTTCCCACCGAGATGTGAACTTTTTAGACCCTGATCTGAAAGTCACAGAGTGTGGAAACCAGTTGAGGTGGGCTTTGCTCTCCAAATGGAATCTATTTTAAACCATTCTGGAACCTTGCAGACATATACTGTTTTGGATATGTATATTAATCTTAATGATAAAGCATATTTTCTTAAATGAAGCACCAGCCTTCCTTTAAAGCAGGCATTGTCTTTTATATTTAAACTCCACTTAGGTATTCCTCAGCAAAGTACCAGTTACGCATATTTTCGTTGTGAAAAATGACAGGCAAACTGCAGTTCTGTTATTTGATGTATGATTTATGCTCCAAATTACAACTGCTTTCAATTTGATCCATTTTGTTTAGGCAAAAGCCTCCGTATGGATGAAACCTCCCTCCCTCGCATCGGATGAGTACTTCAGAGACTCGCCGCACAAGTTTGACAGAGCTCAGCACATTTGTCAGGCTTCGCTCCAGAGAGGCTCAGGCCCGTAATAACCCTGGTATGGCAGATCAGAATCAAAGTGCAATGTGAAAGCAATATCGGCGTGGTTGCTTAGCACATGGCTGCAATATATTTATTTTTACCAAGGTCCAGCAGTTGTGCAATGTTGTAAACTGGCTTCTTACTGTGAAGAAAAAGTGACAAACCTGAAAAAAGCAAACCATTGTAATATGTGAACAGTATAAAATAGATACCAAGTCTGAAAAGTGTATGTTTAATGTTAGCATAATGAAGTGGATGAGGGGCAACAGGCACAGACTGAAGCAAGGAGGTTCCACCTGAATATGAGGAGAAACTTCTTGGAGGGTGCCAGAGCACTGGAACAGGCTGCCCAGGGAGGTTGTGGAGTCTCCTTCTCTGGAGACATTCAAGACCCATCTGGACACAATCCTGTGTGATCTACTCTCGGTGAACCTGTTTAAGAGGTGAGTTGGAGTAGATGATCTCCAGAGGTCCCTTCCAACCCCAGCCATTCTGTGGTTCTGTAATTCTGTGAAGTGCAACTATGACTGCACTGCATAAGGACTCTGTTTTGTGAAGTGCTGGGCACTCTTAGGACACATAATATTTTAAAATTAAGAGCTGTACAAGGAAAACCAAAGGCATTCAATTATGTCATCAGGTCTGATTATCCAAAATAAGTGCTTGAGTGAACCCTCCGATATCCAGTGTGCCAACTTTATGTGAGAACTATTGAAACTTAAAAGCCCCAAGTCCATAGAACCCTCAACCCCTATAGTGTTTGAGCAGATTCCATGTTACTATCATTTTGCTCTATAGAACAATGCTATGTTACACTAAAAAAGTGTTAGCTACATTGTTAAATGTAAATTTAGAAACCTAAATAAATGTAGGAGTTTGTACGTAGAAAGGATACCTATTGATCCCAATTGGATTTTACAAGCATATGACTTGAAGGGTGATGTTTAGTGCACATTAATATTGTATGTTAAGTTGGAAGAAAAGATTCCTTTTTGGTATGTGTGAAAATGTGCTAAATTAGGATTTCCAAGAATATATTTTCTAGCGAGAAAATCTGCACATGCACATGCACTCACACAGAGGTACAGATGGTGAGATGTACCTTTCATTATTAATACTGAGACATGATCTTGCACACCATTTACATGTATTTCTAACAGAATTAAAATATTGATGTATCTATATTTATTACATCTAAATTGCTTGCAGACTACTTGTTTACTCATGAAAGCAGGACCAGCAATAACCAGTGAACCATCCTTTATAAATATTTGAATGAACACTTTCCCTTATGGTTTCTTCACAATCAGTTCATCTGGGCAGTGATTCAGGTTCATAAACATGGATACCTGATATCTCTAAGCAGTGTTGTTAATGAGACGTTTGTATGAGGCTAACAGATATGAAAAAAGAGATGATACATGTTTTGTACGGGATTGGCAGACATATAGGACTCTGACCTGTGCTTTTCTGGAATGGCTGTGCATCTGCTATAAATCTAACAAGTGGTTTAAGGTTGACATAAAGATAAGCAGCTCCAGGCCCTCCAAATTTAAGCTCTGTCCCATGCTCCATCACAACAGCTTCTGTGTTTATTTTCTAATGACCAAAACAGAAAGGAAATAAAGTACATCCATATATACTACCCCTTCTTACTTACTCAGCTATATATTTTGCATAATGCAGCAAAGCAAAACAGCTTTTCTGTCTTGACCTCATGTTTTCCATGTGGCAGTGGGTAGAGTCAAAATCTATAAGCTCATAATGATTTGATCTTCTCATTTTGACAATCATCCCCAGTGTGTTTGTTTGCTAAAAATTAGTTATGTTATTTTGCAATTATTTTTGCAATTACTCTGGGCCTGAAGACTCCCATATTGCTACAGGGGGAACTGATTTAGTTGGCTTCCAGCAGTGTCAAAAAGAAACAAAATCAAGTCTTCCAAATTTAAAAAGATAAGGCATAGAAATATTAAACCTATATTTTTTACCCTGCTATTTATATTTTTGAGGGTTATTTTATTTTTATTATTATTATTTTCACAACAAAGTACATCTAAAATACTAATTTATTCATAACTTCAAAAGCCCTAATTTGCATTACAGTATATACAGCAGCAGGCAGTTCAGAAAACTGGCCTTTTTAAACATTTCAGAATGGCTGGAAATATAATCTGCCAAAAGCACATGGAACACCTCTTAAACAGACACAGAACAGTATGCTACAAAGGACACTGAATTCAAGTGCCCTTTAAAACAGTTATCCAGCTTTAAATACAAGCTGAAGTGAAAGCCAAAAGACATTCATGAGACTGAAACACCACAGCTTGGACTTCCTCAGACTGTGTGCTGGATTGTAAAAACTCATGAGCTAAGCTTCCATTGACCTTTGCTCTGCCTTCTTAACTCTGAAGAGTGCAGTGCTTCAGGACTGTAGATAACCATAATCATGCTTCAAGAAGAGATATTCCAGATTCAGGATACCTGCTAACATACATATAAGTACTAGGGGGTTGGGAGAAACCAAATGCTCAAAGGTAACATATTTCAACTGGCTAATTAACCACAATAAAGTGGTTTAGGAATAACATTCATTTCTGATAACAGAATTTTTTTTTTTTTTTTTTTCCAAATTTGGTACTAGTTGCTTTATTTAGTTGCTTTATTTATTCTCCTGTGTTGGTTTCACTGAAAAGTTACAGGAGGCTTTAAGATGGAAAATTATATTAATTTTGGCAGTCCAGGCTCTTTACTGTAGGTTGAGAACGCAGTCTTGAGAGCAGAGTCTTGTTTTTCCACAGCTCTTTTTGAATGAAAAGGAATGGCATGCTCCATTTCTAAACCCTTCTCCTTTTCCTGCCTTCTTTGTTCTTTTCCAGTCACCATCTGCAAGAAACTTGGGTATGGCCTACCTAAGCTACTGTTGAATTCTTGTATTTCGTACTCTCACCAGCAACAGTAGAAACAAACCTGTTACAGTTATCTCAAATGGGCTACCTAAGCAATGTCTTGACCTGTCTTCTGTCATAAATGAAGATTTTCAGGAAAGAAAAAAATATCAAATCCTACTTTTTTCTAGATTTACTGTTGATACCATCTTAGCAGGTGCAAAACGTAGCCTCATACATGCATATAAGTCTGTGTTGTGTATGTGAAAGACTCCAACTTGAATGTATCCAACTTACTGCTAATAATTTTTAAACCCCTTTCACTGCTCAGGGAGTTAAGAGCTGGACCTAACTTCTTCCCACAATCAGTTTCCAGCTGTTTAGATTTGCACTGTGCCCACACCAGTGAATTTCTGCAAAGCACAGGTGAGCAGGAGGCCAACTCTTCTGTTGAAGGAAAACAGCAGTGAGGGTAGCTGGTAAAATGATTAAGTCAGGAGAGAAGAAATTTCTTTCCTTCAGCGGGTAAGAAATACAAGTCAGAGAATAAGGGAACTGAATGCTTCTCAGAAAGAGGGAGTCACAGAAGGCTTCAGTCTCTCCCAGTGGTGTGAAATGAAGGTAAGAGAGCAGGTCAGAGAGCTGGGAACAGGTCACCAGTGTTTCAGAAGAGCTAGGAAGCAAAAATCCCACTGAAGTGAACGTAAGCCACAAATATTGTTACATTTATTTTTCAAGGGCACTGAAGAAATGTTATGAGATCCTTCAGGGAACACACTGCAGAGAAAATACAAATAACAAGTTGTTACTGGGATAGATTTTTTTTTCTGCATGGGACAAGCACCTCGGTAGCTCTTGGTCCTGTGAATTCATATCCCTTTTGAGTAGCTGTGTTGAACTTAGTGTCCCAGTGGCCTCATTCCAGATCCAGGGAAGCCACAGACTTCAGTGGGCCTTCAGTTACCATCTGAGTGTGGGTCGGGGTGGGGGGAGGAGGTGTTGTCAAGGCTGGAGACAGTTATTTGTTTTGTAAGCAGGCAGGTCCTGAGATTTTAAGATTTTAAGTTGTGGAAAGATACAAAGTGACTCTTTCTCAAAAAGAATACATTCATGGCATATATCTCATGTCAGAACATCAGTGAGACTTGGTTTCATCCCCTCCTAAGTTAGCAGGAGGAGAAGTCAACACACATCAGTCAAGAATTACAAATATATTTTCTCATTTTCCAAACACAGGAACATACATGAAACTATCCTGAATTTTCCTAGGCGTGGAGAGGGGTAACTAGAAGGGGACAGGTAGTGTGGGTATTGTTTTTTGTTTTGTTTTAAATTGTTACCAAGAGGGCAGATGTTTTAAAATGTTCATGGAATCCAGAGGGTTGCCTATTATTTTCTGTAAAAATACTGCAAAGATGAGGATATTCCTTTTTCTCTCCTTCCCCAGTGCTACTACACCTTCCTTAAATTATATCACTATACTCGTGAAAGGCATTCTTCAAGGTTAGAGAGGGAGGATCCAAAGAAACAATAGGTGAAGGTAAACTCAGTACTCAAGGGAGTGATAACAGTGTCTGCTTTTAACATTCCTCAGCATCCTCTCTGTCCTTGAACTGAGGCCCCCCAGTACTTATTATAGCAAAGTTGGTCTCTTCCTGTAAGCTAAGTGTTTGATCGTTTCACCATACTGAAGGCAAAATGCATACTTTGAAGAAAGCACAGTTCATATTTTAAGGTATTTCATCACTCAAGGCAACAGCTGGCCAATACCAAACAAGCAATCAAGAGACTAAGGACTGTCAACAAAGAACAGTTCTTTACATCACAGAATCAGACACATTTGCACTCAATTAACACTTTGCTTAAAAATAGACAAAGATAAGCCCTAAAGAGTGTGGTGCCCCACAACCCCATCATTCTATATACAATAGCAATACATAGCAGTAGTTATCATCATGCCTTACCACTCCACTGGCTATAACAACAAAAACATCCACTATCAATTCCTTATCGTGTATTGGATATATTTAGAGATACTATCCTAAAGCTGTCTCCCGAGGTGTGGTCAAAGGGATGATAATCTAGTTTGTTTTAAAAGTGAAATTTTACTCTTTTACTTAAATTCCTTAGTTCTGATTAAACATAAGCCCCTGCCAGGTACGGGTGGCAAAGATGAGTTTATGTCACTTTTAGTGTTTTTGCACTTCACTAGAAACTATTTTGACTGAGGTAGAAGTTAGTTCTGCTTCAAAATTACACAAATCTGTGCATAGACCCAAAGATACAGGGATCAGCGGAGTGCAGGAGTGCTCTGGACTATCACCTCTTCAGGGAAAGCCCATCTCTTTTTCATGGCTAAAAGTCAGCTGGTACACAGCTTTTCAGTCCTTTTCCATCACCATGAAATGGGGATTCATGCACTCAGGAGAATTTAAATCCGCATAGATCTGCTAGTCCAGCAGCTGTTTTGCAGCACCTGAATAGTGCACAGCAGAGACAACTGGGCTGAAAAGAAAACTCATGTTATAGCAGGTCACAATTCAGTAAAGCATTCAGCCTCATCTCAAACATTTCCATCTGCAAAGCTGTATCTGGAGAAAGCATACAGCATTTACAGAGCACTCAACAAAAGAGTAAACTCTTTGCCATTTTCCATAACAGCTTTCTAGTGAAGAAAAACACTTGTAGGACAACAGTAATAAATTTCCTTTTACAGAAGTATAGTTCACTAGAGATGGTTCCCACATGGAGAAGAAAAGTCTCAGATTTTTTTTTAACATTTAGTTGGCACTTGGGACCTATTTATTACTTCATATACTTGGATGTAATGGCAGTTAACACACAGTTATGATGGGGAAGTGCTGTAGGATTCTAAAAGATACAAATTGCAGTACATATTAAACTTTAATTTGCTGCCAGTCTCAAGTCCTTCAGCTTCTTCAGGACTGCAGGGCCCCTCCAGAAGAAGTGTGGTGGACATAAACTGTATTAGCTCTTAGTCAAACCAGTGCTGCAAAACAGCTCACTGGGGGAATAAGATCAGTATCTCTGCTCTTTTCTCTCTGCATTTACCTAATGATATGGAGAAGATGTGCATAAATAATTGCGGGTTTTTTGGAAGTCCAAGTGTACAATACCCGCTTCCATGGTCACCCTACAAAGAGTTGGATTACAACATTTGCATTTGTTGCAAGATGTTCTCAAAATCTTTATAGTTTTACTGATTACAGTTGAAGTATAGGAAAGTATCACAGTTAATTGTAAGATTAGGTGCATGATTAAGACGCTTGAGTTTATGTGTCTACATGCAATTGTCTCCATGTGTGCTAGACACAGGAGCTCCAGTGGCAGCCAGTGAAGACCTAGCCAATGCAATCCAGGAAGCTGGAAAAGCCATTCCACGCTCCAAGCCCAGAGTGAATTCAGTCACTCTCTAGACTGTGCTGATTAGATAATGACTATCACAGAAGCTTAAACACCCTTATTGGGATTCAACTGCCTGCTTGCAAAAAAACAGTGCCATTTGAGATGCCATCATCCCCTGGCTGCTAGTCTAGAGTGAAGGTCTCCTGCAGGCCCTGTGATATCTATCAGAACTGTTGCAGATGTCATGATACCACAAAGCACCTCAAATTAAAACACTCTAAGTGGAGGATTATCCTCAGGTTCATTATTTTTAAGGTTTAGGATGCTTAACTACAAACTGAAGAGGTACTTCTCTCTGATGGTGTTTCACAATCTGGAAACGGGGGACAATTTTTTCTCGCAAGAAAACCAAACCAACCGAGTACCAATGGTGCACTGCTCATGACTGGCCTATATCCTGCCTGAGCAGAGCTGAGCCCTGTATTTAACTGCAGTTCCCTAGCCAGCACCATAGTTTTTCTAGGGGTAATAGCAGTCAGCAAGCCATGGAGTTATTGACTTGATCACAGCCACTAACTACAAAATATTTAATCAGCCAATGAAAAAGTTTAATTAATGAGAAGAAACTGACAGCTCCTATTCCCCAAAGCCTCTGAAATCTGGCAGTTTAGAAACATTGTTAGATTCAGACCATTTGAGCCAAAGGATGGAACTGAAACTACAATTCTCTTCGGTGTTGGGGGCACTGTATCTTCTGGAATTCAAAATGAAATCTCTGCACTCTTTAAGCATTAAGACTGAGTTGTCTGTGAATATGCTGAGAAATAAAATTTGTGATACATGAACAACCTTGAAATCACAATATTAAATACATAGGAATTTTATATATTGCAGTAAGCTGAGTAAGGAGTTGGAAAATATGTGCTTTAGAGTTAGGCTTCTAAAGAGACATTTAGATACATAAATTCTGCTTTAATCTCAGTTATACCAGCTCTTAAGTAACTAAATAATTTAGCAAAAATGTTATTATTTGGTTATAGCAAAAAGTTGATTTAAAATGTTCCACATTTTAAAGATCTTTTAACATCAAGTTAGAAGTGAAATATCACACACATTGTGCATAAATCTGCTGTGCATTAATATTTTATTTTTCTGTCTTGTACTGCATAATGAAAAAGATACATCAAACACAAAACCAAGCATGTTTTTCAGCAGTCTACTAAAACTTAAAGTAACTGTTAGCTTTTCCTTCTAGAACTTAAATAAATGAGTGTATCTTTTATCACACCGTAACAGGATACATATTTGTGTCTGCTAAATACATTATTTAATACTGAAGTATAAAACTACAAGAAAATGTCAGTGAGAGCTTGCTGGGATGAAATCAACTCATCACTGCAAAAATTAATATAGATCACAAATACAAATGAATTTGGAAAATAACTATGACTATTTTTAGACAATGTCACCCTTCCTCTCCTTGAGTCATGATACAATAACCTTCAAGTTGGAAGCATAGAAGAAACTTTCACTGAATCTTATGTAGCAAGAGTAGACAATATACGGAAACAGGGATCTGAATTTTTTCTTTTGTCTTTTGATATTACCTAGTGGCAAATCCTATAATGATTTGGTTTTTGCTTTTGATTCCATTTTTATTGCCTCATTTCAAAATATCTATCATTTTTAAGAAAGATGACAGACATCAGGACTGCACTGGCAATCTAACAGTTATAAAGCACATGCAGTCTAATAGTTACATTTGTGTTCATGAATACATTTATGCTACTGAAGGGATTCCCAGTGTTCAATCAGTGCATATATTTGGTAAATTATTTAAATTTTATCTATTTATACTAGAAACTTCTTGTGCTCAAGTGGAAAGACAAGGATACCACTTACACTCTGAACAGATTCAAATGATGAGCATTATCTTTCAGAAAGAGAAAAAAAGGTCTGTTAGCACTCTTAGGCAAGAATGGATTAATTTTTATCTTAATCCAGTTTATAGAAAAGCATTTCCTCTTCTTTGATGTGGTATATGCTAAGTGAAAACATCATACTCTACCCATCAGTATCATGCAAGTGGTCATTCTTTCTTTTGCACTGATGTTACAAAAGGAGATAGCCTGCATGGCTGGAAGGTATCCATGATATTAAACAGTTCATGGGGCTGTGAAGTGCTGAGAGCAATCATGCAGAGCAACAGGCCACAGGAATGCAAATCACCAACAAAGCCAGAAGTGGAGCTAGCAGGTGGCCTCTCCTATTCATCTGATGTCAACACACTGTTCAGATCAAGCCCTTTTAACGTCTGGGTAGGTCCACTATTGCTTTTAATTAAATATAATACAGCCATTCAATGTTCTTGCATACAAGAAAATCACACAGTAAAAAGCATATCTTCTGCACTCTGAGGGTCACTATAGTTTTATAAATAAATACTGCCATTTAACTCAGATTGGAAGGTAGTTTAAATTTCATATACTTTCCATATACCGTTCAGTGTTCTACAGTTAGAGCCTCTTTGACATTTCAGTGACTGACCATATTTCCATGGAAAATGTTCTTGCTCCTTCAGAGGATTTAGAAGGGGAAAAAAACCTTATAATTAACTTTTTCTACCTTTGAAACATTTCCACTGTAAAAGATTTTGAACAGAAACATTTGTTCTCAAAATTAGTTTACAGAGAGAATTTAACTGTGTTAACGTATAAGCCATGGAAACTGTCATAATATCTAATTAAATTATTACTGACTTTCCAATCAGTAGCAAAAAAACATCTGTAACTGTAATTCTACTACAGAGAAAGTATAATTAAATCTATTCAGTAATGGGTAACAAGCTATTGCAAAAGTATACTGCAATGCTTTAGAAAGCTGGAATGCTTAAAATATCTTTTTCAAGTATAATAAACCTTTTTTTTTAAAGTGGGAACATGAATATACGCATTCTTCTGAAGACCCTTTATTGAGATTTAATTTCAATGCATTTATGATTACATTAGTTCTTCTGTTTGAAACAGACTGGAAAAAATAACTTTCATCATTCAGGGCTCAGAACAGAGAAGCACATAAGTGTGTTTTCAGTCTATCTCTATGGAGAGCAAATGGCAACGGCATGCTTCATTTTAATTTCAGGAGATAAGTAAAATAAAGCACACAGTGGAGTGTTTTCTTGAATGGAAACATTTTCCAGAATTGGGGCCAGAAACGTGTGACAATGCTGAAGTGAATTTTTGTAAAATATTAGGAAAGTAGATGACTCAGGAGGAAAGTAATGGGATGTGAAGCATTTAAACCAAGGTCACAAGGTCAACTGTTAGTAATGGACTGAGAGTTTTAATGTAAATGATGGCTGCCCAGTAGCTCTGTGTAAAGAGAGATAGATGTCCAGCCCCTAATGGGCAGATGTGATCATTCCAGTTCTCCATCACGGTTGCCTTTTTTTTTTTCTTTTTCCTTCCTCCAGTCAGAAAATACTGCATCCAGCTGGAATCTCAGCCTACGATGCCTTTTCCCATCTGCACTGAGGAAGGCTGCTGGTTGGAAAGCCATTTTGCCAAAATTTGCCTACGTTGTAATTATACATATAACACGGATATTTGCTGTCCCTCCTCCAAACCTGGAATTATTACTGAAACCTGTAAGAGACAACAAAACCAGCAACATAAAACTTCCATCTCAGCCCTAAATATAAATGTCAAAGGCTGAATTACAAGCAGTAGTGTTTTTCTACTTGCCTGAACATGCCATTTATCCACAAATTCCATTTCATTAATTCAGTTGCTCAATTGCATATATTACAAATAAACAATGTCTAGATTTCATTCATTATTCTGATATAAAAACCCATATGTCTGCTAACAGTCATACCATGTACAAGAAAATGCTACCTCAATAGCACTTCCAGAGCGAACATCAGGTTTCAGCTGCATAACTTCTGCTGATTTGCAGGGGGTTATATGCCTAAAAGCCCTATTAAATGCTTTCAGAATTTATGGCTATGTAACTTTTCCCAGTGTTAAGTTAGTCTAACTGTAGGCAAAAATATGTGGTACAAATATGTGGCAGTCATTGTGCAGATAAGAAGTTTATTGGTCTGCTAGAAGAAAGGAAGTTTAGAGAGTGTTGCTCCTACTGAGGTCATTGGCAAAACTTCCATTGACTCTACTTGTTGCAGAGCTGGGCCTAGAAGGAAAAAGGGGTTTTCTTTCTCTTTTATGTAAATTATACCATGAGTTTGGTTTGGGTTAGGGGTGGTTGCCCATGTTGATGAGAGCAGAGATGGAGACAAACTGCAGCTTTACTGCTGGCAAGAGTCTTGACTTGTCTGAAAAAGCTTGAGGACAGAAGGCATCACACTGAGTAGAGATCTACCTACTCAGATGATGTCCATCAAAGAAGAAATATGTAATAATCATGCAAATTAATCTAGTCTGATCACCTGGCAGCTACTATTAGGCAATAAGAGCCAGCAGATTTACAAACTGCATAGTTAGGAGACAGCTATACGTGGTTATGCAGATCAGACGCCTAGCACTGAAGCATTTTGATATTGTGTAAACAGAAAAAGGACACTGTACCATTTAATTTTTGTAATTGCATAAAATCTCTACACTTTTCCAAGCTGAAAATGTCTGTTTTGTATATTATTGTTTCTTTTTGAACATAAGGGAATTTATATAGATACTTAGTGAGACATCTTATCAGGTGCCTTTTTAGCATATTTTTTGTAGCTGATTAAGCTTTCCATAGTTTACAATCTCTTTGACAAAGAAGACAGAAACACCATCTGAAGTGATCAAATGGAAATAAGCGTCTCTAAGTATGACTTTCCAAAATTTTGAAATTTCAGAAAGACACTAGCAAGTTCCAAAATTCCAGATTTATCTTAGTTCTTAAACCAATTTGGCAATTGAAAACCCATTCAGATTTTTTCTGTTATGTCTTGTGATGAGGTGTGGTAGTTTTGGAAATAAATCACTGGAGTCACTTTTATAGACTTTAGGAATTCACTTTAAAACCCAACTAAAATATTTCTTCTACCAATCTACATCTTAAAAGTCCTACAGTTACATTAAAATAATTGCTATTTTGGAAGCCATGTCCTAAGTGCAGATATTCTACCTCCACATTGTAATCAGGTTCAGCTCTTTTCTTGGAAAAGATCAGTGTCTCTCTCATATACTTCAATAAAACATGTATCATTTCAGATTTATTTTATTGAAGCCTCTACACCTTTATTTTATTCATTTCATTGTGGAAGTAATTATGTTTTGGAGGTGTTATCTCTGTTAAATACTTCATGACCTATTGTACATCTGTCAAATCTATTTTTGCAAACATGATACTCTTTGAGGGAATTCTGAGCCACTCATACAGATTTCAGCTGGATTAAGTGCTGTAATGAAAATGCTGCCCAAGTGCATTTTATACTACAGTAAGTACTTATTTCAGAATTCAATTATGCCTATAGGAATACATTCTGTGTCTGATTATCTGGGAATGCCCAAGATACACAGAATGACTTCAACTCAACTCAATGCTAACTAAATTAATGCTTTTGAAGAGAAGATTGGGTGAAAATGTTACACACAAGTCTGAATTTCCTCCTCTGGTCTACCAAACGATGGCATTTGCTTGAAGAACAAGAAGGCTGCTCTCTTTGCCCCCTTTTGCATGTGCTCTTGTTAGCTTTTCCACAGCAGCTACCTGATTGGAAATGTAGTGTTAGACCTTTTTAAATCACAGCTTAAGAAAAAAGAAAAAAAAAAAGGGGGGGGGGCGGGAAAGAGCATTGTGGTCTGGGCCAGTACTTAGTAAGAGCGAAGCTAAGATTCTCCCGCAGTACAAACAGGAAAGAAAAAGAAAAGGAAAGAAGTTGTTGGGTAGAAGGATGGGTTGACTTAATATTTCATCGTGATTTTATCTTGAGAAATAGCAATCTTAAATTCTTACTCTTTGTTTGTATAACAATGAATAAGAAAAACAATTAACATTTCTGTTTGGATTCTTGCTATGTACTTCATTCAATCCCCAGCAGATGGTCTCTTCCACTTTTAGTTTTACTGAATGCTTTTGATGATGGCTTGACATACATTCAATAGCTGGTATCAGTTTTACTGGTTCATTGGGCTACTTGAAGACTTCACGTTCAAACAAATTCAATTTTAACATCAGTTTGAACTGAAGTTTGTTGTTTTGTTTAGATGATGGTTTTATGAGCAATTTAAGACATTCTATTGCTACTTATCTTTTTTATTATCTCCTAATGCTGGATGATTCTTAAATTATAATTTTGTTAAATAGTTTTTATCAAAATGTCATTACTTTCAGTGATGAATATATTGCTGTTGTGCACACAAAGAATATGAAGTATATAAAATCATTAGGACAGAGGATATAATTAGTGTTAAATATTATTATAATTTTATTTGTCATTTTGCACCTTTTAATCCTTTAGTAGCTTTGGTATGCATTACTTGCCAGTCTTTCCTTTTGTCTTTATTAAAAGCAAACTAACACATTCCTTTCCCCAAATCTCCTATCTTTCTAAACTCTAGATAAAGTGAAACATTTTAAACTTTAAAAAGTTTTACAATGTGTTATATGACAGTTCCCACATAGGACTGTCCATGCCTTATCTTAAAAAGAGCTTGGAAAACTCTCTGTACATAGCAGATACCAAAAAAAGAACTTACAGACATGCTTAGAAGAATAGATCTCCAACAGATTCCTTCAGGCTGTGTTTTTCAGTAACAGAGGGCAAGGATTTTAGGGAGACTGTATGTATTTATTCGATTATTAGGTGGTGGTAGAAATAACATGTTTTTAGGAACACAGGACTTGGCTGATCTGAAATGCAGGCAGCAAACTTCAGGCTAAGTGCAGCTGATTATAACTCTTCTGAATTAATTATATTTCTCAGACCATTTGAACAAAGGAGGATGTCAGCAATAAGAAAACTGATTAAGTTCTTAGTCCCTAAAGAGCCAAGAGACACATTTTAGGGAAGCATATTCTCCAAAAGTTTGTAATTCAGAGACACATCTAAACCCATTCTTTATTTTTTTTTTTCCACATTTTTCAGCTCTTATGCTTACACTGGAAACACCAATTTACAAGATAATTATCAAAACTGGAATTCCTTGGATTTAAACATTGTATTCTACATATTACAGTCAACAACTATTCTCCTAAGATTCCTCCAACACCTCCTTGCCCAAAGCAAGTCGATGGTTATGTCAGGCACGTAATTAAAGAAACCTTTCTAATGTATTCAGGATATCAAAATATCATGTATAAGAAAAAAAATAGTTTGAAAGCAGTAGAGCTGCCTTAGGAGGGTGTGAATAACATCGGCCTACATGAGTGTGAGGGACACAGCCAAAGGAGATAGTTCAGAGCTCTGGCTGTCACATACTTCACCTGTTCTGTAAGATGAATTCAGATGCTGAAACTACTGTCAGCACCTAAAGCATACAAATGGTTGGATTGTTCTTCAGATAAGGAGTGACGTCCGTCTTATGACCACCATTCACATAGTATTCTGCCGCCCACCTTAACCTCAGGTGATTCGCATCCTGATCTTCTTCCGTTAAACTTTTTATTGATTGTCCTGCTGAAGACGCACCATTGGTCTGTCAAGAATACAACTTGTGGAACCAAAGGAGTTCTAGTTCTTACGACAAGGGTGGTGAGACACTGGAAGAGGAAAGAGCAAAGTTGTGGATGCCACATCATCGGAAGTGTTCAAGGTCAGGTTGGATGGGGCTTTGAGTAACCTGATCTAGTGAAAGGTATCCCCGCCCACAGCAGGGGGCAGGACTAGGTGATCTTTAAAGGTCCCTTCCAAACTCTTCTGTGATTCTGAGAGCGCTCTGTAAATGCTCACATTTTTCCATCTGTATGCTTCATAGTACATAAACAGAATAAAGAACATAGTCTTGATAGCAAAGACGGAAACTGATAGTTTATTATTAGATTATACTGATAGATTTGTCTAAAAAAAAATTGGTTAAATCAGTGTTCTGATGCTAATTAGTTCTTCCATCTGACTATGCAGTGAACTTGACAAATATAACCATCGTAATTTTCACTTCATGAAGAGCTGTGTTATAACGCAAATTACAGACATCACTGACTGACTACACTCCAGCTAATTCTATTGACATTACTGAAAACAAAAATTGTGAGATCATGTCAGACTAAGTTCTATTCATTTTCAGATTATTAATACCTTTTGGGTTGTCACTGTCTATGCCAATTCTGTGGAGAACAGTTTTGTTTAATTAAAGTTCTGTAAAGAATTTAATAAAAATAAATAGCTACATCAATTTGTAATGCATTAAGAGAAATGTAACTATAGCATTCAGAAATTAATCTGGCAATAAAGTATTGTCCTTTGACCAAAGAATTCAGTCTTCGGCTTCATGATCTTCTTAGCACATGTCTCATCCAGGCTTCTATGAAGTCCTCAAAATGTGCAAAATAATATATTGTGTTCGGTTTAATCACCAAGCATGTGAATAAGTGCAAGTTTTTTAGATGGGGAAAAGTGCTCTGAACAATATTTTTATGGTCTACACTTCCTTACTTATGTCCAAGCAAACACAGACGAGCCCTACACTATATAGTCTCTTAGTGAAAGAGTATTATAATCAAAATTATATTCTTCTCATTTATATAAGCTTGTTTTTTCCTCCCTGTTTTGGAATCTTCTTAACTAACATAACCCATCTGTGACAGCTGCTGTTGATAAAGACTCTCTAAAAGTTGCTCTGCTTGAAAACATCATGTACTGTTTTTAGTTGTTATAGGGTTTGGGGATTTTTCCTTTTCACAACACTAAGAATTATCAGAAAAAAATTGATTGGCTTTTCAGTCTGGTATTACTTTGTATTATGTAATTTTCTTACTGTATGCAATTGCATTTCTTATAATTGTGATTGAAGGAATTATTAATTTATTGTATTAAAATTCAGGATACTTACACAAAGAAAATATCAAATAAAGTAGGAAAATACCTAAGTGATTAGGTTCATTATTCATGAATGGCAATTCTAGAAAGAAGGAAGGAAAAAACTGAGGAATTTTTTTAGTGGTTGAATGGAAAAAAATATTAGGCACATAACAGAGAATAAATTGAAAAAATATCCAGTTCAAGAAAATACTGTAAAGCACATACAGTAATGAAAGATTACATATTAGGAAACAGAGAATAATGCACATTGCGATTAAGACTTTTATAAAAAAAATCTGGTTGTATTGTATACTGATGCAAACAATATAGGATTTTCTATATTTATGTTTTAGAAAATCACATTTGTAATATAATCACTGACAGGATGGAAATGCCTTTTATTCTGAAATGTTCTAAGTTCTGAATATCTGAATATGCTAGTGGACAACAATTCTTTAATGTGTGAAGAATATATGGGTTTTTTCTTTTAAAGGAATTTAACAAAAAAAAAAAGAAAAAAAAAAGAAAAAAGAAACAGAAAAGAGAACAGAAACCTTATGTAACTACCCTTTGACCTTCCACTACACCAGACAAAAATTCTTCCATCAGAACAAATGGAGTAACTTGATAATGCACTTAGAGTGGCCGTATTCTTTGTTCATTATCACTAGAAGGGGTAGGTCGCGTTAGCATTTGCTGACAGCAGCGTGATGGCAGGGAGGAGTGTTGGGTTCTGGCTGGAGAAGAGTAGCCTTTGTTCTGCCTGCTGTGACCGACCCCTTTGGGTCCTTCTGAGGTGCCTCGGTTTTGGCCTCTTCACCAGTCTGACTGAATACATGGTTACTGCATGCCTGAGTTTTGCTACAAGTACCCTAATTTTTCTCCTTCCACACAGAATCTTTGTCCTGGAGTTACTTGGATACTCCACCTATCTGCTGTTTGGGTCAGAAATCTGTTTGAGTCAGAGATCTGACTGGGCTATTGAATGCAGAGAAATATCGAAACACTGCCTACTGTGCATGTGCCGATCAGGAAGTGCAGTGCAGTACATCAGAGAGAGCTGGCTCAGTACAGTAATTTTGATATAACACAAAAAAAACTTTTACATTAGATGCACATATATATTGCACATATTTTGGGACCCAAGGCCAAATGTTATGTAGTATGGATGCAGCCAAGTCACTGGGGGCTCAGAGCTAGCGGATGGTCCCTGATCCTTTTAGATTATGAAAATGTGGCCACCGGCGTAGTCTGCAGTTACTGAGTATCTCTGGTGAACTCGTGATGCCTTGTAAGGCATGTCCTAAACACTTGTAGAGTAGATGTCAGACACATAAGTTTTGACAGTAATGCAGTCTGGAGCCCAGTCAATCAAGAGACACTAGAGTGCAGCCTACAACCAGTTCATGTGCTTTCAGGCAGCTGCAGCACCAACCAATGAAGTTGCAGTTACAGGACAGGTTGCAATTTCTGAGGTGTTAGCTTCATTTTCAGCCGAATTTGGGCACATTATCACTGAAAGTATTCCCCTAGACTAACAGCCACCAATATGCCAGCCAAGCTGGCAGTCATCCCTTTTGCTGTGAAGGGATGAGTTCTCCCCAGAGAACCGCATTTTTTTAATGTGGGAAAAGAAATGTACTGCTTGTAAAGCAGTGTGTCGATCTCCTTAACTTTCAGAAAACCACTGAAGAGGCTTGCCTGATAACTTCAAACAAATAAGCACATGCCCCTTACAATCTTTTGAATCTGAGGTGGGTTATCGACTTGAACCATTTCAGATTGAATGGTTATGTTTTGGCAACTGGAAATAAGATTTTGTAGTGGAAAGTGTCAGGTAACTTTAAATAAACAGAGATGTCAGCCCTACTTGTAATAAAAAAATGCACATACACATATGCACAGACATACACTTCCTTAAAAACCTCATTTGTGCCCATGTGTCTGCTCCTGGACAGACCCAGTAGAGCTGGCCAGATGCAGATGGGAAGAACAGAGAGTTATGAGAGCAAGAATGAACTCTCTGCAGTCAGCCAGAAAATGAGGCTCCTACCACCGCAGACACTGCTCACAGGTCACGGTCGTGCAGCATGTGTGAGTGATAAACTAGAGAGCTATGAGCAATTAGAGCAGCTCACAGGTCATATGTATGCAGATGTGATGAAAGGGCAACAGCTCAGGTTGAACACCGGTTCTGCTGATGACGATATGGCAGGTGGCACCCTTCCTTTCTCATCAGCACTAAATCAGCTCCTTTGTAATGTTCCTTGACTGAATGAATAGCTGACAAACATGAACAGACCCTCCCTAAGATAGAAGTCAAGAGACATGAGTGTTTCATTGCACCCCTTGACACCGTTCCCATTAGGCGAGCTGCCATAAAGAGTGGATAGAAATGTGGACTGTACTTCTTGGAGGGTGGGTGGCCTATTTAATACCTATGGTGGTATGTGGTTATTAATGTACCCTCTCAAAACAGAGGAAAACTGCTAAAACTGCATGTTGAGGGAGTTTAGGGGAGCTCTCATAGTCTTACAGCTTCATGGAATGCTTTATAATAAATGCAGGTCCCTAAGAAACAAACCAAATAGTAATACATTATTAAAATTAAAAACACATTATTAAAAGAAGGACTTTATGATAGCATTTGGACTATTTTTCAGGTTTCTTGGCTGACACTTTCCTCCCTGCTGTTCCAGACTTTCCCACAAGCATTGTCACAGCTATAGGCTTCAACAGCCCTTCATCTGCTATTGACGTTCTTACAAATTTTTTTCCCCATTAAAAATTGCACATAGAGCTCTTAAATAGTGCCAGTTTTGTTTTCTTTTAATATAAAAAAGTGAGCTAAACTAGGTAAAATTCTTTCTTGAAATAAGGAGTAACAGCAACAAACACTAACATAGAAAGAGAAAATACCAAAAATATTATTCTATTTCTATTTTGCAGACTTTTTTTTTCCCTTGACCTCCACTTAAATTCCTTATTGTGTTTCTCTTTTTACAGTGGTGGGCTCATCTTCCTCACCGTGCTGGTTTTCAATACCGTCACTGGTAGTTATGTGATGGAGGTCTACCCTGGGGGGGAAAAAAATAAGAAAAAACATCTGGACAATAATCACCTCCAAGGCTCAGAAGATAATAATTCTCTGCTTTAGGTAGTGAGGAATTGAAGAGTGGATGAGTACTTGTTGGGGCTCTCTGAGAAATGTGTAGGTTCTATATGCTGGAATGAATAAACTATTTACTAATACTTACATTTGACTAGACCACAGTTGTTCTCCAAATAGCTAAACAATAAATAGGGTGGATATATTGTTTAGAACTTGTCCTTATAATTCATAAATAGTGCAGGAGTCTGTTCTAATACTTTGGCACTCTGATAAATAGGTAAAAAAAGGAAAAGTTTTCGTGTTACAAATAATTAGGCCTATTGCAATTGGTACTGCATTTTGGTATCAGTGGGCAGAGTCAAAAAAATATATTTGCACATATTGTGCCCTGGTTATAAAATAGAATGTCTTTTTAAAATTTCATTATTTTTTAGGATTGTGACACAGTTAACTTTTTGGTCCCTTTGTAAAAGAAACTACAGGGTATTGTCCACTGGTCTCCTGAAACCATTTAAAACAGGAGCAATTATCTAAACAATACTTAGGACATTGTTCTCAGAAGAGTAACAGCTGTTGTCAAGTCATATCTTTCCAGAAAAAGAATGAAGACGTTATATTCACAGAGATCATTTATAAACATTGAATTTAACCTTGTATGCCTAAATGTGTTAATATTATAATATAATTAAAAGTGCTAGAAGAACATCTTGGCAACATTTTATAGTGATAAGAAGGTCTTTTTTTTCACCAAAAAGTTCAGTTTCAGTCACCCTAAAACTATACATGTATTCTTCTGAATTCATACAATAGTTTCATTTGGTTTTCTTCAAGCTAAATTTTTCACAAATCTTCTGGTGTGAAGATCCTTCCTCTGCTGTTTTTATCCAGTAGCTCAGGTGCTAAAGTACTAATCCAGACAGTAGCTGATGAATTCTCTGCACTAAAAGGTTTTAACCCTTGTCTTTAAAGAAAGGCCTGACCCTGACAAACTTAAGAAGTCTTCTGGGAGCAAGTGGGTAGACTCAGCTTCTTCTGTTGAAGCTATACTATTTTATGCAAACACATTCCCATGAGATCAGGGACCAAAACACAAGCAGCTACTAGTTGAGTGAGTAACTTAACTAGACCAAGTATTTACTTTACTGAGCATCAGGAACATAAATTATCCCTGTCCCATGCATTGCTGGGTCTGGCTCCTTAAGCCTCCTGTCTTCCCCAGACCACTCCCAAGATGATTGATACTGTCCTGCAGAACTAAAGCTTATTAGTTTGGGCTTGGTCACTCATATTGATTGTGCTCACACCTTATTTTCCAATTTGGCAACCAGTGGTCCAAGGTTTACAGCATTCATCTGGAGGAAGATGACCCAAACTGGAATTTCCCTGATTCAGAGCACATATGGTGAAATATAGGATAATGTTGGAGGGTCCACTCTAGCTTGTTTTTAGGTATGACTCCCCTGTCACTGATAGGAATATGGGAACATGTTCTTCACTTCTTAATCATCGGAAGGTTTTCCTATTGGTAACTTCTACCTACCATGCCATGGTTTCAGCCTATTACTTCTTGGCTGGTCTTTCACCAGCCAAGAAATCAGATATTTTTCTTCCTCTTATTTTAAATCCTCCCACCAGGTTCACTTCTTTAAGCTTAACAACAGTCATTCATTCTTTCTGTATAAACCATGCCTTCAAGATCTCAGATTACTCCCTCTGCTGTCCTTTTTTATTGGAACTACATTTTCCTCTGAAGTGTGAGGCTCAAAACTGGGCACAGCAAGGCTTGATCAGAATAGAAGGATTATTTAATGTGCCCTGCAGTCTGTCAGTCTTGCATTAGAAAAGTCTTTATTGATGCTTAAGAAATTGCTGAAAACTTCTTACCCTACTTTGAACTGAGTCCAGCTTAGAGAGACCTAAGAGCCTTCTCCCTACTACTGCCACGGCTCCCTGCAAACCATGAGTGGGTTAATGATTAATTGAACTGAGATGTTTTGGCTTTTTCCTCCATCTGATAATTAATTCTGTCACAACAACCATGGAATTAAAACAAAATAAAACAGTCATTAGGAGACCAGGATATTCTACGGAATGATCACTAAGAAGCAGTAGTTCTTATGCCAGTGATTAACCCAGACAGCTTTTTAGACCTCTCCCTACCCAAAACACACCATCAAATTTCTTTATTAACGTATCCAGGAAATCATCACCCAAAAATTTAGTGTGTGGGTAGGAGACTGTACAAATAATTGCTTTTCTATATAACCATAGAACCAGAATATACAATACAATTCTTATTTCCTCTCTCACTAATCGAAGTAACATGAAGTAATTATTTCTTAGATATTTTAAGAGCTTAAACAGGAATTCACAAAGAGTGGCAGAGAGAACAATCACACTATATTCTATAGGAAAAGGCTGAAAACACTACGAAAAAGAAGCAGGTAGAGGGCTGGAATAGGACATCTTTTAAGCAAATATCCAAACTACCACATGGTCTTCGAACTACGAGTGCACTGGCAGTGGCAAAACAAGGTTACAAAGGGGTGAACCAAACCCTAGGATTTAAAGCATTTGGAAATTTCTCATTTCCAAAACTTATTTTCATTTTTAAATTGGTGAGAACAATTTGAGAAAATTCAAGTCAATTTTACAACTGTTTCTGAATGACCTCAAATTATATTTTAGAAAAGGATAGGAAGGGATAAAGATATTTGTTATTGGAAGGAAAAAAAATCATTCCACTTCTAGTAGTTACTGTAAGCAGAACGTACATCTGAGTCTCTATTCAAAGCAAAATGCTGCAAAAAAAGCCTGTAAATTTATCGTGACAGTATAATAAAAATTTAGACAATATAAACCACTTAGAACTCCTATAAATAGTAACTTTTACTTAAGCTCACATGCAGATAATTTTTTCTTAGCATGAAGGGCAGGAGATTAAAAACGTTCTGCCAAAAAAACATAAAGATAGAGTTCAAATGTGTATTTAGGGCTGGGAAAGATGAGGGATGGTAGTGATTATTTTAGAGCTCCACCAAGCACCTTCGTCCAATTAACCAAATGCTTTCTTTTTCAGAACAGCTTGGAGGAGTCCAGAGCTGCTGACTGGCCTATGGAGCTGACATAAATACTGCTCTTGGAGACTGTTAATCTTTATTGTTTAAAATTCTGTGTTCTGTAGAGCGAGAGACAAATACTGCCACTTATTATAAAAAAAGTGGAGTGCAGGTACGAGAGCTGCATAAGCACAAAATGACTTTGCTTCATAACAATTGTGAAACTGTGCCCTTTCATTTTGTGGTTTTTCCTTCTCTCACCTGGACTCTGAGCTTGAGATTCGTCCTTCAGAAAAAAATAGTTTAGTCATCTCCCTGAGAACATCCATTTCCCTGATCACCTCCACAATCTCACCCTGAATGTCTGTTTTTCTTGCATTTCCTACAACTTTGTACATGAAAGTTTAAATTAACTAAAATATTTTGGTTGTTCTGCAGGGATCTTCAGAATATCTATTTTAGCAGCTACTTTTTAAAAAGCTGTGCATCTTCAAATTAAAAAGCTAAAATTGGAGGGTGTAAGAATACTCGATCCGAAGGTCACTGGTAACAGCAGAAGGTTCTGATAGGAAAGCTTTAAATCACTACTAAGGCTGAAAAACCATGGTTATAATAACTGGTTAAATTTTCCTTCTCTTCAGCAAAAGTGAGAAAAACTACCAGATTAGAACACTGATAAGCCATTGTCTAACTTTCCCATTGGTAAAAGACCATGCTTATTTGTATATCCAAAAGTGCTCATATAGTTTGAGAGTTTTGTTACTTTTTTTTTAATTATTATTACATTGACTTCAGAGTACAAAGCCCACCACAGGGGATGTCTCTTTAGTGCTAGAATAATTAACACAATGATAGCTGGGCTTCTACAACACTTATTATCAACATAATGAGTCAGCCCAGTGTTTGCCTTAACAAACAAAAGGGTTAGGTCAATGCAGAACAATTACGTAGGCCTCTTATTTAATCTGTTTTCATTTAGTTAAATTTTTAAAGTAAGATCTTTTAAAATGCAGGAATAAGCTTCGGCTTTAAAAGTCCAAAATAAAAAGGTTTTCCACTTTTGGCTGAAACTGTGCTCTGAATTAATTGACATTTGCTAGTTGTTTCAGTCCTCGTGAAACTCCTGTTCTGGATGAGTTTACAATGTCCAAACAGTTCACCAGATGTACTTAAACACAGTAATCCAGTCAGCACTTTGTCTTCTTTTTGATAACCTAAGCAGATTGAGGGTTTTTAGACTTTTCTCCAGCTCTCAAATCATGTGGTAGCCTCTCCAGTTTCTCAACATTCAATACAAAATGCAAACACCAGAGATGTCTAGGATGTCTTTTAGTATCCACCTCATGGATGGATTTGGAAGGAAAAAATCACCTCCCTGGAGTGTCAGGAGAACATAGTAAGAAAAATGTTTGAAGAGAAATACAGAGGAAGAAAAGATACTATGATCACAGTGGAACTACTCTTACTTTTAAGCTGAAGCTGAGTGAGTATAGGTGGTAGGAAGGCTATGGTTATGTCTGTGAATAATGAAGCAGCTTTTCTGTGAACAAGCTCAGAGTGCCCTGCACATCTCATTGAAAGATGTATGAAGGTATGTAGAAATTTAACCATTTTTACAACACTGATTTCAGCAAGCTGGTGCCTTGATTGCAGAGAGAAGCTGATACTAAGGAAGAAGTGGTTCGTTCCAGGATGGTGACAGTGCACATCTTGGGTCTCACTGAGGAAGGACAGGAAAGATACAGAAATGCGAAGCTGCCCACTGGAGTTGATCAAGCATATCTACTCCAATCTCTACATCCCTGTGGATTTGATTCAACACAAAGCATGTGCTGCCTTGAGGGCTCAGTGTGTGCTCAGCAGGATTACTTAATGGAAATGAAGGAGATGGCCAGGAAATCAGCACAGTCTGAAGCTACTGGCAGAGGAAGGGGGAAGGGTTTAGTCTTCAGGCACACACTCTTTTTGCGAAGCCTGCCATCAATCCCATCTCCTGTGGATCCTTCAGAGAACAGCTGTGTCACAGGCATGAAAGCAAAAGCCTAGTCTACCACAAGAAACACTCCAGCATTAATGTCTCAGATTTTCTGTCCCTATGACTCCGCTACACTGATCTTGCACACAAACACGTTCCTTTGTCCTGGCCAGATCACTACTGTTGTCAACCTTATCTTCCTTATCTTGGTATTTTTAAAATTATTTTTGACTGGATTTCCTTATTTCTATACCCCTTTCTTATCTTTTGCACCATCCTCTTCTGCTACAAATGCCCAGAGAACCCCATGAAGTACAATGGAATAATCCCTCTGCCTGCCATGCTCTGGCAAATGAAAAAAGGTGAGAAGAAAAAATACAAATATAAATACAATACATGATTTCTATAGCTTCACTCATTTGCAGTCATACTAGGAATGGCATGTATGTTAAGAGTGGGGTACTTAAATTCTTAGACCATGACCCCAGTACTGTGTCACACGCCAGTTTCAAAGCCAGTTAAATCACACAAATTTGTGGCACTCTGTTCACTGCAGCAGACCATCTACACTAGAAATTTGCACCGGAGAATGTCCATTACTGGAGGGGAAAAACATCTCAGGCAGGACTAAGAGGAGCAACTCAGAGAGCAGTGGCCACTAGAGTGGAAATCTAACCCTGTTAAAGTCCAGTAAGCATAGTGGGGCCAGGATTTCACCCCAGCCTCTTTTTTCCTGCTTTAAGTGTGTGATTTGGCAGGGGAAAAGTTCAGCTGAAGGCACACAGTCGGGCTATACATACAACAAAGAGACAGGGAGTGGAAAAAAAGCAGCACAAAGGATTACTTTAAAGTTAGACCTCAGCTCCTTTAACTTTACACAATGAAGGAAAGCACATAGGTTTCAACAGGCTAAAAGCAGACTTTATTTTGTAAAGAGATCTCAGGATGAAACAAAGGACTGTAATTGTACCTCCCTTTTGCAAATCTGAGGTGCTGAAGGAAAAGAAAGTGGATGGATGGTTAACAAGAATAGCTTGAAACCATGCTTTGTTAACAGAGTAAAATTAGCTTGCTGAGAACCTTTATTTTCCACATAACTTTTAACAGGAGCATCATTTTACATATCTCTACAGTAGAGAGCCCATTTACAAATTTGCAACAAGGATCCACTGAACCCGAGCTAATTTTTCTCTCTGTTTTCTGTTTCTTCTGCTTAATTAATGACAATACCTTTGAGTTGGGTTGCTAGCACATCTATAGCTAAAAGTTTGTCAGCGTTTCCATTCCGCACATGTGAGCCACTTTCACACTAGCTTAATTTCACTCTGTGAAACACACCAAATCAAACCTGGAAAAGGTTTAGAGGTAAAATATAGTTTGTTTTCCAAAAATATCATCTATGTAGCTCCATTTGAAATGTGGGATGAACCTACTGAAATTAAAACAAGGGAATACTCAATTCACATATCCTTTTTCTTTGCTCATTTTTGAAAATATGAAAAGCCATAGGTGGGTCAGACCAGAGGTCTGTCCAGCTCAGCACCTGCCTGCAGCAGGAGTTTACACCAGATGTTCAGGGAAAAGAGACACCCCTGCCCTCCCCTGCCATACCTCCCAGCTACTGCCATAGCAATGTCCCATACATTCATCATATAAAAAGTTGTGATCTGTAATATGTGCTTTTTTCAGTTACGTTTTAGCAGATGTATGCCATACTTGGCATCATAAAACCTGCTTCTAAGTACAGTTATATTATTAAGTGTCAGTTCATTTTGCCATTACAATAAACCATCTGTGGTGGGGTGCACGGGAACGTACTTTTACTTTTGAATATTTGTGTTTGCCTTATGCTTAACACCAAGGAACCAGTGAGGCCTGTCAGTGCTGCCATCCAAAACCAGAACTCACCAGCCTGTTTTAAAAAGCTGACAACTAATTTCTCTTTTTTTTTTTAACGTTTTCCACAATCTTGCAAATGCAAGATACAGACTGTCCCAGTCATTCCTTTCAAAACCTGATCAGTTTTTGGCTGGAACGCCCTCTACAACTCCACTCTCAATTCAGAAATAGAGATTTTTCCACTCATTTTTTAGGACTTTTCTACCTTCCAGAGTGAATTTCATTATGAGTTATGTCATGGCAGGTGTTCATCTCCCCTCACCTTCTTAATGCAGGAAGCATATGAGGCATTACCCACAATAATAACCCCACTGAATGTCTCTACCAGCAAAGATGACGGAAAAGCCAACTGGCTGCTCTGGAGTTCCCTTTTGTAAGGGAAATTCCAGGAGAGTTACGGGCCTTGAATAAGAATAGCCTTATTCTAGAATATTTTCCTATATGAACTTCATGTTCAGGTAATGGACTTGGGGAAACAGTTTTTAAAGAAAGGAGGTAACGTTTCTGAATAACAATGAAGAACACAGCAATCCAGCCTCTATTTCAAACTGTCATGTTTTAGGGATTATAGATTCAGACTCCTGATCTTATCAGACTATATTTTTCACAGGTTTCATTCTTTTTTTAAGTGTTTGAGTTCATTTGAATTTATTTAGCAGATCCATCTTTGGAGGAGGAAATCCCAACATTATTAAATTCAAGGGCTCAGAGGAATGAAGGTAGAAAAAATATTTATTACTTGGAGAAATGACTTGATTAATACTGAAAGGGTCTCTAACCAATTTAAAATAAAGATTAATCTGAATCCATATAATATATGGAATATCACTCTAAAATTGCAACTTGAGAAACTATATTTTAGTCTTGAAAAGTTCAATTTCTTCTGCTATGCCAAACTGAATATGTATTTGCACTCTGAGTTACATACATATTTAACTCTTATCCTCCAAATAAACTCTTTTTAAAGTATTCATTAAGTCTACAGTAATACTTTTTTAAAACTAGGTACTAGCATTTTTTGCAATAAAAGAGTCATAATTTACAAAATAAAGTACAAATCAAATCACATAATCACTTAGCTACATAATAGATATATTTGAACAGTTTTATAGTTCTTCTTTTATTCTTAGAATATTTCCAAAGGATTTTTTCCACCTAATTTCCCTTTCTGTCTATTTAGCACATCAGTCAGTCAGTCTTTTCTTCTTCTGTGTTTTAGCCAAACTTTGCCACCTGCCAGTTCACACTGTGTTCATAATGGGCTCTCAACCTGGGACACAACAATTAGTTTCCCTTGTAGAGGAAAATACAGAATTTCCACCACTCAATCAAACTGCTGTTCTAAAGCAAGTTTCTTGCTGAGCCAGTTAATGCACTACACTTCAAAGCACCACTGGAGGATTCATCCAAATGCACAGATTTTGCACTGTTGCCATGAACTTTTATGATACACCCAGGCTAGCTATTCTGTTACTCTCCTTATCACAAAGAAATATTTATCAAGCAATCATTGAGCTAACACGTGAAAAACACAATGTGAAAACAACTATTTGTGTTCTCACTTCTCAACTGAAAGTACAAAAATAAAGAAGCATAAAAAGTAAATTATTAAATTGAAAATAAATATTGATATCTACTCAGAGACTGTGTCTGTTAACACAACTGAGGGTCTTACAGTCAGGGTAAATGCACTGCAGCAGAAAAGGAGACAGTATGACTCCCTGCTGGTACCATGCTCATCTGTTGGGGAAGGCTGCACCACCAGACAGCCTTTTGCCATGGCACTGAAGCCAATAAACTTGTGCAGAGGCTTGCTTATGTAAGGCTGCCTAAAAATATTGCTAGTGCTAGACCCTATGCTTTCAATTATATATAGGTTTCCTGCCATTAAACGTGCCCAGGTATTGTAAGAAACATCTAACTGCTACACTGGAGGAGGGCTGAAAATGTTTTTGTTTTCTTAAATCTCTGGAAAATTAACTTAAACCTCTGTGACCCAGACTGATCATTTGGAGATAGAATACTTTAAAATGAGAAATTAAAGGTCCTTTGTATATGGCAAGGAAGGAATGGAGAAATGCCACACAGGAACTCTAACAATGCTTCTATATAAGCCATGCTCTGCTCAAGGATGCAGGTAAGCTGGGCTCTGCTGTAGAGCAGAGCTCCCTTCTTTTGCCTTCTCCCATTATGAAGAGTTCTCACTAACGAGACTATGAGATCAGGACAGGATAAGGCTCCCAGTGTTACATTTTAGTGTATTGAATAGTTATACCCGCAAAGTCTAAATGATGTCTGGAAGCTAAATCTTAAGCTTTTTCAGATTTCAAATTTCACTTCTACTAATGATTTAGCTGTTCCTTCATTGTAATAGTTCAGTAATGCACATCAAATATCTACAGGCCGGATGCAAGAGAAATTTTATCTGCTTTTAACACCAACAGTTATGGATGCAATAAACGAATAACATTATAAGGAACAGTACATTTAAGAAAACAGCATCAATAGTGCATTGTGACTATAAGGAATCCTCTTCACAGATTCTGCTGTCATACAGACTAATATCTCTGTATGGATTATTCTCATTGCATTGCATTTATCCCTTTGACTTTCCTGGATCTAACCAATGCAATGCAAAGCAGGATATAAGTTCACTAAATGAATTCCACCATTTCTAACCTTCAGTGGTCTTATTTCAGGCACACAGAACAGAGAAAATCAGGTTATCATCAGGATCATAGATTCTGTGACAATAATGAGTAAAATGCTGATCGTTCACAGAAGCTGGAGACTGATGATGTGCTGGCTAAACACCATAGCATTAAAACTAATGTTAGGACTCAAAAATGGTGGGATATGTGCACAACAATACCAACTCACTTTCAAAGTAAACTGCTGCAGAAGTTTTTGGTAAGGCCTGAAACGTACCCCAAATTGTAAGCAGCTGTCACATTGCCACACTGCTATCTGTCTAACATGGTTGGTCTCATCACTATTTCTCAGCCAATGACAAATTCTGGTGACATAAATACATAGTATCTCAAAAGATTCTCCTGCAAGCCATCTATCAGAATAGTAAGCTCGCTTATTTCCTGTAATGGGTGACATTTTATGTCTCCTAGCATTACCATCTGTATATTTAGGCTTTACTAGTCTAATTTTGGGGGGTTAGAAATATACTGGTAGGCATCCAACCTCCCTCAGATTCTGTCTCAATGAGCACTTGCAGCAATGAGTTCCACCAGCTAACCATGACTGGTATGAAGAAACATGTCCACACGTCACTTTTACATCTGCTGCCAGGAAATCACTCTGTTTTTCCTCCTTTTTTTCAGCCAGTTGATCTTTCTCCTGAACAAGGTGATCCACCCAAATCTAGCAGCTGCGACTTGCTATGATTCACATGGTGAGGAATGTGGTGTTACATGGAATTTTGTACCGAGGCAGCAGCAGCCCCATGGTTTTGGGGGGCAGATCTACAACACACGATGGGTTTCTTTGCAGCCGGATTCTGCAGTAACATGTAGAACTAGTTTACAGTTTGAAAGTGGATGAGTTAAGTGCCATTGAGATATTTTTTAAGTGCCGCAGGCATTTTTAAAGCAATTGTCTGTATTCCTTTGATGAACTTTGCTGAAGGCTAATGACTGTAAACATTCCTACATAATGGGAGTCTTCATTAACAGATCTTCAGCCAGTGTCTTTGCAAAGAAAAAAGAATGTGTGAGAGCTGCACGGCTTGGAGGAAACACCGAGTATTTTTCTCTTCTCTCTCTCTTTTTTTTTGAGTGAACTGAATGTGATGATTTAATGACACTACGTGTTTAACATGCTCTCCCCAGTGACATTATGAAACAACTATGGTTCTGTGACACTAGGAAGTTACTAGGTTTGCAAGAAAAAAACAGGAAAAAAATTTTTTCAAAATCTCTTGGATGCTCATGTTGCCACTCTATTATTATTATTATTATTATTATTATTATTATTATTATTATTATTATTATTATTATTATTATTATATTGATTTATTGATTTATTGTGTTTTGGTTTTTTGTTTGTTTGTTTTTCCTAAGATCAAATTGTCCTCTATGGAGTTTATTCACATTCTAAAGATTTGTTGAAAGTTATTGAAAGTTATTGTGAAATCTGGCTTTGTCAGTAGCATGGACCATTTCAGTTGCTTTCCCCAGTTCTGGCCAACTAATGTTATTAGTCTTTATTAAGTGACTAGCAATGTTGTGGACTTTTACAAGCTTCTACCACAAGATATATAACATAGGTAAAATCACAGAGAATAGACTCATACTGGAAAACATGACATACAGGTTCATCTTGTACCTGAGTGGTTAACTGTACATACATACATGCTTTTGTGTATAAAGTGTCCATTCTGTGATTTTCTAAAAACTAAAGATGGGATCGTTTTTTCCAAAACATCATTTGAAGGTTTTGTCCTTTTGTCATTATGGAACACTTGAAGGAGACAAGTGTGGAGTTTGTTTTTTTTCCTTCTAGAAATAAATCTTCATGGAATAAACCTTAATGCAAAACAATTTTTCTTCAGTATTATTCAGGGTAAATTTTAAAAATAGCAATAACTCTAAAATGGAGCAAATACATTAAAAATACATCAGAACATTCTGAAAATGAAAAAAAGAAAGACATAAAAATAAGATGAAATATCTGAACTTAATTTTAAACTTTCTATGCAGGAGTATTACAGTTACAAGCAATACAAGACATATTAGAGTGTTTTTTTCAATGAACTGTTGATAGTTACATAGGCAAACATTTTTCTATATCTACTAATCAGTGGGAGTAAAGATAACCCTTTCCCAATCTTTATTATTTGGAGTGCTATCACAACTGCAGGCAGCAAAGCCAGAAAGCACGTATAACCGTTTCTTTCTTAGTGACACTAGAGCAGTTACTCCACCTGCTATAACCTCACTTTGCCCGATAAAAATGATCCCTGCATGGCCACAAACAACTGCTATCAATTTCACAATGCTCCTTTCTTAGCAATTTGACACTAAGGACAGCTGGCACCCAAATCTTTCAACATGGAATGTCTTTATCACCGAGGTAAATAAGGAAGCTACAGTTTCAGTAGATGAAGCTCCTGACAGATCACCTTTTAATTATCTGAGTCATGTAATGACTGATAATCCAAATCCTGTCACTTCGAACCTCAGTGTACCTGCTGGTCTCTGCTTACTCTACCTGAAAAAGAGCAATGGTGGTGTCTCCTCTTCCAAGACATACTGCTGCTTCCTTTACATTATGGACCCACTGGTCCACACCACTCCACTGGTTTAACTACACAAAAATGCTACATTTGTCTACATTCTTGAAAGATGCTAAAATTCAAAATACACATTATATAAAGGCTTTATATGTTAAACTATGAGTAACCCATAGTAAGACTTGGTAGCCCATCTTTCTTTGGTTGGAGCTGATTTTCCCTCAATGAATTCAAAGTTCATTTGCTATTTTAAGGGAATCCAGTAAGATTTTCTTCTGTGAGAGTGGTACAGTGCAGAAACAGTGAGGTTTGGCTTGCAGACAGAATTAGCTGGAGAATTTCTGGGTTTTGGGTGCACTTGCTGTAACAGCAGATCACTCTATGCAGACAGATTTACTGGGGCCTGCACAAAATTGGAAAACCAAAGCTACTTATGGTGAAAACTTCCCTACCAAGTCGAAGCCTGCTTAGGAATTCCCTGTGCAATCCACCACTACCTGCTTTCCTCAGACATCTGATGCCTGCATCATAACAAAGCCATCTGAGAAGAACATATATCTGGATTTCTGGGATATGCTTTCTTGCACACATGGAAACGGAAATAAAGACAGACAAAGAAGGGAAGAAGTCTAAACCTTCATTCTCTTCATTGTTTCTCAATAGCCTAGTCATTATTCAAGAAATAAATTGCAATATACATGGCAAGACATGTTTCCATGAAGATTTGTGAATGAGTTACAATTATGAAATGGTTTTGCTGTCTCTGCTTTTTTGGCCAAACCTCCTACAGACAAGCTATTGTTTGTCATAGGAATCTGCAATGAGCATTTTATGCTTATTACAAATCTCATTTATTTTGGTTTCACATCATTATGGCTCGTTTTAACTTGTGCTATTTTTCCTTGTTTAAAACAGTACAAATCTGAGCATAACCTGACTTAGTAAAGGGAATTAAGGTTCTTTGGAGAGTGAAATTCATCAGCTTTGAACAGAAAAGCTTTTATGTGCATGTCAATTTTTTTGAAAAATGTTACATGTCACAATACGTAGTGCATAAATCTTAATTAAACCTTGGTTTGTTCTAAGGGATCCCAGAGGTTTTGTACATGTCATTTCTTCAGGGTTTTTTTCTCTTTTCTCACACAATTTGTATATTTGTGTTTTATGCTGAGTAACTTTTAACAGAGAAAAAATTATTTGCATACATATGTCAAACTTAGGAATGAGAAACATGAGAAAGGTATTTCATGGATTTCTGGCCTGGTACAAGGAAACTGTGGACAAGCAAACACTACATCTCATCTATTGACCATGAGGTCATGGTACACTCAGTTACAAAATTAATTTATAAACTACTACCTCTGTGGTTTTGGGCGTGTATTCTTAGTTTGCACCTTGAAAATCATAAACCCTTAGGATTCACTCTTATGGGAAGAAATCTGTGAGTTATGTTAGTCTAGGACTAGATGCTGTTGTTAAAAGCAGGGGGGTTGTTATTTAAAAAAAAAAAAAGAAAAAAGCCACACTGGGTGAGGAGGAACAAGTTATTTGTACTGTAGCAAGAAATCCTCAGATCAAGCAGACTCTTTTCGAAGTGTGATTGTGGAATGTAACAGCTGCTGGAGATTCTGCTAACTTGTGGGAGAATCATGACCAGTAGATTAATTTGCTTTTCACCAATTATAATTTATCTTACATCAGGATTGTTTACATTTTCTTTGTCATCTACATGCATTAGCACCAGGTTAATGTGCAAACCATGTACTAAATTATGTCCTATATAAATCTTTCCTGCTAAATACCACAGTCCTTGTCCTTACTTCCTGAGAATAACCTTTGATCTTCACATCAACAACAAAAATAATTACCATCTCTGCCCAACCCGGGACAAGTCATTTCACTCCTAAATAGCTGCGCAGCTGGAGACAGATGTGTTCTTCCCCCTGGGTAGACCCTACAGGGTCTTCCATGAGGCTTTATATCATATTTGTCATTCGTTTATCACTTTCCAAATGTTGTACACTGGAAATGTGTGTAAAACATTCTCAGAATTTCAAACAATAACAAATCAGAAGGGAGGAGGGAGGAGAAAAGGCTGCAGGAAAAAATAGAAGTGTCCCAGCTGTGAAAACTTAAGTAGCTGTACTGGCAGAAAATGCACTCCAAAAGTTACACTATTGTCATCTTCAGCAAAAGTTTATTCAAGGAATGCATTGTCAGTTTTCAAATCCAGTGCCAAGCTAATGAAAAACATTAAAAATCTTCCTTTAGCATGCACAAAGACTTGCAGACTGTGGTATTCTATTCATAACAAACATGCGTTATTTTTACAGAAACCTGGTATTTTCTGACTGTGTTACAGAACACAAAGGACTTCTAATATCTTTCATTTTTTCAGCTAAAGGAAATTTTTCTGTCAGGCACATACCTCAGTATTTGATTCTGTTTTTCCCTTAATTTTACCTTCATGTGTCTTCTAGACATTGGAGGTTTTTTGTTCCTTAATTATATGAGACATTATATAATTTCTGCTACATTAGAAAAAAGAATACTAAATAAGCAATATGGTTAAGAGAAATGTTGCATTTCAAATAACTTTTTATGATACAATAAAGAGAAAGTATTTGAAGGAGAACAAAATAGAAAAGATAGATTAAAGCAAAATTTTTAACATTAACTTGTGAAATTCTATATCACAAGCTTATCACAATCATATGGCTACTGATAAACAGTTTATTAAAGTTAAGCTTAATAAATGAGGTTGTGTGCCCAAGGAGGAATATAAAAGCCTTCAAAGCCAGATTAATGAGTCAACTCATATTAAAGAAAATTTTTAAAAACCCTCTGAGATCAAACATTATATAAATTTCATCTAATATGACGTACAATTCAAAATGAAAAAGCAATATGATGTTAAGCAGTCTGAATAATTAATCTTTTAAATATATTTTTTCTTTTAATTCAGAAATCAGTGGAGCTCAAACAGAAAATGTTGATCAACTCTAAATGAGGGAAAAGTTACCTAATTCAGTTGGCTGTTTCCTTTCCTTTACAGCTATTTACTTTGTCATCAGTCTTCCCTGGTCTCTGCAAGAAGCATGGACAGTCCTGAGTCATTACTCCTTCTTTCACTACCACAAGCCTTTTCCCCTCACAGTGACATCTCTCCCAGCTCTCTGGATTTAAAACATCAGAGTGAAATAAAAAAAATCTGAAGGGAAAAAAAAATAAATGGTTTATTGTCAAATGGCCATGTTCACTTGAGAATTCTTTCTGCACTCTGCTATTTGAGAAATCTGGACAGACCAGTCATCTTTGCCTGAAACAAAGATCTCACCCTTGCTGAATGTTCCTTTTCATCCTGGAGGTTGGTCTGTCTCCCTCTTTCAGTAGAAACTACATCCATACTAATGAATTAAATGCTCCAGGGCTCACCACGTGGCTTGAAGGACAAATGGTTTGGCATGGTGTGTGTCCACAGAGCCAAGACCACTCCAGACTCCCTGCGCAAGATGGTCTCACCCATACTGCCTGTTCATAACAGTCTTGTGGCCCATAGCATCACTGAAGTGAGCCTAGATACAAGTGCTATCTGGCATCAGCCAAAACTATGTCCAGAGAGAATATTGCAAATTATTAACCAGCAGTTTGGAGGTGGACAACAGCATGGACACAGAAAAAAGATGAACTCATCCCCTGCCCTTGTTTAAGTTAGAGTAGACATAGTTAGGGTGACTAAAACTGCCATCCTGTTTCATGAGATATATTTCCAAGATACAGATGAAGCAAATAGAAAAAGTTTTTGTGAGCGTTTGCACATCTGTTGTGTGTGGTCTTACTATTTTTTAGTTATAAAAAATTCTCAAACAGTGTAGCCACAAAAACATGCTTTCATCACATGAAAAACAAAATTTTAACTGGCAATCATAAGACAGAACTAAAGCTAACAATCCATGTCAAGGAGAAAAAGCTACTGTACTCTTAAGCTGTTCACTGAAATACAGTTGTATAACCAATTTCTTTCTTTTCTGTAGTGAGATCCTCCAAAATAGTGAGCTGGCTCTAATGAAAATTAGATCTGCTACTATGTGAGGGTCTCACATTACATTCATTAGAGAAATACAGTAAGCATTCTTGTCTACATCTCTTTAAAATGTCTGTGAATGGGAGTCTTCATAGTGACCACAGCGTTCAGAGTCCAGATTACATATCCTGAAGCAACCAGAGAGTATCACATTCTGTATAAAATATTTTTCAACTAATATGGCAAGCAAGGATACTTTCAAAAGCTTCTAAGGGACTTAAAAGTGTAAGTCCGCTTTACAGTCAGGACCCTGGGCTGTATAGGATACAGTAAACAGAAAGCTGAGCACCACAACCTTGATGGTTTACACATCTCAGCAGACTCAAGAGTGCTCAGTAAAAATGAAGTTGCTGCCTCTGGAGTCCAGAAGCTGAATGAAGAATTGACTAAGCTAATGAGCAGATACTGCTAAAGCAGTTTTGGAAGATTTGCCAGAGAGGAAGGCCCCATGCAGCTAGAATTCATGCCACAAATTCTTTGGTGAACTAATTTTTTTGCAGTCTTAGACATGAAATGCAGTATTGGTGGTAAAAGGTAATGATGTCAGCATTCCCTTTTACCTAAAAAGCTGACTATTAAAGACCAAGATGTGGTGGCTTGGGGTTCAGAGCACCTTGAGGGGATTACAGCCCACATCTCCCACATGAGTTCTTCAGCCATTAAGCTAATGGCCATCATAATCATAAGCATATTTTCTCTCCTACACAAAGATTTAAGTATGCTACTGAAAGAAGAACAATCCTGTCAGACCACTTTATCCTAAAATATCCTTCATAACCAAAAGCCACCTTGCAATACCTAGTTAAGGCATATATAGCTGAGAATGACAGGTTATATGCTGTGTACCTGGGAAAGCAGAGATGCCGAGGAGGAACTGCAGGAATAGTCCATGGGTGGAAGATGACGGTGGCTGCCCAGACTCTCACAGGGTGGGGAGGCTGGGCTAGATGCTCAGCTAAGTCCGAGGAAGATCTGGCACTGTCTGCTTCAGTTCTTGAGTCACCTGCTACCACAGAGACAGTTCTGGATGTGCAGTAGCTCACGGGATGCAGTCAGGTGATTTGATCCGCAAACGGGAGCCCAACTTAAACTTCTCATGAGCAAATAGGGACAGATGAAAAAATAAAAGTGCTAATCTTCTGCAGTTTAAGTGACTAGAATCTGAACCTTTGGAACCACTGTTGCGGAGACAACATCTTTGTTCCTGTGTTCTTTATTTGGTTCAATCCAGCATGCTCTGATGTTGGGTTTCCACAGCGACCTGAACCAGCTGATGGTCCTGCCTGCCCTTTGTTCTCGCTCTTTCTGCTGCACTGACTTGAGCATTTGACCAGCATTATGTTGAGCCCAGTCAGCATGCTGAGGAAACAACTGCCTTTTTTCACATCCACTTTCTGTTGGATTTGCCTGTTGAAGTGACTCAGCACAGAGAGGGACCTTGGTACCCAATAGTTATGTCAGGTTATGTTTGCACACCAGCCCGTTGAACCAGCCAAGGAAACAGGTAGGGATTGCCTGGGCTTTGCTGTAAGCGTAAGACATTTAGCTACTAAGCAAGTGTAACCAGTCCTAGAGCTCTCAAGGGGAGGTGTTTAAGCACTTTCAGGGAACTTCACCAGAAGAAATTGGACTTTAGGTAACTTGAGGATTCAATGATGCCTAAGATGACATTTTTCTGAAAATACATTGGGATGAAGATGGGTTTTTTTAGCAGTTAAATAACATTTGGTGTCCTAGATCAATCTGAGATTTCTAGATCCTGGTATCACAGCTACTTTTGAAAATATGATGAGTATCGCTATTATGCAGAAGTATCTTTGAGAATCTTAGCCCCTGTATTTCCAAACCATTCAGGGATAATTGTAAATGCTGTAATATCTTCTGTGTTTTACAGGTGACTCCTGACTCCAAATGCAGTATTGTACTAAGTAATATTCAGCTAGGGCTGTCTTGAAAGACAGGTTATGATTGTCACAAGTTCCTCAGAGTAGTCTTTTCTGATATTTGTCATTACTGTAGTGCTAGAAGAAGTTGCTAAAAAAGATCTTGCCATGAATCATTTTTTAATTATATAAATTATAGCATTTATTTTACTAACTTACTCTTGTACAATCTTGTTTCTTGCTTCATAAGAAAGAAATTATAAAAATCCCAATCTGTAATGTCTTATTGTCTGTAAGGCACTTTCACCCAAATCTTGAGTAGATGTCTCTCACTTCCTGAGATCCTCCCTGGGCAAAGTCCCTGATGAGCAGAGGCAGCCAAGTTTGACATTCCCATACTTTTATGTATTCTTCAGAACTTCATGAAGAAGTTCAAAATGCAGGTACAGAAGTCACAGCACAAATGTGGTAGCCAAAAGGGCAATAGAGGATCATATGTTTATCCATTTTCATGCATTGTAATTTATTATTAATCATATCTTCCTGTGGATGTCTGAGCCTTTTGAAGTGAGAAAAATTCTAAATATCAGGTGGAAAAATATAAGAGGAGGGATTCTACCTTCTCAAAATCTATTTTGACAACAGTAAAACAGAAAAATCAATGGGACCCAAAGAGAGAAAAGAGTTTATACTGGGATTCTAATCAGATTTCCATCACCTAGTAAAACTTTTAACTTACATAGCCTTTTATCAAACAACAAGAGTGAATTTAGAAATCATAGAAATTAAAGGCTTTCGATTGCCAGTACTACTCAGGGGATTAAAATCTTGGCTTTTTGCATCTTTCATTATTTGTCATGGAGATATATTCTGGTTGTTGGATAAATTCCCTATCCAGGTTTCCTTTCTGTGTGCACAGTGTTGTCATAGTATGCTGTGACGTGATAGCATTCCTTGTCAAGGGAGGTGATTGTCCCACTCTACTCTGCACTGGTGCGGCCTCACCTGGAGCACTGTGTGCGGTTCTGGGCAACTCAGGATAAAAAAGATACAAAGTTTTGGGACAGTGTCCAGAAGAGGGCTACAAAGTTGTTGAAGGGTTTGGAGGGGAAGCCGTGTGAGGATCAGCTAAAGCCACTTGGTTTGTTCAGCCTGGAGAAGAGGAAATTAAGAGGAGACCTCATCACAGTCTACGGCTTCTTCACAAGAGGAGAGGCAAGCACTGAACTCTTCTCTTTGGCGACCAGTGACAGAACCCAAGGGAATGGCAGGAAGATGTGCCAGGGGAGGTTTAGGTTGGACATTAGGAAAAGGTTCTTCACCCAGAGGGTGCTGGAGCACTGGGACAGGCTCCCCAGGGAGGTGTCATGGCCCCAAACCTGACAGTGTTTAAGAAGAGACTGGACAACATCCTCAGACACATGGTGTGAACTGTGGGATTGTCATGTGCAGGGACAGGAGCTGGACTCAATGATCCTTGTGGGTCCCTTCCAACTCAGGACATTCTGTGATTCTATGACATGGGAAACCTTCAATTTTCACTGCTGCTGTGAGATAAGAGTGTCAAATCTCCGGATGATAGCAGTCAAATATAATAAAGCTGCTCCAAAATGCAAAATATGCAGATATAGCCCAAGGACCAAAGCTTTGTATCTTATGCATGACATCTCAAAGTAAAATAGTATCCGGTAGTAACAAAATACAACCCAAACACTATTGTTTTCATACAAAGACACTGCTGCCTTTTGACAATGTGAATTGGAACTGATACATGTGGACCAAATGCCTGTGCTCAGCAATCCCAAAATAAGAGCAAAACTTGTCTGAAGGAGAACAGGGAAGATATAAACCCTGTGCTACATGTGTAGTCCTTCAGGGAGAAGAATTGTACCTTTGAACACACTGTGCTGTCTGGGAGAAGCCACAAATCAGCCAAGCACAGATACATTGTCCAGGGAGACCTGGCTTTTTCCATCTGACCTTTACCTGTCTTCCAGGGAATTCAGAAAGATGAGAGCTAAATGTAGAGCTTGAGACCATCACATTGTGTTCTGGCCTTTCCAGTAGTATACTGAGTCCACAAACCAAATAATTGCACTCAACAGCACATTGTTTGTTTGAAATAGATCGAATGAAAAAAAGCTAATGTGCTTTTCAAAGGTCAATCTACATCCTATCAAGAGACATTTTCTTTATTTATACATGCAAGTATAGCACTAGAACAATAAACACCACATGTAAAAACACACAGATATGCAAACACTGAGAACAAATGCTAACAAATAGATACCTAAAACCATTTTGCAACAATAGTGTGTGAAGAGGAAAATGAAAGATGGCAGAGCAAATGGTCATTCCTGGAAGGGTAAAATTGGTAAAGGGAGAATTATCATGACTTCGAACTTGTACCAAATCTCTTGGCTTAATATGACATAAATACAGAAGTAAGTTTTCATAAATATTCCATGATATTTTATGACACACTGATCTAGAAGAACAGATGGTACTGTAGTGAAATGGATGTCTGCATTGCCACTCTGCATATGATAAGAGATGATGCTGCGTTTTCTCATCTTCATCCTCTCTTGAACTTTGTACTGCTCACAATGCACTGTTTTTACTTTATCTCTACAAAGCTTGCTTGAGTAGCAATTTGAAGAAAATGGGAGGCAGGTTTGTGGATCAGGTCATGGAGAACTGTGATTAGAAAAGGTACAGAGATTCATATGAAAAGCAAGCAGCTGAACAAGGTTGGCTGCAAGGCTGGCCTCTTAACAGCTAGTGTGAGGAGAAATGTGCTAAGAAACAAGAAGACACTGGTCAGACAAATAACTGTTCAAAAAGGCCCTAGTGTAGAAGGTGGTGATTTTTGATGGCCAGTTCAACAGGCAAATTTCCTAATGTGTGCTAGTGCAACAGACACGGGTGCAGACTAGAGGCCTTGATGGTGGTGAGGTTGCATTTCAAGTGCTTAGATGTCCATGCATGGTAGATTCCCTAATGTACATGTATTTAAGAGACATTATGGTTCACCAGTGTAAACAGAGTTAGAGGCTGGGAACTTAAGAAGAAAATTAAGACAAAAATGTTTCTCAGGGCATGTCTGATCTTCCTTAAGGGCTTTTGGTCCCTCAGGATGTTCTGAGTCTACCTTTTGTTGTGCAGGAGATGAAACAAATATGTATATCTGAAAACTCAAACAAGAGATAAACCCATCTGGGGATATCACTTCACCAGTGTTTAATCAAATAGTCTTCTTGCTCCAAGCTATTTTAAGATAGTTCTCCTCTTTCTCATGACCTTTTAGATGTGGTCTACCTGTCACGGAGGCACCCCAAAGTCAGTTTTAGGCAGACAACGAGTTCCAAACCAGACTTTATTCTGGCCGGAAAAGCACAGCCAATAAACAGACCAAAACAGAGTTTATACAATTAGTTAGCACTCCAACAACATAAAATAAAGGTTCAGATATTAGTTGAGGAGATTATTGGGGTGCAGCAAAATGAGAATAATGAGGATCCACAGTGTGCATGCACACACTCAAAAGAAACACACCAGAGCCCTCTAACTCCAGGGTAAACTATCACTCAGCTGGGTTAGGCAAGGACTCACATGCGCTTGGGTTAGGCGAGGACTTATTTAAGGATATATCCAGTAAATTATCACTCACCCAAACAAGGAAGTGGGGCATTCCCAATCTCGGGAAGTTTCCTTAGACACTACAGTTACATAGTTACATCTAACTTTTTTTTTTTTTTTTTTTTTTTTTTTTTTTTTTTTTTTTTTTTAGATAAATGAAGGAATGGTAGCAGTGAGTATTTTGAACCAGTAAGTTCACCATGATTTTGGAGATACACTTCCAAAGTGAAATACTGTAGATGGCACTGAGTGTGCGTAAGCCCCAAACCCTTCAGTTTCTAGTGATGCTCAATAAATACCCCAATGGAGCTATACAGTAAAGAATATTACTATAATCACCTGTATTTCTGTCTGGCTTATTCATTCACAGACCAGTGTCATCAGGGAAATAAAGATCAGCACCACTGCAGTGTATATTTAGGCATTTATTTCCCTTATCTAGTATGCCTTGCATTAGCATGTGCATGTCTCTAAAGAGTTCTGCAGTGCAATGAATCACCCCAATATGTCACTGATTAGACAAAATTCCTCTCAGTTTCAGTAAGCCATCAGCTCTGCATGTTATGTTTCCCAGACTTTTTCAAATTATGTTGGAAATTCAGAGAACAAGAACAGTAATGTTTCAGATGCTGGAGAAAGTCACTTGAAAGGAATTAACACAAAAAAAATAGGTAGCCTGAGCAAATAACCTCGTTTGGTAACGACTACAAGAGTTCTTTAGGATGCAACAAAGTATTACTTTGAATTCAAGTGAGCACACTGGGGAAAAAAAGCGGAAAGGAAGAGCCCAGATGAGTAACAAGTACAGTTTTCTAATGAGGAAATATATCCTATGGCATGGATATGCAAATAACATATATGCACTTACATGACTACAGATGTATCCGAGTGCCTCAGTATTTTTCAGGTATTTATCCTCTGAATTCTCCTACGATGTTGATAAATGTTGTTATTGTATTACATATGAGAACTGAACAAAGTAAACCTATCTTTGAAAATTTTGGCCTATCACAAAAAGAAGCATAGGGTAGACTTGAATTCAGAAACAAACCAACAACATCTAATGCCAAAAAAGCAGTATTTCTGCTCTGCTCAACAGATTTGAATGTCAAAATGTCTCACAGACCTAATTCATTCCACTCATCCTTTATAAATGCATGACATAGATATGGAATATTTGTTTTCCAAAGTTTAATAGTGAATCAGTGACAGAAGCAGGGAAACAATCCAGACCTTCTGACCCCTTCTCTTTCTCTTGTACAAATGAAGCACATGACTCTGGTTTTTTGCCCTTGAAACTGTATCTTAAGTTTGAATAATTTACATGAAATGAACTGGGTATGTGACTTCAAATATCAATCCACAGCCTTTCCAAAATTAATTGACTGAATAGTTTTGATAGTCAGCTTCCAGTCACTACTATTTTTTCTTTACTGTCCAGACAAAAATGGGAAGCAAAGACCCATGTGTACTAGGACATAGCCAAGAGTTAAAGTAGATATCATGTGAAAACTACTTAAATGGACTCCTCTAGGAAAAAAACTCCAACCATTTTTATTGACTTGAAGGTTGACATCTTTGCGCATAACAAAGAAAAGGTTAAATAAGCTTAGAACATTATTAGCTGGACTGTATTTATCCTGTGGAAGACTCTTCAAACTATCTAGCATACGATCTTGACCTTAGAAAAGGTTAATAAGACAAGTGCTGTCGGTGGCTCTTACTCATGCAAAACTTAGCCAGCATCAAAAATGTCAGCAGAACCTTTTCTATTTTCATTTAATTCTCTCAGCATTTTCATTGGAAATATGTGCACATTTCAATATCGGGTTGCCAAAGTTAACGAATTCTCAGCTCTGCACAGGTTACTGTACTTCTCAGTATCTAGCACAGTTAATCACTTCACTGTGTCTTCAGAGCAATGCATGAAGCAGAGGAGCAGTCACCTCTTCACAAAAGTAGGTCCCTCAGAGGTGCTATGGATCAAAGATAAAAACACTCCTGACAGGACATTAGTCAGAAGATGGTGCTGTTATAACAGAACGTCTAAGGCAGCTGGGCCTCTACAGGAAACCAAAGCATACAAGTCAGAATCAAGAGAAAGGAAACCCCAAGTGTAAAGTGAAATTTGATTTCAATGTGAGTTGATGCTCATCATCTTGCTGAGTACACCATATAGAAATGTTCTCACTGAAATGAAAGACCCTTTGATTTCATGCTTTGGCTTGCTCACACTGTTCACACCAAAGGGGAAATGCAGAGAAAAACATAGACTTCAAGTTACCATTCACGAAGTTTTTCAAAATGTTTGGATATTACCAGCTCACTTCAGGGACAATACAGCTCACTCCAGTGACCCTTAAATTATCAACTACTGTTTAGTGTACTTTGATGTCAACATAAAGGTTCTGATTCAAATGCTGCTGGTGTTGCAAACAACCTGGAATTATGCAGTAATACGGTTGCACTGCCCCGTGAGCAGGATTAGCTCCAGTAGAGCTGCTGTTCAGTGTCACACACATGTAGCCTTAGAAATACTTCCTTTTCTCTTTTTAAGGGAAAAAAATGAAGTTGCCCAACTTTTCATGAACAGAATACTGAATTTTCTGCAATGTAAAAAGGTTAAAGTGTGACTGTGAAGGAAAAAAGGCTGCTGTCGGTAGGAAAATGAGCAAACAAGAATATAATTACCAAAACATCTGGTTGCATGTAAATGAGTGCAGTAATTACCCACATAACAAATAGGTGGTTAGAAATGCATGAAATTAGAGTAGTCCACAGGAAAGTTAATTACAGTAATTGATATGATGAACGAGATGAATTCTGCAGGCTTTAGTCAATCGTGGAAAGTAGATTGTAAGGAAAAAGGCAGAACCAGTAAACAGAAAACACCACAGATGGGTTTTGCTCTCTGACAGAGTTATTTTCATTGGAAGAAAAGCCATAGTGTTATTTTTAATATCTAGAATATAAAGAGTGTACATAGTGAAAATCCAGCTGGGGACACGTGTCCTCATAACAATCCGGGTATGTTAATGAAAGAGGTGACCACTCCTGACTGCAATTCAGTACCCTTCTGAAGGATGTTACTGGATTGAGTAAATGTTTAGCGGAGCAATCTGGTTTTAAAAAATGCATAAATACCATTTGTGAGCTGAAACTGATTGATTAGCCTGACATTTCTTGAACACTCAAGCAGACCATTTTCCTGGAAGGCTGACGGGCCACAGTGCTCCGAGTCAGGGCAGTGCCTTGTGACTAATAACTGTAAGGAGTGGGATATAATAGCTGTGTATTACATTTAGTTACTTAATTAAAATAATTTAAATACATGTATGTCACCTGCTTCCTGCCTTGACAATTACTGTTTCGCTCATTTCTAATAGCTTTTTCAACAGCAGAGGTCGGTTAAGGGAAAAGATTCAGAAGAGTGAAAGTGAAACTTTGTAGGAAGCATTTTGTGATGCTACTTATTTATTCTAGAGTAAATCAGGAGGAACACTACTGCTTCTACTGCAGTGTGTATTTACACCATGTGAAAAAATAAGAGGATGGCAAAGAACTTAGAGGCAGACAGTGGAAATGGGGTGTAACATGTCTGAAGAGAGAGGTCAAATTCTTTCCTGCCAAACATGAGCAAGCCTCTGTGAAAATGTCAATGAAGCTTCACTCAGAAATGTCAGGAGAAATTTTAGCCGGTGTGGGAATTTCACAATTAATATTTTTCTGTTGTTGAAATAGAGGCATATCTTTAAGCACTTGTCTGATTAAATGTAGGCATTTTCAGCAGGCTGTACTGTGCGTCATTCTGTGAGACACCTCTCCTGTTTGCCCACCTTGGATAGAGAGACGCAGAGCCCCTGGACAGCCCTGGTGTCTGAACGGTGTCAGAGAAGGGAACTCTGCAGCTTCCAGGATCCTTTCATGAATGTGGGAACTCGCAGTCCCCAGGGCTGCTGACTCCTTGGCCAGGTACATGGGTGGCCCGTGGCAAGGCCCCTGTCCAGCTGACGAGGCTTCTGCAACGTATAGACACAGCCTGGACTCCTCTGCCCCAGTGGTCACTTCATAGCACTGGTGTGGACTCTGCAGATCAACAATGATCTTTTTTTAAACGTTTTGAGAACTGTTTTCATTTCCTTTTTTAAAAACTTCAAATTGAAGTTTGGAAATTTCTGCATTCAGTTCAATTCCAAACCATGAAATTATTTCACCAGAATTGTGAGTCATGAGCTTCAGCCATTTTTTCTTGTAGATGGGTGAGAGGAAAGAATAAAAGCATAAGGGCTTGGTTATAAGTAGAAGAAATTTGAGAATTAAGCAGTTAGTTGTATTCTGGAATGAATAACATTCTCATTACCTCCCTGTCCAATACAGACAAGAAAAAAGAAGCAGAAATATGTTTATGAATATTTCAAGGGCACTGTTAATTTTGGTAGTTTTTGTATTTACACCAATATATCTGAAAGTAAAAATCTGGTCCTTGGATATGTGTCCTGAGGTAAGCAATGTAGGTCCTCCTAATTAGTAACTCCTTAATTTTGATTAAATTAATAGATTTCAAAACACGAAATGTAACCAGGCTCAGTAGTTTGCTAAAAAATCTTTCCTTATAAAGGGAATGGAAGTTTTTTACCGGGTGTATCAATTCCATTTTCAAAAAGGAAACTAATTATGATTTTTTTTTCTTGCTAAATGTGCAAATACTTTTCACAGGAAAGTTTTGTTGAAGTCCATGCACCTACCCAAGTATCTTTATCCAGAAGAATTCATACCAAGATAGAAAGCAAGAAAAATCCCAAATGCATGTGAAAAAGAAAGAAGAAGTGAGCAAAAAAGATTTCTCCAGGATTCACATCCTAATTAAACAAGTGACTGACTTGGCAGGTCTTGTCTTTGTTACATCTCTGCAGCACAGTCTAGGAAAGAGCATTCCCTAGGGGAGCTGTTAGTCTTGAATAATAAAACAGATAACATGCAGGGAAGGCTGAAAAGAGCTGCTGCAGAGGTTAAAGGAGAAGCACTGATTTTGAAAAGGAATCCCAGTGGTGGATGCATAATTGCCCTGAATAAAAGGGAACATGCTTTCTTGTGGCAAGTTAATATGAGCCAGCTAAGCAACCAAGAAAATAATCAGCCATGAAAAATTTTGCTTCCAGCTACATCAGTTTAGGGAGTTCAATATACATGCCATGTTTCTCCATCATGTCTTGTCCAACTTTTGGTGTCTGTACAATTGAGTAGCTCTGGGTTTAAGCCTGTATTTCCCTATTGTGGAAGGACTTATGAGGGGCAGAGATGCCAGAAAGAGCCCCCTCCAAGTCTTCTCACAATTTAGTTAAAGAGCTTTCTCACTCTTACAAATGTTTTTGCTCACAAGCCAGCTGGAGACCCAGAAGAGACCAGGACAAGCTATACAGAGGAGATCCTGCTCCTACATCTTTGCTTCAATGTTGCTCTCCTAGAGAGCTGTTCCCTAGGAAATATGATGCTCTCATATCCCTGGCCAACATCTGCCCTGAGATCCCCTGCTACACAGATGTTAACACAGTCTCAGTCTTAACGCATTGCTGAACTTCCCACAGAGCAGGGGGAAAACCTAAGGAAGAAAAGCAAGGGATGTGTCACTGCCTTCAACTCTACTGGTGCAGATTTATGACACTGTTGAAAAGGTGCTCCAAGATCTGATTCACGTACATCTTGGTTGGTTCCATAGAAGTATCTTTAAAACATAATCACCCCACTCAGGAAAGGTGTGGTCTGCACCCTGCACATGACCCAGTTTTATCGGTCACTGCCCAGATTTCCACAAACAATCATGAAACTAGAAAAGTACTTGGTAACCCCTAAGATTGCCCGTCATTCATTAAAGTCATGAACTGCAGGGACAGGAGTGTCGAGAGTATGCATCACACCAACAACAGCATGGGATGGGCTAGAGCATGGGGACACTAGAGATCTGGTTGTCTCCCCTATACTGCCTCTCATCTGCTTTTATCTTAGGCAAGTCTCTCTACCTTTCAGTACCTGCAAAGTTGTACTAACAACACATACTTCTTTTGTAAAGCATTAACATCTGCTAAAGCAATGAAAATATCTTCATTCATATTCATAATAATAATTGATGGCACCCATCTGGAAACAGAAAAAAAACTACAGGAACAGAACAGAAAGTATTTATCTGGATATATAACAGTCAGGAGAAGTGCCTATGTCATGTGTTGTAAATATGGAAAACAGAACACAAAAGACCCATTTAATTCACATGAGATTCCTAATCCCTCGTGTACCACGTTTGGTGCTGATTTATTTGAATTAAGATGGCAAGAAAACTTTCTCTTACTGTTTTTTGTTGGATTTTTGTTTAGCTTTCTTTTGTTTTTAATCAAGCTCTTGCTCAAGCCATGTGAGTAAGAATTCAGTAACACATTGTAAATCACAGTTTGCAAGTTCTGTGACTGCAGATGAGATAGTAAAAGATAATGCTGTATAATTCACATGTGGCTTGTTCGTCATTCAGGCACCACATGTCAGATTCTCCCTATGCACAGCTGAATGTGTGAGCAGGAAAGTTGGTAGAGATTGTGAAAAACATAATTTTAAATTACTGGTGTTTAAAATCCTTTGGTTATTGCTGAAACGATTCAGAATCTTATGATTACAAGCCTAAACCCTTTTTTAACCATCTTTGAGTCAAAGTCAATTTACAACGAAATTGTTTCAAAAGAAGAGTGACCAAAAATAAAAAAAAAAAAAAGCAGTTAGCAATTTAACATTTTCCCATTAAATGGTAGAGAAATTATTTCAAAATTGAATTTTCTGACATTTCTCTGAGCTCCACATCCCAGTTAAACACCCTGTTAAACTTTTTCAACAATGTGACATTATTTTAAAGATCTCACCGATTGTAACTTGCTACAGTTGCTCAGACAAGGTTTATGGCAGAGTTATTGTCCTAAACCCACTTCATGGTTTTTGGAGACAAATAGATGAATTGGGATCCAAAAGTGCAATTTCTCTATGTTGTCCCTAAAGTCTTAGTTCCAGTGTCTACAGCATAGATGTAATTTACAGAACTCATGTATATAGCATTTAATAAAATGAGGCCCCAAGTGGTCTGACATTTCACTCCTATCATAACATAAAGACTAAATACTGTTATATAGTGTTACAGGTGCCAACATACAAATAAACAGCTGTGCACTCCTGAAGATACCAATTCCCAATTACTCAATACAAATGCATATTTACCTAAAAGCCTAAATAGACCATCTCAGGATGAAGAGTTATGGGGTTTTAAAGGGCATGTGAGTCAGATGTCTCTTCAGATACCCTTCAAATACCCTTCAGATGCATATACAACAGAGGAAGGAATGAGCATCCTTTTTGTTTGAAGACACCAATGCCAGTGTTTACCTGAGATATCTCTAGCTGAGTTTTGTACTGATCGGGTGTGTTGCTATGTGATCAGCTACCAGCCAGCTTCATATGAATTTAATTTTCAGCTTTATTTCATATCAAAAAAGGGCTAATGCAATCTGAACAAGCATGTTTTTGACTATCAGCAAATGTCTCCCACCCCTGATCCCTAATTAATGAACGTGAAACCTTGGGTGAAAATCAGAAAATCTTGACCCCATAAACACTTCATGGAAATGGGCATCCAGATAAAGGAGAGATGCCCATCAGGTGGTCTAACCAAAGTAAGACTGTTAAGTGGGTTCACAGCTTAGCATACCAGGTAACTTCAAAGTGCCCCATACAGTCAAAGTTCACCTTGTCTCGGACATCAAAACCACGTTTGGAGAGCTACATTCTTTTAAAGGACATGAAATCATTGCTGCAATATGATTCAACTCCTAATTCTGACTTCCACAGGGTGAACGTTCCTAAGTCATAGAAGTCGTCACTAGTAATATTGTCTAAATAATTTATTTTGGCCCAGAATGTGTAGCAATGGTGTTAACATTGAGTAAGTTAGAGACTTAGAAGCTCTGACCCATAATGTAATATTAATTCTGTTTTCCTGGTTTTAGCCTTTTAGACTTTCCAGATTTAAGGATGCAGAAGCTTAAACAACTTTAAAAAGAATAAAACTCTCATGTTCTAAACAAAAATGGAATGGTCTTCATAACTATAGAAATAGATATAGCTATTTATAGGGGTAAATATTTAATATGAATTAATATAATGACATATATATTATGTTAATTATATATCATACATATGTACGTTTTATGTAAAAATATGTAAAAAATAACAGGTATTTTATAGGAATCAGCAAAAGAACAAAAACCCCTGTATTTGGCACTACTAGAGAAGGACTTACCTGAACAATTTTAGATGAAAACACACATATATACACTTATCCAGAGCATGCAGAGGGTGCAGTGCCACTGTCACAGAATCACAGAATCACAGAACCACACAGAATGTTTGGGGTTGGAAGGTACCTCTGGAGATCGTGTAGTCCAACCCACCTGCTAAAGCAGGTTCACCTAGAGTAGGTTGCACAGGATCATATCCAGGCAGGTTTTGAATGACTCCAGAGAGGGGACTCCACAACATCTCTGGGTAGCCTGTTCCAGTGCTCTATCTTTCCTTTCAAAAGATGAATGACCAGTTAGAGTTTTATGGAGATTTGTTAAAACTATTTCTACTTCTTAGTATATTTTGAGTATTAAGATTTGGAGGTATGGCTTTCATTAATAATGTAGATGGCTCAACAGCTGCAACTTAAGAAGTGATTAAATTAATTTTACAAAATGTCTGTATTAAAAATGAACTGCAACAAAATCTGTCCATAACTATTGGTGACCTCTTGCTTTTACCTTTAAAAGAATATATGAAGCCAGTGTTAGGTTGTCATGTGTCTCAGAAGCAAAATCACAGCAGAAGAAAATAGTATTACAGGTTTATTATGTCTCAAAATATAGAAATATATTCCAACAGCATCTTTTAAAGAATAATATAACAATAATCTTCAGTTTCTTTTTCTCAAAATGGTACACCATTATTTAAAAATATATTACTTAATGTACCCAAAATTTTGTTTCCATCAAATTCCATTTAGAATAAATTGAGTTCAGAAAAACATATCCACCTATGCAACTTGTACAGAAACCAGCAAATTTTTTGAAGGCAACCCAGGAATTCAACAGTTCCAAAATGGTAATTCAGTTGGAGACATCATATATCACTATATACCCTTGTACATGAACTGCAACTACATGTAGATATGTAGGTAATGTCAGTATAAAATAGAGATACAAGTGTAAAAGGGAACTGTTGCATTAGGGGAAAAAGTTCACAAAACCAAATTCAGAACTGTTAATTTGTTTAAAAAACTGAGTGTATGTATAAAAATGACGTATGTATTACTCCAACAGCAAGATAAAATAAATTAGTTCCTGTAAAAGGAGAGTTGCACATTTACATGCACACATACGGTCACACACACATGCTAATTTTATCAGTCTGTAACAATCTGTGTTTTCTGAAATATGCTTTAAATAACAGGAAAAGACAGTTTTTATGTGAATAGACTGTCTAAGGAGAAACTGATATATCCTATTCATTTTCTACCAACAATCTGAGAACTGTTTAAATGAACCATTTTTAATCAAGGCAATTCATGATAAACGCATATATTAGAATTAGCCATGTAGTAAAGAGAAAAAAGTGTTTCTATTTCTCATTTCAATAACACTAAAACAACAGGATATCCAAAGACATTAAATATGATAAATTCAGAATAAGCGTACAGGTAGTGGTGGTGAGAATTATAATCTGTAATTAATTGTGCAATTCACAACCACAGGATTTCATTTGCGGCCAAAAATTTAGGGAGATCGAAAATCGTTTATATGGATTTAAGAATTTTCAAAGTTATGATAGTTAATGCTAAAAAAAGGGAAAGAGAACCAATCTTACATCTCATGATTCAAACCAATTTCCAACTGATAGAAAAGCAGATGAGAGAGAAAGTAGGCTGCAAATTACCAAATGGCTCACTACAAAAGCTGGTTTTCATCTTTGTCTGAAAACAGCTGCCATCAAGGGACAAGATTTTCAATTAAACAGGTGACAACTGCTGCATCCCATGCCTTCCCTTGCAGACTCAAAAAACGTGTTCAAAAGTGGAAGCTAAATAGATCGATGCCAGTCCATACCCTGTCTTCTGTGTATTTTGTGTATATCATCACTTGTGTATACAATGAGTTGGCTAGTGTGGTTGGTTTGTTTGATTTCACCTCATGCTGTTATTATAAAAATATTTGCCAGAGCAGTCTAATAGACAATAGACTGATATAATTTGAGGTAAGAATGTTGTAGTCCAATTTTTAGTGTTAAATTGGAAAGTCATAGGTGTGAGAGTCAGTCTCCACAGAATTCCCAAAGCTTTGAGCCTTTTGCAAGCTCTGCAGCCCACAAGCCAAGAAGTAACATAACTCCTGCAGTTACACTCATCTTGCTAAAGAAAATAGTTACAACAATTATGTGAAATCTTTTCACTTCTATTTTCTACCTACTATTTATTTACTTAGACACTGTTCAACATTTCACTTTTTCTAATGGAGCAGAACTTCTAAAAGAAAAAATCTATTTAGCCAAGAAGTTTTGTTTAGTGTTTGTTTTTTGTGTTGTTTTTTTGTTTTTTTTTGTGGTTGTTGTTGGTTGTGTTTTGTTTTGTTTTGTTTTTTCCTGTGCCTTTTTCTAAATAGATACCCCACCACAGTTTTCATTGGCACAATAAGTCCAAATGTATTTTAGTTCCTTTAACAATATGAAGCAGCTACAGAAGTTCTGGAGTTTCTAGCTTTAAAAAAAGTCTATACAAAGGCTTTACTTAAAAATATTGAAATGGGATGAATTAGATTCCAGTATGGTATATTGAAAAATTAGTTTGTGAAGTTCTATTGCATATTAAGGTGACCCATAACATAAATGATTTTGAAATTTTTCTCATACAAAAAAACCTATATACTTTTAAATAAATAAAAGCTACTATATACATTATACTGTACATTTAAATGAGAGATGACATGAAATGGAATAAATTTAGGACTGTGTTTTCATCAGCAGGGCTCATGTCTTGACTTTATTACAATTGCAAATAAAATCCTCTGCTTTAGATTATTTTTTTTTATTCTAGTGGCAGCCACATGAACGCACGACCATATTCCTGTATTTTTTTAAAATAACATTGGAACTGTCATCAAAGTAGAGCACGGAGATTGCGTTCAGTTTTGTTGGTGCACAGCATGGCTTTGGTACATGATCAGGGAACATCAAATGAACCTGAAAGACAGATAAATACATAGCTCATATATCAAACAGAGAGGTACAAGGACGTCAGTGCAAAACATGTCTTTGCAATTCAGAGAGTGCTGCGCTCGCAGATTTTCCTCTGTTAGCAGCTTGAAAGCACAGCTTACCTCCAGAAAGTTGCTCTGATTTCAATCGTGTGGGCAGATATACAATAACAGCAGATGCAGAGATAAATGAGGAAGAGTGGCCAAGAGAGAAAGCTGGTTTTCAGATGAAATTTAGAAAAGGGTTGGAGTTCGGCAGCTGCTCAGAAAAACACTTAAACATATTGCTAGTACCATCTCTGCCGAGGACAGCACTTAACATGAAGCACAGGCTGAAGTTCTGAGTCCCATTGGGACCCCAGCATGTGCTAATGTGCTTTCCTGTGTCAGGGTCTTGGTGTGAAGGAAAGTCTGTCACAGACAGCAAAGGCTGTGCAGGCAAAGGCTCATCCTGAAACTGTTTTCTGCCTATGAAATGATACAATGTAGGTTCTTAGACAGCATGAATGTATCTTAAGGTCTTATCTAGGTATCTGTGGATCCAATTCTACTTCTACTGAAGTCTAAGTCAATTCATAAGGTGGGTGCCAGCTGATGAGAGGGACTGGGGAAAGGACTGAGGCAGAAAAGGCTTTGTGTGCACTAAGCTGAAATATGTCAATGAAAGGTTAAAGAGAAAGAAAAGAGTTTTGAACAGCATCCCAGAATGAACAAGATCTAGTGGAAATATCTGAAAATGGGGGATATACAAGTTCTTCGTACTTGAAAGAAGGTTAGATGTAATATTCTACACATGTTGAAGACTTGGAAACTAGGAAGGCCAGAAAAGAGGGAGTTGTAATAGAGAGGGCAAGAGATTATTAAGGCATGGATGAAGACTTCAGCAGTAATAGGTTTCATTTGTATGTTAAGTCTTTGTAAAACTGTTAGAGTCATCTGTCTTGCAGTGATATAAACCCAGAGCCTTTGCCAGACAACAGAGAAGAGACTATCAGGAAACGATTTTTACATAACTGTTACCATGAGAAGGTCTTTTGAAATGAGCAATAATAAATCCTGAAGTAGCAGTTTCGTAAGGGTTTAGACACACATTTAAAAACAGTTTAACAAATGAATAGCAAAGCACTGGAGAAAATAATGATTGTGCCTCGTCTAGGCAGATGTTTGCCCTGCCGTAACTCCTGGCCCCACCAGCCCCTGCCACCCCAGCTGCGAGCTCCATGGCTCTGCTAGCCCCGCATGACAGCGATGCTCACAGCCTTTTCAAGACTGAGCCTGGAACCTGCTGATCCACTGACTTGCATGACCAGGAGGTCAATGCTGCTCCAACACCTGCTCAGAGAGTGATGAGAAGCAAGAGGGGAGAAGAAAACTTGTATAATTCATTAAAGACATTCTATAATGTATTTATATGCATCTGTATCATCTATCTGCCTAAGTTCAGCCTCAGAAAAAGGAGAGAGGTATTGGCCCAGCATTTCTCCTATTCTTGTTACAAAAGAAAAAAAATGAGTCAGTAAATTTGGAGGGGTACCAAGGAACAGTCACTTCCCAATCCAAAGACCGGGCTTTCTTAGAATGGTGTAATCAGTATGGCTGGGAGACGATTACATTTGGATTAGGGTGGGGTGTATGAATAATTGTTTCCCAAGCCATCCCCATGTGCACACCTTGTGCAAATCTGAATTTTTCATAATTTAAACCAGAAAGCATTCAACTACTGTTATCTCATTTAATTTATGTGCAGTTAAAATTTAATTAGCCTCATGATTTTTTGGCTGCACAACTGAATGCATGTGTAGTACATGCAGAGGGAGACACACAATTCCAAAAAGGCCATAAAAAAGAGGGAAAATTTAAGTATCCATTTTAAAAAATAGGACAAACTAAATGAATTTCTGAACAATGGGAAGTTAACAATTTTTGGAAAGGATAGACACACAAGAGAAAATAGCACTGGACCACTTCTTATGTAACAGTCTATAATTATAGGAAGGAACTCTAACCTGGGGATCTCAATGATATTGGCAGCTTTTCTGGACAATGTTTGCATAATGCTAAACTATTGCTTTGCTGACCTATTTCTTTCTAGCTCAGGACAGCATATATGCTGTTCTTCATTGTCTCCCAGGCACGTTGCTACATTCTTTGCCAACTGGCATTTGCAGTTCCCTTTCACCTGAACCCCTTACCACAGTTTTATTTATTTCCAGCCTCTGACATTTTCCCTTCTTTTTTAAGTCTTGCTGACTCAAATTCTGGTATACAGAAATAATGTTGCACTGGTGGCTGTACTTGGAGAAGGTGAATAAATGAAAAGCTGAATGGAAAGGAAAAGGCTTCAGTACATGCTAAGGTTTTAAAAATGTCTATCTCATGAAGAAATACCTGGCAATTTTCACAAGCAGAATTTACCCTCTTTCAGAAATCAATTAAACTTTATTTGTTTGTTTCTGAGGTTTTTTGGTGTGGGGTTTTGGTTTGGTGGGGTTTGTTTGCTTGTTTGTTTGTGGGCTTAAGGTTGTTTGTTTGTTTTGTTTTCCCAGGAGGGAAATAGCTACGCTCATTTCTGAAGGGGTAAATTCTTTTCAGGCACAGATTTTTTAATGTAAAAATCAAAGAAAATTATCACCGTCCATGGAAAGACTCATTAGCACAGTCTGATGGTCAGGATACTTTCCTATCATCAGTTTAAATTAGAGGGAGCCTTAAACCCGTATTCCTCTAATTGTAGCCTAGTGCCTTGACCTTTCCAGAAACTAATTAGTGATGGCAACCCTTTCCTGTTCTGATTTCATACTCCTACTCCCTCCTAGTGTATTATCTCTCATTCCTCTGTTTCTTAATCATTCTGCTAATACTGATGCTGCTCAGAGCCAATTCTTCAGCTGGCACAAGTGAAAAATTATGGCCAGATATTGGATCCACAACATTACGCTTAGCCATAGCCTAAAGGTCTTGATTTCTGTAGATGCCACGTTTTCTAAACCATAGCTGAGTGCTGCTGGGCTAGAGGAGACCCAGCCAGCTGCTTCAACTAAGATCATCTTTTTGGCTGCTCCAGCTGATGTACAGGACTAACATAAGAACTAGCAGAGGCAGAAAGCTGGCTGCAAATCCGCTTTTACATGTACCAGGCAGAGCAACAGATCCAAACACACTTATTTATAGATTGTATTTGTTAGCCAGGCATGACTGAACACAATTTCTTAGATGTAAATGCATCTGCTTGCAAAGCTTCACATTAAATTACGGTTTAAATATCTCTGCCAACAGTTGACAACAGAGGTCCACAGAGTGGCCAAGTGTCAGTATTTCTGGAAGGTATAGCATGTAGATGTTAACACAGAGCTTCAATAAGCTGCAAAATGCTCTTGGAAGTGGGACCAGGGGGCCCCTTTGGTTCCTGTCTACACAATTCTCCAGTAATACAACACAGTTTTCTCATGTGTTATTGCACTTGAAATGGAAGGGAAACCTACCACTCTGGTCACCAGTCACTCTCCAGTATAATCTTCAATTAATGTCTTTGAAATGGGTTATCATTTAAAGAGAAATAACCAAAATCCAATAGTAGCGAACAGAGAGGAAAATACAGCCCCTGTCCCAAGACACTTGCAACTGCAAAATAGGCAAATAGAATATAGGCAGAGGCATACCAGAGTCTGAACAATGGCATGGTTTGTTGCATTCATGTGGGCATTGAGGGGGAAAGAACACTCTCCATCGCAGTAAAATGCAGCATAGCCCTCTGGTGCAATAATCCAATCCTAAAACAAGAACAAATGAAAACACTTGTTTGGTTTTGTTGTTGTTTTGTTTGTTTTGGTTTTTCTTTTTCTCACTTAGAGCATTTAAAACTATATCAAACTAACTATGAGTTGTCCAAGGACAAAATGAACTTCAGAATGTGGTATGTTAAATTACATTTTCTTTGCCAAAAAAAAAGGAAGTATTTGTTTTGTTCATGCAAAATTCAGACTAAAATGAAATTAAACTTAGAAATATGCACTGAATACAAACTAATGAAGCTGTGAGGCAAATTAAAGGTCCAAATATGTTTGTCAGAACACTTTTCTTCCTAGGTTAAAAATCTTGAGCACTTCTTGTTGCAACAAAACGAATTCAAATGCATCCTCTTTCTTCAGCATTCTCAATACTAATAATTATATTATTGTGTGAGACTGAGGGTTGCTAGAGATTACCCATTGAAATGTCACTGAATAAGTCATTTTGAGTATTTCTGGCAACACTGCATGGGGAAAACACCACAAGAGGGAAAATATTTTAAAATGTTAATGAAAGATATGTGTTTAGTTTGCTGCATTCTTCCTTCAACAGGCAAAGGTAATGGAGGTGTTGTGGGAAGGGCAGAGAGGATAAAGTACCTACTTCTTGCATTTTATTTCTTTTTGTCTCATTTGGCTGTGTATTTCACTGACTCAATATCATATGTTGCAGCTTTGGCTTACCAACCAAAACTTTGAATTCTTCAAGTATTTTTTTGGTGAAAAAAATAGATTTTCTTTTCTCTGTGGCCAACTTGAAAGACTGATCTGAGAGCCTTTCACATCTTGGGGCATATCAGAATTTACTGTTTCAAAAAATGAAAAAACTGGTGATACCTGGAAAAATCTGTGATCTGCAGAGAGACAATACTTCACTTGTTCAGTAGCCTGAGTTCAAGGCAATACCACAAGCCTGCTCTGTGGCCATGCACAGGGTGATTATGCTCTGCAGACTTGGGAGAACAGTCTCCGCCTACTTCTTCAGGCTGCTGTGAGGATAAACATACTACAAAAAGTCAGGCAGAATAATGAGGCCATATGAGAAAGCTACATTTGTAAAGGATGAGCTGTCACTAAAGAGATAGCACACTTTTACTCTTCATAGACTTGTTCTGCTCATGGAGAATTGTTTTTAAATCATTCAGAGAAATGTGAAATGCACAGCCAGCCATCTTTGAGTTCTTACCTACATATGCAATATGTCTAGGTTATAGGTTGCTGATAGCCTTCTTTTTCTTTCATTTTAGAGAGCTCTTTGCTTTCTGGAAAAAAGAACCCCTAGGTTGATTTCTATTTTCTTTTCTCTTAAAGCCCTGCCTCTCTCTTTACAACCTTTTACTACAAGTAACTTCTTTTTTTTTGTTACTGTATGGCAGGACAAGTTTTTCCTAGAAATGATATAAACTTAGATACGGTGTTATAAAGACCCCTAAGCAGTGAACTAATTCCTTATGGACCCTACCCCAGTGAAACCTTTCTGACCTGCAGCAGACAGCACTGAATGAAGGAGAATTCAAGTGCAAATTTCAAAAGTTCCATTGCTCAGTGTGGGGATTTTGGTTTCATTTACAGCAGACCTGATCACATCTTGAGTAATAGTTCAGATTTATCTTTATGGGAATGAATCAAGATTGCAAAGCTATTAATTTATGCAAAATCTTTGAAAGAACAGCAGTCAAAAAAGATAAAGTGATATAGATAGATATTCATTGCAAAATGCACTTAAAGAATTTATCTCTCTTCAGTGAAATATTAATTACCATGAGGAAAATAGACTGTAAATAATAAGGGACTGTAAAATAGATTGCCCTAATTAGAATTTATAGGAAACAGCATTTATAACCATACCTGCCATCCTAAGTCTCGGAAACTCACGTAAAGTTCATGTTTCTTACATGCTTGCTTTTGCTCGCTTGTGTTATAATCTAAAGGAAGAAAATGATGATAAAAAATTGCTTAGAAGCATTGTTAGAACCAACAAGATTTAGGTATTTTTGAGCTCCTGACCAAACTGTACAAAGGAAAGGAACAAGCACACTGTCATTTATATTCCTAGGGGTAGTCACAAGGGCAGTATAAAATAGGAAATTCAGATTCAGCAGTGCCAGCCCGATACAATTTGTGTGCACAGACAAAATGATGCATTCAGCATTAGGGAAAATGGGTTTACAAGATACCTGTTTGCTGGCTAGCTAGATAAAACCTCTGATAATATGTAGACAGATAATCAAAAGAGGACAAGTCAGATCTTGATAGAAGAGGTGGGGAAGTCATCTATATGTTGGCACAGGTTTAGTTGCCAGGTAAAGAAAGTAGTCCAATTGTAAAGATAAATTAGCAATGAAAAAAATTGTCCTGAAACAACGGAATTTCCAAGTCTGTTATTTAAGCATTAACTTATTTTTACTCTTTCATTTGTTACCGTATTTTCTGGAAATATTCACCACTTACTGTTCTCCATTTGGTAACACTAATGTAAACAAGTAGACTAACAGATGCTTTTTAAAAGCCTGAATGTCTCTGTACTGTCAGAGGACACGCAAAGCCTTTCATACATGCTTCTCCAGAATAATCTTAATCCTTGAGAAAATGAAGTGCCTGTTCCTTACTGCTCCTGAGTAAAAGGAAAGGAAGGGAAGGGGGTCATGCCTTCACCACATTAGCACCCCAGCGTTGGTTTTTAGTGCTACTCTAGTAATGCCGTCAGTGAGGCATGTAATGGAGCAGAGAGGACAGGCTGTCTCCTCTGATTCCATTTAAAAAATGCTGAAGTGTCTTTTTTTGACAAAAATAATCATTCCGAAAGGAAAAAAACAAAAACAAACTAAACCAAACCCCAACAAACAGAACCCCACTCTCAGTTGAAGCTCAAGATAAGAAAAACAAACTAAGAAACAAACAAGACATGGAAAAATAAAAAAAATCTTCAATTTTGTGAACAGCATTTTTTTTAGGAACATTTTTTTTTTTTAATTAAGAGACTTAAGGTTGGGATGGTGTCATGTACTGATAAAGATAATATCCGAAACACCATGGCAAAACCAGTTCATCCAGCCACAGGAGATGATATATTCAGTATAGGGTGAACTGCAATTTACATATCAACGACAAGCTAACAAGCCACAGCCCAGGCAGGCTGGCTGATGCAGGAGGTGGGGGACATGACAGAGGGCACACAGCTTCACCTTCTGATATGCCCAACATGGCACAAAGGGAAAAGCTGAGACCCTTCAACATGGCCCGAGACTTGTTGATCTTTCACAATCATCCCTTCCCCCCACGACTTTTCTCTCTCTCACAATAACACCTCCACAAAAGACCAAAAGTTATGCAAGCAGGCAACCCAGAGGGCTATAAAGGCCCATGCTGTGCAAGCACTGATGACGCCCACCCACCATTGTGAGGACCACTCTGCCCACCAGTCTCACCACGTGAACTGAACAAAACACCAGAGGATGCCACACATTGCTGGATCCAAGACTGTGAACTCCATCACACATAAAACAGAGCTACAAGGATGGTGAAATCTTTCTCTCTCTTTTCTTTCTTTTCCATACTTCTACCTTTTTGCTTACTGTTTTATATGTAGCATAGTAATATAAGATTTTCAGCCCTGCATATGCCACAAACTTTTAATTTCTACTGATTGAACCTACCATATCGTAAATCCTTCTGCCACCGAATCATATACCATTTGGGCTCAGCTGCAAAATAAAAGCCTTTTGTTTATGGACCTTAAGTACTGTGTGTAGTGTTTTCCAACTGGGGGGGACCCATGAACCTGAGTCACTTCTCCCCCCACTCATGCCTGAGGGCAGGACGTGACACATGGGAAGGTCTCTATTTAAAAATTCCTAGAAAATTAAGAGAGAGAGAGTTCTACAGTCTATGAGATAACACATTGTAGTGTTATCTATCCCCTATTTTAGTAGAAAACTCTTCCAAATATCTGGCTTAAAAGAGCTTTTCTGCAAATTTACCAACTATTTCTTGTCAGCTGTCCTGATCTGTGCTATCATTTATCCTCTTGTTTCTCTTCAGTTTCTCTGTGTCTTTCTGAAGATGTGATGGCCAAAACTGAACACAGTGCCAAGTAAACTATTTCCTACATTTCCCAGATTATTTTCTAGCAGTATTCCCAGAACAGGAGTTTTGCAGCAAAACCACACTGTCAAATGATTGACTTCACATATTTATATATATATTTATGTATATGTATATGTGTATGTATATGTATATGTATTTTTTAATGTATATATATGTATTGCCTGGTCACCTTATGTTTATATTGTATTTATGCAAATCAATGACTAAAGAATAGGTTAGGGGTGAGGATGCTGATAAGAACTACAGTATGATTTGTCTGCAGCAACCATGATATTGTGGAGTTAGCAGGTTCTGAGAGATGACCAAGATCGACAACAGCATTGCAACCCTAGACTTCAGGAGAATAGGTTTCAGCTTGGTCAGAAATGTTCTTCACATGAACTCATGGGAGACTGGCTTGGAGGGCAAAGGAGACCATGAGAGCTGGCTGGTCTTCCAGAGCAAACTTTGAGAGAAGCATAAGGTAAGTCCACTCTCACGTCCAAACGGTCAAGCAGATGTGGCATAAAATCACAGTGGCTGAATAAGAAACTCTTGACTGAGTTTGAATTCAATTGGAAGTAAAAGTACTGTGGGATTCGGATGAGTTATACAGCAATAATATAGACACATTGCTTGAGCACGCAGGGATGGATATTAAGAAAGCCAAAGTTTAGCTGGAGTTGAAAATTGTGAGGGATGTGAAGGTCAGCAAGGAGTTTTATAGGTACATTCACAGCAAAAAGAAAAACTAAGAAAAATACAAATTCATCGTTCAGCAAGGCAGAGAGCCTAGTTGCAAAGACTCAGAACAGATTAAGATACTTGGTGCCTTCTTTGTCTTGATGGAGTCCTGCTTTCCTGGAGATGACTGAACACCTGCCCACTGATGGAAGGCAGTGAATGAATTCCTTGTTTTGCTTTGCATGTGTGCAAGGCTTTTGCTTTACCTATAAAACTGCCATTACCTCAACCCACAAGTTTTCTCACTTTCAATCTTCTGAGTACTCCCTCTCATCTAGGGAGTGAGCGAGTGGCTGCATGGTGTTTAGTTGCTGGCTGGAGTTAAACCACAACATCAACGTCGTTGCAAAGTCACTCCCTACCATTTTTGCTTATTAATAGTGACTGGAGGATATTTCCGATGATTCAAAAATGGAAAATATCACAACCGTCTTCAAGAAGGACAATCAGCTTAACCTCAGTTTCTGGAAATTCTATACAACAAATCCTCCTGGAAGCCATGTCCAGGCACACAAAGAACAAGAAGGTGTTTTGTAACAGCCAGCATGGATTTACTACACCAAACTGTGCTTAACTGACCTAATTGTTTTCTGTAATGAGCTGACTAGTTTTGTGGGCTTGCGAAAAGCACCGGGTGTTGTTCACTTTACTTTTAGGAAGGTTTTTGATATGGTCTCCTATTGTTTTCTTATAGCCAAATTGGTCAGATATGGTTTGGATAGGTAAAGAACATAATGAGTGGAAATTTGGCTGATCTGCTGGGCTGAAAGGGTTGTGATCAGCAGTACAAAGTCCAGCTGGCAGCTGGTTACTAGGGATACCTCTAAAGGATCAGTACTGGTGCCAATAGTGACTGAAGTCTTTGTTAGTAACTTGGACAATAGAACAGAGTGTGCTCTCTGCAAGTTCACCAGATCTGGGAGGAGTGATCAATCATCCAAATTACCGATAAAACGTTGGACTGGATCAGATCCAGAAGAGGCTCAATGAGATGTCATTCAAATTACCCACCCAAATTTTACTGTTATTGGTAACATGCTCTTCAAATCTGCTTTTTTTTTTTTTTAAATAGGCTATGTAGCCACTTTTTCTTGAATATAGCTGGACCCCAAACCCAACACGTCTCCTGAAACTGTCTCAAAACCTGTGCACAAGTCAAAATATATCCTCTCGCAGTACTAACTTGTTCTAGTACCACTAGGGATGTTAAGTTAGACTTTCTAAGCTATAATACCCCAAAGCCTCATCACTTTTTAATGATGAACACTACCTTCATTCTTACAGTATTTTCCTAGCCCTTCATGGGCTGATTCCCAGTGTTCTCCAGAGGTAGGTAGTTATCTGCTGCCATCTCAAATACTCTCAGTTGCCACAGGGCATATAGGATCAAAATAGATACCCACATCCTATGAGAGTCCTATGTCTTTCTGGATTAGCCACTGGAAACAAGGCAGGCTATCCTAAGACATCACAAGTTTTAAAAAATCGATATGCCTTTAAAAAACCAGAATCTTTTAGTTATACTTTGTGCTGAGTTGTCTGTAATAATCTAGTGTGTTCTGCACACACTTAAGAAGTAAAGTGGAGTTAGTGGAAAGTAAAGGAACCTGGAAAAAAAAATGAACTGTGTTTCACTGATCAGTCTTCGCAAGGATCTATATACTGATTTTGACTAATATCAGTGCTCATAGGAGGCAAATATTGAACTCTTCTGTTTCAGCTACTGGGGATTTAAAATTCAGTCATATAAAATGCAAGTCACTTTGCAAAAAAGCTGTGACTGAAACACATGGGAAAGATGTGCATATGAGAAAATCAGGAAAGTCACAATCCAGTTTTTGGTAGTACCAAAGTGGGCAAACAAAAGAAAACTGAAGATTGTGCTTTTGCCAGTTTTCTCTCAGTCATGACATTTTCCTATTTAAGAATATGTACAGAAGGTTTAGCACCAGAACAAAGCAGAAGTCCCTACAGTTAAAGCAGACAGGCTGAATAATAAATATGTAAGACATCACATAGATGTCTTCATTGTCTCGATGCTATGAATCATTTGAATACAGGTTAGGCAGGGGTGGATGAGCAGTCCCACCAGAACACCTGATATGCTGGTCTGAGTTCCATATGCGGGCATGTATCTGCAAACCATCTAGCCCACACACGTTCGAAGAAAGGGAGACTTGAACAAATCTGTATTCCTTCCTTGAATTCTTTCATATAAGACAAATGTTATATGTAATGTAACATTTCATATAAGTATCAAATGTGACATTCATAATAAGATCTGGTGCCAAGTATCCAATTACACATACTGTAGCTTCAAGGTCCATATGCTTATTCTGTCAAGAATCAAACCCATAGACTGCTGTGACTGAAAAAACATTGTTTTGCTGCTATTCGGAGACTGCAGTTGGGGTCCAAACACCTACATAGCAGAAAGAGCTGTGGAAGGAAGAAAATATATTTATAAGAAATTTAATGAGGGTTTGTTTTTTTTTTTTTTTTGCAAGGGAAATAAGGACATATAGACATGCCTATATGTACTATCACAATGTACTGTGTTTTTGATTAATTAGTGCAACACCAACCAATAAGATACAGGAAATGCAGAGTGAAGTACCGTTAAGTTTAATTCTCTCTTATCTTTGCACTGCATTGGGGTCATCTTCTCTTGAAGATCTTAGCAACAAAGCTGAACCTAAATCTGTCATCATTTGCATGGCTCTTATAATAACCAACACTTAGAGATTTTACTTTCTTCATGTTGTGTTTGTGTATATCTTCATTAATAATTTTAAAAATGTATTGTCCACTGGAAGGGAAGAACTGAGTTGCCTAGAGATGCTTTTTTTTTGACGTACTGAGAATACAATAAAGGTTATCACTGAAGTCCAAGAACTTAGAAAAAAAGAAAACAAAAGTAAGATGACAAAAGGCCATGGCAAAGGGAAGGAGAAAGAGAATAAAACAAAAACAACAAAACAACAACAACAAAAAAAACCCCACACAAAACAAAAAAACACACAAAAGAACAGGAAGGAGAAAAAAGCAAGGGGAGAAGGAAGGCATGACTGTAGAAATGTTTGGATCAACGTGCAGAGAGAGGTATTACAAAAGCCTGTGACGTATAAATGGCAGCATACCTATCTGGGTCTGCCTACATAACCTCTGGCCATGTAGATGAGCATTTTTCACTGCCAATGTTTGACTTAGATGCTGTAGATATAAGATTATGGAACAAGCTTAGATACAAGGACCCACATAACACAATTACGTTTGCCCATCACTATGTCATTTATGCCAACAGTGTCATGCATCAGGGGATAGATGAGAACTGAATATGGCCTATTGACAGGCTGCCATGAGGAAGGTGATGGGGAGAATTATTTTGGTTTTTCTTTGGTTTAAATATGAAGAGATGAATCATACTTTTAAAGTGCTGCTCATTACTGGAGGCTGTAAAGAACTGGGAGAATCAGCCTTCTCCTGCAAGCCTGCTGGGATGCAGCATATTCACTGCAATTGTGCAGATCCTGGGGCTGGTGAATAGGTGGAAAAGGGAATAGCTGAAGGACTGCCTCTATTCTATGGAGACGTGAAGATCTGGGAATAAGAATATGTTCTCTCTTTCATGCCTTTTTTGCACACTAGAGCATCTGGATAGAATCTGCATGTTGCCTTTGTAGCCGTCAGTGTGCTCATCTGCAGATTTTAATGAGCACTGTTGCAATAGTAATTAAAAGTGTTTTGAATCACTTATAGCATGGAAAGTCCCACCACTGATCATTAATGGCACCCGAATTAAAGATGTTTTTTGTGAGCTGAGGACTGTTGAGGCAAACTGCAAGGCAAGAGCATGGAAGCAGATTTGCTATGGTGCGGGAGCTACTCTTCCAAGCAGTTTTGCTGTGGAGGACTTTGCTGTGTGAGGCTGTGGTTATTTTTCTGCCTTCAGTTTTAGCACCTATTCCAGCCTGCTCATATCTTGCTGCCTCTGCCTTTGATGCAACTGCATATGCAGTTGCTTCTTAACCTAATTTTCTCTCAGCAGTATGATTTTCTTGAACTGCAACCTTTTTTGACAGAGATTTGGCATGGATCAACGTACACACTGATGCAAATCTAGGCTTATGCAGACTATGGATGTGAAGAGGTTAAGAGAAAATTTGTTTCATAATGCTCATTTCACTAGAGATGTTCTGATTTTTCTTGTTTTACAAGAGCTCTGAAGCATGACTGGATGAACAGATGAGGTTGACCAGTGCTTTGAGACATACAGACAGCTCTTCCTGAAGTAATTCTCACGCCAGTGCAACTTACTGGCATGTGTTACAGTTGAGTTTTTCCCAGGTTAAACAAGAAGGGAGCTTGTGTTCTGCTTTCCTGCTATAATCAAGGAGGCTTAACAAATCTGTCCAATTCTCATTTCCTCATGGAATAGAAAGATGGGATTCAATCTGAAAGTATTATATTTAAGTATCTTGTGTGTACAGTGCACTTTGATGATTTGTTCCTCTCTCAAAAAAAATGTAATTCTCAAAACTGGTAGACATTTTCCAGGAAAAAAGTTTGGGTTGGGTTTTTTTTGTTGTTGTTGTGGTGGTGGCTGTTTTGATTTGGTTTGGTTTGGTTTTTTGTGCAAACAGAAGCTTACTGACCCTTGAGGTAAGAGATTGGAGTTAATGCAGTTGCACAGGTCATGTTTGACTGTATTTAAAACAAACAAGCAAACAAACAAAACCCCAACCCCCCCACCCTCTTACCCTCTTGTTGTGACGAGGGTCCAAAGCCCTTTTATGAAAATAGGGAAGTGCATCATAAAATAGGAGTAAAAAAGAAGGAACAGTTTCTGCAGAAAACAATGCAGATTCAGTTCTTCTACTGAAGTCAATGAATTTAGAATGAGCATCAGCTAGCAAGCTTAACTGATGTGCGTGCTTAAGCAATGTCTGAATTACAAGATGCTCAGTCAATTTTTAACCTTCATTGCTTCAAAAAACTGGAAGAAGTTTAAGCAGTTAATGAAGAGAGAGTATTTAGTCAATATCACTTTACGAATAATGAATAATTTTAAAAATGCCTTTCTGCTATAGAGCATGTAATTTCTTTTGTTCTTGTTGGTTTTGTGTTGGTTTTGTTTGGTTTTTGGTTTTGGTTTTGGTTTTTACTAGTAAAAAGATAAAATTGTCCAGTTTGGTACTTCTTTTATTGTTTATAACTGCTTTTCTGCAATATTTACTAATAATAAGGGGTTAAAATTGTGCAGATGTGCTATTTGTGGTATAGTTACACAGAATATCAGAAAAACTTGACAATACTCAACCTCAAACAAAAAACAGTTGTAAATAGAGATTCCTTGTGCCTCAACAAATGTCAGGGGCCTTTCAAAAGCTAGGGTCCTCAGAGGGAACATGTGCATCTCTCTTAATCATCTACCTCAGAAAAAAAACTGTGCTCCAGGTTGTCAGTGGAAACTAGAGAAATAGCAGTCTTTTTCCTACCTATACATCATATGCAAACAAAAATGAGCCCACTACTGAAGCAGTAGATTTTTCAGGATATGTTTTAATACTCATTTTTAACCTTAAAGTGGGATTTTATTCCAATAGATCACCAGGTAAACTTTAAATTAGTCTAGAAACATCAGTTATTAAAATAATTTCTATGACTTCTTTAGCAAATCAATAGCAGTTTGTGACCATTAAGGCAAAATTCCTCTGTGTGCAGAAGATCAGGGAAAGGCTTTTGCATTACATTAGAGAGGTCTCTGCCACTTTTGAGATTCTGAGATGGATATAAGCAATGCATAATGTTTAACCTCAAATAAATGTGTTCCACTTCATTGAATTCTTTCTACTAAATACTAATTTTCTTACTTGTAGGTATCCACAGGGCTTAACAATAGCATCTATATCAAAGTTTTGATATGCTGGTACAAGATCTGCCATGCTTTTAGAAAGATACATTTTCTTATCCTGTCCCTGAAAAGCAGAAATGTTTGTTCAAAAATGCGAATATTTAGAATGTGACTTTGTGTCTTCAGCTGAACGAGCAATTCAAGAAAGAAATGGAGCAAATATCACTCCAGGCTCTAATGGGACTAACAATGTTTTCACGTGCATTACTGTCAGTACCTTTCAGGTAAATAAGGGATTGAATTCACTCTCATTTAGGGATACCCTGTGTATTTACATCAGCACATGACAATACATGTAAGTACTTCCTTATTTCCAGTATTCAGATTTCTGTGTTACATCTTGGCTTCTTCAGCTGAGAGGCAGTTAAACTGTCCTTTGCTGAGGCTTGCTAAACAACCAGTTGGGGTGCAACCCTTCTCTCTACTCTCGTTATGTTTTTGTCGTGCGTCACAAAGACCTCATCCAGCTGCTTACTACATGGGACTAGTTTCCAGCTCAGATACTGCCTTTCACAATCTACTTTGTAATTTTACCCTCCAGAAGTCCATGATACACATAAGTGACCTGACTCACAGATGGTAGATCATGCTCAGGGACAACATAAAAAAAGAGGTGTTGGCAAAGCTAAAGGGGTAGGTAGAAATGGAGCAGGAACACAGTTTCTGACAGTTCAGACAATAAGCAGTATCTTCTTGAGCTACTGGACTCCACTGCATTTAAGCAGGTGACAATAAGTCCTATAAAGAGGCTAGTAAATCATAGCTTCATCTTACCCCCAGCACTTGGCATCCTAGAAGACTCCTGATGACTGCTGGATTTGTTGCGATTCTGATTTTTCCTTTTATTGTTGGCTGCTCGGACAGAACGGAAAAGCACTTCACTTGCCTTGAAGAATGCAACCATGAATGGTTGCTTTGACTGAGGCCCATGTCTTCCAATCAAGCCAGCAGACTTAACATTGATACTTCGACCTATAAAGTAATGGAAATCATAAGTTGAAAGGTGAACTTCTGCCCCTCCTGAAGCCACAGTGGGAGTTCAAATGCTAACTGAAGCATGACAAGGATTTTGTCTGTAGTCCTGAAGTTAGATGACTAAAAATCCTAACTGCGTTTTGTCGAATGGAATATTGAAGACAAAAAGATCACCAACTTACAAGAGTTTCAACATCATTACAGGTAATTTGTGTTGCATAAAATTGTGATCTCTGTAAACTATGTATCTTATTTATTACTCAGGTATTTTAATTCAGTCTCTCATACAGATCTATAGAACTGAAAAATAAATGAGCCCCATTAAAGTCTGTAGGCTGTCAAAAGGGTAATGTAATGTGGTCACCTAATTTTTGCATCACTTGAGCGTGAGATGTGGAACCTTATATCCCCAAAGCAAATCGGTAGCAAAGAGAAGTGTAGATAATAAATATACTTCTGCTTTAAAAATAAATATTGTGCAGTGTTATTCAAACTGATGTTCATTCATTAGTAAAGGTAGGAAGGCAGTCAGTCGTTCAAGAGAACAGAGTTTGAAATATGTACATTATTGACTCTGGTTCTGTTCCCAGGGGATGTGCATATTTCTTTAAAATATTTGTTCAGTCAGGACTGCGTGGTAACCTCACTATATTATAGGATCTAAACCTCACTAAAAGAAAAGAAAGCAAACCAAGTCATTGAAACTGCATCAGTGACATTTTAGCAAATAAACCCTTGCTCTTAACAGAATTTATTTTGGCAGCATAAACACTTTTGTGCGTACATGTATTATGCAGAGCCCTTCAACCGTCAGAAAATGAGACAGTGTCATGTGAAGCTGTGCAGCTGTGCTGGGTGGGGGACACAGAGGTCCCTTAAACACGAAGGTACGGGCACAGGCACTGCCTGCACTGTGCAGCATCGGGGGGCCTGAGGATGCTTCTACACCGACTGGTAAAGTTTGCTACACCAGCAAGGAGGAGCATCTGCCTCACAAATGTATAATGCTGCTAACTCAATCATCCTAAAAAAGAACTTGCAAATAAGCATAGGAGTAAACCTTATAGAAATAAGCATGTAGGTTTCCTTTTCAAACACAAACTTACAGTGGCTGTATGCCAGAGTCTATATTTCTTAGAAAAACTCTATCACTGGCGTAAATGAAAGAGGCAGTTTGATTTGTGGTTAAAGCAGTTTCCATTCTACTTCCACTGTAACAAATGTATTAATTCAGCTCAGACTTCCTCCTTCTGGCAGCCTTTTTGCAGTAAAAAGAGAAATTAGACGTTCCAGCCAAATACCATACCTTGAACTGACCCACTTCAATACATAAACACTTTTACAACATGTTTATTCAGGTGTAGCACTTTAAATTGGTTTAAGATGTTTCCAGTGACAGAGAGCCCAGCAAAAGCAAGAGAAGAACTGAGAAAGTTAGCAGTCATGGGGCAGAGTAATTGGCAACATATTCTGAACAATTTTGATAATTACTTTTTTGACTGCAAGGGAAAAATATATTTGTTGAAGCTTCTGATTTCATTTTAAATGGTTTTTTAGTCTTGTGTTTCTCTAATTCTTCTTTTCATGTGTCTGAGTTACTATTAAATAATTCAGTAACATTAATTTCTATATGTTCCAATCTTCTCTTGCAAGTCAGATATGAAAAACTGTACAGACTATTCTCTATTCATTGCAACATGAACAAACTAGCCTCTTACCACAAAGTTCCAAGTTTCCCCTCGTTTCTAGAGGGAATATTTTTACTATTTTTCTTTATTTTTTGTTCCAATGACTTTCAGAATTTTAATTTTATCTGTAAAATAATAATACTTTACTGGTAGACATTTTAAGAATACTCATAGATTTATATGCTGAGGGCTGTAAAGATGTGTGGAGGTTTTCTGAATTTAAATCTAGGTTCTTTGAATTTACAATGGTGGATATTGTGTGTGAAGCAAAATATCCTTCAAACCAACGTGAACTCCCTTTAAAATAACTTTTAATATTATTAAGTTTCCTCTGGGTTTCCTTTAGACTTCAGCAATGAGGTGGCTATTAAGATTCCACAAGTTAAGGCTTGCTCGGTTATTCAGGGTATAGAGATATACTATAAAAAATTAATCCTGTAACCCACAGACTTTTTACACACAGAAACAGCTTATGTGACTTTATTCCTTTATTTGCGTGATCTTTTAAGCAGCCAGCCTGAGTTTTTAGGATGCATTTGTTCAATTCATGAACAGTATACGCTCTGAATCTTCTAGTGCAGTCAACAGGAAAACTTTTATTGACTTTTCTCTATCAGTTTATCATATACCTTAGCTTAACTGCAACTTTCAGAAAATGAAGCAATCAAAATATACACTGCCCTTGAGACACTATATTTCTTCCATGGAGGACCTTTGAACTATTTGGTTTGGAAATTCAAACCACATATGTTATCTCCATTTTAGGTTGCTTCTGTGCAAAAGAAAGTTTGCATTTACAGAACTTCTGTTATCCCTCAATTAAAAAGAAAAAAAAGTGTGTATGTGGGAGATGTCCTTCAGTCTAAGACTACAAAGCTTTGCCTCTTCCCAAACAGAAGGGATTTCAAAGTATACTGCCTATGAAATGCATTAATCTTTCTACCACAGCAGTAGCTCCATGTGCTATAGTCTTGTTAGGTAGTCCTTACCTTTGTCCGTAGTGTGGATTTCAGAATACAATAAGAAGAGTCTTACCCTACCCTGAATTGGCCTTTGTAACAAGAAGTATTCATGGACTTCATTTTTAGCAAACAGTTTTAGTCTATCATTTCTTGTAAGCATTTAGAAAATTCTCAGTTTTGATGGCAACTGAACATCCAGGTCTCTGCAGCACACAGTTGTTCCATATTATGGTATTAGAGCAATATTTTCTAAAATCAGCTGAATGACTCATGCTGACCTGCTTAACTACACCTTCCCTTGGAGCTTCACCCACATGAAAGTGGGAAACCAAAAACAGCAAGGTGTGACTCTCTGCTTCTCTTGAGCATCTCTGAACAAGTATTGGATGTGGTCAAGCATTCTGAAAAATAGGTTTTGTTTCATACTTCCATTGTTTCTTTAACTCTGAGGATTTCAAAGTCTTTTCTTCAGACTTTAGAACAAAAGAAGAAGAAACTGCAAGAAACCAACAGTCAGTGTCTGCTCGATTGAGCCTAACCACTGTATTTGCCCCTACACATAGAAAAAAACAAATAAGTATAACAGATGGAGTTACTCTGTTTGGGAACAGTCAGAGTTTTTGTATTCCCCACATTCTGGCATGCGCTTCTCAATCCTACTACGATAATTTATTATCTCTTCTCCATATTGACAGGTAAATTTGGAGACTAAGACTTATTTAAAGCATTATGTTCCAAATCTGTTGAACTCCGTAGTCCTTATTCATATGATTTTGAGTCTTTGGCAAGATGTATTTGTTTGACTTGGCATTTGAACTTATTTTTGGCTTTCATTGTATTTGATAGTAAAATGCCCTTAGCAGTTTGCATAAAAGGTTGTCTGGAAGTGCCAGTTTGACTGACTGAACAGAATGAATATTATTTGCCTTTACATGTTCTGTCCCCTTGCAATAAAGGAATTGCTGCTGCAAAAATAACTGTAAAGTTCAGTAACTGTGAAGATCAGTTTACAAAAAGGCGCTACTCAACAATCCTGATGATTTTCTTCTTTTTTTTTTTTTTATTAAGCCACAGAATAGGAATAGCAGTCAGAATCATAACCGCAGAGCTATTTGCTGTGTCACTATGTCCATTTTTCTACTGTGACATGCAATTGTATCATACAATTCTTTTCATAAACTGATCAAGTTCCATCTTAAAAGTTCATTTCATCCCCTAGCTGCTCCAAATGGCAATGCAAGAGCCCTTCAAGCTTTCAGTAACAATCTATCTCACAGTCCTGACCTGAAGACATTGCCTCGTTTTTCACGACATTCAGAAAGCTGACTTCTGAGGCCGCCAGTGTGGATGCCAATGACAGTGGTAAGATTTGTGACTTGGCTGTCCCTCCTCAAGCAACATATATTTTATGTACGGCATTGAGCAGAGACTAATTTTGCAAGAGATTTCAGCATCTTGGCCAGATTTGCACTGGCAACACAGGACAATGAGTGATTCCAAGATCCATTATTTTGTCTTGAGTCATCGAACTGCAGCAAACCACTCATTTTGTTATGAAAAACAAGCACTTATTTATTTTCAAAAGTGTTCAACAGGCCATAGAACACATTTTACAGATTAACCACTACTGCTAGGTCACAGTAGTTATTTTGGTAATAATTGTATATATTTGTAGATAGAAATGAAAACTTCAGTGATGCTGAGTATTCATTTTTAGTTTGCTGAAAAGAAAAAAATTCCAATGTGACATCTATAGTTTCTTCCTTGTGGGGAGTGATGTCTGAAGTAAAGACTGGGAAGGGCCTTTTGGAGAAAGACCCTGAGTATACAAGGTCCAATAACATATAATATTTGAGCAAAAACTGCACTGAGGCTCTGAGTCTGAAAGCTGGCAAAGTAACTTTCAAAATTAGATAGAATCTTTTGTGATTTCTCATGCCTGAATAGTGCTCTTGAGAGCAATGGAACTTCACAGAAAAAGAATTGAGGTTGAGTTTTGCTACCAAAGCTTAAAAACGAAGGATTATTAAAAAAAAGGAGAAGATAAAACCTAACAAGACAAATGTGATGGTCTATATATAAGACATCCCCAACACTCCAGCTCTGAAGTATTTTATACTGTCTCTATTGTATAATCTACATAAACTGTTATGCTAACTTTTCCGGGTGGGCACACTTAACTGTATAAACATAACATATGCTTTTGAAGCAAGCTTCATGTGTTCTATTAACTCTTTTACTCCCTGGAGGCTTTAAAGAATTTTGAAAAATAAGTGGTCTTGGGTGGTGTGCTCCGCATTTCCTAGGTTTCCTAGCTTTAGTCAAAACTAAAGATTCAGCTTTGTTTTTAAAATCTTACATCTTGTTCATTTTATGCAGTCTTGCTGAAGGAATTTTGCATGTCTCTTTGTGTTGATTTTGGTATTCATAGAGCTCTTGAAGCTCTTCCCCACTTGGGAACATGTTAGCAGCCATGGTATGCTGTATTAATATAACATGACAGTACCATGTATGCTTACACAAAAAATCAGATGTGATCATACACAAATCTGGTTGCTAAGTGCTAGATATATCCTTTCAGTTTAATGCACTTCAACCAGGAATGGTTTGTAGGAGTCCCAGGGCTTTTCTGCACCGTTAAAAATGTCTTTAGGAAGACAATAAAACAAGTAGAGATTAGATTAATTGGCCATTCATCAAAGAACAAAATGGATAAAAGCCTTCTGAATGAAATGAAACATAAGTGCTGTTGTTTCTAAAACACTGGTGCTGAGAAGCAGATGTATCCTTCACCTATCTGGGGAGTAGGGTGGAGGTGTAGTTGTACAGCCAGAACCAGTATGCACCAATATGCAGCGGTAGCTGCATATTTTACTAACAAAGAGTGGAAAGGTGCTCCTGGTGCGATTACATCCTATGCCAGCTCTGAGTGCCCAGCACCCTGAGGCAGTCCTGCAGCAACCTCTGCCAGGGGGCAGCTGCTACGGGGTGACCTTGTTTTGGAGGCTGAGAGAATCATCCCTCTGGCTTGGTTCACATCATGATATTCCTGAGCATGTTTAATTTACTAGCGCAATTTTGGCCAAAGTCAGCTCTGGACCAGGACTCATGTAACTGTACGTAGGCAGTGCTTGAGCCCAAGCTAATAAAACCTGCTGAGGGGCAGGATATATTAGCTCAGGTTCAGTGCTGTTCTAACATGGCTATATGGCTTCCAGATGGCTCAGAATTTAGGCAGAGCTATTGCCTGCCAAAGTCCATACATACAGCAGTATAAATATCTATATATGTATATGTATCTCCTAAATTCCCCCACTGTAAGGACACTAATGAAGGTGAACTCACTTCCGATACTTTGCCTTATAGATACCAGATCCACCAAGAGACTAAAATGTAACAACCCAGCAGCATCCTCGAGTACCCGATGGCTACCATGGCCATGCAAGTCAGGAACCAAGGTGGATGAGAGACAGCCTCAGGATGAGACTCATAATATTTAGTGTTGAAAGGTAAGGCCAAGACCAATGTAAAGCATGCAGCCTGAAGAAACCAGGGTGCTGCCACAGGTTGCTGTGGGTTGAAAGCAAGACAGCCACCCTCTGCAACATAGAGAAAGTGCTGCTCCTCTGAGGGTTTCATAGGAGAACTTGGAAGGCCCAGGCTGAAAGGAGGAGAGGCTAAAGAAGAGAGAGTGTATCACTTAATGTCTCCCCTGTCACCCTGGGAGAAGGTCCTCACCAATCCTTCCTGCAGCATGTGAGATTAGGAGCCAAATCCCCTTCCAGGGGACACATGTCAGAGTGTACCCAAATACATGCTGGAAAGAGAATTGGCCTTTCCCAGGCTTTACTTGGACCAAGGAACCCATTTCTTTCAAGTTTCCCTTTTCTCTGAGGAAATAAAATATCTGAGGTAAGAATCAGAGTCAGGGAGCTGAGGATTCCTGCTGCCTGCCCACCTCAAACAGCAAGAGAGCCCTAAGAAACCTTTCACAAGACTATGTGATAACAGAAATCACCTTAATCACCATGGGCTTTTCAAAGTTACCACCAGTTTCTTCCTCTCTGATGTACAGGCAGAAGAAAAATAACTGAGAGCTGCAGTAATCTAAGAAAAGGAAGAGACCTACATGGCTGTGGGGGCTCTTGTATCGAGACTTGTGTATATGGAACTTGTGTTATTCTGTGGATCATCATCAGTGAGCATTACACATTATCTCCCTCTCCCATTTTCTGTAGACAGCACTAGGTTCTGTTCAGCAATGATACAAACAGCAAAAGGATTACTTTTGCAGCTGTTTATACTCTTCCAGTAAAAGCCATCTTCAAACTGTTGCTAACTTCCAATTATAAAAATGTAAAATGTTAATACAAAGGTGCCGATTCACTGGAACATGGTTTAAGCCTTAGGATGCGTATGGTATATATACAGGAAAAGCATCACATGGAGCTTTTCGAATTGTTTCTGCATCTGTATTGATTTTATGCTGCAATTCGTCTAACACCCGCACTCCCATCAGTGTGAAAATGATCACTTCTCATTTTAAACACCATGGAGAGTTTTGGTGTCAAAAGGAGAGAATCGGCCAAAAGGGGATGCTGCAAAATGTTAAGGAAACATTAAAAAAGAGAACCAAAAAACCTGATCCTTAATTTACCACAGCCCCAGGGAAACAGTGCATTATATGTTGACAGCTTCCATATGTGTCATGCAAACCTTTATTCTTACCGTTCAAAATAAAACGTCCCATTAAGAGAAAAAGTCTACATTTCATGCTAAAATGAGGCGTATGATACCAAATACTGTCTTAAAGGAAAAAGAAAACACATTCCAATGTCATGTGGCTTTTCGTACTTTTTCAGCACATTCAAAGGGGGAAAAATATGAATGACATCAACCAGACATTCTTCCACAGTTGTTTTTATCACACCGTCATAATAAATATTTACAATTTTTTTACTCCTCATGTAGACATTATTATTAACTAAATAATAATAATAATAATAATGCACCATCTTCAGGGATCACGGAAGAAATATATCTACACAAGTGATTGCCTAAATCGTCATTGAAAGATGATAACTGTAAGAAAGATTATGTTAATGGTAATCATAATAATATATTGGCACCCCAGAGTCTCAGTAATTATTAGTATCCCATTTTAAAGGCACTGTATGAACAATTCTAAAAATGAGTATGTATTTAGAGTCTTGTTTATCCAAGGCCCCAGTGCAGCACCTGAATACCTCAAAGAGGGATCCTCTGACTTAACAGAATCTCATTTAGTTTAACAGTCTGCTGCAACAGAAGGGTTAATAGATCAGGTCTTATCATAAATATCTCTCCAGTTATGGGGGTAGAACTCCTCTACCTCCCATAAACTCAGTGGACAGCTGGAGACATGAAGAAACGTGCTTCAGACCTGCAGGGCCTAAAGTTCACTTGAGCCGAGGGAAGGTTTTTTAGTTGATTTGAACCAGTCTCTGAGCTGTCATAAAAAACTGGTTGGAAGGAAGGTGGGTGGGGTTCTCTGGGTTACAAACAGAGTCTGCTACATACTGAGTCATGTATAAAAATTCATGTTCCATCTGTACACAAACATGTCACTCAACTGTTGGTGCTTCTAATAGCTTCCAGAAGTAAGAGCAACCCAATGAAAATAATCAAAGCCTTAAGAGCAAAATTCTAAGAGCATGAAAGGATGATTTTCTTTTTGCTAAGCCAAAGTGGTATAGCACAGGTCTTCTTATAGTTTTGAAAACTTTAGTCCCTCGAAGGGCACTCTTCTTGCATGAATAAACTGAAAAAGGAACAGAAAGTGAGGGAAGAGGGGAATTCCCTCCTTGCTCAAGGAGCTGTGCTGAGAAATTCAAATAAGTGAGGTGCAGAAGGTAAAGCTGCCTGTGGCTTTGGAATTTAAAACAGAAAATTATCTATCACCTTTCTGATCTTGGGAGAAAGACAAGGGAAATATTTACATAAAATGTTCTCTTACAGTTTCTTCAGTGTATCAATTTAAAGGTCTCCCTTTACTCATATAAACTTTCCTGTTGTTTACTGAGCAGATATAATTTCGAGGCTAGAACCAACAAATTGATCGTTCCAGGGTTCCATAATGAATATCTTTCATGGATATTTAATTCTAAAGAATTTCTGTATTTGGATCTCCTGGAAAAAAAAGTCAAAGTTGGAGTTTATTCTGCAATAGGAAAGCTGGCCAGAGGCAAATCCAGCTAATTTGGATGTCTGACGGAGGTGTCACCTCTCCAGTATATTAAGGGCTTGAAAATGGCCTCACAAAACCAGGCTGCCTAACAAAGCTGCTCCCCATACAGCCAGGCTCAGGTGCAGTGACTTTGAAGGCTGGTTGAATCCAGCAACAACATGGTCCACTCTGAAGAACTACCTCCCTTTTCCACTGACTGTGCTCAGGCCGTATACGCAATATTAGATGAAATGGTCGTCCGCTCTGGTTCACGCCTGACAACTCCATTTTTAAGCATCATGGTTAAAGGACACTTTCTGCATAACTCTTCAGCAGCCAGAGCACTTGCTGAAAAAGTATGAGAGGCTTTGTTCACTTCTCAGCTGAGCCTGAGGGAGAATTCAGATCAAAAACAATGAGAAATAGTAGCCAGAACAAAAAAAAAAGAAGGAAAAAAATATTAATCCTTACACCAGGGTTTCTTCTGCTACTCATTAACATTATGTCAGCTGAGGTTTAGATTAACTGGCATCATAGATCCCTTGACCTCTGACATAAAAAGCTTTTTTGACAAGAAAGAGCTAAATCTGAAAGCTTGCTTGTAAAGTAATATGGATTAAGTGAACCATCACAGGAAAAACAGTATATAAGTCTCTTTTTATTAGTTTCTAAAGAAGTCTAAGTAAAGAACATTTCTTGTAAAAATATTGTTTTGCATTGAGATGCATTTTCACTTTTTAATGAAGAGCATAACCATGAATAATGTAGTAGCCTAGTAAATTTGTACAAAACCACACACAACTCTGACTTCACTTTTGATAATCTTTCTTATTTTCAGCTAATTAAAATTTTCAAGATTTCAAATTTTTAACATATTTCAAAATAAAAAAGTTTTGGAATTTTTTTTAAAGGATAGTAAACCAGTTCCCATATTACCCTATTGTTAATCTTTCTCCAGTAACAGTACCAGTGTCTATGAGGTACCTCCTTAACTGTCCTGAGCTTTTATTATACCTTTCTCTGCGCTTCATCCCAGAAAGATTTTTAGAAACTTTCTAAACAAAAGTTTGCAAATCTGCTTGGTTTTCCTGAATATAACATTCAGTGGAAGAACGTTAAAATGGAACTTCATTTTGTATGCAGGAGCTTTTATCCCAAACTTCGTTTATTTTAACATGATTCAGCTAGCTTTATAATTGCCATATTCTTCAGAAATAAGAATAATTGAAAGCTTGCTGACTATGGTTATAGCAGGATAAAACTTGCATCCTTTACTTATAAACTCTCAGTGAGTTGTCACCCAGTCGATTTAGAAAACACCCATCCAGAAAAGGTTCCCACCAAGAGATGACAAGAGCATACATGGAGTTATGATTTACAGTTCTGATCTTACCGTCCCCGGTTTCAGCGCAGAGTTGCAAGCCCAGATTGTTCTGTGGGTTAATCACCCAGTGATTGCTGGTCACAGTAATGTCAAACACAAACCAGCCCACATCAGAAGCTTGAGCCCTTCTTGTGTCTAACAGGAACAAGTCTGCATCCCTAAGTTAAAGAAAATAGAGGGTTAAGGCATCCAAATATTATTATTTTTCCTTGCTGGCAATGACTTCCTGGAGTCCAAACGAATAACCAACATATCCTCATCATGATACAGTACAACATGTGCTATAGCTAACATGTAATTGTTAAGTATTATACAGGTATTTCCCCTGAGAGACCTTTCTGAAGTGAGTCTCGGCATATGAAAACTACAGCTCTGGAAAATCTGAAAAATCCAACTTCCTGGTATAAATACACTAAATATATAATTGAGGCTGCGTGTAAAGGATTTATCTTCCAGCACTAAAATGTCTCAGGAAGATTAACTTTTATAAACCATTCAGTGTAAAAGACAAAAAATGTCAAAATCTTGTTCCAGTTTCAACCAAAATTCAAAGGCATAGTGTTGCTAAAAAAAATCTGTTATTAATAACATATGATAGCAGCTATATCATACGACAAGACATGAAGAGATGACAGTTTAGTTTCGTATTAGTACAGATGTTTAGAAAATAAATCTCTATATCGAAGTAGAAGTTGTATGTCTATTCAATAATGTAATTATTACATTTTAACCCTCAGCTCCCTGGTATATTCTCAAATTTGTTTCCATGAAATCCTCCAGTAATTCAGAAGGGCTGCTCAGGGGAGTTAGTATAATCATGTAACTAAATGTTTAGCATGGATCACTTACTTGTTCTGTTTTCACATATCTCTTGACACAATTGGTTCCAGAACCACATCTGTATTACAAATAGTTTACTACAGTGACCACACTATACACAAGATGCTAAACTCTCCTTAATTTTGTTTCACATGTTTCTACAAGGCAGCATGCATTGTTTAAAACTGTTCTCAACATTTAGCTTTTTAAACCTAAATTTATAGTTACAGAAATCTATTTCTTTTTTGCCATAAATAGCAATCAAAACAATAATATACACCAAAAAAAATTTATTCTCTATTCTGACAGTCCAAGTCAACTAAAGACAGGCTTGGCTTACACAGAGCTGGGAATCATATTGTCACCTTACAGACAGCATGAATATATGCCTGAAGAGGTAAGAGACAGAAATAATAGGCTTTGTGTATAGAAAGCAAATTTAAAATTATGATGGTCCTGTCATTCTATTCTTATGTTGCTTAATCACAACGACATCATAGGAAGTTACTGTCCTATGTAGACTAAACACTGTAAGTGCACCTAAAAGGTCTGACACTAAAAAAACATCTCATGTAGCACTTGAAACTGTGGTGGTTCAACACTCAGGAAAATAAGTGCAAATGGGCTACGACAAGCATAATCACTTGTGAGAAATATCTGCAGAAACAGGTTAAAGACCTCAGAAATTATAAAGGAGAGTTTAAAAAAATAAAGGGTATTCTTTCACGTCACCTTTTTTTCCTTCTGTTAAAGCATAATCTTTTGTTGGGTTCTTATCACTTCCATTCTAGTAGAACTGTGCTAATGACCACACAAGGAGAAAATATACATACTCCCTCTGGAGCTAACATGAAAATAATGTTACAATTCAGAAGAGCCTGACCTGTTATGCTAGCACTGAACAAATTAACAATGTACCACAAGCTTATAAATAGTACTGTCTGGAGTCTTAAATGACAACTTTTTTTTTTTTTTTTTTTTAATAAGCAGTTTTATCAGAACTTTAAAGCTAAAAGGTTTCATTCTGAATGTGACAGTCTTTAAGATGTTTATTTATAAATATTTCTTGTATCATTCAGCAAATGTAATAGAAAACTGTAAAATTGTTTGGATTATAAAATATTAAAATATCACAGTACTATAATTTCACATTTGTCTTGTCTCCTCCTGGAATACATAATTGTTTTCCCATACAGTTTCTCTTAGCTCCAGACTTTGCTGTGACTGGTATGAAATGTTCTCAAAAGTCAGGATATATAATGTCTCATATGCCAAATCAGAACAGGGCACTACCAATGGTACAGTACAGAAATCTCTAAATAGGACAAATTTCCCCTATGGATCTCTCATCCATGAGACTTTATTATTTTGTACTGCAGCAGAAATTCACACCAAGGTGCCTTGGCATTGACATGTCAATCTTCTTTCCTGCCTTCCTACAAGCACAGTGATCTGACTAAGGCAATAGAATCAAAGAGGCAGATTGTTCTTACACCTTAACTCAGCAAACGAACCAAAAATTAGCTGTTGGAAAACTAGAACTGATACTCAAGAACACATAGTAGAATAGAGAAAATGTCTCTGGACCAATGCTAATGATTTAGCCCAAATAACAACAATTTACTAAAGAAATCCAAAGTATGTGTCAGAAAAAAAAAAAAACCACTAAATTTTTCACAATTTATGTAAACATAGGGTGAAAACATGACCCTTGAGAAGGCAGTAGGAGCTCTGGGGTCAGGATTCCGCCATTAGCTGGTGTCATTCACTCAAATTTCTCATTACATTTCTGACAACTTTAATTTTAAAATTCTCCTTTATTCTGTGAAAAGGAAAAAAAATCATGCTTAAAATGAAAAACAGCTGCAAATTTTGGCTCTAATTTAAAAAAATATTTCTATTTAAAAAATAGCCCACAACACACAATAAAAAAGTAAGGTATTATGTCGTAAATAGCCTGAAATGCAACAGTGAATACATTCAGGCAGAATACAGCTGATTATCTTTACCTTTATGGGGGCTGTTAAAGCTTAGTGATCTCAGTCTGGTCCCAAACTGCCAATTGTCTACAGCAGAAATGCTACCATAGTCCAGAATTTCAGCAGAGAGGCTGCAGGCAGAACATCTAAGAATCTCCAGATCTCCTGGGTCACTTAAGGAAGTAAAGGTGGAATAAACCATCTATATGTTCCTAGAAACCCAGCGAAGTTTTCGAGTGTATCAAATCACGATTACTGTGTAACAGGCCATCCCCATAATGCTGCTTCACCTCTCTCCTCATTCCAGAAAGCTGCTTTAGTATCTTAATGCCACTCGAGGATTCCCTAATGCAGGAAGAATCCTTGGGGTTTAGGTAAATTAGTGGCTAGCTGCCACCAGATCATGAACAAGGATTTGGCCTGTTGGACTATATTACTTTCGTCATGAGAAAAGATCTGGGTAGGAGTACCTTGGCAGGGCTGTGTAGGAAAGTTTGCCTTGCCATGGGCTGTGCTTTACACGCTTACTTAGAACAAATAGAAAACTTCAATCTCAAAGACTGTCATTTCAGTAAACTCTCAGCAAATTCAATACACACGCACTTCAGCAGCCATGCTACCACAGAGACAGAAAAATGTCCCAGACTACAACATAATCCCTAGTCTGCAACTCAAAAACCATAAACTCTGATCACTCCTTGCCTGAAAGCACATCAGGGCTGCTTTGGGGATTGCAGAGGCTTGTCAGACACTCATATCTCCCGTTCAAAGCAAAGCAGGGTGGAGGAGCAGGATCAAACCCACCAGTTTTGCTGTGTAAGTGCTTACAGCACTAGTAAGGAGTGTGGGACATTATAGAATCATAGAATGTTTTGGGTTGGAAAGGACGTTAAAAACGATCTAGTTCCAACCCCCCTGCCATAGGCAGGGACACCTTCCACTAGATCAGGTTGCTCAAAGCTCCATCCAACCTGGCCTTGAACACTTCCAGGGATGGGGCATCCACAGCTTCTCTGGGCAGCCTGTTCCAGTGCCTCAGCAACCTCATAGTTCTTTCACCTTCACATTCTGCAATTGCAGCTTCTGCAAATTTTGCACCTAACATCTCATTTACCTATGTAGGACAAACCTGAGGTGACAAAGTCAAGAATAACACTAATGAAGTCTGGGGCCCAAAGCAAAATAAAAAAATCTGTTGAGTTTGCAGGTGAAGAGCTTTCATTGCCCTAGCTTTGACTTGTGCTCTTTAAAAAGACGTTTGGTTCCTTTCCATTTCATTTCTTCCTCCAAGAAATTTCTTTTTGTTGTCAAAAGAATTTTTTCAAGCTGAATAAAGAGGTTAAAAAAAATCCCAAGCTTGTTTTGTTCTTGCCCAGATTAACCAGGAAAGCAGAAGATATTCTGGAAGGATGAGTGCTGGTTCTGCTCCATTGATATAATATAACTTCCTGTTTATAGCCATAAAAATTTTATAACTTGATGTTCACAGATCTCACCTGGAAGGTACAAGCTCAAGCTTCTGTTGGCAGAAAAGAGATTTGAACTCTGGCCCAGGCTTTGACCTAAGTGGCATTTTTTTCTTCCAGAATACTCTCCAAGTCTAGTTTGCCATCTTCTTTGCTTTTGCTAAACATGCTCAGGTTATAAATGTTTTATCTGTTCCAAGACGAGTGAGCATTTTTTTTTTATCTCAAAACAAAACTTCCCCCCCTTTTCTGAGAAAAGACATAAGCTAATTTAGTTTCAAAAACCCAAATTTTGTGCATATGTAGATTTTTTTCAGAAGCGTCTTGGAAGTGTTAGTAGTTTTTAACAGGAATTTTCAGGTATTTAGCTACTTTGCCTGGTGAAATCTGATCATTTACTCAGGTCTTGAAGACTCTTGGAAATATGTCATGCACAGAGCTCTCCAAACTTAGATTCAGAGATTTGCTCATGCATAACGTCATATTTGTTTTAATTCTCAGTTATGGTGAGCAGCATGTGTTAAGTGTGTATATGTCATCTTAAAATTGGTGCATGACTTTATTCTTTAATTACATTCTGCAGAATATTAAAACACATGCAAAAAGCCATGCTGCTTCAAAAGTAAACAAAGTTGAATAATCTATCTGCCTTTAAGGAGCTAAATGAATTTTGGCGGGTAGTACCTCAGTGTCAGCAAATGGTGTATTTCCTAAATCCAGATGTTTATACTGTGTTTACAGCTCCACCATTTGCTCACTGAGAACATGAACCCTCACCCGCTCTGTGCATGGGCAGATTATTTGGTGAGACTGGACACGTGACTCTCCATAAACGTGGAATAAACTACTTTGAAGATAAGTCTCATTCTTGAACAGTATTAGTTGTCGTTGCCTAGGAATTAATACTGCACAAGCCACAGTGATAGCAATGATGCCTTGCCGAGGGTATGGTTATGATTAGTTATTGTCTCCCGACTTAAGATAGAAACACAAGACGTTATTTGACATGTGATGTGTTTGTACAAACAGGGTACCTGTTTGGATACTCCTTGATGATCTGATATACGCTAATCTGAATTGTTTCATTCTCAAAGCGGCTGTTGCTTCGATCTTTGTATATCCGGAATTCAGCTGCTGTCACTGCCTCTCCGAGTGGGATTTGAGTAAGGTCAAAGCGAAACTCTTTGTAGTGCCTTCGTTGGTGGGAGAAGTCCTTGTCCCTTTCAACTGTGAGAAAAAGAGTTGACTGTAAATTAAAGAGGTGAAATGAATGCCCATTTCCCATGATTAATGGAGTGTTCACTGTGCTTGGGAGTAAACAAACAGGACAATATAAAACTGTGCAAATAATAAAACCACAAGCCCAGACATACTTCCAGTTAAAGGAAATTCCACCAGCCCAGTGTCTTCAGTTCAAAAGAAAAAACCCTCAGTGGCTTTTATACAAATTCCAGAAGCTGGAGTGGAAAGAATATCAAAAAAAGAGCTGAAAGAGGGCATGTTGTAAAGTAACTAGAAATATGGACAAACTAAAAGCTGCAAAAGGATTTAGGACTTGGGTTTAGTCATAAGCGCAGCAGGAGTAATGTCAGAGGCATAGGTGACTTGGAAAACACTAATTGCTGCTAAGAACCAGGCAGATGAGAGGAATGCTGCTCATTTCCACTTAATGTAATAAATCCTGAAGTAAAGTGCACTGCAACTACTATACATTTAAGAAGCAGTTACATGATATAAATTAACACAGGTTGGTTGTACTCTAATGGCATAAGCATCATCTTGCCAGTGGTCAGAAGAAGGAACCATGAATCAGGGCTGAGTGTTCCTGGCACTCTGACGCAAAGGGAGCACCAATCCTGGCAGAAGAAGTCCCCTCAAACCTGCTGCAGGTGGGCAGGGGCAGCTCCCACTGCTTCTGACACTGCCAGAATTTAAAATAAAATAGTTAACCTCATAGTTGATTCATTCAGGATTGCACAGAATTTTAAGGAGGAGTAAACAGAGGATTTTAGTTTATTTGAGTCTACAACTGATTTGGGGCTAATTCCACTGTCTGCTGCATTTGTGACCCTGAGTTATAAGTGACTTTTGCAATGGAATATGTGTTTTGATGTGGCAAGGGAACCTACAGGACACTGTACTAGCTGATAACCATTTTATGGGATCAATACTCCAGATTTAACACATGTGGAAAGAAAAATCATCCATGGTTTCCAGTGCCACAGAGTGTACTGTATCACTGATCTGAGAAGCAGCTGTCGTCTGTGAGGAGAGAGAACTTCTCACTTCCGGAGAAGCTCTGCCTGTCTCACAAGATAGGTGCTTGGTTTTACTGGTGGTGGACGAAGCCTAAAACACTCAGAACTGGGATTCAGTTTGGATAACCAGATAAATATTTAAGGCTTCAGCCAGCTCTACTAAATGCACCCTCCTATAACCCCCACTCTTATTTAGATTACCAAATGTTACATGAATAAATAATAAAATGTGTATGTTATTATAATATATATTTATACTTATATGCTCCTGTCTATGCATACACCCAAGCAATTTTGTCTACATACACAATGTGCATGTGTTTGTGTGTATAAATATATATATTTTTTTAATATAAACCTTCATGTGTGTATTATTACAATATATATGTGGTCTGGCAAAATAGAAATGCTCTAAAAGAGAAAAAATACATTTTAGATTTGCCATATAAGGGTACAGTTACACACATATTAAAGCAAGAGCCATTGAAAGAAAAGTATTTACATTATTTTCAGAGCAATAGTTACTAGTTAAGTCACCTGTGGCCATGTAGCTAGACCCTTATAGTGTACTTCCCTTTCACACTTCCAAAAATCTAAACTATCCTTGTTTTTGCTCGCATATTTTTAATGTACAAATCTATGTTGTCTTAAGAACCACCAAAATAAAATATATAGGTTATAGGAACATCTAATCTTCAGTGAAAATGAACTTTCTCCTGGCTGACAAAAGGAAAATTGTCTGCTAACTGTGAGGTTTACTTGGCTTAAGTGTGTATTTAGCTTACTTGGGTTTGTTATCATACACTACATAGAAAAAGTACATGCAGAGAAAATGCAGAAAAGAGGCAGAAGCATGTAAACTGGCTGCTCTGTACCTGAAGATGAATGGGCTGCTACTGAAGAGAAACAGGATACAGGCTGTTTAGCAACTCCACTGCTCAATTTTGAACTCTGAGATATATACAGAGATCTGACTGGAGGTTTGGGGTTTGTTTCTTTTTTTTTTTTTTATTTTAATGTCCACATAAAGCCTTTCATTTCAGAGAAAACTTGGCAGAGATGGACATATGCAAATACACTGAACCAAGGAGGATTTTTTTGTAGTGCAAAGAGTCTGCTACAAGTTTCTAAGTTTATAACTGAGCATTTTGAAGCTTACATGGAACAGATATGTCAAGAACCTCTCAATGAAAAATGTTTTAAAGGCAAACTTAATGCAAAAATCCTTTCTGATGTCTCAGGTTGGTATTTATTCAAAAGCATTTAGTAGCACGCATGGGTAACTAAGCACTACTCACTACGAGTAAGCGTTGCAGAATTAAATGCTCAATAAAAGGTTTAAATGATGGAACTCCTCTTTCATTTTTATTTGGGTTTGAGGCTTCATTTTGTCTATTTTCTTACAAGTACCTTTTAATTAATAACATTACTTTGGAAACAGCAGTTCTTTTCCTATATGCTATAGTATTGACAGAAACCTGCACAATACCCGGTGATAGCATCAGTAGAGTTCTCGCAGGACCACTCAACTGGTGAACGAATACTGATAGACGCTTCCTGATGGGCCCAAAAATAATTATTATAGCTCACACAGAGAGTACTAATTTGTGTTTCCATGTATGCTCAAGGAAGAGACAGCGCTGCCGCATGAAAGGGACACAAGTTCAAAATGTCCTTGGGCTGAGACAGTGTGTACACGCAGACCAAGACCCGGGAGCAGCGAGGGCCTGCAGAGACGGAGGGTGCAGCACACAGGCACCGACCGCCATGGAAAACCTCAGTCCAGGGAGCTCCCGCTCTCCACAATGAAGCCAGAATCTCAAACTGCCAATTTCTGTCAGCCAAAGTACAAAACACAAAAACAATTTTAACAAATTCAGACAAGATCTTGCGTTATACAGCAGACTGTAAAAAAAGCAGTGACAGTGATGTTGCAATAATGACTCATGGCTAGAATGATAGCCAAGTTATAAAAGCAAAAAGTTATTTAATGATAGTGAGTATTTTAATACTGAAAACAATACACAAATCTTGATCCCTTCTGCATCTAATATATTCCTTGTTAGGGAAGACTGTGAATGCTCAGTAGAGTATCTCTCAGGTCCTTTGTCCTACTGAAATGGCATGAAGTGTAGGGGGCACCGTGTCTCCAATTTTCATTTCACATGCGAGAGTTTTTCAACACTGGCGGCCCAAAAAATACAGGTTAAGATTTTTAAGTACTCAGTTCTTCTGGAGCATTCTCATGTCATTCCAGTTCTGCTCAGTTCATCAGCCAAAATACATCTCTGTGGGACTGATGACAGCATCTAAAAATCAGTGACCAGAAAATCAGGAAGTCCATTTTTAACCATTGGAGGAATATAGTTTTTCTAAACAAAAACAGCTAGAATTTTTGGGTCAATGCTTATTACAACAATTTTTTTTCATTTGCTCTCATTGATCAGGATTCTTAGCATCAACTTTTTAAAATGTTATTTTTGTAGCACCTGAAACTAATATATTCAGCTCTATGGTTACATCAGACAAATCATGGCTCAGGGGAATATCACAGACACCTGTATGTAAGATAGGAAAGAATGATATTTTCCACCCATGTGGCAAACTAATGAAGTATTCATATTGTATTAACACTAAGCCCAACTCTAAGAAGAATGAAGACAAATTTACACCAAAAAGATATTTTGGCAAAGGGTCATCTTTTACACCAGAAGAAAATACCATGCACTAATTTTCATTAACAAAAGGATTTGTTTTCTGGAAAAAAATATAAAGCACATATATGGATAGACAATATAATAAGTAATTGGTATTTTACCAATTCAGCTATAAATGTCTGGTTAATTGTTGACTGAGCTTAAAAAATGAAAAAAAAGTGCTAGCAATGAGTTTAGGTCATAGTGCATGAGGGCCTATTAGATGTGCTCTTTCTTTAGTGATTAGCTTCCCCAGTGACATGTGCTTTGCCTTTCCTGAAGAGGTTGGTATGTGGTGACACGGGGAAAGTGAAAGCTTCTTTAGGGATCAAAGCAGAGATAAGTTGTAATAAGATATTTTACAACGTTAGATCCCAGGATCCCAAATGGATTCACAAATAGAAAAACCTCACTGTTCAACTTGATGTCACTGTTTAACTAGTAAATATACATGCCAAGGCAAAACGGAGGATCTTATAGACTGTGTAAGTATGAGAGGCCATTTACGCTAATCTCACTGCATTTCACTGTTTGACTCTGAATTCCTTGTATAAGCACTAAGTAAACCAGTCAGTTTTAATCACTTCAAGGTGATAAAGGTTACAGTAAGCTGATACACTACAAACGACACTCGTTTACATCTTGAATATAATGAAATGATAGTTTATCTACAGTGAACACTTGCGGTTATCTGACAAAAACAGGTCAAAGGTTCCAGGCGTTTTCTCCTGAAATTACTCAGTGCTGCCTCTAATGACTGATAATTGAAAGCAGAGGCTGGAAATATCAAATGTGGTAGGTGACAGATAAGCAACAGATTAATGCAAGTACTCTGCTACAGGACACTAAAAGGTCAGAGGGTCTAGGAATTAGCTATTGTGCTACTGTGAAAAGACAGACACCAAATAGCTGTTTACCTCATTCTTGCTCTTCTCTCCAGCATTCAAAATCTAGAACCATATTCTCTCTTCCGTGATTAGACTATTCAAAGTGACTTACTTTTTACTAAATAAGGCAACAAATGCTTTGTATGGCATGTGGATAGGAGAAAAGATGTGATCCCAGAGCAGCATGAAGGATTAAAAAAAACAACCAACAAACAAACCAGCTGTGCTAGGTGTAAATATTTTAAGTGCATCAGAGAACAATTAAGAAGCACATTCCTCACAACATCATTCTCAGCTGAGGAGACCAGATAAAAAATTTTAAAAATATTTTTTAAAGCTTTGTAACTTAAGTTTATCTCAGCAAGTATATCTCACACTTTTTTACTCTGGAAGTCTTAAAAATGAAAAATCTAATTCACCATTTGTTGAAGTATATGGCAGCCTTTTCATTCTGCCCATTGGCCCTTGAATGATGATAACAGTCTTCTAAAAAACATTTCAAATCAAGTGGATTTTTAAGGTACTTCTGTGTCAAAAAATATTTTCCCAAAGTTATATTAAAAAAAAAGAAAAAGCATACTATGTAAATACTTGTCTAAGCACTACTTTTTTAACAGGTTTTATCTGTTTTATAGAATAGTAAGAATCCTGATCTGGATTAATGAAATCTGTTTTGAGTTACACATTGATAAAAATAGTCACCTGTCCTTAAAGGATTGTTTCAGGCAGAAGAGATGGCTGCCTGATACAACCAGTGGAGAGACACTTCTGTTTGTTAAGGGTCAAATGTCTTGCACCAGCCAGTAAGAAGAACAGAGGAGTTTATCTACATTTCAGAGAATAAGACAGAGAGATAGCTCTTGCTCAGCCAAAGGACATTTCCATCCCTATCAGCTGCTGCTGCTGACTGTATCCTAACTGCCAGGTGCTGATTAACAGTGGGACATCCTGGGCCCCTGCACAGAAGTGCAGGAGTTGGGAGTGAAAATGAGAATGAGTTTTTGTTCCCACATCTGATTTTTTTAATTAATTTGAGATTAGGCATTTACTAGATAATCATTCACCTGAGTGTTTTAACTACAAAGCTTCAGAGTTATATGCCCACTATCTTGTTCTCCCTTTAGTAGCAAGTCTTCTGCATTTCTTTTTACCCATTTTCATTAGCAGAACAAGGGAGGGCTGGTGCCTCCCTAACTGTTCTGTAGCCAGTAGTAAGGGAAAGTTGGCGATTTAGTCTTAATAACCCTTCATTTCCCTCTTCATCTCCTTCTCCAGGCTGAGGTGAGAAAATACATTACACAAGTTTCAGTCATGTCTGTTTATGTGTCTTGGGGATGTTTAGAATTTACCTTCTCATCCCTGGTTAAAATGGATCAGCCCATACTCAAAGCCAAAGAGCAGACGTATAGGGATCCCTTAAGCCAAGAATGTCGGCAGGGTTTGAAAATAGGTGTTCCCAAAATTACATTCCACACATATCCTATCTCAAACACAAAACTCATTGTCAGAATCTTAATCCAAATTCTGATCCCCTTCCAACTGAGGCAAAGCTATTTCTATAACCAGTGAGAATTTTGCTTAATTAGAGAGGGCACATCTGCAGAAACTTTACTATTTTTTTCATGGCAACAGTTCTGTTTCTTAAGAACTGCTTTATTGCGGTACTGTATATTTGAGTTTCTCTGTATTTATTATTATTAGACTGGTTGTATTTAAAGTAATTATAGGTTTACAGATGTGGTTTTGAAAGAATGATGTAAATTGCTTTTACATAAAATATACCTTCTTATTAAAACACAAAGCAGAAAGCTTGATAGGTCGTATTCTGAAGCAAGTTACAGTGCTGTAAATTTAGTTATTTCACTAAGCCATTTATTTTCAGTGAGTTACTGACATCAAAGAGCAAAATGTGGCTATTTTGTTTAACTAAATTAGGGACAGTTTGAAATTGTTTGATGATATACTGTGCAGTCAGTGACACTTTCTAGAAATGAAAAATTGTCTATTGTTTGTTGAATCCAGACTTTTAAAGGTAGAATATTCCTTCCCTAATTGCACAGAATTACTGAACTGTATGAACTGCAAAGTATTTCAAGTCAAAGTAAAGTCAATGAAACACCTTCAGTAACTGCAACAGAACATAGAGTAAGAATAAAAAGGAAAACCATAATTTTAAAAAATAATAATATATTGCCTGAACTTTTTTCAAGTACATATTAGTTTTCTTTTTTTAACCTTCATAGAAGAAATGTGTTTCAATGTCCCATACTTTATAAAAAAAATAAGTTAGAATATTCATATATCCTACCCAAGCATTTAGTATTACATCCTTTGAGAATGACCAGGAAAAAAAGGTTGCATTATTAAAATTTCAAGTTCTTGATTTTGTTGTTGTACTCAATAAGATCTGATAGATTCTTACCGATTAAAAACATATACGTTTGAAAAAGTCAAAGTTGTTTGAAACACCAAATTATTACTAAGGTGGACTTTAAAATTATGTGATTTCTACTTTCTAATCTCTTCAAAATGTACCGGCAATGTATTCAAGTGATAGGCAGCAACTAGGAAAATAACAGAAGAAGTTACAAAAGCGTGGTAGAATATAAATGAATACATTAAACAATAAATATTTTTCATGAAATATTTTAAGAATTAGACCTCAGTTAGTAGAGAAAAGCTTTCAGCATTCACCCTCAGCAGGAAGGAATTCCCAGGAATCATGTAACAGTGCCTACCAGCAACTTTTGTAAGCACAGATCTAAAGAAATATCTCAACCAAAGAGGCATAAATGAGCTCAGCTCTCTCATGCCTCGTCTCCCAGGTACTCTGGACACCGTGATTACCTAGGATGCCTTCCTGTTGCTTCCCACTGAAACATGGGACAAAATCAGCTATCTCATTCAATAGACAATGTTTTGTTGAAAGTCTCATTGGTAAACGTGTTATTCATTCAATTTACTTTTCTTTATATCTTCCAAGTCAAATTCACTTGTTCAACAAGTCAAAACAAGTGTTACACTGCAGCTGCTCTAATAATAATGAAACGCTGGAAGGCTTTCAGAATAAGTGAAGAAGCAACACCCTGCTTTTCTCATGCTGGTTTGATCTTGGCCAGCACAAGAGTAAGAATAAGTAACAAAAATAAAGAGTTTGAGTTTTGGAAGTGAGCAGAATTACAAAAATCTAAGTCTGGGTGTTATGACAATCTTAATATAAAATATAGTTTTCAAAGTGATTCCTCAAAATCTAATTTTTCTCCTGGTTTCTACAGTATACTGCATTGTACCCTTCAATTTCCCAAATGCAAAGCTTTCACTCTAGTTGTTCAGTTGTAGATACACTGCATATATATGCTTTTTAATTCTGCTAACAATGGTAGAATAAATCTCAGCTGAATCTTCTTCTATAAATTTTGAAGTTGAAAGTCCAGCTGGACACAGCTTCTAGGATTAACAGTAATAGATTGCATTTGGACCTATTTTGTGCTGTCAGTAGTATTGTGTGCCAAAAGATGGAGACATCACAACCAAAGCCCTCGGGGGAGGCAATGCAGTTTGCTATTTTGAAGGTAATAAGTAAGGACCGTGTGATTTCTTCATTGTTTTAAGTCATACTGTATTACAAAGGCACTCTAATCCCAAATAGTTATGTTAAAAATAGATTTCTGGTTGTGTTTGGTTTCATCAGGGATAAACAAAACTTTACTGGATAAAAGAGAACAGATTAGAGAAAAGATAAAAGTATTAGGAAGCTCTGAGCTAATGCATAGATAAGTTACCTCATCCTTACACCACCATGCCTGAGACAGTTAATTCTGTCTGCATTTTCAAAGATGTCTGTTTTGGCTGGGCTTTGGCAAAGTCAGTACATTTTAATACCATCTGCCAATAGACTTCCATTTTTTTTTTCATATTTAATTTTGGTTTTCTCTAACCACAGATCATCACAAAGAAAACTAACAATTATTCCCAGGTTTCTGACTGCGTGTGAAAGTCAGGATGTCAGATCAACACAACCTCAAGGTTAACAAATGACAGAAAAAAAATCCCTCTTGGGTTCAGCTGCAACTGAATAGGAACAAAAGTTATACCTCTGGGATGCAATGGTCAGAAAATAGGTGTAAGTTATAACTGTTTTGACACTGCAAAAGTATACAGATGGAACATAACTTCTGAGAAGGGTGAAAGGGCGTATATCATCATAGGGCAACTGGCAGGGGAGTAAAAGCTAAACATTAAAATCCATTCTATCTACCCACATCTCTTTTGTTCCTGCTCATGTTAACCCTCTGCTCACTTCCACCCAGAGGTGGGGAGTCACTCCACCATTTAACATTTGCACACGTCTTCTAACAAACTCCATCCATTTTCCACTGTGGAATTTGTCAGAAAAGCTTCTATGGAAGTTGTGTCTGCATGCTGAACTGGATATGACAATCTTCTGCTTAGCATGTGCTCACATCTGAGTATTTTAATATTACCCATACTCATTAACACTGACCAAACATTCCACAGAAAACAGTCCAGCTGTAACAACGAGAGAAGAAACCCTCAAGGACATCTCATTTAGAGAGTAGAAAAATGCTTTATTACATATTACAAATTAAAAATTATTTTTTGTATTATAGAATCATAGAATGGTTTGGATTGGAAGGAACACTAAAGATCATTTACTTCCAACCCCCCTGCCATGGGCAGGGACACCTTTCACTAGACGAGGTTGCTCAAAGGCCCATGCAGCCTGACCTTGAACACTTCCAGGGATGGGACACCCACAGCTTCTCTGGGCAGCCTGTTCCAGTGCCTCACCACCCTCATGGTGAAGAATATATCCTTATATCTAATCAAAATATACCCTCTTTCGGTTTAGAGCCATTACCCCTTGTCCTATCACTACATGTCCTTGTAAAAAGTCCCTCTCCAGTTTTCTTGTAGTCCCCATTCAGGTACTAGAAGGCTGCTTTAAGGTCTCCCCAGAGCCTTCTCTTCTCCAGGCTGAACAGCCCAAACTCTCTCAGCCTGTCTCCATAGGAGAGGTGCTCCAGCCTTCTGAGCATCTTTGTGGCCCTTCTCTGGACCTACTCCAACAGGTCCATGTCCTTCTTATGTTGAAGGCCCCAGAGCGGAACACAGTACTCCAGGTGGGGTCTCATGAGGGAGGAGTAGAGGGGCAGAATCACCTCCCTCGACCTCCTGATCATGCTTTTTTTGATACAGCCGAAATATAATAGGCTATATTACAGGCAGGTTATTAAATGCATTTGCAAAAAATAGCTGATCACAGGCCATGTGCTTAGCCAGTATGTCAGTATGTCTCAAATGAATTCAGAGCTCCTCAGATTTATACTTTCTGTGCACAGGTGCATATGGGGCTAATCACTGTACTGAGTCATCGCCTTAAAAATTAAAAATTTAAAGAGACTGGTATTTCATCTTATGTAAATTGTTAGCCCTCATTTTGAAGATTTGCCCTGTGCATGCTGGTTGTTGGCCAAAACCAAGGATCCTCCTAGGAAACCCGAAGCAGTGGAGCTGGGAAACAGAGTTATGGGAGAGAAGCACACCAGGGACGGGCTCTCCCATTCATTACAGCCGGGGGCAAACAGGGAGAGAATGAGGAGGAAGAGCAGCCATGAGACTGGGCAGCAGAGGTGAGGAGTGGTACTTTAAGGCAGCAGGTTTTAACAGCCAGTTTGGGAGCTGGCTGTGATTTTAACAGCTTGTTACACTGATTCAAATTGCACCCTCTGTAGCTCTGGTACTCTAATCTGATCATGATTTATTCAACACAAAGCGAGATTATTTCAGCCACATATAACCCACCTTGTGGAATAAGTCTCCTCAACAAGAAGGAAAAAACACCTGGACTATTTTTTTCATGAAAGAAATAGAAATCTTACCAAAGCTAATGAACATTTCGACCTTCTTTCAGGGCAAAAACTCACTGACTGTTAGTGAATTAAAAGATCTCTGGGTTGACCATCCAGCATTACACATGCACTAGCAGAGGAAAGGAAAAGCAATCTTCACAAAAAGTATTTATGCTATGAAAGAGCTCAGATTAGCTGCAGGTAGCGTGATAATAGGTGGTGATCCCTCACAGTAGGTTACTTAGGGCAGACTTGCAGAGAGACACACGGATGTCTCAAAATGATATAAGAACAAAGAAAATCATTTTCAAAGCAGAAAGAAAAAGCATGATACTTTGAGCACACAGAACTGTATATCCAGCAATTGCCTGAGCAAGATCATCACTCCAGGACTGATGTAAATTATGAGAGCAAGATCCCTCTTCTCTGTAACCACAGAATCCCAGAGTCACATCACGGCTGAGAGACCTCAGGAGGTCATCTAGTCCAACCGTCCTGCTCAAGTAGGGCCACCTAGAGCTGGGTGCCCAGGACCATGGACATGCATGTATCATTCCTGCATTTTCATTGTGATTCCACCTGGGACACCATTTCTCATATTCCTTGCCAAGTTACGAACACAATATCCAGGTTGATTTTAAAGGCATCTATGGGTGTAACACATCCCTGGAACAGCAAATATGATCTCCTGAAGCTCATATTATATGTTATAACAGCAATTTCTCTCTGCCCCTAATAGTTGAGCTGATGTGCCTCAGACAAAATGTGTGTCTTTCTGAGCAGAGGTTAAGAATGAGCTGGGACCTTATAACTGACATAGTGCTTTTATTTCAAATTGAATCTTTTTGGAACAACACTATTAAGAATATTTGGCATGCATTTTACAGCATCTAATCAACCTTTGCCTTTGCAGATGTTTGAACTAAACCTTTGTTTCTACTAGGTTTAGAAGCAACTACTGCCCTAATCTTTGGTGATAGGACTGTTTTTTCTTTTTCAAGTAATATAGAAACATCTGTTGCCCATCCCCAAAATAGAAAGCATCACAGTCTCTTCTTTTGGGGGCTTGGTTTCATTCCCATTTTGGTGAGAGCACACTCCCTGCCTGCTGACAAGCCGAAGCAGCATGGTTTAATGGAGTCCATGGCAAATCTCATCGACTCAAGCTGATATAATGTTAATAAAAGAAGCTTCACTCCCTTACAGCAGCAGATGGCAATGTAAACACAGGATGAACAGGTCATAACTTATTCAGAAACTGTGCCTATTGAGCCAAGTTTTAAGTCCATGCATGTGCCTGTTTCATTAATTCAAGTTCAGTGTGAACCCCTTTTACATTAAGTCTCTCCCATACACACACATGCTAGTAAGTACATCCTTTGTATTTTTCAATTTCAAATGAATATGTACAGGTATAGAGAAAGCAAAACACAACTGCTGTTTTAAAATGGGAGAAATACATTGTTAATATCAATGACATTAGTCCCTCCATTATGCCACAGGGATTGCAACATGAACTTGATATACTTAGTATTCACTCCATAGCATAAATTTAGGATTTTCCATTACCATATACATATAGTAATATATATACATACATATAAATATAGATGGAAATACATTTTATGAAATACATTTTAAATATATTTACTTAAATTAAAAATTCTATATATAAAAAAAATTATCTCCTAGTAAATGTGGTCTCATTATGATATACAGCCTTGCTAAACATGACTACCAATTCAACAGCCTAGAAAATGATGAAAATAAAATATTACTTGTTGAAGAGCCAGGTGGTTAAAATACTCATCTCAAGAGACATCGGAAGACTGTACTAAAGAAGCACACCAAGAAATCAAAGAAAATAAATAACTTTATTCTGAAATTATACCTAATTTTAATCTACTTTGATAAACAATAGTATATCATGTCACTTCACATATACCTCTAATGTTCTGAAAAAAACTCACTGCATCCTTCCCTGAAAGTCATCCTATTTAGTTGGATAATTTCAGTTATACTTACTATTGGTTAATACTGAAGAGGATTTAAACATTATAAACTCTTAATTACCTTTGCAATATTCAGCAAATTCTATGTTTTATTTTTAATCATATAAGCTTGTAACTTAAATAACATGTAAAAATATTTAACTATGCAAAAGCAATTGTGTGTAGCTGAACTGTAGGTTTAACCTTGGCTACCTGAAAGACTTAATACAGAATTTTAACTTTCACAGGAACACTGTTCACTTCACAGTAATAATCACTGGCAGTACTGTGTCAGCCTAGAGTCTCACAGCACAGCACCAATAACTTGTCTTTTTTATGTAGAATATGACTCATGCTTGATGATCAACCATTTACAATAATGCTACAAATATGTGTAGGTCACTACCACAGTCAATTAATTTTTCATGGTACATTTTTTTTCTCCAATAAGTCTAAGTGTTTTAATAAAATAAAATTTAACCTATGTTCTTTTGCCCTGTGATTCTTAAAGCCCTAGAGCTAGATTTTAACTTAGTATTTATCAGCAGTGTTTACTAATATAGCTGAATTATTTACATCAGCTAAGGATATGTGTGTATGACTATTCATATGTGTGGATATATATGTCTGAAGTTGCTTTCTGAGCCTTCAGGGTGCCCGTTTTCAAGAAGTGCATCTGTTTCTGGATGTTGGTTTGGTTTCATTTTTGTTTTTCTGCAACTATAGGAGATAATTGCTGCTCTTGAAGGAAACCTTAGATGTGCCCATAAATCAACTCACAGAACATCTCATACCAAATATTATACAACTTGCAGTAAGCTTATGGGAACTTGCAGTTGTGGGGAAGCATGAGTAACTCTGAAGCTCTGGAAAACCACAAAGAGATCACTTATGGCTCATCTCTTTTATCTCATCATTTGCGAACTTCAGCCCTTGCAGAGCTGTTGATGCACCTCTCACTTCTTCCTCGATCTCTCTAGAGAAAGCTCCAAGATGAGAGTCAGAGAGGAGAAGCCCTTCTCAGAACAAAGAAAATTGTGTGATTTTATTCCCAGAAGTACCAAGGATCCTGAATGGAAAAGGAACAGTCTTGGGATCCAATTTTGCAATCAACTGGACAAGGCACAGCTCTTATTGACGTATCTACAAGATTACTCAGCACCTCATATCACTGAATTCTGCTGCCGTTTTAGTCTTCAGCTCTTTGGAGCAGATCCATAAACTCTCCTCCTTATTGCAAAATGTTACAACAGGATGTAATTAAGTACAATTAACAAGGAGGTCAAACGGTCATCTGATAAACACTGGCCCAAACAGGCAGCTTGAAAGGTCAGGGCTGCTAAAGCTACATAGTATTGATGGGAAAAAATATTATGATTTAAGGTGGAAAAAATCCCAATGACTAAAACTGAAGAGATTTACGTGCTTTCTATATTACATACACAAAGCCATGCACACAGACTGATACGCATGTACACATGCCTCAGAGAGGCACAAGTCTGTATTCTGAGAACAAGAGCTAAACTAGTCACACAGTCTCTCCATGGCATCAGATCTCAAATCTCAGTTTTGGCACTTTAATTCTGGTGTTTCTTTTTTCTTTTTTGTTATTTTGTAAAATAGTCTGTTTTAAGAACTGTAAATAGGCTTGTTGCCCTTATAGAAGGGCTTTTTTTTTAGCCCTTTCTAAAATAATACTTGAGGTCATCAGGAGGAAAAACAAGGTGTTCGAGGCTCTTGGTAGTGCGGTATTTTACAGAGCATGTAGACAGAGTAAAAAGAGGCTTCACACGAAGAAAACTATTCTAATACTCTGCAAGGTGAAAGAGTGAGAGCACACAGAAGTGAAGATGAACAGAGAAGTAGTTGCTCATCTGCATTTTATGGACTGGAAAACAGGACCACGCTGTTTTCACTCTTTGTCTGAGGCTCTTCAGGTTTTTCCTTTTTGGTCACTCAGACATTTCACTTTCTGACTGTCACGTTTAGACAAGGCTGGGGCCATGACATATTTGCTGCAAAACATTTGCACACATTTCGTGCATAAGGCAGCAAGGTAACCTGGTCATGAGCAGCAGATTAACCTTCGGGATCACAAGCAAGTTATGACTTGTAGTTATTGACAGATACCCCAGCTGAGGTAACCTTGGGAACAAGCTTCCCTAAACTATGCTCCTGCTGGATTTCAGCCATCATAAATCACCACAAAGACTCCAGCTGTCATGGGGTTGTGTGCTGGGCTTGCTCTTGCTCTCATGGTTTTATCATCCATACTACTGTTTGCCCACACTTTTAATTTCTCAGCTAATGTTTTTGCAAACCATACCACAAGAATCTTATGGTTCCAGGCACAAGGTGCCATCAGGTTCCATTTGTCCACCGCTCCAAAGTCTGACTCACTAATCATTCAGTGTCCCTGCTTTTTCCTCTTCTATAGTGGAGGTTTAACAGGACAGAACAACCTCCAAAACTGATGCCATTTACATCATAAAAGTCCAAGATGGTATCTTTTTGAAATTATTTTGCAGTATCTTATAGTTGAATGCCCCACCTATATTTCCCCTTCGCTTTTAAAAAAGGGATATTTTAAATGGATACGTCTAGACAAACTGTTACTAATTTATGACAATTTATCTGGATTATGGGTACAGCTTTTCCAGATAGTATGAATATAGCGTCATTATTTTGACTATGGTCAAATACATGACAATTAGAATGAAAACAATTGAATTCAATAGATACAGCATACAAAAGGATAAAATCACAGAATCACTGAGGTTGAAAAAGACCCTTAGGTTCTTGTGGGGTCTGAATGGCTAACATTGCTAAATCAGGTAAAGATAAACCTAACAGAAATTTCAGCTATTCAAATTTCTACTTCTTCCTGATTATCCTCCAAAAAGAGAGTAAAGTGGAATTTTGCTTCTGCAAATCCACTGGTTCTCAGCTATGGATAGATATGATGCATCAGCACTAGCTGTCCTGATTAGTTTTCTAGTCTCTGCTTCATTAATAATTAATGTCTCAGTTTGCTCTGAATTACAGTGGAAAAAGAAGTAAAGCCACATTCTGGCAAGGTACCACACACGCCATTGAGTTGTATAATACCAGTTGATAAATCCAAGTTCTCGAACTATTGCACCAGAGCAGTCGCTCAAAAAGAGTTGAGAACTAAACATTCTAAGTCAACATTTAGAGCATCGTTCAATAAGAGTGTGAAGTTTCTGAATGAGGAGCTGAGATGTAAAACCTCTCCTTTGCTACTTGTTTTTGTATAGGAACAAATTCATAAGTCAGTACAAAACACAAACCAGCTCCTGCTTGGTGTACCTCACCCACAAACTTAAATAATGTAGTTGTCAGGGTTGACAAGTTCTGCCTGCTGTAGCATTTGTATGTTTTATAGGAAATTTTAACCAGGGGTGTTATTTTAAGAGATGAGCAAACGGGGAAACCCCATGGCCTAGCCAATAAAATATGAACTTTAGGTGCAATGGAGCACTCATAAATATGACTCAGAACAAGGGGATTCATTGTTTCTCCCAACCCCTTTTAGCTGCTCCTCTGATCTCAACCTCTCTGTGTGCGTCATGGCAGTCCTCATCCTTTAACCTGCGGTTTTTAAAAGTCCGCTCCTATGTTATTTATGGCTGCAAATGTTACTTGCCTGTCTGTGTACACCCTGCACACACATATCGCAGGGTGAGAGGAGCTGCATTTTATTTTGCAAGGATGAAAAGCTTTGCCCAGGGAGTCAAGTGCCTGGGGAGGTTGAGGTATTTGCTCTACCATGAGGAACTGAGAAGAAAACTGCTCCCTTCACCTGCAAGGCTTACTAGGAGAGGAAACCTTTACCTGGATTCATTTTTTCTTTCATTTGCACATTATTCTTACCATGTTCTTTGCCCTTTCTCTGTCTGCATGCACCTTCATTTCCCTACCATGATGAAGTTCCCTCCACTTTTGTAACTCTGCTGGTGTGAAAAATGCTTTCAGTGCTACAACACACTGCATTTCATGTGAGGCACAGAGGAGCTGGACTAACTCTGCCAGTAATACCTGTTCCTGCAGAGGCTATTTCTCTGTTGTAAACCTTTCCCACGCCCACCAGGTCTGTGTCCAGCCCCACAGATTGGTCGCTGCCTATTGAGAAGAGGAGGGCTGTCCTCCCTGCAAAGCTTGGCCTGTGCTTTGCCATTTTTCTCTCTTGCATCTTCTCATTCCTTCCCTCTCCACCTCCTGCGCTGTCTCCTCGTCTCGCTGTTTCTTGGCCTTTAATCCCTTCTGCAGCCAAATGCCACTGACATAAAATTAAAGTTCAGTGACCCTGCCTAGACGGCGGGGGTTAGAGACAAGGGAAAGGACAAGTAGGAGAGGATGGGGAAAAGTGTGGGAAATAATTATAAAGTCTGGTAACAGCCAGAGCTCTCCTGAAGCCCTGGGGAGCTTTCTCTGGGGAGCCTTTCTTTAGCTGGAGGTTGCAATTGGTACTTCATAAACTGTTCATTCTCAGCTATGTGGAAACACCAGATGACACCTAGAATGATCAGACTGTAATCAATCAATTTTCTGTGAAACTCCATTAGTTTGTGGGCCTATGAAAGCAAGCTGAAAGGAACCACCGAGGCTAAAAAGAGAAGAAAAAGGAACTGCCCATGTGGTAATTACTTCCATAACTCAGGCAATAAGTAGGCAGGTAGCCATGGTAAAATTCTTTGCATAATTTAACTTTCAGAGAAAATAATAACAGGAGCAATAAGTGCAGGAGATCACGTATGTGGCAAAGTTGTCCTGTTATCTAAGCAATGTGGGAACCCGGGGTTTAGGAAGAGAAGCAAGAGGCTCTCCATCCACTCCATGGCAGGCAGATTCCTCCTCTAACACCCTCCACACAGAGGCGTCTCCAGAAGCCTCCCTCCTTCTCTTTCATGGCTAGCCACAGTCACTCCAAGATTGTTTTTTCCTGGGAAAATATGTACTGTACAATACATACAATCCCCACAACCCCACCCAAGTCTGTGTTTAGTCTGGAAAGGAACACTTTCTAAAGAAGAAGCGGAACTGGGTCAGCCACTCTTCCCAATGGGAAAAATATTAATAATAATATATATTTTTATATATCCATACATATATATAGCTTTTCACCATGCACGTCTAACCATCTGCTAAATCAGTTTCTCTTCAGTTATCTGCAATTTCTGTCGGCAGGGAAAGTCAGACAGTTTTATACCCCAGTTAATGGAGAGCTTGACATTTTTTTGGCTGGGTAGATACAATAATTTACTTGGATTTAAAGTGTTAACTTTGGCAAAAAAATTAATTGACAGTTATAAAAACATTATTTTGTTAGATGATATTTATGGATCACACACAAACCTATTTTAAGGTAGAGCTATATAGTTCATAAGGTTCGGGTAACATGAGCAATTTCAAAGGAAATATAACTTATTTCAACATAAAACAACAAATGTAATTCTGAAAAGGAACAGGGAGAATATTTCTTGCTCAAAATCACAAACAATCCCTAACAACCTCCTTCATCATTGCACCAAAAATTGGCTAAAACTGCCTTATGAACTGTAAACATGGAGTGAAAATTTTTAGGGAATGTCATCCATGGGTAAAATTCTTTTGTCTTAGAAATAAATAAGTATATTTTGTGAAAATATACCTTCATATTTAATTTTACCATAGAAAATTCATCTTAATATTTAGTTCTGATGCTTGATTGCATACCTAGGTCACAAAAAATTGCTTCCGTTTGCTGACTGGGTGACCAAAATTTTATTAAGGGAAAAAATCTTAGGTTTTCAGTGTGCCAGTGAGGTCTGCTTTGGGTGAATATTAAATGAGAACCCGCTTGATCTGATTTGTTTTAAATTTTACATAAAATCATTTAAAATACCATCTTATTGACTTTGGGTTGCCATTCAAAAAAACTTCACAATTGTTTTCTCATTTTTTCTGAGTATCGATTCAACTCCACAAATAAAGACATGCAATCTATTTGTTGTTTAACAAGTTTTATCTCTGTAATAGCATCCCTCTGTCCAAGGCAAGATAATAGCACTATTTCCGTCACTTCAGTTAAGGCTGTGTCAATATTTTCATTAGAAGCCTGCACTTTACAGACTAAAACTGTACCACAGCCAAGGAAATTCATGTAAGGTTAAAATTAAGGCAGCAACATCTGAGATCCAGTGCAAAAGAGAAAGAGAGAAAGAGAGAAAGAGAGAAAGAGAGAAAGAAAGAAAGAAAGAAAGAAAGAAAGAAAGAAAGAAAGAAAGAAAGAAAGAAAGAAAGAAAGAAAGAAAGAAAGAAAGAAAGAAAAAGAAAGAAAGAAAGAAAGAAAGAAAGAAGGGAAAGAAAGAAAGAAAGAAAGAAGAAAGAAAGAAAGAAAGAAAGAAAGAAAGAAAGAAAGAAAGAAAGAAAGAAAGAAAGAAAGAAAGAAAGAAAGAAAGAAAGAAAGAAAGAAAGAAAAAGAGAAAGAAAGAAAGAGAAAGAAAAGAAATGCTCATTCCTAAGCTTTGAAGAGAGAAGTTAATGACCCTGAGGCCTTTTTGCATGTATCCTTCAAACCCAGCTCCCCTTCCACAGCTCCTGGCATTTTATAGCTTAGCACTCCATATCCCTTGCTGATGATATGTTAGCTGTGAGTGGAAGGTTGTAGAAACTGAATTAGTTTAACTTAAGAAACTGGCTACTATATACACTTAAGGTCTGATTGCAGTTAGGAATCCTTTATTTTTTGTGTAACAAAAATATATATGTACAGGTATTTGGTGTGGATTGATGTACTGTAGGTTTCTCAAAGCAGATGTGTAAAAACTGTTCTCTGCCATGTTAGCATTCTCTGATGAACACAATGGCCTGTAAATCTTGTGAACTTACATATTTGCTTAGTGATTCAGGTTTTAAAGGAGACTATAATCTTCAAGACAGTGTACAAGCTTGGGGTAGAGAAGCTGGAGGAACATGAACAGTCTTCTGTGCCACAAACAGGCAACATTTATTTTTATTTCAGTGTCTGATTTAAGAACGGATCACAGCACGTGTTGTTTGAGGATTATTGAAATTAAGATTGTGGAATCACATTGTGTGTGAAGAAGAAAAGGGGTCTTTCTGGGGTGCATCGGTTACTTGAAAAATCTCTATAATATTGCCTCCTTTAAATCAGCCTGCATAGGTCACGGTCACAAATTTTAGAGTGATCTTCACATTTGAGTTTTAAAAATAGTTTTATATGCTAAGCAGAAAAACATAACAGAAAACCACAAAACTTGTATATATTTATCCCTCATCATAAAGACAGTTCATATCAGTTCATAGGAAAATATGGAGAAAGAAAACAGTTGCTTAGAAAATGCAGCAATCAGTTTAGAGAAAAATTTACAGATGTGTTGTAAACAAATGAAAATACAGACCATTCAAATTGCATGAGGAGGAACACTTAAGTACAGTGGATTTAATGATCACTTTGATGCTAATGGAAAATTCAGTCCTTGGAATACTTCAATGTAGTTTATAAAAGTGCTGCTGTTTCTCCAAGACACACTCATCTACATATTCTTTTATTCAATCCTCCTTTTATGGTGAGAGGTGAAGAGTGGGAACACTAACATATATCTTAACAAAGTCTTTCTCTAACTAAATTCTGAGTGAGCAGAAAAGTGAACAGGACAACATGAGCATTATTTGCCTGTACTCTGAGGAACAGGGTATCCTATATATGTCATTTTGGGAGATCGGCCAAAAAGAAGATGCCAGAACTCTAAACAGTCAGGGCTTTGCAACAGTGTAATAAAATATAACAACAGGATAAAAAAAACACCTGGTGAGAAAAACAAAGTCCTGAACTTGTAGGTGATATAATCAGATCTCTGAAAACCCCGGTGTATTTAGTGGAGGATTTATTCTTCGACTGCTGGACAAACCCCAGTTAACTCTTCTGTTACGCTCATCAATATTTATGGAGAACTGCCAATGCACACAGCCGTGTACAAAATATAGGATGAGGCATAGTCTCTGTCTTGTTGTATCTTTCAAGAAAGAAAGAGATGGAAATTCTGGTATAAATTCCAGTATAAAGAGCAGGTGTTTACAATTTTAACTTCAGGATAAGTGAATCCAGTCTTGTTTTTCTCCCTTGTTGCTTGACAGAATTATAATTGCAGCTCCCTTGATGATTATTTTTCAAATTTGTTTTTGAAAGTGAGGTATTTGCAACTCTGACAGGTTGATTTTTGTCAAAATTACCATATAAGTTTCAATTTTTATTTTTTAATATAAAATTATTTGTCCTTGTCTGTTTTTTCCTTTTATTTTTAAATTTTATTCTGCCATTTCAATCTTTCACTTAATAATTCCTAGCAAACATCTCAGCTATGTATTTCTTGTTTTAATATATATGTCTTAATTTATTATAACTATATAGCAGAATTTCAATTTAAAATATCAAGATGATTAATAAAGCTTTATAATTACACCTTATGTAATTAATGGTGTGCAAGTATGAACATGCTGAATACTATTTCCAGAGGAGATTAATTTGACTCAATTTGACTGAGGCTTTAAATCTAAAACCAGTTGAGTTATTACTGTTCTGCATCAGCATTTATTGATTTTAAGGTACAGTGTTAGCATTCACTTATCACAGCATATTTTTCCCCATTGTACATTAAAAGAGCTTGCCCTCATCAGTCACGATCTTATACTGCATAAATCATATAAAATGGTTACCTGTTTCCATGATTTATTTCATTTTTATGTTAATTATACTGAAACATAGGATTGTTTAATAAAAACGTTGAAGCTAATCTATATCGGTCATCAATATTTCTTGTGAATGTTACATGGTGGAATGTGTGATAAACCACAACATCCAACGTGTATGGAAGGGCATTTGAAGTGAACTAGGATTTAGCCCCGCTTAGAGCTGAGAGACATTTTAATTTTACAGAGGCCAAACAAAACCTGGTATTTTAAATAAGTTAATTGTGTCTATTAATTATAACCACTAAAAAAATAGAGCATCTCACCCCCCCATTTTCAGAGTTTAGAAATGTAAGGTGAAAGACATGCTCTAACTTCTCCAAAGGACTTTCTTAAGGCAACACTGGTTTCCCAACAAAATGAGACAAATATTAGGAACTTCCCAATCGAGGAAACGTAGAGGAAACTTGCATCCTTCCAGAGAGGGTTTCTATCTGGGGAAGAGCAGCGGGATCAGACTAGGATTGATCTGACACTGAGCCTTCAAGGACTCGTACTCAGGCCCTGCAAGAAGTCATCTTGAAATCTAAGATGTTTCATGAAATAAAAGGCCAGGTCCTGTGTAAATAGTCCTCATGGCCACTGATGATCTGTGACATATGTAAGAGAGGGTATTTCTCAGGACCCACATGGAAAATTTTTGCAGAATCAGGGACATGACTTGCCTGGGAGATCAGATAATTTCCTATTTTCTTTTATAACTTTGCCATTTTAAACTAAGCTGACTCCAGACACTCTGGGTAAACTGAGGCATACAATGGTAACTTGAAAATAATAAACAGATAATGTGTAATTCTTTCTTAAGGATGAGGAACACATTTTCCAAAAAACAGGATTTCTTTTTCTTCTAGTCTGTTATATCAGGAGCAAGAGCTACCAGCAAATGTATTTAGCATTGTGGACATATATTACTTCTAAGAAAAAAGATTTTAGAATTTAACACCTCCTGATCTGCCAAATAGTTAATGAAAAGTAATATTATTATTATGACAACTAAACTCTAGGGTGTCATTTTCCTAGAAATTCGAGTTGTTGAGGATTTCAGTGTTTGGAAACATTTTTAATCCTGCAGCAAGGATTAAAGATCTGGTAGACATAAAAGGTACAGAATGTGTGTGATAATCTGAAGGTATTTCAGAACATGTGCCATTGTTTAAAAAGTTTCTACAGAAAGTGCCATTCTGGAAAGCAAGAGTTCATCAGATTTTGTACCAGCTTATTGAGAAACTTCAAGTTTTCAATTAAATCTCTTGCTATTCAGATCAAACGAGAAGGTTTTTTTTTTAGCTAACTTTATGAGTCCTGCAGCATTTTGAATACTTATAAAAATAGTAAATACATTTAATGAATTATTTGCAGCTTTCTTAATGAGATTTTGAGTTGCCTTCTACGAAAGAAATCTGTAACTGCTTTTTCAACCACAACGTAACTGGTAAGAATGTTTATTATACTCAGAAGCCAATATAATTTATTTTTATCAGCTTTTGTGTCTGAATTGATACAATTTTCAAAAGCATTCTTTGCTTGCATGTTTCTGGTGTTTAATACTCTACTTGTTATTTAATTCATTTATGACACAGAAAAAAAGAACCATTGCAGACTCTGAGTAGCATGGCAGTATAATAAAATACAGTCTGTGGTTATTAAATAGAAATAACAAAGAAACATCAACAGATTATTTCAAATCTAGCCATCCAGCTGACAAGATAATAAAAATCTACTTTTACCAACAGAAACAAACAAACAAACAAACTAAACTAAAATAAATAACCTTTTTTTTTTTCCAGAAATGGCTTAACTTTTCCCTTTTCATAATATTCTAGGCTTTAAGATATGAACAACTAATGTTTGTTCATGTCTGAGCTTTAAGCAAAACAGTGAGGGAAATAACTGAGCAATAGGCATAAGTGTTTGATTTTTTGAATTTTTTTTTAAAAAGGAGTTAGTTGGCCTAAGGCTAGAATTTTCATTACATCAATGAAAGAAAGAAAACAGAAGCCGGCAGAGGGGAGTTATAGAAACTGACTTTATATAAACAGTGAGAAAAATCCTTTTCCATGGCCACCTACAACGTAGCCACTTTACCATCAGTATGACTTTTCTTTTACCAGTGGCAGAGCAGCCTGGGCCTGATCCTGCCGTTTCAGAACAGGTTACAGTCCGGCCGAGAGGTCTGTCTAACAGTTTGTCAAAGAGAGCAGAAAGAAAAGATTTTTCACGTACCTAGATTGACAAAGCTCATGACCATGTCAGCATCATTCAGAAAGTTGGTGTCGTGCAGGCTGGCTAAGGGAGGATTCTGTGTGGTCAGGGGGGTCATGCGAGATAATTGTATTCTCCGCGAATATCCATTCGGAGAGGCAGGGTATCCTTTCCGCATCCCTCTGCTCTCCCCTGTCATTGATCCCTTCAGTGAATAATCCAGCTCCTCAGTATCCTCTTCATTTGTCATGGCATTATACAGGTCCAGCATGAAGAGGGGTGCAGAAGAAGCCTGCTTTCCTGGTGAAAATGGTCTGGGTCTGTGAGGCAAACCCAGGATAGAGAGAATCTCTCTCTGAATCTCCCTTCTCTCATGGTTCCGCAGCCTCCTGTAAATAAAACTTGAATGGACATGATTGTCTCCTAAACCTCCCTGTGCGTGACCCGCCAGAACCCAGCAATTCCAGAGCAAGCCCACAAAAGCTTTGAGCGCAGGTAGGTTCATCTTTGAAAAGAAAAAAAGAACAAGGAAAAAAAAAATCTTTTCTCCTACTTGTTCTGAGTTCCTATGAGGTCTGCTTTCCCAGTGGCTGAAAAACAAAATTTACCTATTCTTCATGTCAATGTCATCTCTAAATGTAACATCTTTGGTGATTTCTCTCCCCCCACCCTGTTTAAATATTATGGAATGTGTCGGGTTGCAGTTATTTCTAAGAAAGCTGAAATTCAGACTTCCAATTTTCCACTGTTGTTATCGTTTTTTCTGCATTTATGGAGCAGAAGACCAGTATTTTGTCAGCTGACCTAGGCATTCCTATATAAACCTTAGATAACCAAGGTCTTTGGTGGGGAGCTGTATTAGCAAGAGCTGTTCTTCTGACACATTGTAGTTCCCAGAGTTATCTTCCCTCGATATTCTGAGTTCTTCGTACACCTTGTGCTCTTCCCAAGATAAAATCCTGAGTCACAGATTTGTCTTGATCTGTACCTTGGTGGTGTAACACATATTTGTCCAGCAGTCTGGTGATAACTTTAACATCTTTTGCATCGCTTGAGTGTAAAGTAATTCTAAAGCATGTACTAATCAAATTAATGTGTTGCCATGAATTTACTTGCAAAAAAAAACCTTCTGTAAATCCATTCAACCCTTTTCAGCTTCTGAACTGTTATTTCCAACTCTAGCAGGCACAAATATAACAGCTCCCTTCAAGAGAGATCTAAAGACTAATGTAAGCACAACCCTGCTGGGAAAGAAGAGGCTTCTCATTGTAATTTGAAACGGGTATAGCAAAAAAGTCCTTAACCCTTCTCTCGCCAGACAGAGGTTTAAACCCTCGCACCCCCCTCTCCTTTACAGGAATATACCTAATTTTGGCTATCGACTGTTTCTTTCCTAACAGCTTGCAGAATCAATTTTAGCTTTAACAGTTTTGGGATATATAGATAGCTAAAGCATGGCGTAATGTGGAAGCTCTTGTGAGTCTCCTTATGAGTCTTTGGTTTAGTAAACTTAAATAGGAAACTCTCATAACAAACTAAAATAGCATCTCATTAATTCAAGACAAGTTTATATTTTAGGTAAGTTTAGCAAACAAAGGTGACCTTTTTAATAAACTCTGTAGGAAATTTGGTCAGTTAGGCTTGATTCACTCTTTTTTAAAAATGTCGGGAATGCAATCTGACTGAAAACAAATTTATTCAGCAGGCGAGATTTCAAGTTGTGTATAGCCAAAGCTGTAATTGTGGTTATAGTCACAACTTTCATAAACTGTAATTTGCAATGATAATTTATTCAAAGTACATTTTGACTCATGAATCGCTATACTAAATTTCCCAGTAAATATCAAAAGCTAAGATTTAATCCCACAACCTGTTATTAACTAGGAAAGAAACAGCTTAACTGAAGAAATAAGAAGTATTAAACAGACTTTAAAGCTGCTGCCCATGAACTTCAGGTTCAGCTTAGAATTTTATGACAGCCAGCAACTGGTGTTTTCCTCTCACTAAAATGAAATCACAGTGTTAAATTTCATATTGCTCAGATTATTGGTCAGCATTTTCCCCACTCCTATAATTTGCCTTTGGTCTTAAGGAGACTTTCCTTTGATGAAGGGGAGAAAAAAAGGACAAAAAAGGTACATGCATGACGCTAAGGAAAACAAAAAAAACAACACAGATACATAAAATGTATCCCATCGGGTTTTCCCTTATATGACTAGCATCTACTCAGTAAATCACACAGTTCTTGAGTAAACTTGGGAGTGTGACAGCAAGTATAGTCACACCTAAGAAGCCAGAAACAATTTATCTAGTATATGAAGCACAAATGAGCTTTTCTCATATATCGTGAGCCCTAGTCTATATTTACAGTCTAGTCCAGCTACCATTAAAATATAGCTGATTCTCTCTCATAAATCAGCCCACAATGCTTCTGCCAAGAGAGGCTTTATCTCATATTAGACCTGCTGAATTAACATTAAAATTAATTACTAAGCTGTGTAGCAAAAGTCTTGTTCTTCTCAGCAGAAGAGCAGTCAGAATTTGAACACTTTTTCTCTCCTCATTGAGGTTTTCCCTCAAAATCCATTTGTTATAAGAAAAGGGTTATTTCCTGTTTTTGTTTTGCTTTCACTTGTCCTGCTCAGACAGTTGCAATGATACATGAGACTTTACCATACATACGTCTTTTCTGAATTTGGCCATCACATATTCTGCAAGAAGGTTTATTTCTCTTTTCCAGCAATATATTTCCTTTTTTTCCCTAAGCATTCATAAAATCCAGTGAATTGATTGCTCAGAGGATTGAAGTCCTCAGCCCATCAGTATGTCGAGCAATAGAAGCTTCCTATATTATCCCGTTAGAGTGTCTGGAGTTCCTCATTCAGTTAATCTTTTACCATTTAAATAGCCAAAAATGCCCTAAGTTTGAAGATGCTTTTAGGCAGTAAACATTTTTCCAGACAGTAACTAAGAAAAGACATAAACTAGTAATCATACGTTTGACAAAAACAGCTCCTGTTATTTTCAGACAGAGTCACAAACAAATGCGTAACCTAAATGCTAAAGATTTATTTTACATTAACCTGCCCTGTGCTGAGGCACCAAATGTCCTTGACTTGAACACAAATATAAAAATAATTTTTATTAATATAAATACAATGTCCTTTTGTAATAAGACTGTTTTCCAATCATTGCTAACATGGGTATCTCATACATGGGAGACAGCCAGATCTAAAAATGAAAGCCTTTGATAAAGAAATGAAAGGGATCTGTAAGAGCTGATGGGTCCGATTTCATATTTCCAATACGAATCAATTCACTTCTAAAGAAAAAATAGCACATACAATGTCAGCATGTCAAGATATTTTATTTGATAATATATAAAAATAGATTTGCACAGATGTCTTGATGTAGTTTAGGTTAGGGTTCAGTTTCAGAGTCACCTTAGATCTAGGTTTCAAGTTTTACAACAAAAAATTATTCTGAGCTGCTTGCATAATACTGAAACTTAAGAGAAATGCCATGTTCACGCCATTTTTAGATGCACTCAAACCCAAATAACAATTGAGGTCAGTATAAAGTATTGACCGATAATCAAAAACAGGGGTTTGAACAAGATGCCCCAGAGATTCTAGTTTTACCTTGCATCTAAAACTGAAATTTTGAAATACAAAACCTACACACAGACAGACCTTCTTTTTTCCCCAGATGCTCAACCTGGAAGCAACGTAAGAAATGACCTGAACAGCCCTTGTCCAGTCCTTTAAAAAAACAAAACGGGCCAGTTCTCAGAGGCAGGAGAGCAGCAGAGCGCCGTGCAGGTGCCCCTGGCAGGGCCAGATTGGAAGCAGTATGTGTATACGATTAGTGAATTGAGAGCTCAATATGTTTGCACTAACCTAAACGATGTTAGAGCAAATATCATAAGGGACGTAATGAAACCGGGAATCCAGCTCTCACCGATCTCAGATTCCAATGGATCATAACACTGCAATAGTGAAAAAATTTATAGCTATCCAGCAGGGCACTGCAATCATGGAGGGTGCAATTCTTTTTATGAGCAATGCTCACTATTCAAAAATATATAAAATCTGCAGACAGCTACTGAATGCAGAATCCCTCTTTGTTCTCAACATCACATAGAGAGTGATTTCCTACAGCAATGGTTCTCTGTAACTGTTTGACAAAACAGACTAAAATGCAGACCCTCTCCAAGATATTTGCAGTCTAAATCTGAAAACTGCACTTGCACACTGAATTATTCTGCTGGCTCTTATCCTCTTAATGACCAGCTAAATTTAGCATTTGGATCAATGTTATGCATAAACAGATAATCTGGCATTAAAACTGTGTCCTCATTATCTCTCTGCAAGGCTATTAATGCAAAAGGTACTTGGAGAAAGACTTTTATAACAGTTTCACGAAAGCAGGAAAATTGCTAGAGGTTAAAACTACAGATTCCTGAGCAAAACCAAAGCAAATTGTTTGGACTCTTCCTGTGACAGAAGAGTTACTTAGACACCCCAGGTAGGCATACCTGGTATATTACCTGCATCTACATTGGATTTACAATGGTATGGACTGCATGAGGTGTACATTGAAGCCTTTGCATGTAAGTATGCATACGCTCATATGTACCAAATGCCCAATCAACAAAACATGTATGACATCTTTCACTCCATTGTTTGGGGTTTTTGTTGTTGTTGTTGCTAATTTAATTAACCTGGATGTTGTATGACAGTTGTATTCGTACCATGCAAATGTAAGAAAGAAACACAAACATATTTTTCTGTATCAATGAAAGAAATGTCTCCTAATGCAAAGGAAATTCTATTTGCAATGAACACAGTGTAAAAATCGGTAGAATTAGCTGCAGAAATTGGCAGTTAGGACACAAACTGAGTACAATATTTGTAAATGTAGCATGTTGACACAAAGCCCATTTATTCTGAATAATCTCAGAGTGTTTGCTAATTGATAGACAGGATTCATTTCAGATGCAGAAACACTACCATTTTTGGAACAGAAAACTTGTTCGATGTTGTTACTTTATTTAACTTCACATCAAGATGGAAAGATAGCAGTCCTGAACCACAAAGACAGCTGTGCTTCTCAACCATGGGGGAATTTAAGGATAACCACTGGGGTTTCACCTGATGTCTATCTGTTTTAACAGGTATTCCTGGGGATTGTTAAGTATTACATAGCAAGAGTGCTTCCATTTTATGCTTCAGGCAGAGGAAGGCATTGCAAAATAATACTTGCTATGTGGAAGTGTTCAATACTTAGATTACAGTGCTATTTATTAAGTTACCAACCAGTTTCCTGTAGCAAAAGGGTTTTTCATCCAGGATTTCAAAAGCTCAGGCAAAATCACAAATCAGCCTAGGAGGTAAGTCATCAAGCATTTTATAGATGGCATTTAATAGAACACTTTGTTTAAAATTTGCAGAAAGACCTCCAGCTTTAAGTATAATCATCTGTGAAGTTTGTTCTGTTCATAATACATGCACAGTGTTGTAAAGCTATCAGCACAGAATAGTCTATAGCATTAAAAATATACTCTAACGTTAAGAAAATGGAGAAAAATAATTTTGCAATCTGCAGGAAGAATTCTTAAACTTATTGTGTTTAAGAACTCAAAAAAAAAGAAAAAGAAAAACTTGTTTCACATGTACTCTTCAGAACACATGAGCCACAAAATATACAATTAATAATATTATGGTCCAACATCAGAGTGCTGTCATTTGCATAATTTACAAACCCAACGAGCTCCCAGAAATTCCCTTTGATTTATAATAAGCATCTAATTAGTTTTTTTTTTTTAAAAAAAAAGAAGAAAAAAGGAACTACACTGAGGCAAATACAAAACACTTCGACAAGAGCAACATTTGTAAGTGGCAAAGCATAGCACTTTTTAAGATTATTCTTGGCTCAGCTTGTAGAAGGGTTTTATTGTGCCCCAGTTGCAGAGTGGTACCTGCTGGTCTCACTGATCCCTGGCTGCAGCACAGCCACAAGAATTTCATGGTGTTCCTGGACTGGCTCCAGAGCTTTTTCAGAGAACCTCTTCTGCCTCTCGCTGCCTGTCTTTCTGGTTTCAACTACAGATATGTAGAGAAATTCATTCCTAAATGGATGCCTCCTAGGTAGCTTCATTGCACTATTGTTCGTGTCTTGAAATACTCTACCCATCTAAATGTAGGATTTATTTCTTCTCTTGAGCATTCGCTACTGAGCTCTATAGCTGTGGCTTTAGCACCTCTACTGGCAATTGGATGATGCAGCAGTCCCTCAGTCTCTGTAAATGAATTTTGGGGGTTTTATACCTTTTTCCTGTGCTTTGTTTTATATGCATTCTCCCTCTCTCCTATACTTCCTTCCATTACGTCTCTACATTTGGTCTAACACTTGGATGTGCTGTCTCTGATCCCATATGGCCTTTATTTTTCAGATTTTTAAACTTTAAGCCCTTTCCCCCCACCATCTCCATTTTCACATTTCTTCTTTCCCTCTCCACATATCTATAGACAGATGTTATTTTCTTCTTTTAAAATGACTTCCTTTGTTTAGCAATGTTTCCCCTTTTGTAAGAGATCAGCTGGCCTCTCAGGCAGTAAAAGAGGAGCTGCTGCTCCAGTACTTTCAATTAAGTGAGCACTACCATGAATCATGCAGTCCTTGAGAGACCAGTCATCCCTTGCTGTCAGAGGAAGTTTGCGAAAGAAAAAGATGTGCTTGGCACCATTGGTAGACTATGTGCACCCTAAACTCTTTGGTGTGTGCTGACTGATCTTTCCACATGGACTTTTTCAGGTGTGAGGATCCACCAGCGAGGCAGCCCAGAGCCAGCTGAGGAATTGGCAGCAACCCAGCTGCAAAAGGCTGTAAGGTCTTCACAATAAGGGCTTTTTCAGGAAAACAGATAATGCCAGCATCAGCTAAGAAGCAGCAGTACGCTACCAGGGATTTTGTGAATTGTACAGTAATATTAGCAAATAGTCTTCTGCTGGCACTATTTCCACACTAGCTCAGTCAGAAAGGACATTATTTGTATCCTATGTGTTTGTACCAATTTATCATCATAAGAATGCCAAAGAAGGCAGCAACCAAGCTGCACTGGTACAGGCAAGTGTGTGAACACATCACAGAAACCATTTAAACTCTCCAGGGTCTATTCAATTGGCCAACATGCAGTAGCAGTGTGGTGGGAATGTCCACAACACTAGTCAAGAAAAAAAATCTTTAAAATAAAATAAAATACTGAATTTCTCTCATTAGACCATACTCCTTTCTAGCAAATAATGCCTTTATCTTACAGAACAATTAGCACTGGCCACAGCTGACAAATTTTATTTAATCAACAACAGGTAATAGTTGCCAAAATTTACTACAAGTCTGTTCAAGCCAGAGTTTGTTAAGCTGGCAAAGCAAAGGAATAAAGTGAAAAGACAGTTTATGCTGCTGGCCTAGAAAACCCGTTTGTTTCCCTCAGAGCTTTGTTACAGTGATCAAGAAAAATGAAATATTGGAGATGGTATTCACCTACTTGCACTAAAATCTGTACATTGAGGCTGAAAGATCATTTTAGCTGCTAAACTTTCCTTTATGTAGCTGGAGGTCTGACAAAAGAATTTCCATGGTGTTTAATAGTGTAATCCATGTCCCCCGTGAAACAGGCTTGAGCAAGAGGAGCATGATTTACATCGCAACCAGAACAGCATTGTAATCTCAACATGGTAGAGACATAAGCAGTCCTTCGTTTCTGCATTTTCAGCTTCACTACCTCCAGTGCTCCTTCCTTAGCATTCAGACCTTTAATTTGGAACAAATGGTATTTCCTGGAGGAATTCTACTTAAGCCATGTAAATTATAAGACAGCTACAGATGCAGGCTGTGACTACAGAGTGGTCTTTTCCTTTGGGAAGTAGATTCACAATGATATTTTCATAGGTTTTACCATTTGTTGTTCAGTGCTACACTTCAGAAAAAGTATCTGCCTCTCTAGAAACTCAGAATCTGATCATAAAAATAAAATGGATTTTGTTCATTCATATCTTAGAGTGATCCACGGGGAACTTATTTTCGTTTACTCAGTCGTTATATCAACAATGCTCAACAGGTCCAGCTTTGTTCTGCACAGCCTGAGCACACAGGTGTACTTTCTCATGGCAGTTTTTCAAAGAAGATAGCCCATATTTCTGTGCTCATTTTCTCCTCTTTATCACCCTTTGGTGATAAAATGTGCACTGGGACAACATAATGAGATTTTTCAATGACATTCAAATGGATATTTTCCTTATCCTCCTGTGAGCATCGCTAGAAGAAAAAGATGCAATGAGCTGCTGGGAAAGCTTCAGCCTCAGCCTTGTTGTCCACCTTTGAGAGGCTGTTGCCTCTGGCTCTGGCCATGTCTTCATTGGGCATGAGAAGGGAGCTGGAAAGTCGAGATCAGCATCATGGCAGAAACGTTTACAATTATTTATTCTGAAGGTCAAGGTTAACAAATTTCTCTCTCTTCTCATTTCTTCATTGTAATTTGAAGTTAATCAGATTTCACTATTTCCGTAAAGGATGGTGAATTTTGTTTTCCTGTATTTCTGGACCTTTGAATAATTTAAATCCTCTGCTTCCAAGCCACGAAGGATCCTCTTGATGCAGACAATAAAAGAAAGTACCTTCATCCTACAGGACGGCCAGAAAGCTTCAAAACCATAAAACTTCTGGCTTATTTTGTGCTCTCCTAAAAAACATAAAGATGACCAAACAGATTATTTGTATTTAAAAACAAAACAAAACAAAACTTTTTGGTCTAAGAATTTCTTTGCCAAGTTTCAATCTAAAATTGTTTTTTATGGCTGTGTTATAAATTGTTTAAAAACAGGGTTTATAATGGAAATGGTGACAGACTTAACTATGGCGGCACTAGCAGGCGCCAGGATAATTACAGTCTTCTCAAGACATAACTTACTTATTACAGGCTACACAGCAGAGCCAGTATTTTGTATTTTAATTAAGAAACCTGGATTTTGTTTGTAATAATTGACTGTTATGCCGCCCCTCTTGCCAGGACACTCTTGTAAAAGAGACTCTTGCCTCTAGTAGCTTTTCTTTGTTAAATATTTAAAATAATTTTTCTATTGTTGACTGGAAGATTGCATGCATTTTATAGGTCGTTATTAACTGTCTTTTGGTGACTTCAGTCGCTCTATATTTTTTAATGGAGATTTTTTGTTCCTCTCATCTGTGACCGGGAAAAGTTTACAGGTTAGGTCTCTGTGAAGTATAATTCTCTAGTATCTGCGCTATCTGCTTTAATCTGTAGCCCGCAGGCCTTCCAAAAGCAAGCATGCTCTCTGCCGTGCCTCCTGGACACGTTCCGCGTGTCACCCGGCGGCGCCGACACCGACCTTTACACCGCCCTGACTGGGGCATCACAGCAGCCGCCGCCGCAGAACCGCAGCTCCTGGACACGGAGCCGTGTTCACCGCTTGCACACAAGCTCCTTTTGTTCCGTGCGGCTGCGATGAGCCCGGGGCAGGCGGCGGCCCGGGACACACCGCGGCGGCCCGGGGCACACGGCAGCGGGCGGCGGGGCCGGGCCGGCCGGGCACAAACGGGCGGGCGATGCCGCCGCGCTGCTGCCCCCTGCCGGCAGCGCTGGCACATGGCGGCCGCGGGCGCCCCCCGCATCGCCCTGTCACAGAATCACAGGACGTTAGCGATTGGAAGGGACATCGACAGATCATCCAGTCCAATTCCCCTGCTGGAGCAGAAACACCTAGATGAGGTTACACAGGAAGGTGTCCAGGTGTCCAGGCGGGTTTTGAATGTCTCCAGAGTAGAAGACTCCACAACCTCCCTGGGCAGACTGTTCCAGTGTTCTGTCATCCTCACTGAGAAGTTTCTTCCCTTGTTTAAGTAGAACCTCCTGTGTTTCAGTTTATAGCCATTGCCCTTTGTCCTATCATTGGTTGTCACCAAGAAGAGCCTGGCTCCACCATCGTGACACTCACCCTTTGTATATTTATAAACATTAATGAGGTCGCCCCTCAGTCTCCTCTTTTCCAAGCTAAAGAGACCCAGCTCCCTCAGCCTCCCACAAGGGAGATGCTCCACTCCCTTAATCATCTTTGTGGCTCTGTGCTGGACTTTCTCCAGCAGTTCCCTGTCCTTCTGGAACTGAGGAGCCCAGAACTGGACACAATATTCCACAATATTCCCCCCACCTCGCCTTGTCCCCCTGCCCTCACCTTTGCATCTTGATTTCTTTTCCGTTGTTTTTCCCACTTCTGGAGTCCGTGCACTCTCACAGCCAACAGGAACAAACATCACCAGCTCTTCATGTGTGTGGTCCTCAGGAGCTGGCCGTCCAATTTTGGCAGGAAAGTTAGGGTGGTTATTAGGTGTTCAGAGATGGACCTCGATATGCAAAATTAAGTATGTCACAACAGCACATGTGTGATTTAACGTGCTGCAGTATTAGCACTGCACGGGCACATACACGAACAAGACCAATAGAAGCGTTTAATATTTTTAACTGAAAGGCAACATACAAATTGAAGCAGTCCAGGACTAAAAGAATATGTCTCTCAATTTTATTATTTTTTTTTTTTTTTAGTGCCTGACTGGCACTGGGTACAGCAAAGTTTTGGCTAAAAACATTGTTCACCGCTGCTTGCTTCTTTTCTGTTTGGCCTCAGAATGATATTACTCTAACAAGCACTATTCAGTCATTTTCCCCCAAGACTATCTACCAACTGGAGACATTATCAAAGATAATTATGTCACTTCCTTTCTTTTCTCCAACACACTCCCAGCCTAAGAGAAGAGATAAAGGAGTCAGCCTTACCAGCAGATCTCTCCCTGCTTCCTCCTACAGAAGTTTTCCTCCTGCCAAGCGGACCTTCAACGAGTTTTTGTTGCCTTTGGATCTTCCAAGTGAAGCACAGGGAAAAGGGCATAGGAGATAATTTACCACTGCATGGTTTGGAAAAAAAAAAAAAAAAAAAAAGGCAAGAAAATAATGGCATTGTCTTATATTTCATTTTGGGTCCTGAAACAGCTATTGGTATTACATTACCAAAGACTTGTAACTATGGCCAAACAGCTGAATGAAATTGAAATCCAGTATTTGTTTTTATTTTGTGTCCTTGGAGAAGAAATGCAAAGTGAAGAGAAATTTGAGGGAGAAATACACAGCAAGAAAAATGATAGAATATGCACAGGAATTATATCACAGGTCTTTCTCAAATATCTATATTTGAGGTTTCAAATATCTCAGATATCATTCTTCACCACTTTTTTATTAGGTTGTATTGATTTCAACTGTGTGAAGGAAAAAAAGGAAAAATGTTTCAGTGATAATGCTCAGGTGGCAGAAAAACTGGTGAACAAGCAATAAACTATGGGATGAATGGAAAGACCTAAGTCTGAGCCTAGGATGACTGTATCTAGCCAAGGTCCAGTAACGTCTCAAGGAACAGCAAAATACAATTGATGTGGTGGTGGATCATTTTCTGGATCCTGAGTTGCACTCTGCTTTTAATCATGAGAAAGAGGGAAGCTTTTAAGGTGAGGTTTCAAGCAAGTTCCAATCAGCTGATGCAATGCAAGGGAAGGAGCACTCTCGGCCAGTTGTCCAAGGGGAGAGGCAGCCACCACTGTCCAAGAGGGGTTGTGGAGAGGAGAGCAAGGAAGCAGGGTGGCATGTGATTGAGGGGATTTAGAAAAACCAGTAGCTTGGAGGACCGATAATGAAGAATTATTGCAGTAAATGCTACTGTAGGTTCAGTTCCAGATTTCTTTCTCTGATTTGCTATATGCTAAAACATCTCTTTATCTGATCCTACAAATACAGCTCAAGCAATATTTCATCATGCAGGAAATGAGAAGGACCAACAAACAGTCTGTGTGTGACAATGAAAAAGAAAGAAAACACCAGCCCCATCATCTGACTCCTTTATCCAAACTGACTAGCCTGATTGCCTTGACATCATGTTTATCATTTCCACATGTTTTGGGGGGGTTTGGGGCCTTTTTCTAATTCCCAGGAAAGGATGCCTACGAAGGTGAAAGAAGAAACCAGTAGAGTCCATCTCCTAGGAGCATGTATTTGGCTGTAGCACTTTTGTTATTTTGTGCTGTAGAAGAGAAGTTAATAAGGTCTTTTAAAAAACAGAAAAGAATGTGAAAAGAAAGATGTATTTCAGAAACAAAATCTACAAAAAAAGAAGGTGTGGCAGAAAAAGAGAGTAGAAGAGAATGATTCTGTGTTTTTTGGTCAAGAGGAGGAAAACTACGGATACAGAAGTTCTTGAAAACCAGGAGTTTTTCATCTTAAAATGTCTGGTAATGTGAACTTGAGAGTTATTGTCAAGTTTTAGGCTATTCAAGAGGAAAAGAGAGATAATAAAAAATACTATGGGGAGTGATTGTTAGAAACCAGAATTAGGTGTCAGTCTCACAAGAATGATATGCAAATATGAAACTAATGAAACGAAAAGTCTGCCATCAGATATTAATGACAGAAAATAAATACTAAATAGAATACAAGATTAAGGTTTTCTATTGGAAATAAAGTATTATATTTACAGAATTTGTCAAAACAGAACTTGTTATACAACATGTAGAAGAGCTAAGAGCAAAAGCTTCATTTTGTTTACCTGACAGGAAACCTTTTCTATCTCCTGTCATTGTGTAAATACAAGGGTCATTAAATCCAAGAGCTCAACAGGAGCTCAGCAACAGGATTATGTAGGATCATTAGCTATTGTCAATCCGTGTGCAGGTTCTACAGTCATCCTCCATTTTTCTCCAAGTGAAGAGTGGAACATGACTGCTTCTCAGCTGGAATTGTTCTGATGACTTCTGTCATAACACTGGAATGATAGGAAATGTTGGCCAAAACATGCAGGCTTTAGTCAGGCAGTGCACCTAATTAAGTCAGTGGGAGATTTTCCCTTCATGCAAACTGTGGAAATTGGCCTACTTTCCTTATTCACTTGCAGATCATGATTCCTGTCTCTTTTTCTGTGTGGCACTGGAGGATGTTTTGAATGCTGTCTGGGTGTTTAATACAATATCAATCCAGTCCACAATGTACCAACGCCATCCTGCGTAGGGACAGAGTCAGATTTAAAGGTGCGTGTTACAGTGTGTGAGCGAATTCATTCTAGCTAGCAGTAAAATGTACTCTGGCCCCGTTCCAGCAGAGCACTTAATCATACGCTTATCAGTTAAAAGGATGACTCAAATACTTCAAATTATGAACATGCTTTTATGCCTTGTTGCGTCACACCCAGAATGTTTGCACCATTATCCCAGATTAATATTAACCAGAGACTGAAAGAGATGAAATAAGAGAGAGAGGTTCAGAGCAAACTGAGATTCCAAACACTGCAACACACAACTGTGGTATTTTGATCTTGCTAATACTTTTCAAATGGCTTGTACAACCACCTGCTTAACAGATGAGATCTCTGATTAGAAACTTAAGTCTCTGATCTTCAGGAGTATTAATTTTTTTTTAAATCCACCTTGTTTTTAAGTCATATGCAAAACATCCCACTTGCATTTAAATTGCCCTCATCAGTATTTTGGCTTCCAGAGCTGCATAATGAGGAATTCCTAAGGTCCTTCCTTTTTCTAAAACTATTTCTCTTTATTTACTGTGGGTGTCAGGGTATCCAAACACTCGGGAACTCCAGCAGTGGCCTGATGCATTCCCAGCTGCCCCTCAGTGATGACCACATGAGGCTACCGACCGCATTGCTGATCAGACTCCAGACTGGAACAGGGTTTTTTTTACAGCCACATGCACCTTTTGCCTTCTGAACCACGGGCTTGCCCCATTTTTGCACATTGACTTCCTTCTAATGAAATAATACAAGAGGTTGAGAAACATTTGTATTATAAAGTAGTAAAGAAATGAGTGCTTTGTATGTATGATATGAAATAAGTTAATTTTTTAGTTACTGTGTTGTTTGACAAAAGGTAATGAAGGAATGTATCAAACCAGGTAACTTCAAGCATTAAGACTAAAAATGAAATGGCTACAGACAGTTCCAGTTGCACAAACAGATACACAAACAAGAAATAGTGATAAATACAATTTCTTCAAAAGGGAAAGAATCAGAATCAGAAGTCTGATAAAAACAGAAGTAGGAGTGAAAAAGGGGAGGGACTTCAAGAATTCCTAAATGAGAAGATGACATAGAAAGTGTTTCACTGTACCTCAAGAAAGCACAGAGAAAGTCTGACCATGTAAATAATAGTTCCGAGTAAGTTTCTCAGGCAAAAAAAAAATGACAGTTAATATTTTGGCACAAAGCTTTGCAGTTGCTATTACTCTGAAAATGTCATGTTTAGGTTACAAACTGATGTTTTTGTACACCCTTGAAAAAAAGGAAAGTTAGCAATAACTTGTAAAAGCAAGTCCCCTCAACATTTTTAGTGGTAGTATGAGGCAAATACTAATGACAGTGCGTTCACTCCCTTGCTCAGTAGACATATTTATCAAAAGGACCAAGATTAAAAGCAAAGACACCCACACAGATTCTTAATTAACTAATAAATGAGAAGTAAAAAAATCGCAGTTGGCTTTTATGTTACCTTCATGCTTATGAGTAAGGTTTGCACATATACTATCATTGCCATTTCCTGTTTCACCTCTGATTTACAGCAAGGTGAAATACCTGCCATTTAATTTAGATTATTGCTAGCTAATAATCTACAAACATTGTCCATGACTTACATCTCCTCTTATTTCCCAAAGAGGTGACTTAAACAACTGGAAACTGATCTCTAATTCTTTCTCTTCACATCACCATTACAGTGTCTGACTTGGTTTGACAGAAGCATCCCAGTTCCCTGGTGATGACTATTAGGTAACTTTGTAGGACAGACAGCAATGTCCACTGCTCAGTCACCTGGAGGACAGGTGATTTCTGTCATTGGATCATCATCTCTCTGGAGGTGGTTTGAGGTCATATCCATCGTGCCTAACGGCAAGCACTGCATGTGGCAATGAAGCTGGTGAAGGGTCTGGAGGAGTCATGTGGAACAGATGAACTGGTGTTGTTTGGCCTGGAGAAAAGGAGGTTGAAGGGAGACCTTACCGCTCTTTACAACTACCTTAGAGGAGGTTGCAGTGAGGAGGGTGTTGGTCTCTTCTCTCTAGTAACAAGTGATAGGACAAGAAGAAATGGCCTCAAGTTGTGCCTGGGGAGGTTTATATTGGACATTAGGAAAAATTTCTTCACCAAAGGGTTGTCAAGCATTGGAACAGGCTGTGCAGGAAAGTGGTTAAGCCACCATCCCTGGAGATATTTAAAAGACATTTAGGTGCTTAAGGACATGTTTCTATGGTGGACTTGGCAGTGCTAGGTCATTGGTTGGACTTAATGTTCTTCAAGGTCTTTTCCAACCTAAATGATTCTATGATTCTATTATGATCATGGAAAGGCTAGGCTGTTCACAGTAAAAAGTGAGAAACAGGTCTAGCCAGGATGTATTTCATGCTTTGGGCATCCTCATCTATCTCCAGGAGTTACAAGCCACTAGGATTCTGTGGTCTGTAATTCTCCTAAAAGGACAGCACTGTTCCCCACACATGCTTCACCTTTTCTGTCTAACAGGAGGTGGGTGTGTGAATGGCTGCACAAAACCAGTTGTGCATAGATTTCTATCAAGGAGCTGTAGGAACCTCTTGAACTGTGTGTCTACCATGTGATTCTTCCATAAATACAGAGAAAGGGGAACCAATGACATATACCATGTCAACAATCTGCAGTAGCAGAAAGCATCCATCTATCTGACTTTATCCAATACATTCAGAGGTAATTTTCAACCCATGTGTGCCATTTATTGCCCACAGTACAATTATCTATGTATATGCAATGCATCATTCTTAGTCAAACTAACTGTGGTACATTTACAAACTGGATATGTCTAGAAGACTGGATAGTAACGAAAATTAACAATCCCTCATAAAAGTCACTGACATTTTGATGAAATTCATTGAAGATACTATTTACTAAATATCTCAGTGAATTATTAAACCAAATACATCAAACATCTAAAATCTATAAATAATGAACCTTAAATCTGTCAGAGTATGGGTTAGATATATTATACGATAAATATTATTCAGCCCACTAATAAATTTTTTTTAAACAATCTTAATCCTGCTTGCTGGTTTATTCTAGAGTAATATATGACAAGCAGTGGGGTTTCCCTTAGAGCTTGGTTTTGTACAATCTGGAGAAACAGATTTACTATCAAGGAGACAGCTATGTGACAATCTTGATAGAGAAACTGGTCATAATATGGGCAAATTTAATAAAGAAATAAATCAAACAAAATAATTCTCTGAGGAAACTTACTTCATTTGAGGAAGAAATAAAGGTTCACCAGTAACCATAGTGAGTTCATATTATTGCCATTGTTTTCATAAGTTGTTGCCATGACTTTTTTGACTTTTGGGCTAGATTGGACTTAAAACACAACAGATGGCTACAATTATGTGTCTGTAACTTTTTTTGAGAATAACTAAACAGAGCACAATAAAATAAACAGGCTTATATTCCAAAGAGACTCTCAGTTTAAGAGAGCTATACATGGCTATTAAAAAAAAACAAAAAACACACTAAAAACAGCAAAAAACCTCTAGACTCTCTATACAATAGGAATAAAGCATGAATGAGAAATTAGTTTAAAAACATACTGTTTTCAGTAAGCACATGATTCATTCCTATAATCCAATTTCTTTGATTAGCCATTTCAGGAGCACTGAATAATCATATTATAGTTTTGTGATTATTTGGGGTCCAAATGTGCATTCTTTTCAATGGTACAGCTTCCACTAGATTCTGTCTCAACAAGAATTGCTAGTATGAGCTCTTTAAAGGGGAGTTTTTAAATTCATATAGCTTAATCATAGTGTTTATTATATAGAACTAGTGTTGAATAAGACTTTGGATCAACTCCTTTTCAGAAAAATTAATTTATTTAATTACATCATGCTACTTCAGTTGATGTAGCAGTGGACTTTATAAAAGACAAAAAGAAAGATTAATAAGGAGAAAGAGAAAGGCATGAAAAGGAAGAGAGTACTGGCTAAACAGCATCCCACTAAATCAACAAATCAGTGTAAGGTGAGCATCGTTACGTCTTTGAGGGTGTGTTATGTAACATTGATTAACACAAGTTACTTTGGAGATTGTAAATGGCCTGAACTATTGCACATAATGGGATATATCTGACATGGAATTTCACCTTAACCTTTGAAATTTCTAGCATTGTTTTTTACTATTTTATTTTTAAACAAGTCTGCTTACTTTTTCTTGACAACCTTTAATAATAATATATTTTAGATACATGTGTGGGTTACTTAAGACTTTGCATTCTCTTGGTAATGTCTCAGTCATGCTCTGCCTGGGTAGGTCAATAAGGAAACATGCATTAGAATAATTTCAGTTGAATCAGGACCATTGAGTCCAACCACAAGCTAACTCTAGTACTAAACCATGTCCCTGAACGGTTTGAGGCTTTAACCAGGGCAGTAATTTTTTTACTTCTTTAACCTTGGCCCCAGCAAGGCAGTGCTACCCTCAGAAGTGGGTCAGTCGGGCCTACGTATTGAGCCTTCTGTTCCCTTTCACAACCCACCTTTTTTGCTTTGATGGAGCTGTTTTTGATGGAAGACTCAGGGTGACCCTTTCACCCCTTACCACCTCGATCAATGTGGTAGTTTGGTTCTGCTTGCAAGGCCTCATACCTACCCCAGGCTGCTAAATCCAACCTGTACAGCTCAATCCCACAGTTCAGGTGCCCATCTATGACCCCAAAGCAGAAACTGTTCTTTCAGAAATCACTGTAATCCGTTCAGTGACTACATGACCATACCTGTAAGGCTGACATAGAATCATAGAACAGTTTGGGTTGGAAGGGTTCTTTAAAAGTCATCTAGTCCAACGCTCCTGCAATGAGCAGGGACATCTTCAAGACATGTCAAGCTGAAATTTTGCAACATAAAGTCAACAGCTTTTCCCTCATTAACATAATAGTTGCTAAACTCTATGGCCTGTGGCTCCTGTGGACACAGGCAGGTAGTGGAAAGTTAGATCAGTCTGTAGCACCTGTGCTACGTGCATGGAATCTTTTACCCTTCCTACAGAACGCAACCATAACTTGCCCAAGAATGATCCTGTGGGGATCTGGATTCCTAATGGAGCAATGTCTTCACTTCTGCATGTTTATGGGACTCTGTCCTCATCCTTGAGCACATTTAGCACATTTCCTAACAAGCTTGGATGGACCTCACTGGAGGTGTTTTGACATGATGGTGGCAGCACACTGAAGGAACAAGCTGGTTTATAAATGCCTCATTACCTCAGAAGATAAGAATGCAGTTTCTTGAGTTTGGTCCTAGTGACTCAACAGTTCCGATTGATATTCTCTTCCTTTGTTTATTGTCCCTGCTGTACACACCTTCCATGGGACACATTTTGTTTTGTAAAGTAAAATTTTACACTACTTAACAAGAACAAAGAGAATTTTTAAAGTAAGAAATTATCTAAGCTGTGAAAGTAAAGGTGATAAGCATGAGAAACTTAGGAAGCATAATAAAAGTGTGATAAATCACAAGACACAAGCAAGATGTCCAGTTCAGCAAAGCCGCCAGCATATGCTAACCTTTAAACATATGCTGAAATTCACTGAGGCCAAGTCCTCTTAAGTACTTTATTGGATTCAGGATAAGCTGCAGAATACAGCAAGTAACAAAAAAGGTCAACAAACACATAATATTTTTGAATATTTATTTCCACGCATTTACTAAAACTCCATATACAAACCAAGATAATTTTGCCTTCATGGTGTCCATAACTGTCAAGTTATTATGATATCAAGCTCACATTTGCTGTCGCACTCTAATTTTAGTTAGAGTAAAAATATTTTAAATCTAAATATAGACAATTTGTTCAGTCTGGGTATATATGTGTTTAAAAATGACAGGGAAATTTGGAAAACAAATTTTCTGTACCACTGACACTTTTTTCAGAAGCATCATAGAAAACTACAAAAGGTGAGAGAAAATATCACTGTTTAAGGCCAGCTAGGCCAAGACTGAGATGGACAGTGATTAAGCTTAATCACTCATAAACACTGGAATTTATAATTTGACTGACATGTTGTGAGCCTGGTTATTAGAAAAGGCTTTGCTGAAGGATGTTCGCGTACACTGTACAGAGTCGTTTTCTGTATTTGGTATTCCTTGAATTATGAAGAAGTATAGCTTTTGTTTAGTTTGTTTCATTTGCAGTTTAATACTGATTTCTGATGTATGGAGCACGTTTTGTTTCTTACTTCAGTGGTCCGTTGAAAGTCATCTATTCATTTTGACTCTGGCTAGTTAAATGTTTCTTAAGAATCTTTATAAGCAGTTGAGGACTACATGAAAGAACACCACGGACGCCACATGAAAAGAAAACACTACTCCAGTTACTTCAAACCAAATTCCGTCAGTTTCTGTTGAAATCATGAACTCACCACTTTCTTTACAAGAGTAAAGCTGACACTCTTGAACTCAAACACTCTCCAGAAGTTGGATTTTATAAGATCTGATGAAGGATGAAACAATGAGGTCTTAGGTTTTTTTAACAGGTTAAGAGATATGACCACACCAAAGTGTAAATGGGGATAGCCAGGTTGGTGCAAAGAGTTTGAGTTCAGTCTTGCCACGCTGTTTATGTGAGGCTTCTCTCTCTCCTACAAGAAAACTGATGGGGAAGTTTTCTACAACTTGCTCAAACACTTCATGGAAAGGAGATTAGTTTGGCTTTAATGTAACCAACGAAATTGAGTGTTATTACTGGAAACAGCTCTAAGCTTTTCAATTCCCCTAATGAGGTCCAAACTTCCATGGATGCTATCACCTGAGACTACTGTAATATTTTATTTGGATTTAAATCTTTAACTTGGCAGCACTGCTGTGTCTCCATGGACACCTCTCCTTTTAGTTTTATATTCTCCCAGGTGGTTGATTACTTATCCTCGTAACAGGATTCCTTTTCATATCAAGGAAGCTCTGACCACCATTCCAGCACCTTACTGAAATTTTAGCATAGGATGTTGGTTTTATTTGGTTTTTTTTCACTATCAAGACCAAACAATCCGTTATATTGGCTTTATTTGACGGATTTTTTCAAGGCACCTTAATTTGCTGAGCTTCTATGATTCTTAATGTCATTTGGAACTAATCTCTTCTGCTAACATGAAAGCAAACTGAGAGCCAAAATTTTTATGTGAGGCAGGAAACATACATTTAAAGGAGTGCTGTGTTATCTTTTACAGTAACAACAAAGGGAACATAGATCCAAATATACCCCCAAATGACATAGTTGATTTTTAACTGGATTCAAGTGTAAGTCTTCTTGGAATATTTATATGGTATCAGTGAGAGCATTAAAACCTTCTTAGAACCACAACCACAAAGCAGCATTACTGGCTACCCTAACCTTCCCAGAACTTGAAGGGGTCTCAGATCAGTTGGAAATGTCATCAGAAGCAGCTATTTTGCAGAAGGAACTATTAACACTTCCCTTTGTTTAATACTTTTGCTCTGTTTTATGTTTAGCAATAGAAAAGTAGAAAAAAATCATCTATGCAATCATTTTAATTAAATTCTTATATATATGTGTGTATTTAAACAACTTTTAATACACAAGATAGGATATTTCTAGACCACGATACTATTCTGTGTGACAGACCCCAGTGGAACAGTTCCCTAAAGCAGTGTAGAGGTGTAGCAGTGTAGCCATTATACTGTCCAGAGAATCTTTTTCTAATTTTGGAATAAAGTACATTTATTTAGACTAATTGGTCTCTATGAACTGCTGAGGACATGCTGATTCCTACAATAATATTAAGATATTGATATAATAAACATTTCTTAAGCTATATGATTTGTGAAATAGTAGATCTAAAAAAAGCTAGCTGAGAAGGTGAGGTGGAGCTCGCTTAAGAAATATAGTTAAGAGACAGCATATTGCTTCTACAAAAGACAAGAGTCATCAGTTAAAACAAGGGAAACAAGTTTGACATTGTTTATACTTTCTGCCTAATAAAAGGATGAAGAAAGGAGAGCATAAAAACTCCCAAACATCCAAAATAAAGAGTGAGTTCTAATAAGTTAAAAAATACCTTCCTTGTATGAGGACATCATTTCAGTAGTTTAAAATAATAAAATAGACTTCCACGAACTACACAACAGAGGGAAGGGTGTCCTTCAAAAAACCGTTTGTGTTTTGTTCTTCCATACGCAAGGTAAGAACTCAAAGGTTTTGGGATAGTGTTAGGGTAGTTTTCTCAGGATTCACTCTGCACAAGACAATCCTTGCAAGAACACCTTGGCCTTCCTGAGGCTCATGACAAGCTGGAGAGAAAACAGCCTCGTTAAATTCCAGCAGCATATCACTGTGTTTTCTTTTGGTAACTGTTTCCTTTCATCCAAATCAATCTTTAATCTTTTATCTTAACAGAACAAAAGAGACTTGCTCCATTCTTAAACACTTGTGGTAGTCTAGGCATTCTTAGGGAACGGCAAATTGTTATTCAAGGTGGACTAGCATACTCCAAGCACACCAAGAGAACTGCTCTTTTCAGGAACTAGAGGACAGGATTTGCACTAAGCTGCTGGAGCTACTCTGAGAACAGTGCCTGATGCCAAAAGCACAGAGATGCCTCTGGGTACTGTTAGAAAGTCTTCTCTGGCAAGCAAAACAAAGTAACTGAAACCAGTTTATGCTGAGAACATGCACCTTCTTTATGCTCAGCCAGCCCCAGTTTCCTTCTCCAGAAATGCACATCCTGTTCTTTCACTGAAGTTGTTATATCAGATTCATCCAGATCAGAAAAGTATATGTATCTATATATATCTGAGCTAGGCTACCCCACCCACTGGCAGCAGCTCATCTGGAGAGTTTAAGAGGTGATATGCGTTGTGCCTTAGAAAGCCTCCACAGGGAGCAGCACACCGTGGCTGGTGGAGATGCAGACGTCTGACATGGGAAAGGATGAATCCAGCCTGCTCCTTTCCTTGCCTCTGGCTGCAGCCCTGGGGATTCAGTCACCTGCGAAACGTTGCACAGACCAACCTGACACACACGGGAGCAGTGACAGGGCAGCGTCCTCACTCGTGCTGTGCGGATGCTGCGTGCCCTCTCTGGCACAAGAGTGCTCTTTGGAGACATTCGCTAGGAAAGCCAAGGGAGATTACACTGCCTGTGTGCAAGGAGCAATTTTTCAGAGACCTGTAACAGATTTTCCCATGAGTAGCAAAGGTCATATTCTGACTTTAAAGTGCTGTTACTTTCCCATTCCTTCACAGCGTAATTTCAAATCAGTGTCAGACAGGAAGAGTCATTCAAAAAAAGGATCCCAGACTTTTTTAAAAATGGAATAAATAAGTCATTTTCCCTGGGCTTTCTTGGAAATGACTGAACCTTCTCAGCCAAAAATTCACAAAAAGTGCAGCCTGAGGCACAGCCAGGATATAGAACTACTACCCTGAAGAAACGTTACAGTTCAGAAAATCATAAGGTGCTGAAAAATGGGAGTTAGAACTGGAAATATTAGAAGTATGGGTGATTCTATTAGTCTCAATAACATACTATTTACATAATGCCTAGGAAATATTTTAAGTCACAAGGACAAGTTAACTAAGTATCAGATAATTAAAGCAAACTAACTGAGGTCCAAGTGTTATCCTATTTGGAAACTTTCTACTGATACTCAGCAGTACATCTGTGTATGCAAATGTAAAATAATAGGGTAAGTTTTGCTGGAGTTAAGGTCTTTGATACCCTTTTGCTTTCCACTAAATGTTTCAGAACCCTCAGCCTGAGAGGTAGCCAGGTTTTTCAGTTTTTCCAGCCTGCAGATGTTATTGAAGCCAAACTTTTCTGGAAAACATTCACAGTAAACAATGGCATTAGCAACTGCAGTGTTTGCCTGATGGTCAGAGAAGCACTTAGGGAAAAATAAGTCAAAGCATAGATTGTATTTACATACAAGTGTGTATGCTAGAGAGAGGGAGATTTCGATGTCTATGTGCAGTGCATACTTGTTGCATTATTCAGTGAAGATTCCAGATGCTGGAACTGCCAATGCTCTGGGAAGAGTTGGCAAAACAAGGATTACTGCTTTGTCAGTGTTGTACCAGAACCACAGTAAATTGAACATCCATGAAAATGTTAGTGAAAACTATTACTGGGTGTAAAGCTTTCCATACAGCAACTCAGTATACTACCTAATATAAAGCACTTAAAATACTATAGCATATTATAAATACAATCTCAAAACATGATACACATTGTAATGGAAACATACAATTATAGTATTTACATCAGTTTAATTGCACTTTTGCAGCTTCTTTTGGATTAGTAGCTTTTTATATGTATTTATCAAATATAGAAATTTCTAAAACCCGTGTATGATTTCAATGCCACATAACTACAAAACATTTTGTAATCAAACCGTTGTGATTTAATTTTAACATTTATTTGCAGGGAAAATGGGCCTATATACTCAAAGAAATCTGGGTAATGTACGACCAGATATAATTTTTATAAATAAAATCTCTGCATTTGTGGGCAAAACCCTGTCTTTAAATCCAGTAATCGCAATTTTTGTATAAATTGCTGAATATTCTGGTCCAAAGTCTCTTCTGCCATCTAGTGGGCAATAGGGCTCAGTGGCTGTCTTCAGACAAGGTTCCTCCATGCTGCTATGGGAAGCAAAAGATTAAAAAATCTTGCACCCTTTGGAAAAGCAATTGTAATTGTTATGCAATTAGCAACAAAACAGTTTCATTTCTGAAATCTTCTTTAAGTATTTCTTCGGACAATTTTTCATTAATGTTCTACGGACGAAGACTTTAAACATTGGATATGTTTAATACCCTAACTTTATCTCTTGAAGTACTTCAGGCTATACTTAAAGTTAAGTATATGAGGTAGGTACCAAAGGCTAAAGTACCATAATATCAGGCAATCTGAAGGAGGAATCCAAAGCAATAGTTTCTGTTTCAAGGAAAAGCCTGAGGTGGTTTGCTATCAAATTCCAAAGGACTAAATGACAGTGTACCTATTTACTGTTTAAAACCAGTACAGTGGTTTCAAAAATCATCCCCGTTACTTGTAGATTATTACATTCAGGATGTCCAAATAAAAAACATTTACTCCAATATATGATGAGAGGAGAATCTTACAACCTTTACTCCAAATAAAACTAGAAGACATCATAAAAGTACAATAGCTGATCATTTGTTTTCCTCTTAGCTGGGCTTCAAAGGAATTTGATACTTCACATAAACAAATCTGAACTCTTATTTTTAGTGAGTGATAAAATATCTGTGTCTTGGGTATTAAAGCAGTAATCCAGCCCTCTCCTCTGTGGCCATCTTGTGAGCTGTCCTTAATCCTGAATAAGAGACAAGAAAAACTCCTGAAGCTCCTGTTTCTGAAGTTCTGTCTGTTTGTGCCACAGCTGTTCCTTCCAGGAGCAATCCTGTTTCAGGTGGCCAGTTAAGGCTGAGGGTGGAGGCTATTCACTGGGGGCACACCAGAAGACGGCTTTCATTAGCATCAAAGTCTAGCAGTTAACATTCAGATGAGAATTAGCCAACTGTCCTGCATGTCAAATGGAAAGAGAAGATGAAAAAAACTGTCCTCTGTTCACATCTGAACTTCACATCACATATTTCTCCTAACAGAAAATGAGTGGGAAAGAAAGGAAGGGACAGCCAAAGTTGCATTAGCTTAGGTTTCAAAGCTGCTGTCCTCTCGAGTCACACGGGAAGGTACAATTTCCACTAAGGAGCTTCTCAAGCAATTTACGGTTACTGTCGTTTACAGATGTAACATTATAAAAAACACCCAATTTGTTAATGGAGCACGAACCTACCGGCTTGGTCAGAGTATACTTACAGCCAAAGGTCAGCACAGAAATATGTGGGAGATCCATCTGGCGTGTGAATACCTGCTACAGCTGGCACAGCTCATGCTTGATTTAGAGCAGAGACTCAACTGCCAACCTTCCACATCCCTTGTGTTTACTACTATTTGCTATTTTTCACTGGCTGAAGAAAAACTAGACATTAGCTACCTAAGCATCTGGCCTGAATTAGGATTTTAGCTCCAGAAGAAATATAGATGAGGAGAGATCTAGATCTGGCACAAGCACAATAGATTAGGAATAGCATTGTGACATTAAAGTTCTTTGAAAATATAGACCAAGATGAATTTACAGCTAACTCTACTAGTGAAACACAAAAGGGAATCCAAGTTTAGCATTAAGCCTGCAGAAAAATCGGTGTTCTTTTATTTTTATCATCAGACTCATGAAGAGTTTTATTTCGTTTCAAATCTAAACACGAATAGAAATACCTTACCATTCAAGGCAGATTACAAATTGTCAATAGAGAAGCACAACCACCCACTATTCATAAATAACATAACGAAGTAAGGAGATTAAAAACATTTTCCCCAAAAAACCTATGCAGGAACAAAATAATGGTAACAAAACAAAACAAAACAAAAAAAAAAGCCTGAAAATAATAAAAACAATTAGTTTATTCTAAGATCTTGAAACTTTTTCAGTTTATGCAGCAAGACTCTGGATGGATATGTCATTTTGATTTTCTATGCCTCTGAGGCCATTGTTAAATGTGGGTTTTGCAATCATGTCTGATATGTCACGAAGCTTCATAAGATAAGACTTTTAAAATGTCTTAAAACTGACCAAAAAGAAAATAGTGGAAGCGGAAATCAAGACTCTATGACTTCCAGTCTTACCCTTTGTCTCAGACGAAAAGGCAGTTCAGTGAGAAAAGAAAATGTGTCAGTTTATTCCCTAATTAACTTGCTATGATTGCATGGTATATTGGAAAAACACAGATTGCTGCCTTATTTAAAAATTATAATGTGATCATAAAGTTAGAGATAATATTGCAAATCATTCTGATGAGGAAGAAGAAGTAAAGACCTATACTTGATTTTAAACTGACATTTTTTTCTTGATTCTTTTGCCTAATCAGACAGCTTTAGCTTTTTCTTACTTACATTTTTAATTAAACAACCCTTCAATTTGTAGCATGTTTTTTTCCTCATTCTCCTGACTCACCAGCAATCAGGTGGAAAGCGTATTTTCACAGGGACGAGATAAAACTGTCATAGTGAGATGGGGATCTAGGGAGCATTCCTTCTTTCATTAGGAGGTGCAAATGTGTGCTGATTGCCTGCACTTGTGCAACCACACCTTCATATCCTCATATGCAGCAGGGACTGGCTTCCTTAGAAGTATTAATTATCCCAAAACAGAATGTAGAAAAATCAAAGCTACTCCAACTCTTTCTGCGGCATGTGCCAAAACATTTTTCTGTGTTGAAAATTACTGTCTTTTCAAGGGTCAGCTTTCTACTGAAAGTTTCAACCTGACTGCAGCAAACTTCAGGATGAAAAACAGGAAAAGTTTGAATACGCAGTTCACTACAAGTTTACTTTAGACAATATTTTTTTTTTTAAAGGGACTGGAAGAACTGTTTCGTAGTCTTTTTATTTGTGCAGTGCTTACTCCAGCATACATGTAATAAATAGTAATAACCACTCTAAGTAATAGCATAGACTGACCATTAAGCTCCACAAGAGTCATACTGAACAAGAGCTGGTCATAACAGTATTTTTAATTACCTTCTCTTTTTAATTACTATTTAATCAAACAAATGTCTTTTATAATACTGGCCACATCCTCTTAAGCAATCAGTGCATTGTTTTATATACAACCTTAGCAAAAAGGTCACAACAAAAGTAAGCCATTAAGTTATCACAGATAAGCCTGGAAGTAATTATGTAAAGCCAAACAAATCCTGACAGAGGAATTAAACAAATCAATGTTCATTGTTAGAAGGACTAGAGCCTGACCCAGTAACCTCGTGTGTTTGTTCCTCAGATTCCATGAGAAGAGAAAGAGGTCCTCAGAACCCAAGATAAGAAAGATTAGTATTAAAGATGTTTATTAGCATGGCGGTTCTTCATGACCAAGGGGAGCTGGACCCCATTGTACTAGACACTGTAGAGGCACAAAGCAGCAAGTATATGGCCATTGTCAGAAAGTCCCTCTATTATAATAGTTTACCTAAAATTTACCCAAACTAGAAATAATTTATTTTAAAAAGGCAACTTTTGAATACTTCATTAGAATAATTTTAAAATCCTTTAAGGGAAAATTCAGAAACAATCCCAAAATTAAGTTTTATAGAAGGACTGTTCCCTTTCTCATCATACTGGATGTAATTGAGGGTGCAGTGTAGACTGGGTTGTGTAGGGTGGTGTTTGTTTTTTATACACTTTAGATTTTTATTTATGTTTCAGAAAAATGTGTGCATTTATACAAGCCTTTTTTCTTTTTCCTTTTTTCTTTCTTTTTTTTTTTTCCTAATTTCAGATTTCCTGAATTTTTATCACTAAAATCATCATATGATGCCTAACATCTGACATATGTAATATTTGAGGAGTCGGTTTTACTAGCTTTCGTAATACCATGATCACCCTAGATCAACCCTTATGGAAGAGCCAAAGACATATTCTAAAGAGCTAATACTCAGAACTGCTTATTATGAGACCAAATGAAAGTAACTATTCAAAATCTACTGTTAATCACACCTTTTTTCAGATGCAGATGCAATTTAATCAAACTAGATGCTAGAAACCAAACTTTTACTTAATTTAAACTAGGGAAACATCCTCTAAAATCTATAAATACTGGGATGAAGATTTGGTCCTCTATTTTTAAACTTCCCTTTGCACAAGGCACGACCTGTTAGGATACTTCACCTCAGGGCAGTGCCTGTCTTATTAATATAAGAACAATTTAATTTTCTAGCATTATGTTCACTTTCCTCTCTTAGCTGGGAAATGAAACTATTTAAATGAATTATTTCCATTGCATGAATTCACAAGGATTCATAAAAGCTTTACGGCACACATACATCGAAAGGGACAATAGGTTTTAGTTCCTTGAGGTCAATAAGTTGAATCCAGGAACTTAGTTTCAAATGATGGAAGATTTTTTGCTCAAAGACAAATATTTTAAATAGTAAAGACAAATTCAAAATTTTGTACAGCAGATGGCAACATATTCTTAAAAATGGCTGAATGAACAGTTTCATGGAGATCATTAGATCACTGCTGCTTATTTCTGAGTAGTTTATTTATTGGATTGTACTGATTAACCTGTCCCTGCAAATGAGACCAGCCCAGAAGACATTGATCCAATCGCTCTGATGAGCGCATCTGACTCACCACCTGAAACTCTCAGCAGACACCTTCTTTTCGACAGGGTAGAATTTCAACTTCCTTCTTTAAAGGGCAATTTCTAGTATTACATATTCCAATTGCTTAAGTTGAAATTTCAGATTTATATGAGCAGTTCCATTGTAGGCATTTTTTATTTGAGAATTTCTAAAACAGTCTAATGAAACAGGATGTTCAAAACAAAAAAGTTGTAGTAAAACAGCATTAATGTTCAGCTGCAAGTCAGCAAGTTTACAGGGGTTCATCTGACAACATTCAACCTTGTACTAAACCTTATCACCCCTAAACTGTTGTCAAAGAAACGTGCCTAGCAACATTCAGCAGAAGAAGAGGTCAATGAATTGGTTTTAGCCTTGATCTGCCAGTGGGAAAGAAAACTGAAATGAGTCTTCAAACACAGTAATGAGAACTACAACATTGCCCATGGAGAGAAATCCAAACAAACTGATGTTGTGCCAGCAACTGAAGTTTTGCCATCTCCAGACAGAAACGTTCATGGGATCTTTGTCCCCCAGTAGCAGGGATGTGTCATCAGACGTTCAGTGTGGATCCAACTTCTCTTCTAGGGTCTTGGTCAGATCTCAGCTTTCTACAGTGATGGCTGAGAAACTTGGTGATTGACCTTCTATCTATCATCTCTTCATCTTAGCCACCCAGCTGGAAGACAGTACTAATCCTCCTTCTCACAACAGCTCTGTTTCTGTGCAATTGCAGGTTCCTGTCTTTCACCACCTTTTATCAGCTTCACCTAGCCAGAGCACAGCCCTGCTTGCCACAGATTCACAGCTTGTTTTTAGATATAAGAGTGTATACTTACCTCTTTCAAAACCCCTGAGAAATATAGTATGTACAACCTGAAAGCAGATCGTCATGGCTATGGGGGTGGGGGAAAATTTATGTAGTTAAATCCACTGCAGAGAACTGTGAACCTTTCACTCACTTGTAAGACCATAGAATGAAGAAACCCCCAAAATAAGTTCAGCAAATAAAAACCTCATCAGAAACTGAAGTGCTCAGCTATGAGCACTTAGTTTGAAAAAGTCTACATACATAAATCATAAATATATGTCAGAAATATAAATAACTGATGTTTTTGATTCAGCAGCTGACCTCTTCCCTATAGCTGAACACAGAGGAAGGTGTCCACCACCTATTTTGGGTCACTCCTCATTTTGTTGCAGGGTTTTGTTCTCCAGGTTGCCCACCCTGTTTACAAGTCATGTTGTTCCTGATGTGACTTTATGTGCTAATAGAGTACCTGTCAGCCTAGGGATGCTGCAACAGATTGCACGGGTGGGAACCCAGCATTTCTTTCCATCTGCATGAAACAGTTCTAAGTCACTACCCTTCAACAAATAATAGTCAAAAAATCTGCTAAGCATGAAAAGATAACCTTTCAAAGTTTATCAGATAGCCTCCAAATGTAATAATTTTGAGACTAACCTAATTTAGGGTTGATTATGTCTTTAAACTCATCTTCATTTCAGAAGTAGTCAATTCCAGAAATAAGATACCAGTCGTTAAGGTCATGATGCACCTCTCTCAAGTCATGACACATTTGTAGGAGCAACAGGTTAAAAAACAAAAAAAACCCACAAACAAACAAACAAAAAAACAAAACAAAACAAAACAAAACAAAACCACAAAAAAACCCACCACACACCTCTAAAAAGAAAAACTATGCACAAAGATATCCATTACTTAAAAACAAAACAAACCCAAAATCCCAAGCAAACCTTATATTTTCAGAAGCATGCTCATTTTCCTCCATTTTAGCATATATTAACAAAGATTATATATATATGTATATATATATATATATATTTATTTATTTATTTATTTATTTAACTGTGAGTTTTATGGGATGCCATCTCAGTTTTGCTAATGCAAGCACTGATTCTTCCTGTTTACTTCAGCCAATAAACAAATAACTTTGGATTTCATTGATATGAGGAATTACATAGTACAATTATTGGCCTAAAAATGCATTTATTAAATAAGTGATTTTATGTGCCTCGACAGTGGAAACTATATATTGTGTTCAGTTAATGTATACATATGTTGTCCATATGTATAGAAGTCTTAAGCCTATCCTGATCACTTACAAATATTTTCCAAGAAATCCCACATGTTATTCACCCTCTCTGCTCTTCCTAATACAGAGATTCCATGATTTTTAATTACAAACTAAATATTTTTAAAGTGTCAGTTATACATACCATTTCCTCTATGCTGCAGTATCTTTAAGGGATTTGGATGCATTTTTCTCTTCAGATGTTTAATCAGAATTCTACCAAGCCTCAGAGAAAGCTCAGCCTCTGTTTTCACTGAATTACAAGTTAAATTGTTCATAGATTTGACTTTAATGCCATAGTATGCATTGTAATACTTATTTATCATCTAGGTTATTTTCCAAACATGGAAATAAATACCTATTAACAGAAACTGAAAAAACAAGGTACATGCAATAAGTATTGTGTGCAATTTCATTGCAATTCTACTGATTGTGAAGAACATATAAAGGGTCTATGTCAAAGAAATAAAAGCTGTGACTATTTTAACTTTTATCTGACTCCTTTGTCCTTATATACTTGTAGCAGTCCAGAATAAAATTTGACCAGTTACATATTACAGCCAGAGTCTAAACCAGTTATATTTTCCTTCTATTTTGTGACATTTCTGTCCTAATAACTTTTTTCATCTAGCCCTAACAAGCATAGCCAGTGCTATAGGTATACTGGTATATTAAGATAAAAAGATATTTTGGTTATGCCTACCTTTACAGCTTATGTAGGACCCTTCCCATCATTAAAGTGGTTCACGGCTCAGGTAATCTCCACTTGTGAATGCAGAGCATCATAAAGTAACCTGATTTTCAGAAATTTTGTGCATTTACCAACTCCTCCAACTGCAAGTCACTTCTTTTGAGGATCTGAAACTGGTTATGAAGGATTATTAGTCACTCTTGAGAATATGGGCCTTTTGTATCAGGTTCTCTCAAATGGAGGCTTTGTAGAAGAGGTAGAACCTGCCCCTTTAGAACCTGCCCATATCTTCATTTTGTAGCAGATTGTATTTTGTACCGAAGAAATTACCATCATCTGCAATTTACCTCAGCTTATGGTGATCAGATACAGTCTGGAAAAAGAGAAAACACTGTGTTATTAAAATGCATTATTTTAATACTAGAGAGAAATTATCTATCATGAGGCAAATGACTAGACCTATGTGTGCAGTGCCAACTCTGGAAAACAGTACTCAGCAATTTCCATTTAGATCAAACAATGTAACATTTCCTAAGTAACAAGGCTTTATTTATTTCAGAAATCAGATATTCAAGAAAGACCATGTAATAAATTTAACACTAAAAATGCCTGTTACTTTCCCGGTATATTTTAGGGAATTATTTCAGGACTACATTACACCACATTGTGAGTTGTAGTTCAACTATTCTGGTTCTCCTGACCACTGCGCTTTAAAGGACAAGTTTTGTATGTACAGCTCTAGAGCCCCTGGTGCAAGCTGGGCTGCAAATGACTGACTTTATTGCTGAATGTGTTACCAACAAGAAAATTGCTAGTCTCCTTTGAAGCAAAAGAAGAAAACATTTCACTGGAAATTATTTTGCTTATGAAATTTAAGTTAAATGGTACTGACTGAAGTTATTGCACTCTGACCTTCTAAGTTTGTATAAATCATAGCAGTAGGTTCAAGTGCTTGAAAAACATCTAGAATGTAGTGAAATCCCTCATTAACTGAATCCCACAGTCCCCATGAATGCTGTAATTTCCCTTCCTCTTGTTTCTACATTATTGTGAATTCCCTTAGCACCTACAAAACGCTTCCCTGAAGCGAGACAGTTCACATTACTAAACTTCAAGCAAATAGCTTTGTTTTGCTAACATCTGTACAGAGGTAAGAGAAAGAACAGGTACCTCCAAAGCACAATTCTGAACAGGAGCAATGGGTTACCTCCTGTAGTAGTATCTCTCTTTGGCATGGGAGTCGAATGTAAGCTTCTATTTGAATTCCTTCCTTTCTCTTACGGTTCTCTATACATGGGAATATAGGGAGACTGTCCTCTTATTTAGCTATTTGAGTGAGATGACTACAGTTTGACAATATGGAATGAGCTGTATGTTCCTCCCTATGGTGGGCTGACCCTGGCTGGACACCACTTGCCCACCAAAGCTGCCCTATCACTCTCCTTCTTGGCTGGACAGGAGAGAGAAATATCACAAAAGGCTGGAGGGTCAAGATAAGGACAGGGAGAGATCACTCACCAATTACTGTCATGAGCAGAATAGACTCAGCTTGAGGAAATTAGTTTAATTTATTACCAAACCAAACAAATCAGAGTAAGATAATGAAAAATAAAAACTAAATCTTAAAACACTTTCCCCCTCCCTAGCCCTTTCATCCCAGGCTCAACTTTACTCCCAGTTTTCTCTACCTTCTCCCCTCCAGCAGCGCAGAGCAACAGTGAATGTGGGTTGAGGTCAGTTCATCACGTTGTCTCTGCAGCTCCTTCCTCTGAAGAGGAAGGACTCCTCAAACTCTTCCCCTTCTCCAGAGTGGGGTCACTCCCACAGGAGACAGTCCACCATGAACTTCTCCAACATGAGTCCTTCCCATAGGCTGCAGTTCTTCACAAACTGCTGCAGCATGGGTCCCTTTCACAGGCTGCAGTCCCTCAGGAACACACTGCTCCAGCCTGGGTCCCCCATGGGGTCACAGTCCTGCCAGAAAACCTGCTCCAGCCTGGGCTCCTCTCTCACCAGGGCCACAGGTCCTGCCAGGACCCTGCTCCAGTGGGGGCTTCCCATGGAGTCACGGCCTCCTTTGGGCACCCACCTGCTCCTGCTTGAGTTCCTCCATGGGTGTAGGTGGATCTCTGCTCCACCATGGACCTCCATGGGCTGCAGGGGGACAGCCAGCCTCACCATGGTCTGCACCACGGGCTGCAGAGGAACCTCTGCTCCAGCTCCTGGAAAAGCTCCTGCCCTCCTTCCGCACTGACCATGGTGTCTGCAGAGCTGTTTCTCTCGTGTATTCTTGCTCCTTTCTTCCAGCTGCTCTTATGCTGCAGTTTTTCCCCCTAACTATGTTATCCCAGAGACACTACCACCATGACTGATGGGCTTGGCCTTGGTCAGCGGCAGATCTGTCTCAGAGCCAGATGGCACTGGCTCTATTGGACAAGGGGAAAGATTCCAGCAGCTTTTCACAGAACCCACCTCTGTAGCTCCCCTCACTAACAAAACTTTGCTACACAAGCTCAATATACTCCCCAAAAGATATTCCAGTAATATAGACTACTTCTTGCATTTTCATGGCTTCAGTTCAACACACTTTCACTGGTTAGGAATATTATGACATTCTTTGTCATCATAGCAATATATCATTTTCCTTTACAAGTAAAATGAAGTGGGTCTTTTTGTCACCTTTTGTTTCTATTGTTCACTAAATAAATGTTCATCTTAATAAAGAGTGAAAGAGGAAATGACATTATAATGCAGGTATTTCCCTATAACAATTTCATTCTAGTCTTCAAAACCCAGGTGAAAGAGTGACCTTCATCTACTTCTATAATAACATTAGTTGCTGAACCTTCCTCTTAGAAATGTGTAGGACTGTTCTGTAAATGTAAGTTATAACAACAAATAACTTGATACAATTAAAAATTAACTTGTGATGGTTCACGAAAAGAAAAAAACACTGAAAACGTATACTTTCACAATCTTGTTTGGGAACATTGCTGACATTTCCTACCTTTCAGGCACTGATTTCTTCATTAATGTTGGGTTACAGTTGCCTATATCTGTATTTTGCTACGTAGATAAGAAGCCTAAGTTTAAGCAACCAGCAATTCCAATTAAATCAGCATATCTGGGAAAACTTTTATTATCAAATAAACCATCTTTAGTAACAAAAACCCTGATCCTGATGCTCAGGGGCATAGTTTGATAACGACATCCCACGATGCAGCTGCTACTTCTGAGCTCTTGGCCAGGAAACATTGACCCTGAAATCCGAGACACATTAAGTATATGGGTCAGACAACAACGTTTCTATGTTGCAAACACAAGTGTTTAGTGCATAATATATTAACTATACATTGTTAAACACAGAGCAATGGAAACATGCATCTAACTATGTATGGTAAAATAGAGTTTATATTTTAGTTCGTTTGCAAAGTAAGGGAAGAGGAAGATCCTACAATAAACACTTGTCCAGTTTGTTAAACATCATCAATAAATGACCCAGCAGTGCAGTTCCTATTTAAGGGTATAATGTTCTTACATATAGTCCCACGACAGAACAAAGTCCAATAACCTAGGGGCCACTACACACTTCTCTTGTCTCCTGTCACTCTTCTCGCTGATGTCCACATATAACCACATTGGCCTGCTGCTGGGAACACCTATTGTCTGGGGTGTGATTGCTTCCCAGCGCAGCACAGAAATCAGTGTTATCACTCAGCAGAGAAGGCACTTTGCCCATAACAAGTATTTAAGAACCAATGAAAGGAAGTACTTTTTCACACAACACATAATTACATTTTGGAACTCGTTGCCACAGGATGTTGTTAAGGCCAAAAGCATAAATGGAGTTAAAGAAGACACTAGACAAATTCATGGAGAAAGGGTCCACCGCTGGCTATTAAAACGTGATGGTCCAGATGCTGCCTCTAGTTCAGGAAATCCCTAAGCCATTGATTGCCAAAAGCTGAGGAGAGAGGAAGGGACATACAACAGTAAGATAAGGCTCAGTACTGCTGTGTTATTTTTTTGTCTGGATACTTAAAAAAAAAAAAATCAGTCCTACCCACGAACTTTTGATCTCAAGGTAACCACAAATTTAACAAATTTGGCAAAGAGCTCATGAATTTGGTGGAAATAGGCAAATCAACAAAAGACAGATTTTTTTTAAATGCCTCTAAGCTACAGCATCAGCTCACGTTTTATAAAATATCTACCAAGACACAAATATGTAGGGGATCCAATTGCATTGAAACTCTATTCACAGAGTGATGTGTTATTATAACTCATAAATATTGCATAACCTATTAAAATAACTGCAACTGAATGAAAGCTGTAGCGAAGCATATGATGAATCCTTAACACTCAATGAAGATTTACGGCCACATTAAAATAACTAAATAATCCAAAACCCAGAGTTAATCCAGCTGCTGAAACATATATGCCATGAAATATACGTGCCATGAAATAAAGCAAGGAGACAAACCACCCTTAAAAACAATAAGAAGAAAAGTTGTTTACATTTGATAGTCAAAATGTACATTTTGCATTACCATTCATTTCCCGTCTCATGCCATAAAGTCACATCTGCACCAAATGTCCTACTCCCTCTGTTTGGACTCCTTTGAAATGTTTCCTTGGTCTTTTTAAAGGAGTGTAAAAATGGACTCAGACAACTAATTCAAGATCTGTTTTGTTTCTTGCCAAGATTTCCTTCCAGATAATTAAGAACATCTCAAAATTTAACTAAACAAAATAATATTGTCAGAAAAAAATAGTTTTTCCTTTGAAAAAAGCATGTTTTTTGTCAAAAAGGAAAGTAAACTGATACAAGACAAAGACAACAATTGAAGTACTTCCTTATAGAAATAGGCGTGGATAAACGTCAACACTGACTCCTTTTAGTCAGCATACACAATAGGAAATTGTATTAACTCTTCATGTGTGGTAGAGTGTATATAGCCGACCACTACAGAATAAAAAAAAACACCACACACCACAAAAACAACAAACCAAACCAAACAAACAAACAACAACAACAACAAAACACAATCAATCAAACAAAAACAACACCAGAACATCTGCAAAAGTAAATGCTGGGTTTTGACTTAACTTTTTATCCAGCAAAACCTCCTCATGGCATTTCTGAGAGACCTAGAGAGTTTATAAAAGACAGAAATAAACATCTGTCTTGTTAGAAATTATTGCCTATTGGGGAAACTGTAAGCCTGAACACAAAGCATGAGCACAGAAAGACTACAATGTTGGCTGAAACACAATCATGCCTATGGGAATGCTTTTTGGATTGACTCTGACTTAAGTACATTTATTTCTGAATCTGAAAATTTCTAGCCAGTAATAGTCCAAACCCACAATGTCATCTTTTAATATTACATCAGAAGTGTTTCAGACACCACCCAACTTACAGTACATTATAAATGGAAATAAATCAATGAGAAAGTCCTGAAGACCCAACATATCGAATGGCTCAATCTTAAAGCTTTTGCTCGTAGTCTCACTGAGTTCACTAAGGCAATTCATATATTTAAGTGCAAAGGCTCAGAACACCCTAGGGAAAATGAAGAGTAGATAATTGTTTCTAACATATCATCTACATGTTGTGAGCTATTCCCAACCAGCCACAGGGAAGTCTGTACTACTTCATGGCTTCAGACACAGAGAGGTAAGGAGTCTGGATACTAACCTGGCATTCGGGGAGTACAGAATGGCAAGACTTGCTTGAGAGAGTAAATTTTTAAATATTTTTTTACAAAGTAATGAAAATTACATCTGCAATTGTCTACATCAGACAATCAGAGGAAACTCTTTTAGTGGAAATGTAGTACTGAAACTATTTTAGGAAAATAACCATTCTGGTGCCTGAAGGGGTCAGTGAGGGTGTCACTATGTGTGCACAGGGCAGACGGCTGCATTCTCGTGCCAGTACCAGCTCCCTTGTGCTTCTATACTCCAAAGCAGACATCCCCACCTGAGTCAGAAGGAAATATTTGATTAAACTTCCAGTCTACTCACTCCTTAATATTCAGCAATGGCAACACGTTGGAGAAACCACACATATGTCAGTGAGATGATCTGCTAAGATACTCCTGTGTCATTTGACATTTATTTCAAAAAAAACTTCTACTTAAAGTAAAAGCCCATCAATTTCCAGTCCTCCAGCAATCATCTAATTGCCTGATGTAAGCCCACTGGAGTCTACTGGAGTCTTTCCAACTGCTTTAATATGCCTGGGGATGACATTTATCAACTGAAGTGACTAAGTAGTAACGCCAGGGCAGATTGCCTGGGACTCCAGATGAGCTTCCCAACAGTTTCCCACAGCCCTTCTCCTCAGACAGGTCTCTGATTAGGAAATGGCAACAGCTGTACTCCGCTGATTTCACGTGAGGCAATGAGGCTGTGACTACTGTGCACACACTGTGAGTTGAAGGTTTCCTTTTGATAAGTGTTCGAAGGATACTATCTTAGTTATTTTCCAGGGGCTTATGTTAAGAGTATAGATTAAGACATGGGAATAAAATATAAGTCAAAAAGGCAACAAGTTTTACGAGATTCTGTTTCTTAAATAAGACATTTCACTGGAATAAAGGAAAACATTTTTGTTCTTTGCCCTAATACCAATGGTTCAATTTGCTTGTCCTCACATAGGCATATAGTACCATTTGGGATACGCAGAAGTCATTGCATTGTCTTGGCAGCAGCGCAGTGTTCTTCCTTTTGGAATAAATAATGCATTTAACATGACCAAATTCTGAATTACAGAAGAATCAAATGTCAGAGTAAAGTTTAAGTAAGTAACATTATCATCAAGAGGTAATCCCATCATAAGTACCATTACTTTAATACCGATATTGCTGAGACCCATGCTGGAGAAAACCTGATGTACTGGCCACCTGTACTTTCCAGCATATTAGTGCTGAACCTGAAAAATAATGCCTGCTTCCCCCAGCAGAAGTGCTTTTGTAAACTATGTTCTAGAGAATAGAATATTTATTTCATTGTTGTATTTACCTGGCCAAATATTAAATTTTACCCAAATACTCTCTATGTTCATATTAAACAGCAGCTCAATTAACACCTTCAACAATTACATTTTAATTGCACACTCAAGAAATCTTCACTGAATTACTACAGGCCCACTTGAGGTAAAGTCATCTAGTGTACAGTTTGGGTGTGAATATGTGAATAACTACATAAAGTCATGCCTTCTAATGGGGAAAAAATGCAAACTATGAAATTTTTCAGCCTCATGGGGCTCCATACAAATATTGAAGCCTACATGTATTCCTGAATGCATACATACGCCTCTTTCAAAATTTGGCCTAACTAGATTAAATTCCATTGAATTTAAAAGTTTATCTCCCTTTTGGAAGGAAATGGTTACTTTCAATAATTGAAATGGCACATTTCAAATATTCTTACACTGATTTTGGTTTCAGTTTGCATCCCAAAGATTAATTTTATTTAAATATTCCAGAATATTGATTTAAAGCACTTATTGATGACAATCCCAAAGCCTCAAAATCCTATTATGTAAGATATTTTCAAAGAAATAGACCTGTCATCCTCTCAATTGAAGCTGAAGCAGCTAGCAGCACTGCAATAGACGTATGACAGTTAAAATTGACAATGTAACTGATGTGTTAGTATCACATACTGTAATCATCCTTGCAAAAGCCATTGTTCAACACTGATTTTGCAAAATTACCAAGTGAATATTGCATATACATCTGAGAAAAAAAAATGTTTGTCCAGCAATTTGCAAAGCAAACTGAGATAAAGTTTGTGTTAAAATAAACTCCTGAGAAATTTCCATTGTCTTAAGTCTGTTTCTGAATTAAACTGTGCTAAACCAAGAGGCCTGATCTTGCAAACTGACTTAACCTGGCAGACCAGAATTAAATTCATTGACATCTATGCTACTCTTCATGATCCTTTACATGTCCTTTAGCCATTTGGTGTCTTTGATCTACACTAGTAGCATCCTCAAGTGCATACTGGCCGCAGATCCACAGGTCCTTTTGCCTGCTTACATTCAAGCCTCTTTATCTCATGCTAGGCACATTATGGACTTTTACATAGACTACTCTTTAGACTTATGGGTCTATTTTTTATTTCAGGAATTGTTTGCAGGCTGAACTGAAAACCTCCAGTGAGAAGTCACCCAGCAACTTATCCATAGGTGACAATATTGTGGACTTCTGCAGTTGCACAGCCTCCCTCAGATGTAGGCCTTCAGTCAGCTTGTCTTTTGCTGGTCTATGTGACCGCTCTCTGAGAGAGAAATACTTTAACATGCAAGAGCTAAACCATTCTAAATGTTATGTGTGAGAAAACTACATGCTCCACTCCTAAATAGATCTCAGATGTTTTCTAGAATGTGAGCTATATTATTTCTAGATAACTCTGGAGGATCATGGAGAGATTCATACTGATGGGGTATGTGTACAATGCATATGTTTGCCACTATAGGCACAGAACAATTTAAGATCACAGTGTGATCTTATTAGATCGTCATCTCAGTTTGCCAGAAAACAGTTATATTGCAATGGATCCTTGAACCTTGTTAATTTTACAATGTAGAATGGAAGAAAATTACTCATCTCACTCTTTGCTTCACAGAAATAGGCAAAACCAGCTAGTAGTTTCAGTTAAGCTAGGTTGTTTGGGTTTTTTTTCCATAAGCATATGCATTCAGATTCCAGTTACATAGATCCATTCAAATAGGATATAAAACTAGAAATAAAACACATACAAATCCACCAAGTTCTGGCAGAATCAAAGTAAGTTTTATATAAATATTTTCCCAAACTATAAATTATTCTCAGGTTTGAACCAAGTCCAGTTTCCAGAGTACATAAAACTTGGCCCCAACTTGATGGAATGTGACCAAGAATCACCAAAACATTGGCAAAACCTGGGGAATCTAGCCTGAGAATATAACAAAAGCCAAAGCCCAGACAGGCTCACATTGACAGGGTGTCAGTACATTTTAATGTCACCAAGACAGCAACTGCCCCCCCACATACTTGCTTTCTTTTACAGGTTGTAACTTGTATACACCTGAAAAACACTAAGAGAAAAAAAAACGTTGAATGTTATCATAAGACATAATATTTGATCAGAACAGGGTAAAAGTATTAATGTGATAAAAATACCGCTTGTTGCAGTTGTGATTATTTTGGTTACAAATGAAAGTGCCATGTTTGGAAACACAAGAAAACACAGCACATCTGAGATCTTTTAATAGCACTTTTAATAGAAGTTCTGGTTCCGTTGGTTCCCACAACTCCTTCTGCACACGCCTGTGACTGACAGCGATGCCCAAAGCAGCTGCCTGCTGCAAATCAGGTGGCTCAGATGTCTCTGCCGTGTGACACAATGCTGCTGGGCATAGAAATCTCTTTTTCTGTTGGCATGAATTCTGTTAATTGGGTACTTGCATTACTAACCTGTTAATATCTAAGCAAGTCACAAAGACATAGTGTAGCTTTAGTAGTGACTGGGTGGGACGATATCTAGAATATCTAGCAAATAAATGGCACTTTTAAATTCTTAGATTTAAAAAAAAAAAAAAAATCGTAGATAAGTACTCCAGTTTGAAACTGAAGAGAGGAAATTAGTGATAGAGTAATTCCAGAGTGGAAATGTAACCAGAATCTCTGAAGCTAAATTCATGCACTAGTCATAGAAACTGGCTGGTTAGGGATATGTTGAGAAATGTATACATATAAACAGAGACTGACTTTGCAATAGTCCAGTAGTTAGAAGGACTGGCTGGCCAGAAGTCCCACTAATTTGGAAAATAAATGGAGTCACAACCAGAGCAGTGTGAGTTATTATTATAAACAGCATAACTCCCTTCACCTTTCCATCATTATGTATCCTTGAACATGTTTGAAGAAAGCTAAGCAAAGATATGAAGTCATTTTTAATGCAAGATGAGATAACATAGTCTCTTCAGTTTGGACAAAGAAAACAAAAGGAATATATACTAGAGGTCTATAAAAACATGAAATATGTGGAGAAATTGAATGGAGAATTACTATTCTCTGTTTTTCTTAGTATAATAATCAGGGAGCACCCAATTTATTTAGCAGGCAGAAAGTCTGAAACAAACAAAGGAAGTCATTTTTCACACATAATTAAATATCACGCAAAATTAAATTGTGGAGCTCATTATCACAGGATGTTATAGAGGTCAAAAGTCCAAAAGGTTTCAAAAGGCATTAAAAAATTCTCATGTAGAATAGATCAGAGGCTACACAGCATGATAGTGCAGATGAGACCTACAGTTCAGGAAATGCCTACAACCACTGACTGTCATAAATGAAGAACTTATTCTAGGGAAATGCGCACATTAGGCATACTCTATTTCTATCAAATTTATATTAACTGTGTGCTAGTGGTCACTGCAAGGCATGATGAACAGGTGAACAGGCATGATGAACAGGTGATCTGATTCAATATGGCATCATGTTCTTTTCTGCTTGTTATTTCTATGAATGAAAAGTAAATTCTGAGTGATTGTCATTTTGACTTGGTAGAATCTTAAAAATAAATTTAATTGGATAAAAGGCAATAGAAGATGCACAGTAATGATCAAATGCTCCCTGGAGCACCATGACTGCAAGAGAGAAAAGTTCTAGCTTTCCTCTTGGTTACAGTTTTCCTGTTGGTTAAGAATTCAAAAGGAAAAATCTGTGTTCCTTTTATGCTCCTCAAAAGCAGCCTGAATAAGGCACATTTAGAATGATGCATATATTCCTCTGCCTAATTCCACATAATCGGTTTCCTACAGTATTGTATGGATTTTTCACTGTGGTAGTAGGGATTTGACAAGCTATTTATGTCACAGTATCACAGTATCACAGTATCACAGTATGTTTGGGATTGGAAGGGACCTCAAAAGATCATCTAGTCCAATCCCCCTGCTGGAGCAGGAATGCCTAGGTGAGGTCGCACAGGAACATGTCCAGGTGGGTTTTGAATGTCTCCAGAGAAGGAGACTCCACAACCTCCCTGGGCAGCCTGTTCCAGTGCTCCGTCACCCTCACTGAGAAGAAGTTTTTTCTCAAATTTAAGCGGAACCTCTTGTGTTCCAGCTTGATCCCATTACCCCTTGTCCTATCATTGTTTGCCACCGAGAAGAGCCTGGCTCCATCCTCATGGCACTCACCCTTTATATATTGATAAACATTAATGAGGTCCCCCCTTAGTCTCCTCTTCTCCAAACTAAAGAGCCCCAGCTCCCTCAGCCTTTCTTCATAAGGGAGGTGCTCCACTCCCTTAATCATCTTGGTTGCCCTACGCTGGACCCTCTCCAGCAGTTCCCTGTCCTTCTTGAACTGAGAGGCCCAGAACTGGACACAATATTCCAGATGTGGTCTCACCAGGGCGGAGTAGATGGGAAGGAGAACCTCTCTCGATCTACTAGCCACTCCCCTTCTAATACACCCCAGGATGCCATTGGCCTTCCTGGCCACAAGGGCACAGTGCTGGCTCATGGTCATCCTGTTGTCCACCAGGACCCCCAGGTCCCTTTCCCCTACACTGCTCTCTAATATGTAATTTCCCAACCTATACTGGAACCTGGGGTTGTTCCTGCCCAGATGCAGGACTCTACACTTGCCCTTGTTAAATTTCATTAGGTTATTCCCCGCCCAACTCTCCAGCCTGTCCAGGTCCTGCTGGATGGCAGCACAGCCTTCTGGCGTGTCAGCCACTCCTCCCAGCTTGGTGTCATCAGCAAACTTGCTGATAGTACACTCTATTCCCTTGTCTAAATCGTTAATGAATATATTGAATAATATTGGCCCCAGTACTGACTCCTGAGGCACTCCACTAGATACTGGCCTCCAACTAGACTCCGCATCACTGACTACCACTCTCTGGCTTCTCTCCTTAAGCCAGTTTGCAACCCACCTCACTAGTCTATTGTCTAGACCACACCTCCTCAACTTAGCTGTGAGGATGCTGTGGGAGACTGTCATTACAGATTGCATCACCCAAATAGTTTTCTTTAAAAGCAAGCTTTCCTCAAAGATCCTGATGACATTTATGAAAAACTGATGTATACGGGAGAGTGCCAAAATACTAAAGAAACCAACTTAGCTGCATATTGCCATTATTGCAGGGAGCGTTTCAACTGCAGAACAGTATATTCATAATTACATGTTAAAAAAACAAAACAAAACAGTATATGTGACTTTAGCACACATCAGGTTAAAATATGGCCCATGGCTATAATACTGTGTCTTAGTAAGGAAGTTTCCAGTTTTCCTTACCATGTTTAAAGAAAGAAGTGCCGTGTTTTGACATTAGGCAGAAAAGTGAGTTTCCATAGGCAATGACTGTAGCAAAAAGTGACAATATGCATTTTGGTAGCCAGAACATATGGTAGTTCTATTAGCTCAGAATTTTCAAATAAGAATCCCCAAAGATCAGCTACACACGGGAGCTGCCTAATTTTTTGTCAGCTACATGTACTTTTTTTCCAAGTCAGCAAACCGTGCAAGCAGTTTGGCTAGAGATTAGATGGTTCCTGGCAATTTCAAGTGGTTGGAAGAACATATGCTAAGTAACTTTCTAGGTCATTTTGCCCTCACCGCACTTGAACAATTAAAGGCAGGGAGGGGGAGAAAGGTGGGAAAGAATTGAAATATTGCAATAACATAATCTTCAGCATAATAGCTAATAACCAATTCGGATGAGCAAAGTTGTTTACAAGCTCTGAGGACTTGGCATTCTGAGATCGCATCTTGATAGACTTATGACCTTGTCTTGTCCCTTCGTGGTTAATTTGAGAGTATTCTATGACCGAACTACGCTACTTCTTGCAAATTGTGTAGGATTCACATTGGTTAATAATTAGAGACAGCAAAAGAAAAGTAAATATTTTCCTGCCATGCCACCAGTTAATAGTTTTACTATTAGGATACTACCTATTGCTTTGGACAGCACAGTAGCTATTAGCTTCAGAAGTAGGTATGAGTACCTACTATGTTTTCATTTGATGTCTTGATCTGGCAACAGCAAAGCTAAAGTAGAAGGGAACTAAATACACGGAATTCAATGCAACAAAAAGCATAACTTGTTTTACCAGCATCAAACATGAGCATGCTCAAAATGAGTTTGTACAAGCTCAGAAAATATTTTATTTGTAGCAGATCCCAAGGCTGTTTTGATGCACCTTTGATATAGAATGTATGGTGTGTATGAGAGCCCTTCTAGTGTATTTATTACTCACTCAGGACTAGGCTCAATCTAGCCTTTCGTATTTTCCTCTCCTCTCCTTTCTCTCAAGAATACCAGAGCTAGAAAACTAGATTTGTGTGAAGGAGCTGTGCCCTCCAACAATGCAAAAGGTCAATAAAGGGAAGCTTTCCCAATCTATCACCTTGATGGGTGCGCTGGGGATGGGTGGTTTTATAACAATAACTCAGCTTTTCTGTTCCTACCCTTGTCTGTTGCTCCTGGATGTCTTTACTGATTTGGTTTCTGGTTCCTTGTACATCATGTCTTTAACATACCCAGTATTGGAATCTTTTCACCAAATGACAGGAATCTATGAAGCATTTCTAAAACCATACTTTTTGGCTACAGAAGATTAATAGAAAATAATAGCTTCTATAATCATATGGAATAGGAAGCATTGTACATAACTAAAGGGAGCTAATAAAACTGCTGATCTTATGGATCAGCAACTTGATCTAACTTCAAAGTTGGATTTAACTTCAAAGTTGGCCCTTCTTTGAGCAGAGAAACCAGATGATTTCCAGAGGTCTTTCTAATCTAAATTGGTCTATGTTTCTCTGTCCTGCTAAGAGATCCTGACTACTCACATTCACTAAGACTACCAAAGCATAGATCCATTTCTAATAACCACTTAATTGTATGCATTTCCATAATCACTATATTGCAAGAACATACTCTAGGCTCCAATAAGCATTTTCCTCTCTGTAACCACCTAAAGAAAAACATGGAAAAGCGGTAGCTGTGGAGCAGTTTCTTGTCAGAGTTGCAGAGCAAGAAAACTAAAATCATGAGAACACACAAGGACAAAAGTGATTCAGCCTCAGTGTTTCATTGCACACATCTTCTTGGCAGAACTTCCTCTGCTTCTGTGAGAGCTGTGCGCAAATAGGGATTCCAATAAATATAAACACATACCAATTAGGATTTTTAGAAGGTTGGGTCTTACATCCACTGAAAGTCAGGAAGGAGAAGACAAAAAAATAAAAAAAGTCAATTACAAGAGTTGCTGGTAGTAGACCCTCAAGAACAGCAGGAAAGCTTGAGAAGGAACTGCGAAGACTGAAACGTGAGAAATTTATATTTGTATGAAGACGAAGAAGATCTACAAGTGTGAAGACTCTAGGTTATCCAGGGAATCTGAAGCAGTTCCACCAGGAGAGAAGGAATGCAGCTGCTCCTTGGGCAGGAAATGCTGCTTGCTTCACCCCAGCAGCCAAGGCCAATAACCGATTGCTATCTCGATGAGCAGCAGGGAATATACCCTACTGATTTAATGCCCTAATGACTCTGCTGCTTCTTTGTAGTGGTGCTTATGCATTTCAAAGAGCTTCTGGTGCTTCTAGGACTCAGTGCCGAGGAAGCTGGAAGAATGGATCTGCTGACTTGTGAAGTATCAGAAAGCACCACTGCAAAGGGCCCCAAATCCACTACAGAAAAGCTGCCAGGGCTCATCTGAATTGCAGCCTACCCCAGCACATTACTAACTGCATATGCACTGATGGTTCCTCTGGGACTAAAACTGAGCGGATCAGAAATTACTAGAGCCAGAGGTTCAGATCAGATTCTCCTCAACTCCGTTATATGTATGGAAAAGCTAGACAATGACTGACCTCTTTTGGATAATATGATGTATGTACATGCTTTCCGACACAGAAAGACAAAATAAAAGCAGTTAGCAGAGGGAAGATAAAACCCTACCTACATGCATACCTATTCTGGTAGCACTTCATCTTCTCTTTGCTGTGGATACTGCTGTGTAGAGATGGTGTGACACCAAAAGGAAAGAAAATAAACTTTTTGGATACAGTCATCTGAAACTCTTGAAGAAATTTCGATGATTGATGGTATGAGAATCAGAAAAAAAAAAGTCATTTGTCAAGTTGCTGAATACCTTACATACCTTCATCCTAAAGCAAACAGTGCTGACAAAATCTGGAAGCCATCAAAATTATCACCTGATTAGAATAACAAAGATTTATTGGATATAGTTTTCACTAACATTTCACTTGTTCAGAACTAAAATACAGTAGGAAGGTGATTTAGGTGTCACCTGGTATTCATGGATATACATATTCATGTAGGATTTAGGGTAGAGGGAAACAGTGACAACACGCACGGTACGGACAACAGTGGTTGTCCACAGATACACAAAATGGTAATGAGTGGACAAAAGCCTTTCCATGGGCAACCAGTGTAGATATCCAAAGCAAAAGAGCTGGTACTAATGGGAGCTCTAATACAGAAAGAGGAGATTAACATTTCTGTACTAGCAAACTAATGATTTATTAACTTCCCCAGGCAAATGAGTTAGTGACTTCCACAGGCAGCAAGGGCAACCCATATGGAGCTGACTCTGTCTAATCTGATGAACTCTCTAGACATTTAAAACATGGTGCCTACATGCAAATTTCTTAGTGAGAAGGTCTCTGGAGTGTTCTCACTGTGAACTGTACCTGGCAATTATGTGGGAGAACAGTCATCAAGCGAAGGAGTTTTCCAGTAGTTCACTGACGCAAAAACATTCACTGGCAGTGCTTCACTTTCTAGTACAGATTCAGCCAGAGAGTAGGATTTGCCTTGCCTAATTTTAACACGCTTCCAATGTAGATGCTACTTCCAACACAGTAATCCTTAGTATTCACTGGACGAAAACAGGGACTTTTAGAAAGGATTTAAATTAGCCTAGTTTGTACATGTACTTTAGGATGAGAAAAATCACAGTCAATTTCTCTTTCCTAACAATGGATTACACGTTCAGATATAAACATCCACAATGTTTATGTCTGCATATGGTCAGATGAATTTCACCGAGGAGAAACTATCAAAGTGCAACGAGCAATCCTTGTATACAAAAGAAAATTACTGTTCTCTTATATTGGATTCCTAAAACAGGCAGAAGTGAATCAAGGGTGAGAAGCTAGAAAACAATTCTTGTTTGGGTGACCATGAAGTTGTTATACCAAGTCAACACTTGTATTGATTTCAGGCTATTCCCGCAATTTAGCAAAGTAATTTTGAATTGCAGTCATGTTTTCTCTAACCTCTTCCAGCTGGCTGTCTTCTGCAAGCATTTGTTTTTCTCCAGTGCCACGCAGAAGTCACACAGGACAATTTAGAAATGGACTAGCCCCAGGGGTGCCTAGTTTCACCTCGCTGATACACCACCTTAAGAGCCAGGTACCAGAAACATTTTTGACTATGGGTCTCCATACAGTTTTGTATCCACTTCACAGTCAACCATGCTTCCTAATTTGCTCATTATAGTCCCACATGAGGCAGATCAAAAGCCTACATGACACAAGTTGTATCATAAATGCTGTTTCCCTTTGTCCATTAGACTATTTGCCCCACCAGGGATGGATGTTAAATTTGTTTGAGAAGAAATTATTTGCACTTTTATCAATTTACTGTTTTCTCAGCAAATAGGTTCCACTCAAAACTACTTTTCCACCTATGTTAAGTGCAATTTCTTTGCCTTTTGCCACATCTCGGGGATTCCCTGACCCTCCATCAGTTCCCTGAGAAGAGCACAATGATTCAGAAACTGCTTTGTCTTGTTCCCTAAGTAAAGTCTATAGTCTCAGAGCATGATTTATTAATTTATCAAAATGTTCACTAACTGACCTTTCTCCTTTTGTGTCCCATATTCCTATTAACATTAGTGATAATAAGAATTGTAATAAAACATCTAGTTCTAGCCAAAGCTTCTATTAATTTAAATTTTCTTTTTTTGTGTCTTGATAACTTGAAGTCTATTTCAATCTTCACCTTTCTGATTTTACACCTATACACTTATGCCTCACACTTAAGCGCCTTTTTAAAGCATAGACATATGCACATTCCTGCGTTCATTGGGATTTCTTCCATTTTCTAGTCATTGAAGAGTACTTTATATTTCCGGTATCTTATTATATTTCTATTTTTCCTCTTAATCAGAATAGTAGTAGGTGTATCTTCAAAGCACAGAGAAAACTTCTGATATTTAGAGATAAAATTGACATGCCTTAAATATATAATTTAAGGTATTTTATGCTGCACATTGAAATACAGAAGAAATACGAAGGGTTTATTGTTTAGAGATGTTCTCTGAGACACTCGCGATGCATCTGACTTGGATGATAACATTAATACTTTATAGTACATGAGGACTGTGTAACACAGAAGTCTCAAAGTACTCCATGGAGAAAATCTCGTTTACTATTTTCATGCGTCCAACAAGTTTATATAACATAAAGCATGGGTTTGGGGGAAAATAGAAAAAATATGAAATTTTAAGCAAAACAAGATATAACTATGTGACTGCCAAAATCTAGGCAGAAAATCCATTAAAAGCAACTATGGCGTTTCCTGAGTAATTCATAGGACAAAAGTCAAAATGCAGCTACAGATAAATGTAACAAGTACAGGGTATATTCAGCATCCTTGTAGAATGGAAAAAATCCCTCTCCTTTTCCCCCAGATCTGCTTCTACTTCAGCTTTATTGAAGAGAACACTTAAACAGGAGGACTCATTAAAAAATGAAATAAATGGCTAAAAGTTTTGCAGGCTTGATGGAGACATTTTAAACAGCAAAATACATAGAAAATAATTATAAAATATGATTGAAGATGAACAGCAGAAAAGGAGAAAATAAAAATAGCAAGAAAAATGAGAAAACAGTTTTAATAACTAAATCAACATCTAACCAGAGAGAAAAAAGAAAAATTAAAACCATAGCAAGACAAGCAAAAATTATGAATTAAAGTGTGCAGATAAGAATGATCATTGGAATGTAGGATGCCTGATTTTTCAAAGCTTCTCAGCAAAATTCCTTGCTAAACTGAAGGAAATAAATTATCATGTACTAAGAGAAAAATCTTCTAGCAGATTAGTAATTGGTTAAAAGATAGAAAGCTAGGTAGAAATAAATAAATGCACTGACATGGGAAGAACCAGCTCTCAGGTCTTTTTTCTGCCCCACGTTTTCAGAAGTTATGAGGACAAAGGAATAAATAATGAGTTCAGAGATATTGCCAAGTTCACAGAAGACACAGATGTAATCAGGAGCATCAAATCTAAAGCCAGCTGAATAGAGTAATAAAAAGTAGTATGAGTTACCAGGCAATTAAATTGCCTGAAGATGAAAGCTATTATCAAGTAAGTGAAAAATTATCTATGCAGGGAAAAAAAGTCTAAACACAGATATAGAAAGGTGTGTCTGAATTTGTTATTACTCCTCAAAGATCTCAGTTACTTTGAATATATTTGTTACAATATTAACTCAAAGCTCAGCTGCAGCCAGAAGTCAAATCTGATTTGGAATTACTAAAACAAAAGAAAAAAACACATCAGAAAACAGTAAACATAATACAGTAAATATAAAACACTGCATCATGCCATGACATCATGCCTTTCAGGATGTAATACAACTAGGAAAAGCTCAGGGAAGGAGGCAATGATGATATGGGAAGACTCCCGTATAAAAGACCTTTAAGTAGATTAGGATCTGAAAAAGAGATATTAGAGGGTGTGACAGTGACCTACAAAGTCAAGAAGAGTATGGAAAAGTTGAGCAGTTAATCTCATATGTTTTAGAAAAGGTAAGTTCAGTGAGGAATCAATATCTGGTTTGGAGAAAATTTGGAAGTTGGACCAGGGAATGAAACAGCTGGGTGACAAACAGGACACAAGGAAAACACTCTTTGCAGTTTCCACCACAGAAATTCCGTGTCTCATTGTCATACATCTATCATTTTCATTGTCATACATCTATCATTTTGCCAAAAAAAAAAAAAAAAAAAAAGAGAGAGAAGACAACACCACGTCCCTCACATACTAAAGCCAACTCTTCTTAATTTAATGTAAATTCTGTCTCATAATTAAATTTTAAAGTATTTTTCTATGGAATTTCTCAGCTAGTTTTTTGTGCTATGTTATTTAATGGAAGTTTCATCTGAAGAAGACAATAACACTTTGGGCCTTCTGACAGCCTTTTTTTCTACCTCCATTTGTATAAACATATGTGTTTTATTTGTTTGATTGTAATGGGTTTGTCTGTCTCGTTACTTTTCCCCCCTTTTATTTCATATCTTTTTTTCCACAATCTTTCTTTGATTTTTTCAGGAATGAAAAGGACATACCAGGTTGTGAACCAAAGGAAACATAACAAGTTAATAGCCCTTCATAGTCAGGAGCAATTTTATAGGACAATTATAAACCTCGAGGCAGAAGTTTTTGGGTTTTATGTGTAGAGTAATTTAGGTCATTTGGGTCGAAGCCCAGGACTGGAACTGGCCAAAACGACAAAACAACTAATTCAATGTTTCAATCAAAATTCACGATGCTGAAACCCCCCTTTCCCAGCCCGGCACCGCAAGCTGCAGGGAGCAGCTCAGCCCCAGCACTGCCGCACCTTCTCCTCTGAAGTTACCTGAGTGTTTAGACACCAGTGATACTCCTAGAAAGCAGATGAGAAGTTGATCTGGTGCCTGAATCCAAGCCCTATCTTCACCATCCATACACGGGCACACCAAGAAAAGGTTTTTGGCACAAAATAGCCTTGCGTGCCCCATGGCAGGGTCTGTACCTGGCCCAGCTACCTTCAAACATTTCAGGTGCCCTTGGGGTGCCCACCACACTATCAGAGCTCCCCACTCTGCCACAGGAGGGGGGCAGAAACTCCCACCCTTACCTGCATGCTCTGTCAGCTCAGATTCTGGTTGTCTGGGAGGCGGTTTGGAGGTAGTAGGCTCAGCCCAAAGGACTCCAGGATGCAGGGCAGCAGCAGCAAAGGACGTGCCAGGTGCCCTCTGACATCAGCAAAGCAGAGAAACTCCACACATGACTTATTTCTCAGCCAGGAAAGATTCGTGGGCTAGGTTGTCTTCTGCAGAAATCCTGCCCCAAGCCTCAGTCCAGAATCCCCGCTGCATCCAGGTCTGACACTCACAATCTCCCTAAAATTCCACAACCCATCTGCAAGATGGCTGCAGCAGCATCCATCACAGCCCAGGCCCTAAGGGAAACTTCTGGGAATCAGGAAGGAATTCCAACCCTGTTGTTTTGAAATCACTCAAGTTCCCAGCAAAAACACCAGATTAAAGACTACCCGGGAGTGCTGTTGTTTCTTTCTAACTCATGCCACCCTGTTAATATTTGCACCAGGGTGGGAGCACAGTGCAGCAGTCTGACTTCTAAGGCACTTAACTGCAAACACTGAGGTTGGGTCTCTTTTCAAAGCCTGTTTCTGTAGACAATGGACATTCAAACATGTAAAGTTCTCTGGGAGCAGGAGTAGGATTTCCACTGTCCCACACATACCTTCTGGATAGATGCCCCACAGCCTGAGCTGTACAGTAATTCTCTTGCTCCCCTTCCTCCTTCTTGCAGCCCAGCTGAACATTTCAGCCTCAAGCAGGAACCAAATATTCTTACCTGTATTTTTCAAAACTATCCCACTTCATAGCAGAGGGAAATTACTATCATCTTGGTATGTATCAAGAGAAAATCTTCATGTGCCTAACTTCAGATATACCTTACAGGATGGATGCTTTGTTCCCCCCATTAGCACTAAGAGAGTTACCTCCTGGGCAGAATCCAAGACTGTTCCCTTCCTAAACCTTTCCCTCTCAGCTCACTCTCAACAGCTATTTACTACTTCAGGAAATCCAGGTACCTCACCCAGGGCTCTGAAGCCAGCTCTGGAGGCCACTGGCTATGCTGAATCTGGCTCAGTTCCCTTCCACCGCTTAAGCCCCTTCATGTCAGCTCCTTGAGCATTTATATACACTTTCAGAGTGGGGTGGCAAGTCCAGAAAATTTTCACTTCTTGAACAAGCTGTTTTTCTGAGTGCTCAGTGTCACAATGAGGGGGATTTCAAGCGTTGTCTCCAGTCAGTCTGGAAGAAATCTTTCTTTCAAATAAAAAACAATTCCTAAGGCTTATACATTAACTCATAGAATGAAAAGATTTGTTCTTATTCCAAAGAATTAGGAAATACTTGGTTATTGATTTGCATCCTACCCTAGTTTGAAGAAAAATCAGTTAGAAAACCAGCATAATAACTTCATCTAGAAAGGCAAGTACCCCTTCAGACCTGGAATTTACCCTTTCCTTGTTGGACAGGCACTTGTTCTAGAGAGGAACAGGGGAGCTACGTCTGCAGTATTCCTGCAGCTGTAACTCTGGGAACATTTGAACCACTACTGTTTTCTGAATAGCTTTTAGCATGTGTGTTTACTCTCCAAATTTGGGTTATTTTTTTTAATATGAAAGAATACACTCAGACCTGAAGAACATGGATAGTAAGTTGCTACCATGTTTCAGCCAACACAACTTCACATGCATTTATTTGGATGCCATTGTGTGTTAAATGAGTTTTCAAACGAGGAAGATATTGAAGAGAGAACTTGACCATGCATATTAGCACTGAATATACACTTTTTAGAGCTGAATTAACATTACTGAACTGCTCAGAAATGTTTGCAATTTAAATTAATGAGCTGCATTTGTTTTCTCTTCTGAATGAAATAAACACTTAAGACACAGCACAAACATGAGACACTGTCTTTGACTTCTGTGCAGGACTGAACTTCAAACATTTTAAAGAGTTTGAGAAGTGAATTTCATGGCAAAGTACATAATTAATTGAATGTTCACAGAAAGATGAACTTTTAATAGAGTTGAAGCTGAGCTATTCATTCACTACCCCAGGCACAGCAAAGAGGAGACAGAGGTGAGGCCCACCTCATCAAATAGCATTTGCAGGCAATGTGTACAAGTGCTCCTCATGGCACCAAAGCCTCTTGAATTATGCTTTGTCTGAACATATATTTAAATAGAATACCATGCTTTAGATCGTAAAGGAATTTCTTCCACAATCACCGAGGTTGTGACCACTGCTGGGAAAAGGGGAAAAAACTCATATTTCTCTATAGTATGGAAAATTGCTCACTAAAAAGTTGTTCCTAGCTTTATCTAGCAATGGCATCACACAACTTTGCAGCTCCTTCAGAGATTTAAATTGCTAGTGATACTTTTGCTTATCCATCTCACTTTTTTTTTGCTATGACTGTTGGCCTGTAACATTAAGCCTAAGGCAGACTGAGAAAGTTGGGGTTTTCTTCCTTTAGAAAGGGACCTGGGACTTAGCTGTACTGTCTAAACTTATATTTTGAAAGAAAAATATATTTTCATGCAAAATGTGATGTCTCAGCTATATCTGTAATTTAAAAAATTTCGCCTAATTAATTAAACATTTTCAACATGGGTTGAATATAATTTGTTAGCATGATTATTTTATCTCAGAAGTTTTTAAGTTTGACAAACATGTTATTAAATACAGCTTCCTGTGTACAGCTCTTGGTAATATTTATTCCACTATTTAGAAGGCCACAAATAAGTAAAGCACTTACACATGCCTAGTTTGAAGCAAACAAGTACTTCCAGGTCTAATAGCCCCAAGGAGTTTACTCATCTACTTGCACGTCCACATGTGGTTCACCAATTCAGTGATCCGACAGATGAGCAATAATGAAAATAAGGAAAGGCTGAAATTTCTGAGGGCTCACATATCTGATAGCTCAGTGAGAGAAGACCTCATTCCAGGCTCTTGCACAAGTTGCACACTGGCTGAAATCCAGGTATCTGCCAACCAACCATACACCACATACAAAAATACACAGTACGTGGGCAAGTGAATTGAGCTTCAGGTGGGTCATGGACTAAATGGCTTTCTGAATCTAAACAGATGTGAAAGACTTCCTGGAGGCCAGGCTGGTGCACTTCACATGTACAAGAGTTGTAAAACAGAAATTATGACTGACGGAGAAGAGAGATCAACTGATTCCACTTGTAATGTAGATGTGAAAGTAGAGAAATCCTTCACCTAACTTGGAATTTCTCTCATAGCCTTAGGGTGACTCCAGAAAGACCGAGAAGAACTGAGGCAGGGGGAAGTGTAGAAAATATCCTCTTGCTATTATATGTACAAGGAAAATAAGCAGATGAGCCTGTTTGAAATCAACGTGCCAAAGTGCACAAGTATATGTCTTTGTTTTGTTGCCCTAGCATGGCAAACAAGATTGCTGACCATAAGGAATATGCTGGAACACCTCCGATAACCATAAAAGAAGTCCCTTTAGTATAATTGCTATAAAAATGAATTTCCATTTGTCAACACCCAGTCCCCAGGGCTCTCAGGGCACTTTAACTATGTCAATTTGTTTAAACATTTGTTTTAAGCATTTAAACAGAGGAACATTTTGTTATGTACATATAAAGTTCTGCAGAATCCAAGTATTTTTACTGGAAAATGAAATTTCACTTCTTCCAAACACAGTATTTCTTTACTTGGCATATGGGCACAACAGATGGAGTAAACATGAGAAATTGCTACAATGCTGAGAAAACGTTCCTCTCAATGTTGAAGAGTTTAGAACTGATGTTAAGGTTTTCCTGCTTGACTTCCTTGAAATCGATGCTACGTGATTACATTAATGCATACACTGCACAATCTTGCAAGGAATAAATGCTCATATTGTCTTCATGGACGTAGAATAGAGCACTCTCCAGACACAACGAAAGTTTTCTCCTCCCCAGACCTCTCAGTATTAGAATTAACTACTGAGGTTGATCCATAGAGTTCTCTAACCTGGGATCTCCACTCAGGTTCTCTCTCATTCCCACAGTAATAATCTCTGGTTTTGAGTAGCTTGATATACTGACTTTTAATTTGAGGATAAGAAAACTAACAACAGCCCCATTATCTCTCAGATAACCTGCATTATATGAAAGCTACGTGCATTACCAGAAATGACAGCATTTTAGGAATACATTCATAAGAAATTGTTTAAAAGCATTAGAACTTAAATACAGAATTGTGTGGGAAATGTTTTCCATTTCACAGAGATGTAATATTTCAAAACTAAATTGCTTCATTTTCAGGTTGAATTTAAGAGTTTACAAATTGAAATCACCAGCCTTCACATACCGCAGCCTCATCAATATGCTAGGAACTGCAGGAACTGGCACGGAAAACCAGAGACCACCTTGCAGCAATTGAATATCATCAGTGGTTTCAACAACCTACATGAGAACTCTGTTATAGAATCATAGAATCCTTTAGGTTGGAAAAGACCTTTAAGATCACCAGGTCCAACTGCAAACATAGCACTGCCAAGTCCACCACTAAACCATGACCCTATGCACCACATCTTTTAAACACCTCCAGGGATGGTGACTCAACCACTTCCCTGGGCAGCCTGTTCCAGTGTTTGCTGGGAGCTGCTGGCTCTCTCCTTCACACACATGAACGATATCATTCTTCACCCAACTGGTGAAGACCTTCCCATTGGGTTTTCATTTTTACAAGACAACTGTTTGGAACAAAGAAAAAACCTTTTATTTGAAAATATTTGCCTACCTCTGCTCAGTTTACTTTGATACAGCCCAGTTGAAAAATATTAGTAGAAGAAATTCTGCACACATGAAACAAAATGTATAAGTTCTGGAGAAAACCAGTAGAAGTATTAGTATACATAGCCACAGGACTTACTCAAAGAGCTACAAGGAATTACTAGGAGCATGACATACACTCCTGGGTTTGTTCCAGGCATTTGTGGCTCCACAGGCTCAGTGTTTAATCAAATAAAAAAATACATGAGGAGCTGGCAGCTGCCATAGGCTCTTCTGCCTAACAGAGACAAAGCTATTGTCATTCTCCACTTGCCGTCCATTGTGGTTCACCTGTGGTCAGATTATACCCATCTGCTTGTACAGTAACATTGTCCTTTGATGTATTTTTTCCCTCCCTCCTGTTTAGCCCATCGTATTTATAGACAGCAACTACAGCCCTTTGCATGGTCTCTTTTGCTACACTAGACAGACCAAAGTCTTTAGATTTGAAGGAATAAAGAGACAGTTGGATATCTCATATATTGCAATCCATTAAATTACACCTAGTTGTATCTCTAGCCAACTCTAAGTTATTTAATAAAAGAAACACTCTGCCTCAACTTTTAAGCAGTAGGAGATACACAGGAAGGGTTTTGAGACTGACATTTGCTGTATGCACAATGTAGGAAACTGAGTTCAAACAGGCAAAAAGTTTGTTCCAGACAGTCACTATTTTTACTACCAGATTCTCCCACCTCTAGTAACAGCTTTGAAGTAGAAAAGGCCAGTGTTCCCAGAAAGATGAGGATTTCCCATGTCGATATTTCAGAGCTCCTTCCCACCACACAGCTATAGACCCCGTACAACACATGGTACGTGAGTCCTCCTGCTAGCAGATCTGCTCAGCAGCTGCCACCTCTTCCAAACAGTCCTCTCACCCAACTCAGCAACCAGATGAGTCCCAGGGAGAACGATCACATAGTAGTAATGGATACAGCCTGTATCCATAGTAGCCAGGATACAGCCTGTGCATCTTTGAGTAACTTACTTTATATCTCAAGACCCAAGGAAATACTTGGCTTTTGTACCTCCTATTTACAGGAGCATTGCAAGCACTGCAGGAGAGACTGAAGTAGAAGGAAGACATGGATAATAACACAGACAGTACAGTATGACACAGCTTAAAGAAGGAAGAAATGTAATTTAATAAAAAAAAATAAAAAGAGATTGAGGGTTTTTTTTTAAAAAAAAAAAAACACCATTTGCAGATAAAGCAAAAACAAACAAACAAACAAAAAAAAACATGAACAAATAAAGTATCATCTATCACACAAAAGAAATGAAAGAATATATTGTAGGGACCACATGAATGGACAAGTTACCTGTGTGCCAAAGTAGATAGGCCATGGCTGTGACCTGGGGAAGAAGAACAGAAGGGAAGAGAGAGAAAGGCAATACAAATCATGAAACTGTTACCGGTGGCACTTGGCAGGAGATGACCATACATATACCATGTAGCCTTTAAATCATAAAAAGCAAAAAAAAAAATCCCAACCCAAAATGCAAACTATATCTCCATTTTCTTTGACTTCACACTGTAACAGTATTAACTGTATAAGGTTTATAATTTCAGTGGAATTTTCATCTCTTATTTTAACATTTTCCCTACAGCTTTCTGCTCTGCTTAAAAGCTATGAGTTAATCTCCAAAAGAGATGATCTAGATTGCAGTTATTTTGTCTTTTATCACATCAGTCTTTCTTCTCTAATTATATTCCTATGCCACACGTAACTAGGAAAGGAGATGAGGTGGCTTCAATTATCTTTTCTCCAGTTGATTCTGACAAGCAGAACATACATTTCTACACCAGGTATTTTGTCCCCAGCTAAATGGCTGCACAGCACTCCCACAAATATAGAGCTGATACTGTTCTAGCTGCTCATAGGAAGTCCAGAGGCAGAAAGAAAGCCACCATTTATTAACTGCTATGCATTTTTTCAATTGGTCTATAAAGTCAACTAGTTTGCTAACAACTCAGGTAAAAACTAACTCTTTCACAAAGAGAACACTTGTTGAAAGCAAACCTGTCATAAGCCAAATAAGCATTAAAATTGTCCACATGTAGTCTTGTCACAGAGCCATTTTTTGTTGTCAAAACTTTTAACATTCCAAAACGCTTATTTCTGACATCTCTTTTCCAGTTTAGCACTTTCTCCCTTTTTCCATTATAGCTGGGACTTGGTCCAGCTGCATTACATTTAGCAGCAACACCCCTCAGCCTGCTGGGAATTAATTTCTCATGATTCTTATCATGTGCAGGCTGAGTAAGGGCTTCAGCTTGTGACAGACAGAAGCTGGAATCTCCCCCCAGGAGTTACCATAATGTTCACAGACATTATCACTCTCCTTTATCAAGCATAGCTCTGAGTTACTTCTCAGCTGACCACCAAGTATTCCTTAAAAATTGGCTTCCTCCATCTTCATACAGTTTTTAATAAATGATGTTACAGTGGTCAGGACTACACTATAAAATTCTCAACCACTAGAACTTATCATAATGATTCATTAGCAAGTTATTATCAAAGTATTATTCTAAGTTTTCTCAAGGTTTTGTGAGTGTGCACATCATGTGAAGGCAACCTTAAGGCAATGGTGTAATTATGAGGAAATATATTAATCTACTTCTGTGTCAAGATTTATAAAATTTACCTTCCCATGGCAGACCCTGCCTGAGTCTATGCACCAAACAAGTGAGTTTTCCTACTTATTATCCACTGCACCTACCTGTTAAAGGAGCATTGATAGTTACTTTTAATAGCATTTTACTTTTGACAATTTGTATTTTGCAGGTGCCACCAACAGCTGCCTACATAGCAGCTCAGAGCCAGTTGGTATATGGGAGGCACCTCCAATAAACACTAGTGCACACAAAAGGTTTGATTCTTAATTTAGCAGCAATCTGTTTACAATGAATACTGTTAATGAACACTGTAAATTAAATTTTGTATTTCTGTTAGCTTGAGTGAGAAGGAACTGCCCTTGAGAAAGCTGCTGCATTCCTGGGTGTAACAGCAGCTCTAGTGCAGGGGTTAAAAAGAAAGTAAGTACAGGGCATTTTATAAATGCCAGTTCAGCCCCTTCCTTATGAAGGGAAACTAACCCAGTTCCCCAGCGCAGATGGCTTTGGATATTCAGTACAAGATTTATGTGCCCACAACACACAAAGCCAGGTTTCTTTTTCCTCAGTTCTAGGTTCGTTTTGGGGGTTTGTTTTTTGGGGGTTTCTTGTTGTTTGGTTGTTTGTTGTTTTGTTGGGGGCGGGGGGGAGGGTAGCTTTTTTTTTTCCTAAGAAGCATTGTAAAAGGACTGTGTATATATTTTTTAAATATAAACACTCTTTAAATATAAACACTGCTACATGCTAGCATTTGCTTGCCAATTTCCAAAGCAGGAGTTAGATAATATCAGGGTGGGACAGTTGTTATGATCTCTTGAATTGTCATCCAGAATTTTGGTCGCAGCTGCCAGAGATTCCTCGTGCTCAGCACTGACACATTCGTCTGGAGCTTTCACCTCTGGGAGGTCTGTCACTTCATGTCACGGGGACTGTTATACCCACAGTATACTCTCTCATCACAATTCACTCCAAACATTACATTAGAATGGAAGAATAAAGTGAATGGTCTTCTCCTTCATTTGCTATCCAGGCTACTGTACTGATTAAGCTAGATTTTTTTTTCTTCAAGCTCTCTCTTGCCTACATTAAAGGTAGCATTCACACCCACATTAATAAAAGCTTCACATACCTTGAAGAATCATGACCCAGTTAGAATGGAGCTCTTTTTTTTTGCCTTCATCTCTCAGGTAGCATTGTATTTTTCAGCACTTCAAGGAAGTTATTTCTTTGAAACAGTTTCTAGGCATTATCGCCTTTTTTGAATGATATTTAATATGTGATTGCAACGTGTCGCAGAGATACCACGAACTTTTTTCATGCTTTGAAAAAGGGAAAACTGAAAACAACAAATGGAACACTCTCCGAAATACATGAGGTTCCAACATGAGAAAGATTCTTTTTGCAGGCAATATGGACATATGATGCCATAACAGTCACATGGCTAAACCTGCTGATGACTTCTCAACTAGATTTCCCTTAAGTGGAAGGGGACTATCCACTTTAATCAGCAACAAGAGGAAACTTGTCAAGAAGTGTCAGAAAATCAATACAGAGCACTTATATAGTTCTTTTAGCCTATGGCAGACAACCAAGGAGCCTCCAACCCGCCAATATACCTTCCGGAGATCTAGCTGAGTGGCCAGACATCACTTATGGAAAATTATCTTCTACTGCTTGCATTTTTTGCCAAGAAAGGGAAGAAGAATACAGAATACAATACACTGGAACATCACCAGAATATTTCCTTGTTACCAAAATGCACTTTATGCGAATTTAGTAAATACTGGGAGGGGGGAAGATGCTTGTAAAGAAAAACTCAGGCATCACATAGTCATGATTTCCCCATTGTAAAAATGTACTTAGATTCTCTAGGATACATAGAAGGTGTCCTCTATGAGAAAATCTTGCTTATCCACAGAAGAAAATAACCCACAAATAGTTTTTACATAAAATGAAGTTTTAAACATTTCAACAGCATCCCAAAAGGCCATAGTTCTTAAAACGGTTTACTGTCTCTGCTGAATATGGATTAATAAGATGTATTCTGATTTATCATCTACATATTCCCTCTACTGGAAAATATTATAGTCTCTTTTCACAGACATTTGTTCAATCTGTGTGAACTACAAAAGACATCCTGACAGTGTTCACTGCCAGGCCAGTCAAATGCACTGACAGGAAATTTCATTTTAATGCACCTTGGGTTTTCAGATAAATGAGATTCTCTAGTTCTGAAAGACACACAGCTAACGATTCGCAGCTCCTCCTCTAAGAGGCTGAACAACCTTGAAGTAAACTGGCTCCACCTGAAGCTGACAATGACACCATGGCACCAGAGCAGTAGCAGGACTGGGATAGTTCAGTTCTTACAAGAAGATGAGATTTTATCATATATACTTTTTTTTTTCCACCAAATAAATCTGCACATGTGGAAGCCATCTGTGACATCTGGTCTTTTACTAAATGGTATGTATGTATGTATATATACACACCACTCCATATGTATTTACTGCAAACTTCCCTAAGATGATGATTCTCAGAAGTGCAAATTGCTGAGCTCCATACACCACTAAGCTCTCATTAAGAAATTCAGTTCCCACAGCAATACTTTGTAATTCTACATCTTTATTTCCAAGCACATGCCTCAATATCTACGAAGCAAGAACAGTCCATCACCATAGTAAAGTAATAAATTTAAAATCCATTTTACACACACAAATATTATGAGTTGAAACTGTATTCAAAATTCAGTGCAGTGCATTGTAGCTCCTGTACTGACACCAGCAGGCACTAGACCAACCAGGGAGGGTATTTTTTAACTCATAGTCACACAGTAAGATGTTACCAAAAAAAAAGCCTAGAAATTCTTTTTGCATCTTACCCTCTGCTTAAAAATTAGCTAAGATCCAGCTTTAAGGACTATCATCAGGAGAGTAAGTAAATGTCAATTAACAGTTTCTCGTAACTGTTTCCAGACAATATCTGGTAATAAGATGGTGACATATTTCACAGTGACTTTTTTTTATTCACAGCTTCTGGTTGCAAATCAGCACTCACAAGAATCTCCTACAGTTTCTATAAAGAGTAAATAAGAGTCTCCTGTGAATCATTAATCTCCTAATACATGAGTTTATACCATTTGTTTAATCTCTTAATTTAGAATTACTTGAAGCTCTGTGAAAAATACTCATATTTTCAGTTAAAGGATCCAGTCAAGATATGATCTTGAACACACCTACATTTTTTTGCATAATCTCACTTTATCAAATGAAGTCAGAAATTTAAATTATTGTGAAGTCAGCTAAATTCTGGCTTGATAAATTTTATCAGATGCAATAATCTAAACCACAGGTTCCTAGCCTATAACATCTACATTTCAATGGGATATAAGACACTTGCTAATAGTTTCTGGCTATTTAATCACACAGAACTAGGTTTTCAAATTGTTTGTTTTCATTTAAATAAGCTACCTTGTTACTAGCTTTCAAAGAGACACCTGCATAGGTGAGATGGTCAGCACTTCTCTGGAAAATTCCAACTTGTCAAAAACAAATCCTTTTTGCAGAAATGTGACAGGTTCAGCAGGCTCAAATTCAGAGAAAAATACCAAAGACAGAGCAGTACTGAAGCTCAAAGTACGCAAACAGCTCGGCAGTTAAGGCAATTAAATAGATTCAGCTTCAAACCTCGTCCTTTTGCACATCAAGGGTTTGAAGATTGTTTTACATTCACAGAATCACAGAATGTTAGGGATTGGAAGGGACCTCAAAAGATCATCTAGTCCAATCCCTCTGATGGAGCAGGGACACCTAGATGAGGTTACACAGGAAGGTGTCCAGGCGGGTTTTGAATGTCTCCAGAGTAGGAGATTCTGGCAGCCTGGTCCAGTGTTCTGTCACCCTCACTGTGAAGAAGTTTCCTCTCAAATTTAACTGGAACCTCCTGTGTTCCACTTTGAACCCATTACCCCTTGTCCTGCCATTGGTTGTCACCGAGAAGAGGCTGGCTCCATCCTCGTGACACTCACTCTTTATATATTTGTGAACATTAATAAGGTCACCTCTCAGTCTCCTCTTCTCCAAGCTAAAGAGAGCCAGCTCCCTCAGCCTTTCCTCATAAGGCAGATGCTCCACCCCCTTAATCATCTTTGTTGCCCTGCACTGGACTCTCTCCAGCAGTTCCCTGTCCTTCTGGAACTAAGGGGCCCAGAACTGGACACAATACTCCAGGTGTGGTCTCACCAGGGCAAAGTAGAGGGGAAGGAGAACCTCTCTCGACCTACTAACCACCTCCCTTCTAATACACCCCAGGATGCCATTGGCCTTCCTGGCCACAAGGGCACAGTGCTGGCTCACGGTCATCCTGCTGTCCACCAGGACCCCCAGGTCCCTTTCCCTTATGCTGCTCTCTAGTAGGTCATTCCCCAACAACCCCAACTGGGTCATTCCTACCCAGATGCAACACTCTACACTTTCCCTTGTTATATTTCATTAAATTTTTTCCTGCCCAACTATCCAGCCTGTCCAGCCCCATTACTGACCCTTGAGGCACTCCACTAGATACAGGCCTCCAACCGGACTCTGCCCCATTGTCCACAACTCTCTGGCTTCTTCCCTTCAGCCAGTTCCCAGTCCACCTCACTACCCAATCATCCAGATCACACTTCCTCAGTTTGGCTGTATGGATGCTGTGGGAGACTGTGTCAAATGCCGTACTGAAGTCAAGGTAGACCACATCCACTGCTCTGCCATCATCTATCCATCTCGTCCTCATAAAAGGTGATGAGGTTGGTCAAGCACAACTTCCCCTTGGTGAAGCCATGTTGACTGCCCTTAATGACCCTCTTATCCCTAATATGCCTTGAGATGACACCAAGAATTAGTTGTTCCATCACTTTCCCGGGGATAGAGGTGAGGCTGACCCTTCTATAATTAACTGGGTCCTCCTTCTTGCCCTTTTTGAAGACTGGACTGACATTTGCTTTCCTCCAGTCCTCAGGCACCTCTCCCGTTTCCCAAGACTTGGCAAAGATGATGGAGAGTGGTCCAGCAATGACCTCAGCCAGCGCCCTCAGCACCCACGAGTGCATCCCACCCAGGCCCATAGATTTATGGATGTCCAGATTGCCTAATTGCTCCCTAACCCTGTCCTCATCAACCAAGGCAAACTCCTCCATTGTCCTGACTTCCTCTGGGGCCTCAGCGGTATGGGGCTCCTCAGGACAGCCTCTGGCAGAGTAGACAGAGACAAAGGCGGCATTCAGTAACTCTGCCTTCTCTGTATCCTCTGTCACCAGAGCATCCACCTCGTTCATCAGTGGGCCTACATTGCCTCTGGTGTTAGTTTTATCTGCCACGTATTTGAAAAAGCTCTTTCTGTTGTCCCTGACCCCTCTCACCAGGTTTAATTCTAAGGAGGCCTTAGCTTTCCTAGTTGCCTCCCTACACTCTCTGACAACAGCCTGATATTCTCCCCAGGTGGCCAGCTGCTCCTTCCATGATCTATAAACTCTCCTCTTGCACTTGAGCTTACCCAGCAGCTCCCTGTTTAACCACACAGGCCTCCTGGCTCCCTTCCTTGACTTCCTACGTGTCGGGATGCTCTGATCTTGTGCCCAAGTAGAAACAGTCCCTGAACACTAACCAACTATCTTGGGCCCCTTTACCTTAAAGCAGCCTTGCCCATGGGATTTCCCCTAGAAATTGTTTGGAAAAGGCCAAAGTTTGCCCTGCTGAAGTCCAGGGTTGCAATTCTGCTTGCTATTCTGTTCCTGCCACACGACATCTCGAACTCCGCCATTTCATGGTCGCTGCAACCAAGGCAGCCCTCAACCTTTACCGCTTCAACCAGACCCTCCTTGTTAGTGAGGATGAGATCCAGCAGTGCACCTCTCCTAGTCAGCTCATCCACCATTTGCATCAGAAAGTTATCGTCAAGGCACTGGAGGAACCTCCCGGACTGTGGCTGCCCAAGTAGTCCTTCCAGCAAACATCAGGGAAGTTAAAATCCCCCATGACCACCAGGGCCTGTGACTGTGAGGCTGCTCTCAGCTGCCCATAGAAGGCCTCATCAACTTCCTTACTCTGATCTGGTGGCCTGTAATAGACACCCACAACAGTATCACCCCTGCCAGCCTGCCCCTTAATTCTCACCCTTAGACTCTCAGCTCACTCCTCATCCGTGCCTGGACAGTACTCAACACATTGTAGTTACTCTCTCACATAGAGAGCAACTCCACCACCACGCCTAGCTGGCCTGTCTTTCCTGAAAAGGACATAGCCATCCATTACCACATTTCGGTCATGTGAGCTGTCCCACCATGTCTTTGTAATTGCCACCAGATCATAATCTCCTGTCCGAACACAGGTTTCTAACTCCTCCTGCTTATTCCCCATGCTGCGTGTACAGGCATTTCAGAGTGTGAGCTGAGCACACTGACTTCACCCTAGGGGTATGGGGGGCCTCCTGGTCTTCATCAACTGTAGAGTGCTGCCCAACTGATGAAAGCCCAGCCACAACCCCATCCCCCTTTGAGTCCAGGGCCTGTTGCGATAGTAAAAAGAATAATGGTTTTCAACTAAAAGAGAGGAGATGAGTGCTAGAGATGAGGAATAATTTTTTACAATGAGGGTGGTGAAACACTGGCACAGGTTGCCCAGAGAGGTGGTAGATGCCCCATCCCTGGAGACATTCAAGGCCAGGCTGGACGGGACTCTGAGTAACCTGATCTAGTTGATGTCCTTGCACATGGCAGGGGGGTTGGACTAGATGACCTGTAAAGGTCTCTTCCAACCTAAATTATTCTATGATTCTTTCTTCAATCAATGCATGTTCACAGGAGCAAAGTCCCACAGTGTGTACCAAGGAACATGTGTCTGGTGAGAAAAATTCACACACACCTTTGTTTCTCAGGTCCATGTCAGAATGAAGAATAATCACCTTGGAGGTTTTTAGACTGGGTTTTATGAGATAAATGATTGCACCCTGCTGTAACCAAGGCTGTGGTTTGGCTAAGCTACTCCTGCGGGCTGCAGCTCTGGGCAGGCAGCAGCCCCGGGGACACAGCAGGGAACCCAGTGAAAGGTGCTGCTCCCACAGGTGGTGTTTTCTCAAGAGGAAATGGAAGGACACTGAGGAAAAACACACAGCTGCAAGGTGGAACCATCCCACTGTATATCACAGGCCTCACTTTCTTCTGTGACACAGGACACATACGACTCTTGTAATCGTTCATCAAACAACCACCAGTTCTTTACAAAATTTTATTTTACCTTGAATGTCAAGCATATTACCAATCTCTGATAGTAGGACAACAGAAAAACACCACATTAGAAAAAGCCACTTATAAAGCATCAGTTAAGTTCAATACAAGACTCTGCCTTAATTTAAGAAATGGATTTTAAATTCTCATGGAAACTGTTCCTTTGCTGACTATGTAAAAGCAAGCAATACACCTCATTAGCAAAGCATACAATGAAAATTACACATAGCCTGCTTAAACTGAAAAAGGAAACAGCACAACAAACATTGCAGCTAGTCAGCCAGCAGTTAGACCTTTCTCCTTGTAAACCTGCTTCTTCAATTTGGCAACTGCAGTCCTTGGGGAAAAACAGCAAAGGGTGTATAACTTAATACTAATTATGCAGAACTGTTACATTAGGGTTGTGTAAACATATTTTTAATTTTTATTTTTGTCAAATCATAGCTACAAGCCAGCTATACCATTTTTTGTTCTTTTTTGGTTTTAATGCTATTTTCATATAATGTGAACTACCCACACGGAACGTTTTGACCTTTTGTAGCTAAAAGTACCATCTTCAATAAAACCTTGGCCAATCTTAAACAAGTAGGAGTTATTTACCCTTGCATTTCACCTTGGTTTTAAGTAAAGTGTTGCATGGCAAAATAGGTGATATTATTTCCAAAATAAGTCTAGATATTCCTCTTAATTTATAAAAATCTGATATATTCTTTCGCTCACAGAGCACTTGGAGCTATGACATACAAAATGTACACAAGCCAATGAGATTCACACACATATGAAGTCAAAGCCAGCCACATTCTTTCAATGTCATGTACTGAACATGTCGACTGCATGTGAAAAATTTCACAGTAATTTATACCTGACCAATACCATTAAAGGCCTAATCCTGCCCCCAGTGGCTTGCCCAGCAATTTTGCAAAGGACTTCAGGAGTATGACAGGAAACTTAAATACTAAATAGCAAATATTATAGTTAATTTTATTCCTGTGATTGTTTAAATACACTTGAGATTCAATCAATACAAGTTATAAAAAAATATCAGAGTTTCTTTTCTAAAGGAATGTATAACCTTTGGGATCATTATTTATCATGTTTATTATATCAGAGGTACTTTTGTTCTTGCTTATGGGATTATTGCTGGTCACCTTCCTGAGACTTGAAAGACCATAAAAGACAAGCACCATACCTATTCCTCTAAATCATTGTATCACAAATCAATAATTTGGTCCCTTTCTAAATGGGTCTCTCCCCACAATTACACTAAAACATAGTGATGGGTCACAAATTCCAGGGGGTCCAACCGGTCCTGGCATTCCCGGACTGCCACGATCACCATCTTTACCAGGTGGCCCACGCTCTCCAGGACGTCCTTCTGTACTCATACCTGGAGGACCCTCAGGACCTTAACAACACACAAGAAACAAATACATTACAAAGGATGTTTATTAAAATGAAAAAAAGAACAAGCACTGACCCACAAACCCCCTGCTCTTTGGTGAAGTATGCAGATAAAGAAAACTTCATCTTCTGAAAGACAATTCTTGTTGCAAACTGTTTATATAACCAACATGGTACACTTTTAAGACTTTTTTTTTAAAAAGCGTGTGGAAAACTCTTTTAATAAAAAATGTTTTTAAGAGGAAATATAAAAATCAACTTCAGTACACCGTTACACTTTATCATATAATCTGAAACCACCAGGGCATGAGTGAGAGGCCTCCGATTTCTATTAGTTTCTCTGGGTTTGGATCAGGCCCTATTATCTTTTCAAATGCTCAGCTTTGCACTTTGTGTGAATACGTTGCTGCTAGGAAGAACATTTTCCTTCACTAAGCACTGCTTACAAGTCTCCTGATCACAGCAGGGCTCAGTTTTCAGACAATGGCTGACTTCAGGCTCCATTTATCAAGAAACAGCAATCCCAGGTATCAATCTCTACAAGACCTGTCTTATACTAAATAATGTATTCTATGACAATTTAAAAGCCATGCAAGAGACAGGCATGAGCCATAAAACATATACAATAATTAAGATGTGCAAAAAATAAGTTTTTCCAAATTATATAAATATTTTTTCTAAACCACATTTTTTGGAAGTTATTAGCATGCACTGAATCTGCATAGATGAACCATCCCTCACCTGGAGGTCCTGGTGGGCCTTGGATCCCGGGAACCCCAATTCCTTGGTTGCCTTTTGCGCCATTTTTCCCTGGCAGTCCTGTGAATTAGCAAACACATGCACATCTTTGCACACTAAGAATACTTTCATCCATAGAATTAGGAAGTCAGCATTTGATTATACTTATTGAATAAAAAATATAATAATTCAAAAGCAAATAATGGGACGTAAAATAAGCATTTTCTTGTAACGTGCACAGTGTAACTGAGTTCTTAATTATCCTCAGTTCCACTGAATGAAGAGCTGATGTGGCACCTGTTAAGCAGAGAGCCACAAGGAGCTGAAGGAATAGATCATAGGCAATTAAGAAATTTGCTGTCATTGCCTTTCCATCGGCAAAGTTTTTAAGAAGTTGTATGAAGGAAGTGTAAGGTATTCACCGCAGTCTGTGTGGAATAAAGAATGTATACACAATCTTCCACAATATATGGCAGAATTCATTCTCCACTAAAGGAACACTGAGAGAGGCAAAAGATGTGCTCACTTACACTAGTACAACCCAATAAATTCTTTTTCTTCATAGAAACAGATATCTATTTATCCAACTCTAACGGAATAGCCAGAACCATTAGTGTCAGCTCCAGAGGAAACTGCACGTTCTCCTATTGGAGATGAAATTATAAAAGCACCACAGACAAATCACCCAAACTGAATTTGACATGCTAGGTCACAGTTCACAAATCACAAAGAAAGCAGGTATCTAGCAAATATTTGCCTGTCTACCCTTGGCACGTTACTAGTTAGCTGTATTTCACACAGCTTTCCTGATTATTTTGATGCTATAGGAAACACAATTGCTGTTGGGATCAGTTACCAAATTAGGGACTTCACCTAGTCTTTTGGTCCAGTTCCAAACTAAATATATGCATATTTAATCTAAAATCTGTAAATAAACCACAGAAATCAGTTGGAATGCTCAGACAGATGAGTTACCTGAAAATATAAACCTTAGCTTGCCTAAAAAGAAAACAGAATGTTTAAGAAAAGCATAAAGGAGTAAAAATCCTTATGAGATAAAAAGAAAAAAAGGAGAAAATGCCAGGAAATTATAGGGGGAATAAGGGTATTGCATGCCAAAAATCAGCCTACAGGGTTGCAGATAGTAAACAGCCAGTGAATAAATACTGTTCTTTAAAATAGCACAAATACAGAAGTTGGGAAGAAAATAAACCAGAAAACATGGAAATACATTGAAAGCCACATCTAAGTATATTTGATTTAAAAAGATCATCTAAAAGCAGTTAAAAACATATACATAAGACTAAGAACTCTCTAAAAAATGTCTGACTACAGTAGAGCTGAACAGTAGCTATCTTGCTGTGTTCTTGTATTCTTATTCTGCCACATGTTCCTTGTAAGCAGTGAAACTTCGACATGGCACCACATCCTCAGTTACACCTTGTGACGCAAACCCAGCTGTTCCCTTTCTCCACCCTGCAGTATCACAGAATCACAGAATCGACTGGGTTGGAAAAGACCTCAGAGATCATCGAGTCCAACCCTTGGTCCAACTCTAGTCCGTTTACTAGATCATGGCACTAAGTGCCATGTCCAATCTCAGTTTAAAAACCTCTAGGGACGGCGAGTCCACCACCTCCCTGGGCAGGCCATTCCAATGCCTGACCACTCTCTCTGTAAAGAATTTCTTTCTAATATCCAGCCTAAATTTCCCCTGGTAGAGTTTAAGCCCATGCCCCCTTGTCCTATTGCTAACTGCCTGGGAGAAGAGACCAATCCCCACCTGGCTATAACTTCCCTTCAGGCAGTTATAGAGAGTGATGAGGTCACCTCTAAGCCTCCTCTTCTCTAGACTAAACAACCCCAGCTCCCTCAGCCTCTCCTCACAGGTCTTATGTTCAAGTCCCTTCACCAGTCGTGTTGCTCTTCTCTGGACCCGCTCCAGCACTTCAATGTCTTTCCTGAACTGAGGGGCCCAGAACTGAACACAATACTCCAGGTGTGGCCTCACCAATGCAGAGTACAGGGGAAGGATCACTTCCCTTGTCCTGCTGACCACGCTGTTTTTGATACAGGACAGGATACCGTTGGCCTTCTTGGCCACCTGGGCACACTGTTGGCTCATGTTGAGCTTCCTGTCAATTAGTACCCCCAGGTCCCTTTCTGTCTGACTGCTTCCATTCAAAACCAGAAGCAGAAAACCAAGTCATGAAGGCCATTGGCACCATCACCCATGCAGGCAGTACCTCTTGTCCCACGAGCCCCAGGGCGGCCGGGGATGCCTGTCAGCCCTGGAACACCATCGTTGCCTGGCAGTCCAGGAAACCCTCTGGGGCCTTCAGGGCCTCTTGGACCTGGTGGTCCTGGAAGTCCCGGAGAAGCGCTTTGGGATTGACAGTGGTTACAGCTTTGTAGCCTTCCACTCTGGAGGATGGCAGGCAACTGGGCTGGGAGAATTCAAACAGAAAAATGTTTAGAGTGCTGAAACAATAAAATAGAAAAGTATTGCCCCCTAAGCACTAAGACAATCACAGAATCCTCTCTTTAGACGATATGATACATTTAGGAAACAAAATGGTAGAGCATGGAACCTGTGGTGCGGAAATATATTTTCACACCTGTAGGAAAATCAGTACTAAATCAGAAATATCAATCTTGCTTCCAAGAAAGCATCTTTATAATTATCAGGAAACTTCTTTAGCACTTTAAACAAGGTAAGAAGAGTAAAGAGGTTTTCAAACTTACTTCTCAGTACATCTGAGCACACTTGTCGAATAAATTCTTCCGAAAATTCTCGTGCCTGAATTGAACAGAGAACAGTTAATAAAACAGAGACCATGCATTTGTTTGGGGTTTTTAAAGTACCTAAAATGACAAGTTTGAGGTTCTATACATACAGGTTTTCCATCTGATCCAGGTGGTCCTGGGGGTCCTCTATCTCCTGGCTGACCTCTGAGACCAGGAGGTCCAACCAAACCCTGGATACCAGATTCTCCTTTTTGCCCATTGATGCCTCGAATGCCTGGATCTCCTTTCTCACCTTTCTGGAAAGAAAACCAACAAAAAGACAGTCGTTTCTTCACAGACCATTTGGAAGTGAGGTAGCACTGAGCAAACACACTCTGAGAAAATTTTCATTGATGGTCTGCAGTAAATGAATATGTTGTCACGGAAAATTAACTTGATACATATGAGATCTCTTTCACTAAAATGTACTGAAGATTTCATCTTCTTTAGTAACTGCTCCAGATAAAATGACTTGCCAAATATAACTAGAGATAAATTACCATTACAGTTTTTTAACTTTATGGACCCATTTTACTTTCTAATTAATATAAAACAAAATAGTCGTCCTTATTAACATATGGAAGGAAAGGCTTTAGTCACTTTTTCATGAGAATGAGATAATTTGTTATGATACGTTAAAATCCTTAGAAGGCTGGAAAAATGAGAAGTGAAATTCTGGCATCTCTGAAGTTCTTGGCAAACACACTACAACAATCAAGAGTTTTACCCTATGCCTGTAATGCATAAGAAAAGGGAAAAATAGTTTTATTTCAGTTAGGGGGTTTTTTGTTGTTGTGGGGTTTTTTTGCTTGGTTGGTTGGTTGGTTTTGTTTGGGGTTTTTTTGTTCCCTTTGGGTTTTGGGCTTTTTTTTTTTCTGACTTCATTTATTCTCCACATGATTGATAAAACTGTAGCGTATTTGCTTCACTGGAAAAGGTTAAAATAATACTGGAAAATATTTTGATGTATCTTCATCAAAGTAATGGTTCTGCTATGTATGGAGTTACCTACTGCAATAGTTCATGTGGAATTCCTCTATGCTGCAGCCAAAAAAACATCAGTACAATGTAAGTTGGTACATGCTCAAGACTGAAGTTGGTATACTATGTTTGTTCCCTGATGAGTTTTTTCCTTCCAGTTTTGCACAGTTTTTGCATAATGCTATCAGGTGCCCCAAAATTTTCTTTAACCCTTTCCAAATATTTTAGATGGAATCGTGGAAACAGTGCAGCAGCATTACTATATATGACAAAACTTATTCGAGCAAATAATGCAAGTTTAAGAGGCACTCAGGCATACAGTCTGCATAGACTTACACTGAATGTTTTATTATGGTATGTATACTACTTTGTAACATTCTATATAGTACTTACCAAAATAGTTATATCAGAAAAATTCAAAGCTTTCTGGCTTGGTCTGAATTAATAACAACGCCTAGAGTTCTCCACATGAATAATTAAAAAGTAGCCAGCTTCAAATTCCATTTCTGCTTTCTCAGTTTTATGCAGAGCACTAGCCACTAAATTAAGGCAGGTAGTTTTTCCTCTTAAATGAGGCAACAACAGATGTCAGTCAAGTGCCTCAGAGTGCTGCTGGAAAGATGGGCCACCACTAAGATGCCATGCACGAACTAAGCAGCAGTCCATACCCTCTTCCCACTACAAAACTGACTTTTTCCAAGGTTGTAATTGTATTTCATTTTCTTGATACTGTCAACGTGAATTTTGTCGTCATAGAGAATTGATACTGTTAGTTACACTTCGTAGATTTGTACTTGTTCATTTCTATATTACACAATTACCAATTTATTTTCATTTAACAGGGTCAGCAATGCTCAGAGATAAACATACGCAGCATATGTAGCTGCCTGGGGCTATACTAAAAGCTGTACATGCTGGGATCTGAAAATCATGCTGTTCTTGTAGCTAGAAGTTATTTGTTTTAATTTTAATTACTTTTACAGGTATGGAATATGTTTACATAAAAGACATCTGACTTGCAAGTTGATTTATTTGGAACTAAATGTTAAAGGGGTTAGAAAGTTTTTAGAACCATTGAAATACTGGGAAAATGGCATCTGTTGTTGAAAAAACTTAACAGGCAAGAAGCCAGTACAAAAACACCAGGACAGAACTCTGGAAACATCAGCACAACTGCCTGCAGAACGTGCCAAAATGCAAATGAAACTGCTGAGGGAACATTTTCTGCAGTATATCTTGGTCTTGTAAAGCTCAGCCACATCGCATATGTGGCCTTGTTTGTTGATCCTTGTTATTGGCCAAAAAAAAAGGGAAAAAAAACACAAAACAAAACAGAAGGAAAATACCTCAGTAAGTGCTGAAAATTACAGACTGAAGAAACTTTTCCTTGAGGAGTCGGAATGTAACAAAAGAGAACATATTTTATTAAAAGGGAAAATAAGCCCATTTTATAGGTCTGATAATTAAAAACAATTACATGATTATACTTCAGCATATTGTATGAATATTATTAAAAGGATTTTTCAGAAGAAATATATTATTACTACATTTTACAATATTTAAAGAGGCTTTAATCTTTTACCAATTTCAGCAATGATTTAGCAAAACACCTAGAAATCAAATTGTCATCTTAAGTATTTCATAGAATCACAACAGCATATAGGGCAATTTATATGTTTAAATGCATAATATTATTTAATTATCAGAATTGAGCTTCCAATGAATATGTCCAGCTATTGATATGCAACAATTCTTTACTGAAAAAAGGTTGCACAATGAAATCTCTAAATAAAGTAGAAGGAGAATTCTATCAACGGGACAGAGTGCACCCTGATTTCACTAAACTTTGGGATCAATAAAAAATAACTATCAAAGTTAATATTTCAAAACCTATTTTAAAACAATGTGCAACACAAAGATTAAAAAGTCTGGCCATAAATATATCTACGTTAGCCAAACCAAAGGGAAAAAAAAAAAAAAGATAGGAATTCTAAAAATATCCTGGAGAACAACAAATGAAGTTTCTGGCAGACCAAGGGCAGTCCAAGTGGGCTTCCCCTTATGCCCCTCAAGTCTCAGGCTCAGTTGAATTATTCCTGCATAAACTCAGTCACAGAGAAAATTATTCTGCCCTGCATTTTCTGAGTCAGGCTCAAAGACAGAATTCTCTAAAAAATTGTCTTTCTAAAGGCTTCACTATATTCCTTTTCATTAGCTTTGAAATAAAGGCACATGAAGAAATCTCACTGGCAAGACAAATAGTTCAGTTGTGGAATTCCTTGCCACAGACTTTTATGGAAGCTGAAATTACAGTATATCGGCACAGTTCAAAAGGAATTAGGTACACTCAGGACTGACATTAAATGCAATGGTCTTGATCTCCAGCTTAAATTTCTCTAACTTGTTGACTGCCAAAAAGTGTGAAGAAAGATCTTCTTTGTGTATCCTGTTGCCTATTATTTGTATCCTGTCCTGCTATTATTGGCTGCTGCTGAACAATATGGATCATCTTGATCAAGTACTCTGTATTCTTTTATGAACTATACTTTTCAATGAACAGAATACAACAGAATCTCTAGATTTTTTTTTCTTTAATTATTTGCTTTCTTCAACTACCTCTCCTTTGTTGTTGTTGTTGTTGTTGGATTTGGTTTTTTTATTCTCTTAAATTATATACTTGACTTTAGTTATTTTTAATATTTCATTTCATTAAATATATATTTCACTATGTCTCTTTTTAACTAATACTTCTTTCTTTTTGATATTTCTTAATTCATTTTTCTTCTGTTGCTTACAGAGATGTGAGTATGGAAACAAGACTATAAACATACATTCTACAGATAACATAATTTGCAGAAACAAATGCAATACTTTTGTAATACTGTATTTGTCATTACAAAATGCTTACCTCTCCTTGTTCTCCACTTGGTCCTTCTACTCCCTTTAGGAATTAATAGAAAAAAAAAAAACAGTTGAGCCAAATTACTTGGAATCAAAAAATAATATTTTTGTACTTTGTTTTCAAAAATTAATCACAAATGTCAACTTTTACAGATTCTGTGATTGCTATTTGCATAATAAAAACTGCGTATAAAGATGAAAAAAGGTATATCATGGTGAATTAACACCTTAGTAATACCTTCAATACCATATAACAAAAGGATAAGTTGGGAATATATCATACATATTTTAAACCACATACTTTTTTTAGTGTACAAGAAGTGCATATAGACAAAACCTTATTCACTCTACAAAAGAGAAAAAAAATGTGTTCTGGCAAAAGGAAATTCCTGATTCTATCTGTTTAATACTGTCTTATTAGACAGAAATCAAGCTCAGAGCCTTTTAAATACAAACTCAGTTTGTAAGCCAAATTTGCATGGTCGCAAACGGTTTTGGTGTCATTTCTGTAAAATGGCTCAATGGCGTTATTGATCGTCAAGTTCCATGGCAAGACACCAGGTTCTTTTCTGATATACTCTTATGGACAAGCAAATCTGGATTGTATCCTTGAGAAGTCCTGAAGGCTTTAGAAACCTTGGAAGGATCTAGCGCTGTCTACCAGAAGTACTTAAATTACTGATTTTTTGGTTGCTGACCAAACTAGATTAGCATGGGAAACAATTTTAGACTAAGTCTGTATTACTTTTTCAGCTTTTTCAAAAAAAAAAAAAAAAAAAAAGCAAGCAACAGCAATTCAGTTGCATCATTCTGTCTGAAAAAAACATGTTTTCTTTCACTATCACTTTGTTTTACCTTATGATTAAAGTAATAAATATATGAATTTTTTTCCATTATTTTCAAAAGGAAAAGCCAGAAAGTTTAACTTCCATCATGTTAGTCTAGGACATTACATTTGGTTAAAACCAATGATGGGCCTTTCAGTTTAAAAAAATGTTTTCAAAATTTATTTTCTCAGCTTTACTACCAGACTGCTGTCAACCTACATACCCCTGAGAGTGATAAACCGAGGCTTACACACAATCTAGATCTCCTGCCCATGCTTCACTGGAATCTGCTCCTTCTGGCTAGACAGGCAGCTGTTATTGATGTCGCAACTCCAAAAAAAACCAACTGAGACTTCCTTCCAAGTCTAGTTCTAGATATGTACCTCTAACAAATACTCCTCTGTTTAGACATGACATAGATTATGTAGTTAACAAGTATTTATAAATACTAGCAGTTATTTTCTGTGGTATAACAAGATAGCCAACTATGACACAATCAGAATACATTGGCCCAGAGTTAAAAGAAACAACTGGATCTCACTGATTTGTAGCTGAAACAGGAAACATCTGTAATTTATGAGCACAGAAGATGTCAATAGTGACTCCCAGTATAATCTAGAAGGTAATGAACTACATGAAAGTTTAGCATGGTACATGCAAAATCTTAACATCTCAAGCACCACTCTTGTAACCTTTACAAGCCACTTTGTGATGTTACCTGCCTTTTATATCACTTATGTTTCATAAAAATTTTCCATAATTAAGAATTTACTAAAATACTGCAGAAAAATGTACTTCTGGCCTGTTTCTCCATATGTAATATCCCAGGACCACAGAAACACGCAGGTTGGAAGAGACCTCCATGGGTTGAAGTTCCTTTTCAGCACAGACCCAGCTGGAGCAGGCTGCTCAGCACTCTGGCCAGCCAGGTTTTGTGCTACATTCTCTGTGAGCAGCCTGCTCCAGTGTTTGACCACCCTCAAAGCAAAACGCTTTTCCCGCGTATCAAATTGGGATTTCCTGCATTCTAACTCATGTCTGTTTCGTCTCATCCTTCCACTGCACAGCCAAGAAAAGTGTGGCTCCATCTTCTCTGTATGTGGTGTATTTCTTATTTCTAAAATACTACAGTCGTTTAAGAGATAATTTATATAACTATGTAATCACGTTATATATATACATATTTCACCTGATTCAAAGAATTATCCATGTTGATAGAAGTAATCTTAAAAATTAGTATGGACCATGGCTCTCTTGAACTGGGATCACTATTTTAACAGTACCTGTAAGCCTGGATTTCCTTGTCTTCCTTTTTCTCCTTTCAGTCCCTTCAGAATATAAGCACATTTTTCTTAAAACATACATTTATCTGGGAGACATAATTAAACCATCAGAAATAACACAAGGAAGTAAACCCCAAAATCTCATCCAAACCTAGGCCCAACCAATCTGGCAACTTACTCTTCAAGAGTTCGGAGCAAAAACAGTGCAGAAGGACATAATTTCTACTCCAAATACAGAGGAGCCAAGCAAAGATTTGAATAGAGACATGTGACTCTTCTTTTTCATGAAGGTACTTCCATGACTTTCAGATAACAAGGAGGAGAATCCCACTGTGTCCCATCACAGGTCATGTCTCAGTCCTGTGGGGCAGTAGCACAGCCCACACCCCTGAGCCCACACGCTCCACACCAAATGTCAACAGCCTGCCCAGCCCCAGAAATTCAACTGGAAATTCATGCTGGGCATATTGGGCAATTCTGCTTGAAGAGGACTTAGGGCTCCTCAAGTAAACCATCTGTGGAGCTTGATCTTAAAAAAAAGCTCCTGAATTAACATCTAAGACTTGTATTAATTGTGTTGCCAGGAGTTTTCTATTAGAAACAAAGTTGATATACCTGGATACCACTTTCACCTTGGTTTCCTTTGTCCCCCTGTAAAATATTGGAAGAAAAGTCTACATTGTAACATGATTAATCTCAACGACGTGCAGTCTGTGTTTTAAACGAACACAGTAAATACAAGAGAAGCATCTAATAGCTTTTATTTATACTGAATGCAAACAAATCACTTTATCCTCATGTACACAAACACCAAAAAAAAAGTACAGAAAGTTATACTAAGAAGAGAATCTGTCATAGGACGAACTATCAAAAAGAAAAGTGTATACTCAGTTACCAAGAAAAAATTAAAAAATACAACATGATGAGGCGGCAAATCCAGCAGGATTTTATCCACTCCGTGTATGGGAGGGAGCAGAGAGGACGTAGACAGGGAGGGGAGCAGTATTTCTGACTAGCTGAATTTCATCTGGATGCAAACCATTAAGTATGCTTGCCTTCACCCACAGATAATAGAGCATAAATAATTTCTGTCACACTTCCTATAAACCCATTGAACATAGAAGTTATACATGACACACCAAAGACTAAATTCCACTTCCACCCACTCCTTTTGACTTCCATAGAAATGTTTATAGCAAATAAGCATTAGTGGGGTGACTGGCAATCAGATGGTGCAAATGGTACTTAAAAAGGCAGGTATCTAGGTTTATCACGTTGTCTGAACACCACCTGATTGGCACTGCAGAGAAACACGCAGCTCTTGAAAACTGTTCAAGCCAACTAATTGTAGTGGTATAAAATACATAGTCCCAGAATGTTTCTTTCTCAAGTGACTGAAAAGGAAAGTTATTGATGATGCCTCCTGCCCTAACTCTGACCTCTTAAATCAGTGTGACTGTGTTTAAAAAAGACAAAATGCAAAACTGCATTGAATAATTTAATACAGGAAATAATTCGGATGGAGCTTTTTGGATCTGCTTCTTGCAAGAGTCAAACGTGTATGGTTAATTGGTTTTTAAAGAGAGAATGTTTAGTTAAATGCTAAACAGTAGTAAAGAGGATATTTTGTTCATGACAAATATTTTCCTGATTGAAAATCCCAGAACATAAAAAGGTATTTATGCCAGCTGTATTTGGTTGTATTGTATTTGAATGTAAAATCTTTGATCTGGTTTCAAGTTTTAAAATAAGCTATAGCTGAAAGGCTTCACTTTTACTGTCAGATGCACCTTTTCCTGAATAATTCAAGAGTTTGTCATACATATGAATTGTAACTCCAGTTAAACAAGACATACATATTGTGCCATGCATCTTGATATAAAATGGATAATGACTTATACAGAACTGTCTTCAATTTAAAATGTACAGAGGTTCCATAAATTTTAACAAAATCTCCCTTCTTAAAATTAGTATTACTGTCTTGGCACCTGTGCCTTACAAGATCCTCAGATATTGAAACTGAATATATGGTGATAATGAAATGAATTAAGCTATTGGTTTGACTCAAGTCACTCTTCCACTGGGCTTCAGAATATTTTGAAAGACTTAAGCCAGGAAATCTTTGTCCTTATGTGCTCTGGAAATCACTGTTTTGAAATTGGTCAGAAGACTCATTTTTCTACATCTTGTCTTGGAAAATAGGACTCAGGTTCCATTACAACATTTAGCTAGATAACCTCATCTAAATTTGGATCAGCCTCTAGTTTGTCTTGACCAGGGACCTGCTTCAGATGCTTTAAGATGCACCAGGCAACCCAAGGCATCCCCATATGTGCCTACTGACATGTGAAATACTCTAGCATAGGTAAGACTTCCATACATGACTGGCATATATGACACTGGACATACCTGAAACTCGTGACCTTCTGGAGCAGAAGCTGAAGTCTGGTGGAATATCTCTGCATGGGAGTTTCATACAACTTTATATATAACATCCCCCTTCTTACTTACTGCTTCATTACCTTTCAACCTTTCTTTCCATGGTGAAGTACCTGATGAAGCTCTTATTTCTGTAATGAGTTTATATGAAGAGCTTCATCCTTCAAAAAGTGGTCCTCTACACTGCTGGTAACACTGCATAGATGCAGTATCATATTTTACTAACTGCACCTTTCTACCTGACACCTTACGTGAGCTTCCTTTGCTTTTACAGGATTTCTTGTTTGTTATGAAATCCATAATTTGAATACATAATTGAAGAATCTTCACCCTAGTTGAGACTCCAATACTTCCCAGGAAACACTGCTAGATTTCCAAAACAAGTGTCAGATATATTACCTAAAGACAATTTATTTCTGTATAAATTTTTCTACACATTCAAAATTGAAGTTATTATTAGATCAGTTGAAATATAATTGAAAGTTTGAATTAACCTACTAATTTAGTTTGCTCATTTAATTAATTTAAAAGTAACATTACATTTTAAAATTTAAAAGATAGTAAATATAGCAACATTTTTAGCCTCTACAACTTGTTGCTTGAATAAATATTAGTTTGAATAGCTACAGATAAAGCTTGTTAGCTATAGTAAACTATATCCTAAAGAAACAAGTGGATATTGGTTTGCAGAGCCCATGGGGCTGGTGCCTGGCACGGCAGGCAGGCAGGGGGAGGACATCGCCCTGTCACCTGCACCGCTGGGGGCTCAGGTTTTGTGTGGCCACCTTTGGATCCTCAAAGATTCAACGAGTCTGTTACTCATATTATTCTGAAGGATGTTTACAAGAAACAGTGAAGTAGCACTTGGTAAAAGACATAAGATTAAATAAATCTAGAATCATGGATATAACATTATGTATGTACTATAATTCATAATGGAAATTTCATTAATACCTATGTCATAGCATTTTTTGTTAACAGTTTCTCCATTTTGGCCATTCTCTCTTTCCTATCAAAAAATGATTGTTATTTCTAAAGAATAGGCCTTCCAAAATATACCAACTATTCTCTAGTAATAATGATGTATTAGAGAAAAAGTATTTCCTTTAATAGTGATCACTTATAAGAAAGGCATTTCCAATACAAGATGCAATTCATGTAAAATTGGAAAAAATACTTACCTTTATACCCTGGGTACCAGGAATGCCTGGGTAACCTGGTTCACCTGGGGCACCTGGTACTCCTAGATCTCCCTGAATAATAAAATAGCTCTGTGTCAGTGATGTGCTCTGTGTAAAAACATAGAATGCATGTTTTCTCAAGGTCACACGCTTTGGCTATGATATTTTGAAATTTTACGACTGAGGATGATTGAAATATCTGGAGAATTTGTGAAGAGATGTTGAATACAGAGCAGCCACAAAAGGGACTCCTAATTCTTAACCTCAGTTTTCCAGTATCTAACTTTTTAATTGCCTTTTAATATAGTTGATATCGATTTTTCAAAATTACACAAATAAAACTACCTGAAGCAATGGCAATGTTTGCACATTTGAACTGCATGAACAGCTGACTTATATTGCCTAAAATTTAGTATAAAATTAATAAGAATAAGCCATCAAATGGATTCTGATGCAATTTTCTGTTAACTACTGTTTTATTTTGAAACAAACTGCCTTGTAGCTAATAATGGAAAATCAGTAAATCATGGAAAAGTAGATCAATCCCTTCTTTAACTAGAATGTTTCCAGATTCATACTTACCTTGGCTCCTGATGATCCTGGTTTTCCCTGTATTCCAGGTTCGCCTTTATCACCCTACGGAACAATATAAGAGTGTGGATGATACATCAATGTTTTGTCACATATGGTATGACTAGGAAACATAAACAGACACTGCTGGGAAATTGGGTCTTAAAAAGAGGTACGGGAAACCTGAAGTTTCAGTTTTCTCTGAGGAAAGGTGAGATGCTGATGACAAACTGGGATCTGCCAGCCTCTGCTCACCTGTCCCATCCCACCTGCCTGACTGCCCTTGCCCAGTCATACCATGTCTGTGTGGAATGACTTCACATCTCCACCATCTTATTTAATAAAAATCTGAGAATCCTCTGGATCTGAGTCAAAGTATTTATGAATGTTTGGGGTTTTATTTTAGCCTATGGAATTAGGCATATATTCAGCATGAGGATTTTCACTAAAATCTAAGAATTATTGATAACTTCATAATGATCTTCTGCAAGAATGAACTTATTAAGAATGATTCTGTAGGAATCAGCTTATATTCTGAATGAGAGACAAACATACAAAACAAAAGCACATTTCACAAATAAAAATTAAGCTAATAAATTGTCAGAGGCATTCAATGTTCTTGACCATAGCAAATACTGACCACTTTAAAAAATGTTACTTTCAGTACACAATTTTAAATAAATAAATATGTCTTTTTGAATACAAAATAATGTATGGGTGAAAATTAATCTAAATGTAAATACAAAGTTCAGGAAATGTATTCTATGTTCTGAAATATTCGCTAGGACACACAATCCAGTGCTTACTAGCCAAAACTCATCTCGGATTAAATTAAAAGGTTACACTAACAGATCTAGATTTATAGTATCTATTTTTTTTCTGAGAGCTTGGGTCAAACTGATTCTTGCTGTAGTTGCAGTGAAATCAATAAAGTTACATCTGAAATAGATTTGGCTCCTCGTCTGGAAAAAGCAGCACGTAATGTTATTTAACACAATTAAAATATAAATAAATGTAACATGGGCAGAAAGTTCTGATGTATACTGAGAATTGTTTGGCTCCCAGCATTGCAGAACATTTTCCAGGACTGTGCAGCTGAAACAAAGTCTCATCACCATTTCTGCAATTGTTCCAAACCTCATGGGATGACAGGCACCATTTACTGGGCTATATTAAACTCTCTTGAGACTGAACTATCACATAAGGTAGTACAGGAAAATCACCCAGCTATTTACCGATATTCAATATAGTAAAAAAAATAGCTGCAAAATCCTGGCATTTTGTCATCTATTAAGCAGCCTTTTATTAAAGTCACAAGTGAATTAACACAAATACTCACCTTAGGCCCAGGAGCTCCAGGTAGACCAAATGAGCCTTCTGGTCCCATCAAACCCTATTTATTTTCAAAAAAGGCAGAGACATTTCTGTAATAAGCTAAAGGAATAATTGCTTCAGTGCAGTGTATTAGTATTATATTTCTATAGTTAAATAGACAGAAATATAATATCTTTCATCATATTATTATAAAGGTGATTATTTAGACCTTCTATGGCCTAAGGAAGGGCTACTGTGCAATGGAGAAAAAAAAAAAATCAGGAAAAAAGTGCAATGCTGCCATGAAATACTCCTGGGAGAAAAGATTCTGTAACTCAAAACCCGATCAGTGTGATCTAATCTTTGACATATCTTTAGTATGTCCTTAGCTAAAATTGAAAGTGACACAAGAGTTTCTTATTTTCCATTTAGGGTTCCCCAAACCAGCAAAAGTGTATGCGGTATTCTATAATTCTCTGTCTTCTTTCTGACTATGTGTCCCTCTAAGGTTTCCATGCCTTGAGTCCTTTTGCAAACTTTGTGGAGATTTACTGGGAACAGTTACCTTTGGGGGCCCACCTTTGCATCTTCAGGACTGAACTGTTTATTCAAGAATCCAAGAACTTCTGCCATGTCAGATGGTGACAACTTCAGCACATGTACAAAGCCAGAGCTGTGCCAAAGCCGCCCCTTGGATTCCTCATGGAAAGGTGTTGGTAAAGGCATATTTAGTTGTCTTTGTTCCATACATAAACTAAGAGCTAAAGGGTCTCAAACCATCAAATTGCTGGCTTTCTTAATTTCTGTTTAAAGCTACTCTCAAGTATATATTAGAAAATAAATATTTTTTTAAAATCACACTTTCCAAGAAGGAATTCCCATTTAGAGTATTTCCCACATCTGGTGTTAATGTTTGTCTTTCTCACAATTTCATCTAACTTCTATTTGACTCTAGAGCTGCATGCATCAATAAAAAACAATATATTATTATTGTTTCATTTGGACTTGCATACATACTCTGAAATATGATCTGATACAAGGGCATACTTAAGACACAGCATAAAATAAAAGCATAATAATACAGAAAGTCAAAGAATTAAATAAATCCTGAAATCTAACTTGTGAGAGATGTTTTATCAATTATTCTAATTGACAGTATTTTCAAAAACTTCAGTTATCATTATTTTATCTTTGCTTTCACAGAGATAAAAACAACCACCTTCCATTTATTACTACTGTTGGGAACTACCCAGTTCAACAACATTATCTCAGATTTCCTTCAGAAGTTACATGTGATCAAAAATAAATGTATGTCTACAGCAATTTGTTACATGGATTGCAACTCAGTTTAACCAAAAAAATATTAACTTTCTCTGCTAAAATTAAAAGGCGGCTTTGTTTTTGCAGATGCAGAGAAAATTCAGAATATTTGGAATAAGAAGCAATTCTTTGCAGCCAGGGTTTTCAGCATTTCTTCAGTTTTCCGGTATTTCACCTGTGCTTTACTGTTAACTGAGGCAGCACAGATTAACTCAGGTTTCTTTACTGCTGCGCTGTGAGAAAGTACTGGTCACCAAAACTTTCCATCAATAAACATAGCAACTTGCTCCTTGGGCTACAGACACTGGTCTGTGAATACAAATAAATCACAAGACTAAAACGTGAGTAATTTTGCTGCCAGTTTTCCTCTGTCTCAGACTTTTCCCGTCCAATCAATTGCACATGAAAATTCTTCTATTAAACTTCTATGAAAACTTCTACTAAACTTCAAAAATAGCTAAGAACATCATACATCAAATAACTTTCAACACTTTCCTGAACTTTGAAGATTAGATCTGCTTGTTCTAACACAGAAAATCAGTCATTCTATCAAAGATGATGCAGAGAATCTAGTGTAACCTATTGTTTGGTAAATAGAGGTTTGCCCTATGCCACTTCTTTCATTATTTTGGAATAGAAATTACCAGTCCCTCTCCGGCCAGAGTGAAGTTTCTGAGGTCTGCTTCCACTCACAACCTAAAAGGTGGTGTATTCCCATTAACCATTTGTTTATGGCCTACATTCAGTGTCAGCTTTCTTACTGCAAGTGTAAAAAATACTAATTTGGTTTTGAAACTTAACCTTGATTATATTAACAGTCTTAATTCACTTGCACATAAGGGCTGCTTCACTTTTTCTCTTTTTATTTACAGAGCAAACCACGTTTTTTGATTTTCATTTCACTGCAAGGCTTAATTCAATTTGTCTTTTTAAAATAAAATTTCATGTTATCTACTGACACCCTAACTTCTGAAATACAGCTCTCTTCATTATGTGATTTTTTTTGCATTCCTTGAGGGCTACCTTCCTTTTCCAAAAAACACTGTGAAATCATTATTTCTCTTCTCCTCAGATTCCTGTTTTGTGCTCACTACTAGCATGTTAATCAGTAGAGAAAAGCAAGCACAAGCTTAGGAAGGGATGAGAAATGTTAGCAGGGGATTTCTGGCTCCTTGCACATCACCACCTCAGTGTAGCCTCGTGTTTCAAGTCATGTAACGTGCTGAGTTTAACCCCTACCAACTCCCTACCCCATCACATCTAGTTTATGCCCAACACCCGTCCATGGATTACAGAAGTGCTTAAATGTTCATCATAAATGTTCCTCAGTCATTTTTATCTTATAGAAGCTTGAAATACCATGTGTACAGAAGAGTTTGTTTTGGTTTGTTTTTATCAGATATATGTATATATCCATGGCGACCTGCAAACATCTACTAGAGAAGGCACATCAGAAAATATGTTTAGTATAACTAAAGGTCAGTCATACGTCTGCAGGAAAGGGAGAAATAAAACCCAGTTGTCCTGGCTTCTTTTCTGGCACTTTAATTACTAGGCTATATTTAACATATTTCATTTAAAAAATTACAGGAAGATGACTACATGAAATCAGTACGCTGTAAGAAGAAAACTTTCAGATGCAATATAGCAAAAGCTTGAGAACACTATCCATTAACTATGGCATGTAAAATTATAAGAGAAGAGCACGTCCTGAACAAAAATAAAGAACAATTCAAGGACATAAAATGTAGTGTTACTCCTCCGTTTTCCAGAGCTGACACTATTTATGTGGCAGATATATTAATAAATTACTGATGTTGGCAGTGTAATAGGGATACTTATTACTGAAGAACTTGTTACTGAAGAATTTTCCCAAGGTATTAATAGACCATCCACAAGCTTTCCATCTGTTTTTTCTGGAACAAACATATCCAGTGTGACTAATACAAGGAAAATCCCACTATCTTTTCTGGTTGAAATTCCCTAATGCCATATAATGCATTCAAATATTCCATGCATCAATTTTCTACTTATTTTATCAGGTGACAAAAGATACATTAAATGAGTTGACAGGAAAAAAATAAATAATTTTCAAGTGTACCAAGAACCAGATGTTATTTATCTAAATAAAATTTTAAGGAAACATGGTAGGTGAGTTACTTGAATAAATATGTACACTTTGGAATCCCACAAGGTTTCATTACAGCTGTTGATACAGGCTTCCCTTTGGTATTTTGTTCAGCTTTGCTCAAAAAGAAACAGAAAATAAATTTCCTATTATAGGCAATAAAAATGACTAGAGGCACAGGTGAGACAACAAGTGTGCATGTGTTAACTAGGAGTACAGACATTTGAAGTTCCAGTTCAGGCAAGGTTTCTTTCAAATGTGGTCTAAATTATGGCAATCAGGAAATCTATTATTTCCAGAGAAGACCTTTAGGTGGCTGAAAAAGTCCTTTAAGTTCATGAAAAGAAAATTAACTGGTGTATTCACTTTATACAAAAGGGCTTTTGACAGCTGTGTTGTAGTGGTCATGTCTGTGGTAGAGTCAGGGAAGGAGGAGCTGCTCGGTGGGTGCAGGATCGCTGTATATTTGTGCAGGAAATTCTGAATGTATTGCGTGACAGAGTAGCCCGGAATTTGTAAAACCTAAAACTAGTTTCAATCTTTCTTTTCAACCAGGGCTGCACTGGTTTCAATTGATCATATATTTTATTAAGGAACTGCGAGGAAGGAAAAAGATGTGAGCATGGAAAAAGACATGAGCTCTTCAATACATGTCTAGACATTTGTATGCCTACATATCACCTTTGTTATCTGGAAACCAAAGGCAAGTATTTTTAAACCAAGCACTATTACAAGAGCAAGTTTAGGGCTCTCTCCTTTGTCTGTGGTTATCTACAGGAATATAGGATAAAGTACAAACTACATCCTTAGTTTTGAATTTTCTTTGATGAAAACAAATGATACAGTGAAAAATTAAGAAGAGAAACAGGAAAGATGATGAGATCTGTGGGCTGTACAACTTTGGAAAGTCTGTTTACAGTTTAATAACACCCTCAGCTTCTTCAAGTGATAGTACACATATTCATTTGGATTTCACATGACTAAGCAATACTCCACAATCAGAGAATCCTAAAGTAAAGACGAAAGAGTCCTCTGTGGACTCAACAATCTCAACATCATTCTGATACATGCACAATCACAGCAAACAGCTTGTTTATTATGCTAAACCACGTATGCTCAGGAAAGTTAGAAGCATTTTAGTCAGCAAATAATATAAAATTTATCAGCAAAGAAGGTTAAATATCTCACACACAAAACAAAAACTACAAAAAGACACAGTAACAGTGAGGATGATTAATAGTGGAACACTGCTGAACTTTTCCTTAAAAAAGCATCATAAATAAGCTGTTTGCTGTGATTGTACATGTATCAGAATGATGCTGAGATTGTTGATTTCACAGAGGACTCTTTCATCCTTACTTTAGGATTCTCTGTTGAGTATTGCTTAGTCATGTGAAATTATTTTTTAAGGCAGCATATGTTCAACCAGTGATGAGGTTCCTACTAATTAATGAAAGATCTCTAAGCAGTTTTAAGCAGCTGTCCCTTTTAATTTTAAAATGTGTTTTTTTTAAAGTCTATGTATACTTGCAACAATTTTCAGAACCATTATTTTACTACTGTGATTTCTAAAGGATTATAAAGAACACAGAAATCACCCTATTTAGACAGTAACAAAGATGTGGTGAGTAGGCCTGTCCAAAACCAATGAATTATTTTACATTTCCTACATTCTAAAATAAAAATCTCTCTTTAAGCATTTTGGGAATTCAGTGATCACAGCTATTCTCCCAGTCTTTTTCAAAAGAGCACTATCACAAAAGCATCCCGAAATTCATCTTCAGAAATCCATTGTATACTATGTCAATATTTAATTTGGTCTTAACTTTCATAATAAATTGATTGAGTACTTTCAAAGTTAATTAATTCAGAGAGTAAATTTCAACTAAAGTGTTTGCTGGATTTGTTTACCAAATGTGCAGTCAGGAAATCAATTTTAAAATAAAAGTGGGTATATAATATTTTGAGGGGAATTCAGAGATTAGATTTAGTCTGTTCATAAATGCTACCCTGAAAATGCTAGGTTGCTACTAAATTTTCCATTTCTTGTTTATAACAATTAGAGAACAACAGCATAAGAATTATTTGTTCACAATAACATAATTTTACAAACTTACAGTATCCCCTGTTGACCCTTTTGCTCCTGGTTGACCCGGTGGTCCAATTTCACCCTATATTTTTTACATAAAGAGAAGAGTTCTGTGATTAATGCATGTATAGTTAACAAATTTGTTAAATAATTTTTTAAATTATGCAGATTTACTTAGGAGTATTTATCAAAGAATTATGACACTAACTTTTTTACTTTTAAATTATTCATTCCTTCTGGACTAGTAGAAATAAAACCTAATGAGAGATTTTCAAACATGCCACAAAGAATGCACAGCAGGTCTTCCTCCATTTGCAGCAAGGTTTGATGTCCTAAATCCCCACTATGAAAACTCTCCTCTCAGCACAGACTGAACCCGTACTTTGGAATGGGTATACATATGCACAGGTTTTAACTGTGTTAAATTGCTAATAATACCTTCTGTCCTTTTGCTCCTTGATTCCCAGGGATTCCAGGAATTCCCTGAGGGAAAAAGAAGAAAACCTTTTACATATATGGAATAATTTCTCCAGAAAATAATACATAACCCTCCTATGTCCTCATAAATTTAACATTTGGCATGTGATTGGGGTCCAAAATATGGGCAGGAAATAGAAAATTAAAAACAAACAAACAAACAAAACCAAACAAACTAAAATAAACCAACAACATATAAGACCAAAGACCTTCAGCTGGAAATATGAAAACTACTTCATCTGGGGATACAATGGAACATGAATGTTCAGTCGCTCCCCAGCACTTTCGTGTCAGGAGCCCGTGTCCACCGCTGGGCAGGGTCCTGTGCTCCTGTTGCCCACCAAGGGCTCAGTGTTGTAGTGAAAATCCCGGCTGACACGAGGAAAGAAACCACTTCTGATTGTCCGTAAGATTTCCCACATAGAGCACATCTTCCTCCAGCACAAGTCCTGGTCAACAGCACCATGAGTATGATGAACCTTGTTTTCCCATCTAAAATACAGTGATTCTAACAGAAGAGACAGCCATAATTTCAGATACGCTAGCTTCCACCTCCCTAAACACTTGAAGACCTCTGTCATTTCCTTAGCACCATTGCTCATCTAGCTCTACTACAGATCTCCACAGTTTTCTTATAGTGAATATTTAATTGAATATAATTCAGTTTTAAAACAAAACTCGATATATGCTTAAAACTGTAGTCTACATTAAGTTAATTTAAAAAAATAAAACTTTTTTTTTTTCTAAAACTACTCAAATTTATTGGACAAAGTGTTCTTGCACCACCATTAATCTGCAACAAGAATTTGGTTTACAGAGTACAATTTAATCTAAGATTGAAAATTAATCTGCTGCAGTGAAAACAAGAAGATCATTTTAGACACCACCAAAATAAATGCAGTCTGTGGGAAGAAAAAAAAAAATAACATTAATTTAACAACCAGGAATAACCTGATAGTTTCCATATGGATTACAGCTGTGCAACTCAGGCTTGGAAAAGATAGCTCCATTGTTTTGCAGTTTACACCCAGCTTCTAGTTAATAATGATCCCACAAAGCAGAAACAGTTCATTGGTCAAAGGCACATGAGCAAACTATGACATCCTGAGCATGTTAGAGATCATCAAAATTCCAATATACCTATTATTAAAAGAAGAGATCTACGAATATAATAAAAACAACTGGAAAACAATGCCTCAACCCAAGCCTTCTATTCACATTGTGGAACATAAGTCCTTTTGCTAAACTTGAGTCTGAAACCACCTTGGATCTTTTGCACAAATAAAATAATGGGAAATAGGGCATATTTATTACCCCACTTAGGAACTTCCAGACCTGTCCATGAGTTCTCAGTATAATTATTTAACCGTTAATTTCTGTAGCTCTTAAATAAAACTAAAGGACAAATATCTGTACCTGTAATACAAAACATGATTTCATGCATGCTGGAAAAAACCTCCTAATAGGCAGCAACCTCTCATACTGAAAAGATATACCAAAGCTTTCCACAGTTAGATTTCTATGCTATTTGCAGGGCTGAGAGAAGACAGTTCCACACACTTATCCAACACTGTGAATGATTGACCATTATATAAGCAAGCCTAAAAGAAGAAACACAAGCTCAGGCTGAGCTGTGTTGAACTTTCTTGGCTAAAAGAGATCAATGATATGAGACATTTAACTTCACCTTTATATCAGTGGCAAAGTAGGATAAAACTCAAAGAACAACTGTAAAACTAAGTCATATTTCCTTTCCTCCCCCACCTTTTTTACTTCTAATTGACTCTGCACTAGTGAAGCACATGGAACTCAGGTTCTTACTTCAGTGGGAGTTGGTCCAGACCCTTAAAATTCTCTTATGGCTCATTGACATTCACTCAGCTAAGACTGAATCTATCACCTATGCTAATGTGAGTGATTCCCAGAGTACACAGGATGGAGATTTTCAGTTTTTCTCCACATGCCAGTTGGCACAGAAAAAGGAAAATGAAGTGGCTAATTTGGTCATAAAGAATGAGTTTTTCCCATGAGAGTTGTTTTTCTGTATAGCTTCCATGGTTCAGCAATTACAAAAACTAATTTCTGTATGATCAGCTCCAGCATGCCTAAAAAACAAAATTGGTTTTCCTTCCCATTATCTATTGCCAATCTATTACTTCCTTTTACACAGATAACCCCTGGTTATGCCAGTTACAATTATTTGCACTGTCCCAGAAGAAAAGGTAGTTTAGATATCATGAGTTTCTTCGCTAACTTCCAGAACAAAAGTCAAACCAAGCTTTGAAAATGTGTCTTGCTCCTAAACAGAGATTTCACACACAGAATCTAAGCATTTTTTGTCCACCATGAGTAATACGGCACTTTTAATAGGAAGTTATGTTTAATAGGGTGACATAACACTAATTAAACTATCAGAGAAACCTTACTCTAATTATTAAAAAAATGTATTCTTACTTTAAAGCATGAGGTGAAGCAACTAGTTTTACTCCATTTGTAAGACAAAAATGTAACTACATATTGTAACTAAAATTATCACAAACGTCTGTATTTAATCAAAACTTAACACGAAACAGATTTATCATGCAATTTTTCTGCCATTAAGGGAAACACAATGTTTGGAAGGAGTACAAATAGGAAAACTGCCACCCACTGGGAGTAACAGAATCAATGCTATGGAATAATTCATGATTAACCGGCCTACAGAAAAAAATTGCCTTTGGGGATGTCCTTTGCAAAGCCACCAAGCAACATTTTGTTCATATGAAATAAGAAAAAGGGGTTGTAATTCCAGATTTTATTTTCTTTGTCTTTCCAGATAACTTTCTTTGTCTTTCCAGATAACTTTCCAGATAACTAAGCCAGGTCAATGGAGGAGTTTGCTTTAGTTGATGAGGACTGGGTTAGGGAGCAATTAAATAGTCTGGACATCCATAAATCCATGGGTCCAGATGGGATGCATCCGCGGGTGCTGAGGGAGCTGGCTGAAGTCATTGCTACACCGCTCTCCATCATCTTTGCCAAGTCTTGGGAAACAGGAGAGGTGCCTGAGGACTAGAGGAAAGCAAATGTCACTTCAGTCTTCAAAAAGGGCAGGAGGGAGGACCCGGGTAATTATAGACCGGTCAGCCTCACCTCTGTCCCTGGGAAAGTAATGGAACAGCTTATCCTTGGTGCCATCTCAAGGCATATGAAGGATAAGAGCATTATTAGGGGCAGTCAGCATGGCTTTAGTAAGGGTAAGTCATGCTTGACCAACCTCATAGCCTTTTATGAGAATGTAACAAGGTGGATGGATGATGGCAGAGCGGTGGATGTGGTCTACCTTGACTTGAGTAAGGCATTTGACACAGTCTCCCACAGCATCCTCACAGCTAAGTTGAGGAGGTGTGGTCTAGACAATAGAGTAGTGAGGTGGGTTGCAAACTGGCTTAAGGAGAGAAGCCAGAGAGTGGTAGTCAATGGTGCGGAGTCTAGTTGGAGGCCAGTATCTAGTGGAGTGCCTCAGGGGTCAGTACTGGGGCCAATATTATTCAATATATTCATTAACGATTTGGACGAGGGAATAGAGTGTACTATCAGCAAGTTTGCTGATGACACTAAGCTGGGAAGTGTGTCTGACACGCCAGAAGGCTGTGCTGCCATCCAGCGGGACCTGGACAGGCTGGAGAGTTGGGCGGGGAATAACCTAATGAAATTTAACAAGGGCAAGTGTAGAGTCCCGCATCTGGGCAGGAACAGCCCCAGGTTCCAGTATAGGTTGGGAAATTACATATTAGAGAGCAGTGTAGGGGAAAGGGACCTGGGGGTCCTGGTGGACAACAGGATGACCATGAGCCAGCACTGTGCCCTTGTGTCCAGGAAGGCCAATGGCATCCTGGGGTGTATTAGAAGGGGGGTGGCTAGTAGATCGAGAGAGGTCCTCCTTCCCCTCTACTCCGCCCTGGTGAGACCACATCTGGAATATTGTGTCCAGTTCTGGGCCCCTCAGTTCAAGAAGGACAGGGAACTGCTGGAGAGGGTCCAGCGTAGGGCAACGAAGATGATTAAGGGAGTGGAGCACCTCCCTTACAAAGAAAGGCTGAGGAAGCTGGGTCTCTTTAGTTTGGAGAAGAGGAGACTAAGGGGGGACCTCATTAATGTTTATAAATATATAAAGGGTGAGTGCCATGAGGATGGAGCCAGGCTCTTCTCGGTGGCAAACAATGATAGGACAAGGGGTAATGGGATCAAACTGGAACACAAGAGGTTCCGCTTAAATTTGAGAAAAAACTTCTTCTCAGTAAGGGTGACAGAGCACTGGAACAGGCTGCCCAGGGGGGTTGTGGAGTCTCCTTCCCTGGAGACATTCAAAACCCGCCTGGACATGTTCCTGTGCGACCTCACCTAGGTGTTCCTGCTCCAGCAGGGGGATTGGACTAGATGATCTTTTGAGGTCCCTTCCAATCCCAAACATACTGTGATACTGTGATACTGTGACTTCAGAACACCCAAAATCATGAATTTGTTTCTGTTGTGAAGACGAGCTTCAGCGATGACACTTATACAATCCTATATAAATATTCTATTTTACCCCCGCTTTAGCAATTTAAATAAATCTTCCATTCTTTGATAATACCTGGCAGGTATAATGGATTTGACTGTAAAAGGAACATGGTTTCACAATCCCTGGAAAATCTTTCGTGTAGCTTTCATTAATCATGAAGTTTTGTTTTGGACGTTATTAAGCAGCAGGACTTTTTTCCATGCAGACTCACAAAAAATCCATTAAATAAACTGCCTGAAGCCCTACATACAGATCAACTAGGTGTAAGCACTTTTATTTAAGCTACAAGCTACATTTCTCAAAATACTTTTCCCATTTTTTCTAGCTAGTATTACGGATTATCTGTACCTCCCTCAACTGGCTGCCAGCCCCAGTATGGAAAGCAGGAGTTTCTAGACTATAGATAATACATCAACGATCATAAAATTCTGTCTCTGGAAGATGCAAAAAATCTCCAAAAGCTACCCTGTAAACTGGTTTGCAGTCAATTTGCCAAGAAGATGGAGAAAGCATTACTATTAGTAGTTTTATTATTAGTATTATTATCTTATTACTATCATATTTTCTTAGGGTAGGTATACAAACTGTATTCTTTCAACATACTGCTTTAAATGGGCTCCTCACTGAATACAGCATATCTGCACTTATTTTGAAATGTGCTAAATAATTGATAAATACTCTGTAGGACAAATCATTGTGGAACATTTTTTCAAACCATCCATCCTTCTTTCAGCATCAAGATAAAAATACCTGAAATAAGACAATTTTTTCCTATTAAAAATGTTCATGATATTAAAAGTTACAATTAAAAAAATACTTTCTCTTTAAACAGTGAGACCTTCTGAAAAAATGAAAGAAGTAGTAAAATGTAAGGTAAGCACAGACCCTTTATTTCAGAGGTCATTATTCAGGGGAAAAAAAATCTACCAGCTTCTCTATTACTGTTGGTGAATATTGGTATATATTATGGTTAATTTTATGGCTTAAGATAGTATCTGCTTTCATATTTTATTTTATTATAAGGATGTTCAGTAAGGTTATTTTCCTGTGACTCTACCTTGTTTAAATTATATTATTTTTTTTTTAAATGGATCCATTGAATAACATTTAGAGACATTTGTTAAAAGATGCTTACATTCTAGGCTGTTGCCCATTTACACAACAAGAATTCAAACTGTATCCCTAATGATCATTCATAATTGAGGCAGTGAAACAAGCCTCACAAAAGACTGCCAGCAAGGCACTGAGAAACTCTAATCAGAGTTTCTGTCTTAAAAAGTCCATAGGTTTTTTAAGGAGTTTACCAGAATGGTGCTTATTTTGACACCACTCTTTCTTCAGCAGGGTAACTGTTAATCAGGGTCAGCTGAAGAATCAGATTTAAAACAGATAGAAGCTAAGACTGCTGATAAAAATACCGTTTTTATCTAGTGTATATGAGTTCTCTGAATTATGTTTCAATCAAATGGCTCCTTCCCCTCTGAAAAATCTGCAATTCTGATTCAGGGAAGACACTAAAGGACATTACAATAAATTATAGCAATAGAACAAGACTCACAAAAGATATCTGTCTACCCATATATATTCTCATGATCCCTTTAAACACCTGGAAAATACGACTATTTATGTATTACTGATCCTTACTTGAAAAGCGTACTTGGTGACACATGAGAGATTTACTAGAGGTATGCAAAAAAAGTACAAGTCAAGCCATAATTTGGATAAAAGTACAACAGTCCAGATACTTTTAAAAATATTACTACAAATCCCTGATAATCCTAATAGACTGAAAGATGCAAACCCAATTTGGATATGGATAAAACTTTCTACTGGAGAAAGTAGGAAACTATATGTTAAAGAAATTCAAAGAAGTTGTATCTGCTAATACTGAGTACTTGGGATTCATGGAAAAAAAATGGGCTAAACACAAAGAAGCATTCCCACAGCTATGAGCACCCATTGGACTAGCATAGCAGCTTTAAATTAAATGCAGGAAAGGAAAAAGCATTACCAAGATCTTTGCAGTTATTAGATGAGAGTTTGCAAACTCCTTTTTTTTGGCAAATCAGTTATTAAAAATAAAACACGCATACATTAAATGTGGAACACAGTGACCCCTGTTGCATTGCCAACAACACAGAGCTTGGAAAACTATAGTTTGAAAGCTGGAAAGAGTAATAGTAAATGGAATCTGTGTATATCCTGTCACAGGCTGAAACTGGTGTCACGGTTTCTTGTAAACCACCCTTCAAAATAATATGAGTAACAGACTCATCAAATCATTGAGGATCCAAAGGTGGCCACACAAAACCTGAGTCCTTGGCTGTGCAGGTGACAGGGCGATGTCCTCCCCCTGCCTGCCATGCCAGGCACCATCTCCAAGGACTCTGCAAACCAACATCCACTCTGCTGAAAAAGTTTAGACTGACTTCTAACAGCTGACAAACTGACCCATTTTTGACACTTACATACAAGCACGCTGATATTCAAGCAGTTATTTGCCTTCAAAATGCTTTAAAATTTCTCCACTGTCTAAATTATGGAGAAAAGCTCATGTTGGGTCACACAGCTTGAGCACCTTGCACACATCAGACAGCAGAGTGTCCTCGAAGGGCACTGCCTGCTGCTCTGCTCCTTGCACCCCACGCATCCAGCTGTCCAACGCTACAAGAATCACAGTTCTGGTCACACAAGTCACAATGATGCAGAAAAATGCAATTTTCAGCCATTCCCCTTTCCCTTAGTTAAGGAGCCACTCAGCTAAATTCACAGTCAGCAGGTTTAACAACAATCATGCATTTTTTTCCATATGGTGCATACCGTGAAAATTGTCACAGGATGTAGCAAATGAAAACAGTAAAACTGTGTTCCAAAAGGGACTGTAAAATTACTAGAAAATTGGTCCGTTGCTGGCTATTAAGTAGGATGGGCCAGCACGCATTTTTGGCTAAGGAAGTCCCAAAAGCTCTGACAGACAGAATCTGGCAGTAAATAACAGGAGAAAAATAGAAATCATTTTTCTACATAATCCTATTCATTGTCAGAGAAAAAGTTCAGTGATAATTCCTTTACTCTCAGTCTGCTTGGCAGCTTTTGTGTTTAAGAAATAGCTAAGAAAAAGTTGGTGCAGGGAATGGGATCAAACCCTTCCAGAGCACAAAGGAGGAAAATCACACCTTGACTCATGCAGCAATCACTAAGACTAAATTTAATTACTCAAACTAATTAGTAAAGCAAAAGTTCTTGAATGGGTTAGTATTTCTGTAGTACATTTCTTCATTCTTGGTCTTAGTGGATCTGATAATCTTGGTTTTGCTGGCCCTATAGTAAGTTTTTCCATATTGGTCCAATGATTAAAATGTGTCAAAATCCTAAAGTCAATTGTTTTGAAGCTTGACCTAAGAATAGGATCCCATAGGCACTGCATTCCTTGTCCTTCATTAGCTCAGAGTACTATTTGATTTGCAGTATTTAATGTTTTTAGAACAATGTCTAAGCACAAATATACAATATTTTTAAATTACCTATCTGAAAAGAAACAAATACTGGTTATAAAATACATAATAATTAAGCCCTCCAACAAAACAACGTGTGGTATAAATGAAAAATTAAGTATTTGAATAATGGGTTTGTTTTTTTTCCAGTTTGCAAAGGATAGGTCTTAAACCATCATGGCATTTTAATCTTAGCAGAAACATTAAATAAACCTTCCAAATGGATTCAAATTCACTTTGAATAAAGATTTAGTTTTTTGTTTTGTTATGTATGGGAAGCCAGCCTGTATCCAGACAAGAATTTCCATAGCTTCTATTCACTGCAATTTTAATATTATAAGAAAAATGAATACACTAACTGCACGAAATTTCCCCAAATTTGCTAGCACTGTATCTACCTGAGTGCCTGAGACCTGAGTACCAACTTCTCAACTTCAGGCTTCAAGCATTTTGTGGACACAGACTGTCACCATTGCTTCCCGAAGAGAGGTGAAACCAACTGTTCTCAGTGACAAAACTATCTTTATTACCTTCTTTAAATTAGAATATTGAGTATAAGCAAAACTAATGTGGTTTCTCCGATGAAAGGATTTTTAAGGCTGACAAATACTGCAGATCATCCTTATTTAACTTTACTGATAATGTATCATTTCCTATTTCTACAGTTCAAAGTATGAGACAATACTTTCAACAACTGGCATGACCCAAACTGAGCATTTTGCAGAAGAAAAGTGCAATGCTATTGATCACGAAGGACACATGGAAAAAGCATAACAAGAAATTAGTTAGCCTGACAGCCCAGCTACCACTTGTACACAAAAATAACAAAGAAGCCCTGCTTTAAGTTGTTTGCTTGTTTCTTTCCTACCACATTTTCTGAAGGGTTCAATTCAACTAATCTAGAAGTCTAAACTGCCTCAGACAGTTAAAAGAAATAGGCAACTTCTGCAGAAAATGACCCTTTCTATTTCAGACAAGTATTTCATGATGGGATTAATAATCCTATGCAGATATTAGTTTCTTATCGGAGAACAACTGTAACACAGAGATGGACTAAATATGTCTCCTTGACGAGTTGAGATGAAATAAAAATCATTCTGGACAATTATCAGAGTACAGACTGCAGATTAGATGCCCAGATGCAGCACCTAGAGCCCTGAAGGAGTTACAGCTCAGCTGCTTCATATCACCACCCTGACCACTGTTCTCGAGGAGGCTGTAACTCAGAACTTCTGAGGACACAGGTACAGCAAATCTTCTCTCTGGCTCATCCCATATGTTGAAGAATGATGACCAGCAAGAAAACCAGCTACCCTGTTACTACCCTGTTGAAGCTGGATCAGAAGATGGAAAGTCAAACATCCTTTCGGTAATCCTCTTTCTACTTGTGGTTCAGTAACTCACCATAAACATGTTGAGAAGCACAGAACAGAACAACAATGTGTAAATTAAATAACTGAAATAATAAATATTTATGGCTGCTACATTCTGAGTGTCTTCTTCATTCATAGCAATCAGCTGAGGGAAGTTTCTGTTTGGTTTTCAGAGTCACTGGAAACTCCAGCAGATATCTACCTAAGCTGTAAATCAAAATGTTAATTCCTACCATTCATAGTTCATTAGAAAAGGAAGACAGAAATACTTTGGGGATGACAAAGGCATTCAGATGTTCCTTTTCTGGATTATTCTCTAGCATGAACATTAACAGACACAACTCATATCAAGAAGAGAGCGCTTTCCCTAGAAACCCAAAACACTACGTACCTGTGTTCTATGGAACAATATTCAAATATAACTAGGAATTTGTCCTTAAGCAATTCTACTAAAATTCAAGTCAAACTTTATATTATTAATATGCCAAAATGCAATGGCACAAACCAGTGACAATCAAGAATGTGTGTGCCTAAAAATGAAATATGAAATTGCACACACAAACAGAAATTGCAGTATGGAGGATTAGCTCCTAATGGCAAGGCCTGTGACTATGTGCAATTACCAATGTACAGTTTAAAAAACTTTGTCTGTATTTTGCATTTATACACCATAAACGTGGAGAAAAAAACCAAAACCCACACACTCTGCTTTTATTCACCATAAATGGTATTCTTAGAGCCAAAATTTTGTTGTCTGGCAAATATTTAAAGACTTAAAACCTTTCTATTTTGCAGCATATGCTAAAATAATGCCAAAAAGTCCAGATCTATCTTGATTTTCCATAGCTTGCTTCTGAGATCTGACAAAATGAAAAACCCCAGTAACCACAGTGCTTAGGGACTTCCCACTTAGGACTGGCACATATTAATTACATATTCATGCATTTCGCAGTCTAACATAGTCCAACATACATGACACTTTCCGTGTGATTGAACACAGCTGCTGAGCAATAACCTTGAACACAGTTGCTGTAAATTACAGGTGAAAGCAATGTAAAAACTACATTCTTATTTTTAATCTGGTAAACTAAATTATTATGTTATATCCCTTGTATTTTTGCATAAAATCTACTGTCTAAATGACAAATTATTGTTACTAAAAATGTTTTTAATTCTATTAGTATAGATACTAGCAACTGAGGAATTTTATTTCCTACCTCTGTAATATGTGCGAGACCAGAAACTTAGTATAGACAAATACTCAAATAAGAAACCTGTCATTGCTGCAAAATATTTAAACACAAATAGAAAAAATATCTTGCATATCACTTACTTGTAACTCCTCTGCCTCAATCAACAAATGGGATGTTTAGTTCACTAGTTCCAAAATATTTTCTCCTTTACAAAATAACTTTTCTCCATTTTTTACTCTTTCTTTCAAGAAACTGCAAAAACGTTACTTCAATTATTTCAAATACTTTATCATATCATATTTTGGTTAAAAGGTGACTAAATCTTTGGCTGTCAGAAGTTCATTCAAATTCTTAAGTATTTCACTATGCATATATGTATTTTTCTGATGCTAGGCATAACGTTTCTGTTGAGGAAAATACAAAATCCATTTTGTTAAAGATGTAATTTCTAATGCGTTATCTATATTACTGAATGATTTGCTAGTGTCTTGAAGTGTTCCTTGAAAACTGTGTGAGTTAAGAAGAAAACTATAAGGCAAGAATAACGGAGAGATGTTGCCATTTCAAGATGAATCAGCACATTGCTTACTGGACAGATAAAACTTTTCTGGCATGAAAATGGCAGACATCAGCCCAATACACAATATACACCAGTCCAAACATTCTCTTCAAGTATCTCCTACTTCAGAAAACCCTTTCTTGGATGTATGAAACATAGATGTATACAACTTTCAAGATCTTTAGTGGTCATTCTCTTCTCAGCAGGGTAAATCAACCCACTATGCCTGGAAAGTATTAGATCAGATCAAATTATATGAAACATGTAAGCAAACACGTAATTTCATAAACTTACAAGGAGAGTAAAGAACGATTCAAGAACTGGACTTTCTAATTCATATCAACTACCCAGACAGAGCCACACTGGATTCACATACACACAGAGAGATTATATAGTTCTAATTATTTACTCTAAGACAATTCAGTAACAAATCACATTTTTAACTGACATTCGGGAGTAAAGAAATTTCTGAAAAAGAATACAAGAACAATTTAGAGTTGTGTAGATCTGTCCATTCAACTCCTCAAAAATCTCCACTTGCTCAAGTCAGTAATTTTTTAGAATATTTTTTCGGTCCAATCAGTAATATATTAGCTAATATACTCAAAATGTGTGTGCATCATTTGCTCAAAATAACATAAATCATCAGAAATGCTTTCCAATAATAATCAGTTATAGGAAACTGAATTTTTCCCACTTAAAAATACAGTAAAAGTCATATTATATAGCTATGACATTCAAATACTGATAAACGATCTTTACAGGAAGGCCCACTGCAATACTAATACTAAGAAAATCTAATTTCTGGTGCTCAGAAAAAAGGTGATGTTTGTAAGCATGTGCATACTGCAGTCTCTGCAACTGATGTGAAGATCTCCAGTCTCCTAAATGTACAAGCATTTAAAGGAGCAAACATTTATATGTATTTTGAGTAATATTATCACAAGAGGGGACATCTGATGTGCACTGTATACAACCATACTGCCAAGTTGATTCACTCTTAGTTTCATACCAGCTCTTTAGACTTCATCTTAGCCAAGCTGAGAACATGACAGCTGGAGGCTGAAGCTGGACTATGAAGTGAATATGATCATTCCCTCTGTGGGAAAAGCCACAGGTGGAACAATGTGGTTTAAGACAAGAGGAAATGGCCTGAAGTTGTGCCAGGGAAGGTTCGGATTGGATATTGGGAAAAAATTTCCTCATGGAAAGGGTTGTAAAGCACTGGAACAGGTTTCCCAGGGAGGTGGTGGAGTCACCATCCCTGGAGGTGTTGAAAAGATGTATAGAGGAGGCTCTTAGGGACATGGTTTAGCGCTAGATTTAGGTTATGATTGGACTCAATGATCTTAAGGGTTTCTTCCAACCAAAAGGATTCTATGTGTTTCACAGCTCTTACTCTACAGGCAGTAGCAGTTTATGCCAAAGCACTTCATCTGGGAACTAAAGCTCACTTTCTAGTACAGATAACTTATAATATCAAGTTTAAAGTCTCTACGTGAACATTTCCAGTAAATACTCAAAATTATTTTCATGCATAGAAGAAATTTCAATCTTAAATAGAGTTTATGGTTTTGTGTATAAGCAGGCCTAGTTCATTCGAGTCATCTTTGGAATACAAATAAATAAGTGCTACCACTAATCTCGTGCTTAGAAGATAGTTACTGCACTCTTTAACAAAGCTGCACCTTACAATGTTTGCTGCAGGACAATGCTTTCAGAGTCATGCCATTTTAACAGAATTTTTAAATTTATACAAGATTAACAAATTATTAAGAGACATTTTATCAAATGACAAGCACCGGTTTATTGTAATACAGCTCAGCAAGTCAGTAGGGAGATTTTTAGTTGGTACAACGTATTAGTCAGAGGTACTTCTATCACTATGCTTACAAACTAGCTGCAGTGGAGGAGGAATGCTGGTATGTAACGTATCAGCACATGAATTACTTTAAAAAGTGCCAGCATCACCATAAAAAGGTCACTACAGCATACAAGCATAAACCAGGCTACTCTCGGTATTATTTATAACTATAGCACACACCATTCATGTCCATAATAGGTTTACAGCTACAGTTCCTTTTGTATTTCCTTACATCTTTTAAGAAAATGCCTTTGTTAACGTTGCATCTATAAGACAGCCTTAAAGAACTGGCAGCAAGTTATGCAACCTTTTCTCCACTTGATTTTCCAAAGTTATCAAATTTGAAATGGTACTAACTGAAAAATCAAAAAATAATATTTTTCAAAGTCTCTGTAGACAAAAGAAAAATAAGAAGATACTATATAATTATAGAAAACTAATACAATTAATGTAATTACATAGTATATGAAGACAGAAATTTAGAAATTAGAAATCATGAGGAACAGACAGAAATTAAGAATTAGATGAGAGACAACTGTTAATTTTACAACTTAGAAAATCAGGCATTATTTTCCAAGTTGCCTTAGGTCAGTTGGTCCAAGTTTATTACAGCATTTACTGTGGCCCAAGTCCAGACTGAATTCAATGGGAATCTTTCCATTGATTTCAATAGGCTTTGGATCAGCAACTATGCTGTCACATCTTATATCATTTTTGTCAACTGGGAATAACAGAGTAGTTCAGACTAGTCTGCCTGAAGTTCCAGAGGTCTTTAATTACCTGTTTCTTTATATTCTCATATTTATCTTAATAGCAATTAATTCTGCTGAAAATGTACTATGGAATGAATTTAGTTAAAATAATGTGTCAGTAAGAATGAAGAAGACAACCTAGATTGCAAATGAAGTCTGTTAAAAATATGTACACCTAAAGTGGACCTTAAAGTTATAACTGACAGGAAAACCTGCTTTCAGTCTAAAAAATGTGGTTGAGCTTACAGCAAGCACTATGTAATTAAAGAACTATTCCTGAAAGTATTGTGCTGTCAAAGCTGTCATTTCCCCCTTCCTCAAGTGGGAAGAAAACTAACGAAGTCTGTTATAGTAGCTCCAGGAATCAGAAAATCATCAGCAAGACACTGCCCTGACTACTCCAACAATTCAGAAATTAGAAGAAATAAAGAGAAACAATCACTTAAAAAACTACTTCAACTAACCAAACCTATTTCTAAAGAAATAATGATGGATGGCATATGCCTACCAAAGTCTTACTGCATCAGCTCTTTATGCAGAAAAAAAACACCCCAGGTCAAAGTCAAAATTTTCTACACAGAAATAAGGTATTCTTTTGTGACACACAAGACATCAACTTTAGAACAAATGCTAGTCCTTACTTCCCCTATGACTGTAATGCTGGTACCTTAGAAAGCAGGCCATCAGTGTTCAGAGTTCAGCTGCTACTACGGAGGATTAGTGGAAAAGCATGAATATTAGACTTGAAGCTAAGAATGTTGATAGATTCACAGCAACCAGTTTGCCGAGCCTCTTGATCACTCTTCTCTTAAAGACCGACAGGAAATAATTTATTCTAAATATATTACTTATACAGAGAGCAGTATTTTATAGAAGAGCCTACTTCAAGGCAATATAAAACTTGAGTATTTAGTACTCTGTGAAACATTTTCATATGTATTAAATCTACAAACACATGAACTTTTGAGCACTGGATATACAACAGTATTTTTATGCTTTAATTTACTGAGAGATTAGAAATTGAAATATAACAATAATCAGACCAGATGCATTAAAAAGAAACTAGGTAACATTTACAGAAATAAAGATATTTTTCACATGGCCTACTGCATAGATAGAGTATAGAGATTTTAGGCTTGTTTCTAACTGAAGTATTTCGTAACTCAGTATATAAATGCAGATATAAATGTTGAGTAAACAGCATCTTATTAACTAAAACTGGTACAAAGCAACATAACATCAACAAAATGTGCGTCAAGCAAAGCATATCACTGCGATCACTGAAAAACACACTTGTGCATATGTGTGGTGTTAAGTTTTTCACTTCCACTTCTCAGCCAGCATTCAGCATCTGTTTCAGTCAACAATACCACACTGCACTGCTCCTTCTATTTGTGAAACAGGAAGACACATATGATGCTGCATCCTCAAATATGGTTGTTATCAGAAATGACTCTGCAAATACACTTGATAAATACGACCACGAAAAGCACAAAATCCGAGCTATTTTATTGAAGTTGAATAGTAGCTTTCCTTCTAAACAGACTAGCATAGCTGCTACACTCCACTGTCTATTGCAAAGGTTTTGACTGTGAATTTTAATTTTCCTTTGATTAATAGCTTGAAACAATTACCAAGCTTTCTATTATTCACAGTCCCATTCTATTCCACAGGTAACTGTCTGCTCTCCCTCTCATATGTTCCACCTAACTTAACCAAGTTAAATGTACAGAAATCATTTAAAATTACCTTCTGATTCTGAACACCTAAAAATTTGCCCATCTCATCTAACTGCATTAGATAATCTTATAGAAGATGTTCCTCTTCACACATCATTAATTCGTGTCATGTTTTTCACTCAAATATAGTGGTGGTGCTGTTAATATTTCTCTCCTCAGTGATTCTCATGAAAATGTACTCATGGCTAGAGGCATAAAAGGATACAAGTAAAGTGAAAGAAAAATTTGTTGCAGCAGGCAAAGAGATGTAAAACATCATTTTTCAGAGTTAACTCCATTCTCAAAATAGTTATATATGTCAATTTATGAAATGACAGGGATATAATATGTGCAAAGCTGTACTGAAGAAGAAAGTTCACTAGAATCAGCTAATTTATGTTTTGATAAGTAAACATCATGACTTCATATATTATTATTATGATTGGCTGCCAGGCATTTGTTCCAAGAAGAGGATCTCTAAGGAATTTTGTGAGTATACAGACAACACAGTTGTTAGTAGTTGTGTGTTTTGTGCCTGCTGTTTTCATAGTGCAAGAGAGCCAAGAGAGGCAACACTGAACACAAGACTACTTAACAAGGCATCTTGCCTCAAGGTGTTGCATTCTAAAGGTTCCACTAAAACCATTTGCTTGTAAGGAAGAGATCTGCAAAACTATGTAATAAGGGAGCGGAGGGAATATTACATGGTACACAGAAGAAAAAAAAAACACGAAAAAATATTTTGTTCTGCATACTACCATGTAACTAAGGGAGGAATTTTCCTTCCTTGGTTCCTGTTTCTATTAATCTCAGTATGGCTACAGATGCAGAAGAATTACATTAACTTTAGGTTTGCTTTCCAAATATACAGGGTACATGGCTATAAAAGATTTCTGTTTTATGAAGAAAAATACAGCAACTTCTGTTGGAGATTTCTATATCTTCAATGTATCCTGAACATGTTTCAAGAAGAATTCTGCTACCATGCATTGATCTAGATCTGGCCTTCCTGATGCAGTTTTAAGAGATCAACAGCTAAACGAGGAGTAGAGAAACAACAGTGGGAGTCAGGTCAGCGGCTGAAAGCCACATTATGCTGCTATCGCTGGCACAAACAAAGGCCATATCTGAGGTCTTGTGATGTGACCTAAATATTAAGGGCAAATTCTAGCATTTTAAGTGGTTGCAGCTGAAAAATATGATTTCTGGAGAGTAAACATGAGCAGTCACAAATGTTCAGACATATTACTTGTGGCAGGGCAGCACATGTTAGGCCTAGAGGAGTGCTGTAAGTGTCCTGCCAGCTTCACCCTCAAGCACTCACTTCAGAGCTCCCATCTGCACGACTGTAAACACAAGAAGTCTAACACGGCTTCCACTGAAACCAAACCCTGACAGAACTCTACCTATGTTAAAAACAACAGCCAGACTGAAACTAAGCTCAAATAAATACTGATTTATTCTTTCAGACAGTTGGCCCTCCAAAATAACATATTTCTCAAAACAGCCTGTCATCAGTAAGACACATGACCAGCTGTTAAACTATCAAAGTGACAGCATGACTGCACTTGGAGCATGGCTTATTTTTTTCATCAGTAAAATGAGCTTGATTACTAGTTTTACTAAATGTTGTCTAAATTATTCTGTCCATACTGTCAAATGTTTTTCTAACATAGAGTGGGTAGGATTGGGATGGCCTGCCTTCAGTTCCAAATAGCACTATTGAGGGAAAACAACAACATCACTTGGAATTATTTACTTAGCTTTACAACCTACATTTTCCTGTTCATAAATTTGGGGATTAATAAGAGTAATAATGCACCAGAAAGTATATTGTCCAGAAATTAACCACGCCTCAGAGGCTGGAGGCAATGGGAGTTCAGTTCAGCTGTGCTCTCCATCCTTGACAGTTGCCTTTTAGATGTTGTCTCAAGATGCATTCATTTCGCAACCATTCTCTTTTTATTTGCTAAAGTAAGAGGGATCGTAAGATGACTATTTTTAAAAAGACCAACGTAACAAATTACACCATGTCTAACACTAAGGTGGCTGAATGGAAGAAAGAAAGCTTGTTTGCATGTATGCGTGGGTGGGGTATCCATGCAACGTGCTGAGCTGTCCCAAGGCCACAGTTGCAGCTGGCTGGTTAATGGTACGGAGAGAAACAGTTTCAACAGTATCATCCAAGGCCCATCTTGAGCTTAGGCAGCCTATCTGGGTATCATGGGGAGGGCAGAGCAGAGTTTCATCCCTCTCTCCCACATCAGTACCCTAACTATTAGGGTATCCCACCAGAGAAGACCACACTGAATTACACAGAAGAAGGAGCGGAGGCGCTTACGTGTTATACATCAGATACATGTCAGAGGAACAACAGAAATGACAGAAGCAATAAATTGCACAAGACATCCCTCACAGCTCACACTATCCAGCTCCCTTTCCATCAGATGAAGCCCAACTACCCTCTACTTCAGGGTGTCAAACTTATTTTCACCTGGAGCCACATCAGCCTCATGGTTGCCTTCAAAGTGCTGAATGTAATTTTAGGACTGTATAAACGTAGCTTGAAAGCAGAGCTCACATATCCCGTGGCTGAGGATAGCTCTCATTTTGCACAGCCCAAGCAAACACTTTTACCACAAAGCTGCTGCACAGAAATGCCCTTTGCTCCTTCTCCAGGCTCTGACTAGATGGGAGCACTGTGTTTCCACATCCACTCTGGTGCTACACCAGCAAGAGGCAGATAAGCAGGTATGACTTGGTGTCATCCATTTCCTACTTGTTACCTTAAAGCAATTTCCTGATCAGCATGTAGATGCTCTGCTCTTCAGAAGAACCTCCACAGACTACAAATCAAGCATACAGTGCAGTCTGGCTTGCCCTCTTAGGATCGTGTACGTCTTTTGAAGTTGTTTATACATTGGAAGTCTTCCTCTACATTATTCTATGGTGATCTTAAAAGGGTTCGTAGTAATTTTACTGTCTTAAATTTGCGACTTAATTTCTCTTTACAGCAGAAGTATAGGACTTAAGTGATAAGTTTACATTGCTGTTTAAAATGTTATATTGTGAAGCATTTACATTAATTTTAAACCAAAATACATTTCTTTAGTAGATATAGGTCAGACTCAACCAAAGCTATCAGATCGGAAAGAGAGCTATTAAAGCATTAAATACTTAGTTTTCCCTAGGTCAGAAATGCTTTCTCCTTCATTTTTAAATTAATTTTTTTTTAATCACCATGACTAGCATTATTCCTAAAAACAAAAAGAGACAAACCAAGGCTAGGGAAAATAACAGAAGTCTTGTTACTATCTATCTCAACACATTTGTAATAGTGTACTATCAGATATACAAAAACCTTGTCACTTCCATTTTATGGTTTCTAATTAACATCCACTTTTAGTCTTTCTTACACCTGAAGATACCATAGACTGTAAAAGGTCAATGCATCTCACAGTTCTTTGGGGCAGAAAAATAGCAAAAAAGAATGCCAAGTAAGGAATTATGTGAGTTCTTGACTTAATTCAGCCAAGTGGGAAGAAAGTCTCTTGGGAATGACTGACCAGTGTTTTGCAGTCTACTCACAGTGTTTTTTTCAGTTTTTGGTGAATACATAAAATATCTAAATGAAAGACCTTAAGAATTTTTTGGCTAGAAGCATTATTTCCATCTCCTAGTTGCCCAAACTCTCTACCAGATTTCAGTACCATGCAACACATATTGCCTCTTGGTATTACATTCAATACCACAAAAATTCCAGAACGTATAAAGCTGTACCTCCTGATTTGACAATTCAAAATATAATTCAGAATGTAATTAGTCTGGAAGGCAGTGTTCCACCAAGTGAGCTCCATTTACTGCTCTTGGGCTCCAGAAGAATTACTGATGGTTTGAAGGCTCTCTCTCTGCACTCAAAGTTTTCAGCTATTTCTGCAGATATCTTGGCTCCTCTGCTTCAAGCAAAGCCTGGTAGCCTTAAAAGAGCCAAACAAGGAATCAAGGCAAACAAAGCCTAACTATCACACAAAAAGAGCAGGAAAAATGAGCTGTCCAAACACCAGCAGAGGAACAATGTCTTTGGAAATAAGCAAAACAAAACTGCAGTAGCAGTAGCTTAGATGTTCCCCATCTAAGCAAGAAGAACAGAGATACAGATAACAGGGACAGCATAAGAAGATGAAAGGAAGTAAAAGACCAATAAAACTGGACAAAGGGGAGGGGAATGTAAACAGTGAGAAAACAAACAATTAACAAGTATATGAAAGAACATACACCACGTGGCAGAAATGAGAGTTAAAAACACTCAGAATCTTTCCTCTTGTAAGTAACTATCAGTATCTAACACCACAATCTTATCAATAGGGAAGAAGTCAATAAAGAGGCAATTTAAAACCTATATACAAATTGGTATGTAACAGCAATATAGTTAAGAATCTTTTCTTTTAAGGCATCTTTGACTTTAAAGGCTTGTTTATTTCTTTTACTAAATAAAAATTTAAAGATGAACACCAGAAAATTAAAAAAAGCACTTTTATAAAAACAGAAATATCAACCAACTCAAATCAACATGGATGAAACATGAAGTATAACATCCATTAACAACAACAACAAATCAGTATATAAGGATGTATCAATAATTTAATGACTTACAGGCTCTCCCCGATGCCCTTCTAGGCCTGGAGGTCCAGGCTGTCCAACTTCTCCCTTTTTAAAATAAAAAAGACTGTTAAATACAATATTAAATAAAGAAACAAACTTCCTTTGCATAATAAAATAATTATTTCAAATAGTAAATTATCATTTTTAATATAAGTAAAATGTAAAACAAATACACATGATCAAGGCTCCATCAAACATTTCTTAAAAGCAGTTTCAAACACAGTAAGTGTTGTCAACCTGATATTCCCTCCTGCTGCATCCAACAGAGAGCTGTCAAACAGTTTGCAAAAAGAGGTGAGAGACAATTGTCTTTGGAATTAGAACAGAAATTATTGTTTGAAAAAGCACATAAAGCAGTAATAAATTGCTATTTTCTAATTGTTAGTACAACTAATATTCTGAAAACTATTTCAAAGTACTCCGGAATACAGCAGTACCAGATATGATCAAACCTTTATGTTCTCACTCAAAATATGTATGATACCAAAAATATTCTGAAAATTTGAAGAATAATTCCAGAAATAATAGCACATAAAACAAATGCAAAGATCAATTAATATAGATACAAAATAATCTGGTAATAATTAACTTAAAATTATAAAAACTGGACCTGAAGTGACAATGGGTAGCATCTGCGTTCCAAGCCATGCCCTTTTTGCATATTCTTTCCCAGAATGAATATTGTATGAAAATTGGAAAGTTCCAGCAGAAATCTCCTTCAAAGACAGCTTGTTTGTTACTGCTCTGAACTTGATTACAGACCCAGAATGAAGCACTAGTTTATAGCAAGCAGACATTGAAGTCAAGCTGACAAAAAGTCTGAATGAAGAATATGGCTTCTGTTAATTATTATAGTCTAAAAAGAATAAAAACTAATGAGTATGTAATATTTTTGTACTACAATAATTAAGAAAATAGTCAACTAATGTCTTTCTGTTTAAATGCACACAGGTTCACAAAACTTACATACTGAATCCATATATTGTTTACAAGCATAAAAACTCATGAAAATACTCTCCAAATTCATGCTTTATCCACATAATACTTCACTCTAAAGGGCCACTAGTGACAGTTAAAATTTTATGTCAAACAACTGCAACTGTTACCTGTTCATATTATCAAATACCAAAGAGGAAAAAAATCTAACATATAATTATTTTTTTCTACTGTCTATAGCACCAGCAAAGGAATTTCTCCACCAATTTAGCAGAGTAATCTGTGTGTATATATAAATATATATGTAAAAATATATATGTGTGTATATATAACATATATATATACGTATATATATACGTATATATATATATATACACACATATATATATACGTATACATATATATATATATATAAACACACACATATATGTATTTTTTTTAATGAGGCAGGATACATTTGACCTAAGCTCATGTAGGCAACGAAGCTCCTGTCACAGCCATCACAGCCAACAGAAAACTAGTCAAGACAATTGACAGAGGCTTGATTCAGCTGACCAGCCACCAAGATTTCAGTTTCACTTCCTGCACACAGACATTTGGTCATATTTAAGATACTGAAGGGTATCTTGTCTTAACATCCATTCCAGAAAGGCACTGGCTTTCCACAGGACTTACATTTGTCAACTCCCTTAGGATGCTTTGGATACTCATGTATCTCAAATGCACTAGATACTTTTGTCTAGGTGAATAAACTGACCCCTACAAGTCAGCATTCTCTGAGCTGAATTGCTTCCCCCTCTCCACTGGCAATACTCATTAGACCTCCACTGACATTAATTGAACCACAGGTAGATACTACATCCACAGACACAAACTGAGCTGAGTGTTACAAGAACCCCTGTTAAATTGTCTTTGCCCAACATATTTGCAAGTGTCAGAGATACAGGCTCTTGCAGATATATATTAATAATGGCAATCTGTAGGCAGGTATCAAAGGGATTTGAAGATCAAAATTAAATTAATGTAGGGATATTTAAAACTAAACCAAGTAACAAAGAAAGAAAAAGTCCTTCAGTGTCACAGAAATAATCTGCTGTTGGTTACCGTAGCTAACTTCAGAAAATGAGCAAAAAGATATTTTTTCCATAATTAAGATTTATAACTTCTTTTACTAACATATTTTAAGGCTGTAAACTTAAAGCCAGTTAAAAAAAGCAGTACATCAATTTGACATAAAATAAAGTTATTCCATTACCTTTTAGCACACTCTCATTAGGACTTCCAAAGAAAATAAAATAGGAAATACTGAGTTTACCTACCGTAAAAGTTAGATTGTATATGTACTTTTTAAAGGCTGTTATTTTAGATGTGTTCGCCTAATACATTTTTGAATTGTAGGATGCTTTGTTATATATTGAAATTGGGCAATTTTTAGAATAATAGTTCTGTATTGTTGGATGTAAGTGGTAACTCCTCCCTTTAACTTCAAATTAAGACACCTACATGTGTTTTTCTACCTGAAGTTGTCTAGAGATACATTAGGGATCTAAGATCCCATTATAGTGAGCATGGGCTTGATTGAGTTACCTAATCACAAATGTCTGGTGCTGTCTGAGGTGCTCTAGGGCAGCCAAGGCTTCCACATCAGGCTCGCAGGTATCACTCCCAGGAGACCTGTGTCCTCCTGAAACGGCACTTACAAGTCACCTGGGGTACCTAAAACCAGCAAATATGACTGCAAACTTGTAAGTGATTGCACAAAAATTATAGCAGTTAACAGTCAGCAGCTGAATGACTTCAGAGGCTCAATGTATTATATTTACTAAGAGCTTGACTCAGTCGTCAACACACAGACAGGTAGAGCCAATTCCTGCTGCAAATAGGGATGAAAAATTTTTCACCACGAAGACAGTCAGAATGGAACAAGCTTCACAGTTGTACAGTCTCCATCCTTGGAGTTCATCAAGACCCAGCTGGAAAAGCCCTGAGCAACCTGGTGTGGATTCAGCACTGTCCTGTTTGTGAGCAGGAGGCTGGTTCTGGAGATGCCCCAAACGAAGTCCCCTCCAGCCTGAGTGAGCCTGAGATCCTGACAGATCCACCTTCTTGGCAGCTGCTGCCTGAAAGAGTTTAGGTGTCTCACAGGTCTTGTGCCATATCTCCCTGCAGCAGCAGATGACACACATATGCCATGGTATCCCCAGCTGCTCTACACAAGCATGGTCACAAAATGGAAGAAAGACCCAGATCTCCAAGTACAGTAACAGGAATTTAGATAAATGCACTTAAAAGTACACTTGCATTTTTGGACACAGAAGGAACGTTACTAATCTTGAGCATCCCCAAATTACTTCATTATTATTATTAGAAAAATATTATAGGAAAAAAGCTGCTGTTGAAAAGCTTCTTTAGATCAATTCAGCTGAACACTTACATACAAATCAATTTTTTTCCCGTGAACTTAAACCTGATACTGCTTAAGTCCATCTTTTCACGATTAGGACAGTGCAAACAACTGGGTAAACAAAATAACCAGTGAGCTTACAGACTGCAATACATTATAGAAATACCAGATCTTGCAGTCTTTTTTACAATAGGCAGATATTTAGTCCACTTGGAAAAATGTTCTTAAGTAAATATAAAGGGCATTGCACCGTGAAGAGAATATGAACATAAACATTAATCCAATACTGAAGATATTCTTCCTTAACTTTCATCCAGCTCGTTTCAAAAGCAATAATAATAGATTACTTCCTTCTTAACTGTACCCAACAGGCATGGTCTGCAGTGTGTGCTTGTATATAAATTTCATTGACAGATCAGAGTCAGAGAAACATAAATGGGATAAGAAAGATGAAGTATAAACAATCTCTGGTGAGTACTAACACACTCTTAATAAAAGTTTTGCCCCTGCTCACAAACCAACTGAAATTAATGAAGTCTGCCCATTGAATGCAGCAAACCTTTGCATTTCCCAGTAACACTCTGGCAAGATATTATATGAATATACATCTGTACATACCTTGAAACCAGGACTTCCTGGTAATCCATCTTTCCCACTTCTGCCAGGGTCTCCCTATGGCAACAGTTAACAGTCATCAGTGTGTGAGTTAACAAGCAAAAGTTAAAGCCAAATTGTCTTCATAAAACTTACGGATCGCCCCGGCATTCCTGGAAACCCTGTATCACCTTTCTCTCCTTTTGAACCCTGAGAATTACAGCAAATGAAAAGTAATTAGCAGTCAATGTTTATGCTGCAAATTCAGTATGTTTAACCTATAATTCATATATGTTGCTTCTTAGTTTGAAAATGTATGGAAGATCTGTTTCTTTCTTAACACACACAGTGGTCAGTTAATAACTACCACCTGTCATAGCTGTTATCGGTCTCACTCCCCTTATTCCTCTTCCTCTCTCCCTTTCAGTTAAAACCACAGTATAGTTTGGGTTGGAATGGATCTTCAAAGCTCATATAGTCCAACCCCCCTGCCATGAGCAGGGACATCTTCAACTAGATCAGGTTGCTCAGAGACCCGTCCAGCCTGGCCTTGAACATTCCCAGGGATGGGGCATCTACCAACTCTCTGGGAAACCTGTGCCAGTGTTTTACCACCCTCACCTTAAAAAATTTCCTCATGTCTAGCCTGAATCTCCTCTCTTTTAGTTGAAAACTATTACTCTTTGTACTATCACAACAGGTGCTGTTAAAAAGTCCGTTCCATCCTTCTTATAGGCCCGTTTTAAGTACTGAAAGGCCACAATAAGGTCTCACTGGAACCTTCTCCAGGCTGAACAACCCCAACTCTCTCAGCCTGTCCTCACAGCAGAGGTTTTCCAGCTCTCTAATCATCTTGGTGGCCTCCTCTGGACCCTCTCCAACAAGTCCATGTCTTTCCTATACTGAGAGCTCCAGAGCTGGACACAGAACTGCAGGTGGGGTCTCACCAGAGCAGAGCAGAGGGGTTATATGGTTCATGTATGTTTTTATGAATTAAAAAGCACAGACTTCTTTGCCATATAATTATTACATATATCCCATATTAAAGGCATAGACATATTTGCAAAAAATACATTTATAAGCATTTGTGTTATGTTACAATTATTTACACTGGTTCACTAACAGAAGCATGAAGGGAATTCCCAAAATAACCAAATAAGCAGACAATTAGTTTAATACTACTACACTTAAGAATATCCAGTAACCTCAGTGGAAATTTTTCTGATTTAGTACTGCAGAATTAAATTATCTGTGAATACGCCTATCGTAAAAATATAAATCATATTGTCTTGCAAAAAAGCAGGGTAGGGGGAAGAGGTTTTCATTTTTGTCTTTATCACTATCCAAACCTACTTCAGATGGCAATATATTAAATTAATTTTCCCCAAGTTGAGCCCATTTTGCCCATGATGGTATTTGTTAAGTAATCTCCCTGTCCTTATCTGGACCCACAAGGTTTTCATTTAATTTTCTCCCCTTGTGCTGTTGAGGAGGTGGAATGAAAGAGCAGTTGAGGGTGCATCAGGCAGCCAGCCAAAGTCACTCCACCCCAGATAGCAACACCATGTCACTTCATTTTATGTTTATAATTTTACTTGCCTTTTTTCCATATATTCCTGGTACTCCTTGATCTCCTTTAGGACCCCTTTCTCCCTAGACAAAATGTATGTCTAGATGTTAATTTTCAAAATATAAGGCATTATATACATATATATCAGACATAAAATGAAGCAGGCAAAGAGCTCCATCAGGTACTCTATATATATATATATATATATATATGTGTGTGTATATATATATATATATATGTATGTATATATACACTCAAGAAAGTAAATGCAAATCTTCTTTTTCAAGCTCTCCTAGGGGAGGAGCCCAGAATATCCAATATCCCTGGTGAGACAATCCACAGCTCGGAGGCTTAGTGCTTCTATTCTCAATCAAAGACACTTTAAGTTAGGTAGGTACTTAACTGAACATTCAGCTCTTTGAGAAGTGCTACACTTTTCTGAAGACCTTATTTGAGAAGTTTAAAACACAAATTTGGAAAAACTCCTAAGTAAATTCAGCTGAGTACTAATATAGAAGAACAAAAGATAAGGTTGATGATGTTCTGGGACACAAATATATGAAATAAACTCACTGGGTTAGACCAGAACTCTCCTTCAAAATCCTGTCACTCAAATTGAATGACTTCAAGAAAATTTTATGTATCTTTTTTTTACACATTATTTGTCATGAAGAAAGTTCTAAGTAGTAGTGAAATCAAAGTTCACAGTAATTAATACAGAATCTCTTAGAACAGAACAAAAATGAAAAAACAGGTGGTTTCCATTGCTTTACATGTATGTAATGAAGTCCCACGGCATATATCTTCCTTCAGTTTCAGTATCATATCTACTCACCTTATGTACTTCATCAAATGCACTGACATAGTATTGTATATAAACTTTTTTTTTTTTTTTCCCTTTAAGTTAAACTGTAGAGCAAGCTGACAGACATGAATATTGTAAAAAGAAATATTTAATTTCAACCTTTGGTGCTGGCATCCCATGTAATCCAGGAAAACCAGGTAGTCCTCGGTCACCCTAAAAGAGCAAATGTATTTTAAGTCACTATATCTAGGATAGTAGTAATATACTATAATAACATTCATCTTTTCAATGATCAACAAATACAATTACATAACATTCGTATATTGACTGATGAGATTTTGCTGATCTTTAAAAAACATTTAATAAATAAAAGAAAAAATAAACAATCGCTACACTTTTAAAAATACGTTTTATTGTAATCTCTCAATGAAGCTTATGGAGGTTCAAAAGTAGCGATTTAGCTTTGACGAGACAAAAAAAAGGTTTGACCATCTCTGTAAAAGCTGTGATAATTCTACCATCCATTCAGAATTCCTGAAGAATAAAGATATTCCCTGAATCTGGGATGCCTTTGCTCCTACCTCTTATTGAAAATATCAAAGACCTACACTGACTTTATCAAATTTCTCACCAGCTTACTCTGGATGAGTGAATACAGGTATTAAATACTTTCTGTAAAAAATAAACAAAATGAAACCAAAATACACTGATAAAACAACTCCGGCACTTTGACAAATGAGGTAATTCAGAGGAACAAGGAATCCACCTAGGTAAAAGCAGCTGGCAATTGAAATCACAAGTCAAAACATCAGTTCTTTCTATTGTCCTCATAGCTATCAGATATCAGGAATTCCAAAATTTTTGCTATGGATACTGAAGATATTTATCTGACAATTTGTCTGCAAGCTCCATTGAGTGACTACTACAAAAGTCTAAATTATAACTTGGCACTACATGACTTCAAACTTTAAAAACAAGCTCAGTTGCTTCTTTCCATAGACTGGATCTACGTCACTCGGGACAAAATGCCAATCATCAAATCATATTTGGACAATCACAGTGTCTTCTCTCTGTAAATATCTAACTTTATATTGAGCAATATATTTCTCAATCATAAAGAAGGAAAAGTAAGCTATGCTCAGGAAGTTATTTTAGATAATATTTCAAGTTCTAAGACAAAGTGTAAAAGATAACATGTCTCAGTGGTATAATACTTATCAAACCCATTCATGTCTAAGCAGATTTGGAGGGGTCTGTCACACATTCACAGAAGACAGGAACAGCACCACAGGAATGATAGCTTGTGGGTTAATGCTATCAAAATATCTCTCAACAAATCAGTATTGAAAACAGACAATGGAATGGAGTTCAAAAAATATCAGCAAATCTCATAAAATAAACACATTATGCACCTATTGCTTCTTAAAAAAAAAAAAAAGAATGGAGCTTTGATTTCTGCTCAGAAGTGGTGATTCAATTACTGAATAAACTAAAACACTTGGCAATGGAAATAGTTTAAAATTAGTTGCTATAGAAACTTTACAAGCAGTGGGATGAAATTAGGAGATGAAAATTTGGGCTGAATCATCAGGAAAAAAATTCTAATGGCAAGACCTATTTTACAATGGAATAAGTTTTCTAAAACAGTGGTGGAAGCCCTGTTTCTTGGCACATTTTGAACAAGGCTGGACTGAACATTAGGAAACATTCTGTCTGTCATAACCCTGCATTGCCAGGAGAATAGTTTTTCATCATCACTATCCTACTTTCTGCACATGGTCCAATACTGTCAGATCGATTAGACTAACATCTAAAATCAATTAGATTAAGATCCCTAAAGCTCAGAACACATAAGGACATTTTTCAGCTATAATAATGCATTTGAGAATTCTGCTCAACAGTGATGAATTTAAGGACCTGCTTTTAATATTGGGAACGTTAGAAGATGCAAATTCTATGGTAAAATCTGTTCATAAAACAACTGTTTGTTTTACAAAAAAATGCTTTGAAGTTTTAATAAACGAAAACCAAAATATGTTTTCATCACAATGAACTTAGAATTTTTCTAAACACAAGGCAAAAGTGTGAGAGACGGGTCAACACAGATATTTACCTATCAATGAGACTTGCCAATAGCCAGTGGCCAGTTAATTCACTGTGTATACCGGAGATCCAGATTCAAGTTTATCCTGATTACCAGAAGGGACTTATTTATATAAGCTTCCACATCTGTCTGCAGCTCCAAGCTACTGGCTACACCTCAGCTAGATTTTTTCCACAAAAAGCTTTGGTTTCAATTAGTCAGTGTTTTTTGATAAAAAGTGCCATCCAGAAATTCCTACCTAGCTCATCTGGATGCTCACTTAAAGAGGAAAAGGGTGGAAAGAGATAGAAAGAAACCATTCTGACAGATGTCTGTATTGTGCTTCCAGGTACTCATATTTAGATATGCTTTCTCAATATAAATTATTCACTGCAGTAAAGGTGTTACTGGCAGTGCTAAAGCCTACATAAACTTTATTAAATAAAGCAGATCGGATTAATAATTGAAGTAGCATTCTAAATTAAACCCTTCTTTATTACTTTTTTAGTAAACAATTCTCACAGAAGCTTCAAGTGAAAATATTGATACTATTAACTGTACAACCAAAAATAAGAAATGGTAAAAGCAAAATCTTTTTATCTGTTACTCTTTTTTTTTTTTTTTTTACCTTGGCCCCATCCTTTCCTGGCTCTCCCTTGATACCTGGTAAGCCACGTGGTCCCTAAGAAAGCAAAAAACAAAACCAGCTCATATACTTACACAATCTGACACAGAAAGAGATGGATAAATGCAATACAACATGACTCAGGAACTGATGTGTCAGTTGGTTCCTCAGAACATTTTGGTAACTGGATTCAAAACCAGAACCAAGCATGAAATGTATCCAGCAAGCATGAATATGACACATTATCACAGCTCATGACTGGGGTACATGAAAACAATTCTTTGCTCTAACCAAGGACCACCCCAGGGGAAATGGACATCAAACGGCCTGTCCAAAGATGTCCCTTTCCTTTCACTTGTCTATCAGACAGTCTTCAAATATGCTGTGTTGCAGACTTGCTATCAGATATTTAATTCAACTAATTAATAAATTCTCAACTATCCATCCAGACTGGATCATGCCATAAGTAAAATACAGAACAGGTTTCCAATAACTGTCCCAGTAAGGGCTACTAAATTAATACAATGAAGAAAGAAAAACAGTTCTTTTCTGTCTGTCTGAGCTTTACCTGAAACCTTCTTTTGGACGTGTGAATTGTGGGTAACCAATCACCATGACAAGGCTTCAGATCACTGTTACTGACTCATAGTAACATGGAAGGAACTACTGTCTGGCTTCTGGATTAGGATTACAATGTCTAAATCCCAGCTGAGTTGCGCTCCTACAGGCCATATATAGCTATGATTAATTTCCAGCCTAATTGTCAGCCTACCTACAAACCCTAAAATCATGTGAGTACCAAAGTGATGGTGAGTATCCAAGGATGGCCCCTGACTTCATGCCATCCCTTGAGCCCTTTTAATTCCCCACACCTCAGCCCTCAATGACAAACAATGGATACTGGGAGACATTGGTCAAGATTTGTCTCAGATTTCCATATTCGAGGAATGAAACAGAACTTACTTGAACCCCTGGAGTTCCTGGGATACCTGGAGTTCCTGCTGATCCCTGGTATCCCTAAGGAAAAGAAACTAAACATTGTGACTTTTCATAAGTTAAACTTACAAATTTCCGAACACTTATTTAAGGAAAAAACAGTCCTCCAGGTTACTAGAGAACTGTTGTCAAAACCTTGTCATTTTAGGTCACAAATTCAGTAACTGCTATCATAATCACACATTCGAGATTTAGATTTCAGCTTTCAGAATCTATCATCTCTGCATATTAAGTTTGCAGCCTCCATTACTTTAGAGCTTTTACATGTGAATGTAACAAATAGATTGTTTTATTCTCCATTGGAGGGGAAAACAATAAAAACAAATTTACCCAAATACGTAGACACTTCTTTTTACTCTCTCTGTCTCAAGAAAAACAGCTGAAAAATGCCAGGAGTTTTAAAGGCTTGTTTCCAGCTACAGCAATAAGCTTTAACAAACAAGGCATGTTCTAATACATTATGCATCTAGTTTTATAATATCTTGAAATAATAAAAATTCCATTCTCAAGACTAAGGAACTTAACTATGAACTTTAAGGTATAACAGGCCATGCAAGTAAAAAAAATAATTTGAATGACTGGGACTATGAAAAGAAATACTAAATAATTCATGAGTTGAAAACAGAATTTCAGGAATGCTTTACTAGAAACCAATACTGGCAGAATGAGAGAACCTTTACAGAAACCAGAATACATGCCTTTGGTGTTTTGGTAGATTGGATTCAATGAGTACAGCAAAGACACAGTTTTTCTGCAAAATTAACAAGTCCTTTAGAAGAATATTTAATGGAGGCAAATAACAGAAGAACAGGAATTTTACCTAAGTCCAGAAAAAACATGTCATTCCAATGGATCAAATGAGTTACAAAGAGAAGGGTTTTTGAGAAAACATAGAAAACAAAAAGAGGAATTGTCCTACAAAACTCTGAGGCTATTTGGCTCAGACTTGTCAACAGTACATAAAATGGACTATCCAATTTCAAATTCCCAGAATTTTATCTTGATTGGAACTGAAAAAACTAATACTCCTATCGCTAAATGAGATTCAGATTCTAAAACTTAGCAGAAAATTTGATGGGGGGGATTTCCACATTGGTAAAAAGGAGCTAATAGAAGCTTTTCAGTAAAAAGAAGGCAATGTGTATCTCTGATTTCTTCTTTAAACCAGTCAGGGCTTCCTAGGAATAAAAAACAGAGCTAAAATTATTTGCTGGGTTAGATACAAGAGAGTACTTGCTGTGCCCTCTTCCCAAAAGACAGTGGAGCAGATGCCCAACGAGCCAGCTGGTAATGTTTAGTACAGAAGTAAACAGACTTCTAGGTCTCTGTCATATATGGATCTTTTATCAAGCATTTCACTTTTAGTGCCTAAGGCAGTTCTAGTGAAATCAGCTTTAACTGTAAATGGTATAACATTCCCAGATTGCTTATGTTAGAGAAGTTTCTTCCATCTTCCTGGGTAGCTGAAACACCAAGCCAAAAAATGTCTTCAAAAGTTTTTCCTTTACTTCTTCTCCAGAAAAAAGCAAAAAGTTTGTATGACTTCCTGTAGGATATAATTCTATATAAATAAAACTTTATTTCACATTTTAGACCTCTGAAATGCAATTTCCCTTCTTTCTAATCAAGCAGGGGAAGAAGTTGACGAGGACAATTTGCTGGCTGAACTGAATTTCAAAATTCACAAGATGAGTGGAGGATGGCAGAAGAGATTTCAGCTTACAAAACTGCATAGTTAGCTCAGAGCTAGATCTTGAAAGGTGATTTCAAAGCAAATCAAACACATTGTCAGTGTGTTTGTTTAATGCAAAACTGGAACAGAGAAGATTCAAAATGAAATTCATAGAAAGTCATAAAAATGAGAATCACCGTCTGATAAAAATAATGTATTAATTGTTTGGACAAGTCAAAAACACCTTCTCTGAATTACAAAAAAGAGCTTTCATAAAAACTAAGCATGTCTTCATATCACTACTCCTTTTGTAGTACAGCTCACCAATCTCAATGCTAACTCTTGCATATTTTTTGCACTAAAGTCAGTTCAAGTCAGCTCTTGCCCTAAGTTCAAAGCCCTCAATACTAGTACATTTGTGACACACATACACATGGTCCAAGAACAGCTGTGCCATAGCTGATGTTTTATGTAAAAAGGAAAGAAGTGAAAATTCCCTTTTCAATTGACACAGATGAGTTCAGGACTAAAGGCGAGTTCAGGACTAAAGGTTCACTTTTAAATAAGGTGAAAGAACTATATTTACTACTAAAAAGAATTCTTTTTATTTGGGCTTGGTCTTCCCTCATGAACTTTTCAGAAGACACACAAATGGTATAAAAAGTCTTATAGCTACCCCTAAATTTGGTACTCAGTTTTTAATCTAGTTGCTTAAACATAAGCAGCTCCTGCCTTTTGAGATTCCCCAGGCACCCACAGTGTTAGAAGATAGTGGCAAAAAACATCTGGGAGGTATTCATCTTTATGAAGCAGCAGTGTGGGCAAGACAAAATACCTCACAGCATAAGAATTCCATACCTATTCAGGTATATTAGTTAAATATCTCTTGACTAATACAAGAATTTATTATAGACAGCCAGTGTTTCTGTACAAATGTAACCACTAAACACAGATGTCTTAAACTGAATCCCCCCTATAATGTTTCATCAATGTTGTTAAGAAGTACTACTCCACAGCACTTTGTTTGTATTCTCATTCATTATTTTACATCAGTGCAATTGAAATCAAGATTATACAAAAACTCCCTCTCTAATTTGTTGTGGACGGTAATGCTACTGATGAATTCCTAGTGCATGGAAACTTGTAAAGGTAAAATGATAAACAGCAAAACACTGAGATGCTTAGTTCTGTACCAGATGGCTAGGTATCAAAAAGAAAAAAGTCACATACAGATAAAATGTAACTTTGGGATATAAAGAAAATGGCAATAATTTATAAATAATTCTAGGGGTAAATGTTGAACAGACTTATTAAGCCAAAGAACTTACATAAAGGACACTGACAAATTAGCAATACTGTCATTGTCAGTGAATTAAGAGCCTTGCTGGAAAATGAAAGCTAGTTTACTTGGAGAAAAATTGAGCAAGAAGGACATATGACAAGTATTAATTCCAAAGAACTTTTAGGTGGAATAGCAGAGTAAACCTCAAAAGTAAATCTTCAATGTATTTGCATTCTTTAAGGACAAAAGTTCGGACAGCACTCATAGGTGTATCACATCAGACAAATATAAAATAAAAATAGAGGATATACTGAAAAGCCAAAGACAACTGCACTGCACGCTTTCTTACTGAAAAGCTTTTGGAGACACTGCACAACATAAATGACAAAGGCGTGACAACAGGAATACTTGGGAAAGACCAGGGAGAAGTAAAAAAGCTCAGTTCAGCCAGGAAATAACCAAGGATCAACAGTAATGGTCTAAAGATATTTAAGGACTGTAAACACTAAGTAAACAGAGCTATTTAGGGTGATGTAACTAAGCATAATGGAATTCAACTGCAAAAGAAAAATTTAACTTGGTACTAAGAAAATATCCTGACAGAGAGGTCTGCAGACCTCTTGTGGAAGTCTCTTGCAGAAAATCGTCCGTAGTTAAAGCACAATTATCTAAAGCATTAGAACAGAAGTTTTGAAACCCTTTTTATAAAATACATCTCAAAGGGCAGAAATTCTTAGTTATTCAGACATGCATCCATGCCTACAGTCAAATTTGCACCATGCTATGACCTTCTCCCTCATTGGCCATATGAGTAACTAAAATCCTTCGAGGCAACAGAAATGTTAGAAAGTACTTGATGTATTTGAATTAAGTGTTTTCTCTGAGACATTGTTTATCACGTAATTTTTGTAAATTTTTGCCTCAGGTCCTTCCTCTTCCTTTTCTCAAGGAGCCTTTTTCCCATCCTACTCCCAAACAACCTTCTCTAACACCTCATTGTGTCTGGACTCAACTGCCTACTGCTTCTCTTTTTCCCATCCCTTCAGACATGTGGTTCAGTCAGGTGGCCCTCTCCAGCAGGTCTGTTTGGAGCCTGTACCTTCTTTCTCTGGGACTGTCTCACACAGTGGTAACTCAGGAGCTCGGAGAAAGTGCCATCTCCTTTGTCCTCCCTCTGTTAAATAGGACAGCTCTGCAGAAGGACCTGTCATGGCACTGGCTTCTGCAGGCTACTAGAACTGTCTCTGCAGTGAAGCCCCTCTGTCTACACATGCCAAAACATGAAAATGAAGGACAGATCCAACATTAGATCACAAAGGTAACTAAATGCAGCTTTTACGCACCAGCATACATTTGGGGGTGACTCCTGATCAAAGAATTGAAGGCATATGAATATTATGGGAAGAGTGCAGAAAAGAATTTGCGCTGCCTTGTTTGTTGCCTTTTTTTTGATTTGTTTTGGGCTTTTTAATTCTTTCTCCATTGGATTACACTTCCTTCCATTGGCTACTCCGTCATCTACCAAGGCTTTCAAAGCTCAGAGCCACTAGCAGTATATTTTATCTGAACATGAGGTTCTGAGCTCGAATACCACAGAGGAATTTTTTAAAAAATCCATCAAGATTATTAAATACAAGGTCATGAATCCAGCTTTAAAATTTCCTGAGGTTTAGACTTCTGGAAAATGGGATGATGTGCCAAGGGAGACTAACTTTCTGTTCACCACTCAGGTGTTCATCCTTACCGTCTGCCCTTGGCCACTGCTGACAACAGTCATAGGTTCCTTTATCTGAAATGCACAGCTGTACGCAGCACAAGTCAGCATCAGGTCTGGTCCTGGTCTCAAAGCAGGTCTCAGGGAAGCTGTTACATGACTGTATTAGCCAGAATGGAGCAAACATGTTTCCTCTAAGAATAACAAGGTCGCAGGGTTACTGAGGAACATGTATTTTTCTGGAATCGACAGCAGCATTTTACAGCTGAATTATCAACTGTGTTTGTGAAAGTTTCCCAAGAAAAGTAGCTGCAGAGTTTATATCAACTTAAATCCCCAGGCAAACCATCCAATAGCACAGGTAATCCTATGTATACATGAAACTATCACCCATTTTTATTCAAAAAGTACTGTTGAAATAGCCAGCCACTGCCATTATGCTAAGTTAATCATAAAAGATTCAGCCTTCAGTTAGTCACCAAATACTATTAAACTCTAGGTAGAAGCTGCAATAATGTTCTATAGGTTTGGGGGTTTTTTAAGCAATATTGGAATGATAAGAAATTACTAACTAGTTAAGGCTCTCTATACCTTACAAACTCTGTATCTGGGTAAATCAGTAAAGTCACACTCACCAGATTACTTTCAAACTGCTTATTGGTTATAGACACTGTAAAGTCAAGGCAAATGGTTCCAAACTTTCATCAATGAAACTAGATGGAATACTGGAAAATTGTTCACATTTGCCAGACATGTAGTTCAAAGTTCAAAAATGACAAATAAGTGTATTTTTTTCATTGCTTTCAGCAGACCGATAACCTATCACCTCTATTAACCACAAGTGATCACTGCATAGACTCTGTTCATTTATTTTTCCCCTTAAACTGAGTTTCTCCCCAGTATGTATAAAGTATCCTCTGGAATAAAAAATGGCTTTGTGACCGCACAGTCAGGCTGCTGAGCATTCTCAGGGCCAGCAACCACTCCAGCTGCTTCTTTCTGATGAATAATGCCTATTACAATGAGTTCCAGTTGAGAATCAAATACTATTTTTAGCCTTGTGCTTATTTACCAGTGCTGTTTCTCCTGGCAAGACAATTTAATCATTTCAGGTACTGAATGACATTTTTGATTGAAAAATAAAAGGTATTTTGATTATTTATTATGCTTCTCACTTCTGAGCTTTTCTCCAGTTACTTCAATTGATCTTTTCTGTATGTATCAAGAGTATGGAAAATAAGCAGAGGTGGCAACTAAAGGAAATAAACAAAGAACCGATAAACAAAACTATTTAAAAAAAAAAGAAAGAATATTTGAGAATGAGTCATGTTAATGTTCACTTCCCCAAATATTACAGCAAACAATTTTACTAGATAATACCAGGTGATCAGTTGTTTTCTGGTGATATTGAAGATATTCATGGGAATTGTTTTGAATTTTTCTGGACTGAAACTAACTTTACATATTACAACACTCTAGCCAGCCCATAAACAATAAATTAAAATTTCTTTGATGTTTTACTTTAAAAATCAGTTACATATAGTAATATAAATGCATGCCTAAAACCTTTCTCAGACGAAGAAACATTTTGTTGACCAGTTACACTGTTCCAAGAAAATGAATACCAGATAGGCAAACTGGAATAACTTTAGAGAAGAATATAAAAATGTGTTTTGGAAGAGAAAAGACTGACTTTCCAGGAAAAGCTTTTCATGCAAAAGCCATTTGATTAAACAACACTGACTCCACAACTACCTGTAAGTCTACTGTGCTTTCTGAATTAAGAGCTCATTTTTCAGAGTTCCCCAAGGGATACAGCTAAAAAGATTCATATGAGCAAGGTTATATCAAACAAGGAAAATCACTGACAGCACAGAAGTGCAAGTTGTATTAGCAAACATATAAGTAAAAGAGAAAGAAAAATCCAGAAAGAGGAATCTGTTTTCCTGCAGAGTGTACCTAAAGGATCTCCCACCGTTCATGGCTAAAAGCTAGCCTGGAAAGCATTCAAGAATCTACTGTAAGGAACAATAATGTACTGGCCAGAGCTGCAGATGATCTAATAGGTTTGCAATTATGTCCTTACAAAGAACAAGTGCAAAAAGCTACAGCTGACTTAAAAAAAAAGTCAATTAGAAAAGCTATACAATTTAACTGTATTGCACGTCAAATAACATATGAACATATGGTAAAATTTCTCCTTTAGAAGTGCTTTTTGACTATATTTTAATTGTCCGAGATAATTCTGTTGATCTTTTTTATGTTCAGAGAATGCCCATCTATGCACATTATGACTCGCAGAAAAAAAAACCCACAAACATATCTGCCAGATTACAGAGTTACAGAAACACTACAGCATCCATTTATTTCTTCTACATAATTCCCACTGTTACAAATTTCAGTGCTTATGGGAAGACAGAGAGCATTGAAGTAGAAATGTGTTAACAAATGTATGAAAAAATCACAACTAATTGTTATGAAAATCGTAACTAATACTGTAAGTCTACTTCTAACAATTGGTGTCATCAAACTGTGATGGACACCCTCTCCCATGCAACTCTGGGTTGAGACAGTTTGCCTCCCTGTCTCAGCAGAGGAGACCAGGACTACTCTTGAGAAGCTCAAGCACCACCATTAGTCAACTAAAAAGTTATTCTGATTAGATCACACTTCCCCAGCTCAGATTCTACCCATTCCTATTTTAAAACCTGTATGCTCATGAATGTCTGGAACCAAAATGCAGCATTTTGTAGCACTGAGAGATTAAATTCAGATTGTTTTCTCTATTTTTAGTTCCAAGACGCTTCGAAGATAGTATCTATCAAAAAACAGGCAAAAGAATATAAAACAGGAAAAATGAGGATCGTTGCTTGCAGAACTGTTGAAAAATGCATGTACTCACTGCTCTCCTGGGCCGACAGGGCTACATGGCCAGGTTTCTATTTACCAAGCCCCATATTTTAAAAAAGAGGAATTTTCAATTTTTAGAAACAATTGTATTTCTTGTTTTCAGTGCCTATTTTTTTCCCTCCCAAACTAACACTGCTTCCAAAAGGAATCACCACAGCTAAATGAACCAGCTGCTGTCCCTCAGAAAAGGCCAACACATAACTAAGCAACAAAATAGGAGAAATGTGAACATTTTATAAAGTGAGCATGGAGCTTTTTCTTTGTAACTGGCAATATTTATCACCCTTACAACATACAGACTTCCTAAGGATCAATGTCACTGTTTCCATTTTCAGCTGACCTAGAAATTAAATGTATTACTAGTATTAAAAATTATTAACAAAAATAGAACATCAGGTGTTATTATGGAAGACATCAAAGTTGGTTGGTAGTGCCACTTTAGCAGGAATAACATGCTAGAAGTACTAAAATTGATAAGGGCAAATTTGGAAAAGACTTGTGATTAGTTACAATATCCTCATTAATCTTTCCACGGGACAGAAAAGTTTCTAAAAGAGCGAAGTTGAAAGGTTCAATTCAGACCTTAGTTGCCCTTCTCTGAATTCTCTCTAGTTTATCACGTGTGGACCAAAAGGACCCAACATAACTTAATATCCCCTAAGTCTCAACCAAACCCATAGATTATTAGTTCCCCAGTCCACAGTTCAATGTTTCTTTCATAAATGATTTTGTCTTCTCTGCATTCATACACTTATATTTTCTAATGTTTTGGGACATTTTTTTATAGTTTTATTCTCAAAAATATTTGGGAGTCTTCCCTAATTGTATTTTCTGTGGATTTCAAGACATGATGCTTACCTTCTCTCCTGCTTCACCATGGAGATTTCAAAATAACACTACAACCTAAGGACTCAACCATAAAATTTAGTCCTCACAATTAGAATGAAAACCTACGATGAATTAACAATTTCTAGTACGTGTATGCACTTTTATTTTCCTGCTTTTCACAGCCAAACTGAGAAGTCTTTTCAGAAGGAAAGTATTTTCAACACTCCCAACTGACATTCTCCTTTTTTTTTTAAATATAAATAAAGTAGCTTCTGATTAATACAAAGCAAAAGGAGAGGCCACATTCTTAGAAAAGAAACATGGGTGGTGAAGTGTCCCAGCTTTTGGCCTGCCTTAACACATGGGAGGCACATGCACACCACCACTTTAGAGATATAGAGACTGCAGGCTGTTAACACCCTTAGCCACTGAAGAAGCTTGGCTGTTTCGTTTCTTAGAGGCTTCCAATCATATTCAGAGATCTACCATATTTTTTAATGAAACCTTAGGCTATTTTTATATATTTCCTTTTATTACAATTTTATTACAATAAAAAATATTAACAATGAAGACCAGATGAGCCATTGCCAAATGCGTCATTTTTATTTTAGGAACATATGTTATTCATGTATATCTACATATTTTGATTGACTACTTGAGGCAGCCTAAAAAGAAATTAAATGAACCAAGCTTAAACATGAGAAGTATTCCTTAAAACAAAACAGAAAGGATTTTAGCTGCCCTAAGTACTTTCTAATGCAAAATTTCGTAAGCAGTAAAGACTGAAGGTCAGGTGGTGATAACTGCTGCAAACTAATGCAAAGACCAACAGGAGCACTCACAGCCTGTTCTCTGCTTTACAACAGTGCCTAAGTCATGCTATCATATTTAAAATATTTTAGCTGGAAACAAACTCACTGTGATTAACATATTCATAGAATTGCTACATTTAGACAGTGCTTAAGTGTGACATTCACAGTTTCAAAGAATGGAGACAAAATCATCTAAATTTGAAAATCTGATATCAGCAGTACATGTTTTTTCTCCTGTTAGTTTTGCATTTACAATATGTGACTAAGTTTTCAGTACTCACAGGCTTACCATCTGGACCAGGCTGACCAGGATAACCATGATTCCCGGGCTGCCCAGGGTCACCCTATGGAGAAGCAATATGTTAATACAAAAGATAAGAAAGAGCATTTCAAAATTAGCACAGAGCAACCTCAACCCTAGTACATTCCACAGAACACTGGCCGCAAGCCCAGATACCTGCTATAGAGAAATAATTCCTATGGCAGAAAGGAACTCATCTTGTAACCCCCTCTCTGGGAAAATCCTCCCTAAATTCTTGTACAGGACTTGGAAATGTGAGCCCACGCTAAGTTACAGCACAAGTTTGGCTCATCATCTCAAATGCTTTCAAGCTCATCTTAAGCAACAGAAATAAAATCATTTTTCATCAAGTAGATGATAAAAATCTTTATTAAAACCTTGCTAATCTCATAATTCTACTCTGAAGAAAACTCTCACCTGCAGTGCCTGAGTCTAGTTCTTAAAGCAAAAGCAAAGGAAAGGCAGGAGCCAGGATTAAAACTTGCTAAATACTGAAATGCTCTCCACACACTTATTGCTGTCTAAAAATGATGTTATTTTAGATTTCTTCTCATAAGGTCTTTGAAACTATTTTGACAACCTCCGTTATGATCATCCCTTCAAATACCCTATCTAAACTGAAATTTTATGCCTTCAACTTGAAAAAGTTAAAATATCAGTTATTTTGGTTTTAAATTGTTTTAATTTAATTAATGTTATTGTATTCTACTAATATCATAACCACACAAAGTTTAAATGTATATGGTTCCAAAGTCCAGTATTCAAAAGTTAAGAAATACTGTAACTAAGATCACCTATACAATCTTTAATTGCCTTTCTTTTCACACTTTCTGCAGTTTTTTGTGTTAGGCAGCATCTTGTTGCCTGTATTATTCAGTTATCCCCAAACAAATATTATACTGCAATGCAATTGAAAGATTGCATATGAAGCAGGGATCTAAATAAAATTGTATAGGCCACCCTAATTCTGGTATTTCGTACTCCTTCGTACTTTACAGGATGGGGGTTTCATTTTTTTTTTTTAATGATAAATACTTTCTTCTCTCTCATTTTTCTCTGATATCCTAAAGAGAAAAGAAAAAGGTAAAAGACCACAAAAATTCTGTTACATGAAACAATAATGATCTCCATCTTGTGGACTAAAATTCCCTGATGAGAAGCCTCTACCATTGTAGCAACAAGCCCTTTGACTTAAGGCAGCTGCAGCAGACTGCTAACCACTTATGTAAGGAGAGTAGGGTTTTTTTAATAATTTGCTTAATGAAAGTCAAGTGTTTGGGGGTTTTCTTATCTACCCTTATAAGGCAATCTAGTAACTCTGGAAGCACTGCTTCACCCAGTTGTTGGGAAAGGTACTATCACAAAGTACTGGGGATTTGAGTTTGCCATGTTGGATTTCCGAGACTCAAGTCTGATTCTGATTTCAATCCTTCATCAACACTGGTCACCAGAACAGCTAAGGTGGAACTCTTCCCACAAGCATCTAGTCCGTTCTTTAACAAAGGGAAAACCTCTCCATTAAAAGACTTTTATTAGCAAAACATCCTGTTCTCACAGTTCAAGATTGTTTGCTGAAGGGCAGCATGGAAACCCAATTTTACATCCATGAGCATTTTCTTTAAAAAGTAAAAGATATACTTGTGTTATTAGGAGTTATGGCACAAAATTCTGGCCTTAAGGATTCTAATCACTATATTATAGCACTGGAAACCAGAACTAGGAGAACTTGTCCCCCACCGTTTTCATCTGCCTGACCATGACTGGCCAACATAAGACAAAGAAAAAGGGAAAAAAAAAAAAAAAAGTCATGTATGCTCACTAAAACAGAATGGAAACTTACTTTGGGGCCTGGAGGTCCTTGTTTTCCTGGTGGGCATATGCAGGGGGCAGGCGTTGAGCCTACATCACTAGGGCCGTTCATGCACTACCAAGAGTGAAACCAACCATCAATACACGTGCCAAAAACATTTAACAAATGTATCTTAATATTATAGGAAGCTGATTTTCCTGAGGTTGCATAGGTCCTCCTTAGTTCAGCTGGAACTTCTTCTTACCTGAATATTGCCCTCCAACTACTTTGCATGCATGAATTCAGCATTTTACCCAGAAGAAAAATAAATAAATTAAGTACCAATACTGGGCTGATATCTGAAATCCTGTTTGCTTTTCCAGAAATATATTGTCATAGTCTGATAACTTTCAGTCTGGGAACATGCAAAATTCTTCTTCTAAGCTGATACTCACAATTTATTTATTCATAATTATCAAATACAATATTTAATCAATGTTTGTAAAAATAATCTAATATATATTACGTAGAGTATAATGACCACAGCCAGTGGACATCCTATAATGGGTAGCAAACCTGAAAAGAGCCCAAGTCTCCTACCTCCTGGGCATGTGTCCCAACTACTTGAAGAAAAGTGGGGCACGGTTTCTACCACCAACTGCTATCAGTCACAAGACCTGGCCCCCAGGGTGCCCATTCTGCAAAGACCAATAGAAGACCTCCTCCAAACTATGCTCCCTGTACAAACAGTAGTAAATACTAAACCTTGGCAGACCACACCACCCTCTAGAGATTATTTTTTTAGGTGTCTCCTTCTCACCACTGAGACCACATGAAACCTCAGTGTTTTACCAAGGCAGGCAAGGGAAGAGCTACTAGAACAAATCCATTTGCCCAAGGTCAGGCACCCCAAATTTAGGTGCATCTGTACTAAATCTATGTGCTGAAATCAGATTCAGTGAATTCTTTTTCACCCAGCAAGTTCTTAGAGCTATGCAAAAGCAAAACATTAAGAATCCAAGATACAAAAAAGCAGATTTTCTATTTATTACCTGGAACACTTTCTATGACAATTTACTCATATTTTCTAAAATAATGCAGACTATTTACGATGTTCTCTGAAAGAAATTCTTTCTCAGGGTCAAATGATTTATCAAAACACACATCCACATTTCCTTTGCAATGGTACCGAGTGGACTTATGAGGATGGTTGGACAAGCTATCACATTAAGCCTTCAAACAAGCAACCCCCTCAGGGAGCTCCCATTAGCATGATGCAGGTAACAGCTACCTGACTGCATATCCCCATTCACTTTGCAACAGCATCCAGCCTGCAAATAAGAGCAATTGAATTGAACCAGGAAAAAATAATCAGGCCATTTATTCTAATAAATGTTTATTCAGAAAACTGATTTTGAAATTGTCTATTGACTAGAGTTCAGTTAATGAAAATACAGCACTTTTAAGCTTAGTAAATTCTATCCACTTTTCAAAATGAAGTGTATATTCCCTAGAAAAATAAGAAGTTTATACAAAAAGACAAATACTACCTTAAACTGAGTTTGAGCAGTTTAGGATTGAGCCTACCTCTCCATTCTGAAACAAGAAGAAACACAGTTTAAGAGTATAGCAATATTTGTAATAAGCAAAATCCATTCATTTGTTAACACTACCAAAACCAATCATAATTTTAGGGCTCCAACTGTCAAGGAATCATAATTCAAAATTTTAGACTTTCTCAGACCTATGTGCAGCTCCTTTCAATGCATATGAATTTTTAGTTCATTTCATTTACAGATCTTTCAACAGGAGCTACCAGTAGCAGTTTTTAAAAGGCAATGACAAAACTAGAATTAATACTGAACCATGTAAATATTTATACAATAAATGTTTAGATTTGGATCAAACCTTTTGCCATGAATAATTTCTCATAAAAAAAAATTCCTCTGCTTCCTTGTTCATGTCAGAGCGTGTACCAAAATATTTCTAAAATCTCTGTCTGAATCCAGCATCTGGGAAAACACACAGCAGCACAGAGACAAGGCTGGCTTTTTCTCACTTTCCTGTGTGACTGCATTAGGCTCTGCTATTAATTGAATTGAGTTTTCCAGTATCTCCAATATCATAGAACAATCCATCCCAATATTTCAGCATACCAACCATGAAATTATCTGTATGGTTTAGCAGCCATCATTAGCTGCATCATGTATGGGAGTTTTCTAATGTGCACCCAGGCACCACAGACTTCATACACAGTGTGTGGAGAGATAGCTTCCCCTGCATTCAATTCTCATCTTAGGCAACCTCCGGAGAAGGTTATTTTTCTCCACAGATCAGACAGGGAACTTAAAAATACTATGCAGCTAGGTATCTCTGGGAAAGGGGATGAATTCAGGCTGTAATTAGTACATACAAGCCCTGCTTAGTTCAGGAGCTCCAACACAACCACACTGACAGAATACAACCACAAAGCACATATTCCTCCAACTTCATTCCTTCCTTGGAGATCATCCAACATTTGTGAAGGAGTCCAGAATTTCATGGGTGAAGTCCACATTTAATTTACAATAACAGCAAGTGAAACTACACTGGCAAAAAGCAATCTTTTTGCTTGGACTTCTTGTCAACTGCAGAGAACACAAAATATGATGGACTTTTTATTGTTTGCTTTCTTTAGGCAATTTTTTTTTCATTTGTCTACTTTTCATATCCTACTTCTATTTTGTAAAGAGCAAAAAGATATGTGGTGCAGTCAAACAGCTAAATACTAAATTTACTTCAGGATTTAAAGTTAACTTTACAATAGTGCTCCTGAACCCATTATTTCTTGGTGCATACAGTCAGACTTCACAACAGCTAATAATCCAGCCACCTGCTCATTCCTTAAATGAAGGCTGTGAGTTTTGAAAAAGCCCTAATGATGGTGTCGATTGCAATAGACACACTGCCCTCAAATAAACAGAAGAAAACCAGATTAGCTGGAGGTCTGTGGAAGTCTGACAAAAAAAGATGTACCTGGATGTTTAAGATTCACAGGTTCTACTGTCAAACTGGTAAAATGGTCCTAATACTAAACCAAATCACAAATGAAGAATATGTGTTTGCACAGTAAGACACTGGTGTCTGATCACCTTTAGTTCAATTTGGTTTAGACATGAAACAAAGGAAGATATTTTGAAGGAAACTGTACGAATAAAACAATCTCTTGCTTATATTTTGAGATAAAAGCTGAATGCTTTTGAAAATCTGGTTCCAACTGCATATAATGAATGGTTTCCAAATCTGTTTGCATGTATTTTACAATTCATTGCAGAATTAACTATAAGCAAGAGGGCAAAGAAAAGGTAAAAGAATACACCTAAGCTTCCTACTTGTGTATGTGAATCACAAAATCATGACGAGGATTTTATGTGTGTCTTATCTATAAAATAATTTATCAAATCTTAGCATAATTTGAGTGAATGGAATATTTAACATAGAAATCACCATAGATACTTCTGATAGTAAAAGGTGACTTAAAAATATAGGTTTGTTGGTTATGTACAAAAGTTTCAGAGATTAAATGACCTGACAAGTAGCAAGAAGTACATCAGGTAAGTTAAAAAGTAATATTGAAAGTATTTTAAACTGCTGTAACCTAGTAGTTTTATGCATTTATAATGTTTGAAATCTTAAATTGTGACAGAAGATTTGGAGATTCTCTTATATTGCTGTCATATTTCCACCATCACATATCTAAACTAAAAAAAACTTTTAAAATATGTTTGTGCAAAAATAAGGCTGAAAACAGAAAAGTTCTGTATCCCTTGGTATTGCAGAGGTAACAAGCATTTGTTCACACCAGCAGAATCAATACAGTATTACTTATTTGAGAATTCATTAAGTCAGCTTTAAACAGTGATTTGTAAAAAATGTCAAGTAGTCCTCAAATGTTCATTTATCATACTCACAAATCCCGGGATCTCACAGACTGTTTCTCGATTATTTTGCTCTGGGTCACAGTAGATTCTCAGTTTTTGTATATCAAACTGTAATTCAAAACATAAAAGACTTTTTTAGATAAAGTGTTAATAGTTTAACATTTAAACTATACTCTTCTTAAGTCATGTCATTCATAAGTTTAAAAAAAAATTGACAAAATATTAAAAAGCAAGAGAAACTGGAAGCTCTGTGTGGCCAGTACAGTTAAAAATCAATTAAAGATGTAGAAACATTTTTAGTCAGGTTACTCATAACGATTAATACATGAAACCAATTAAACACTCTGTAACAGAAGTATTTAGAGAAAAATAATCAATCCAAGATTGTGTTTTCTAAAATAGTAGAAATCGCCACCCCTAATCCTTGGCAATAAATGCAAACACACACAGCAGAAACTACACTGGCTGCCAATACCATCAGGAAAGAAGTTACAACAGCAAAAGGAAAATCAACATTTTCCTTTTTACCTTAACAGTCCTGCAATAATCTACTGCACGTAAGATTAGTAACTTTTGGTGAAGCATCAGAAGGCATCCCTGATGCTTGAAAGAATTTGGTTTAGAATTCAGTTGTATAACATAAAACTTTAAAAAGCAGCCAATAAAAACCTTGGCATCAGGTAGGCAAAAGTTTTTGTGCTGTCACTGTACTCCAGAAAAATGAAATCAATTAAGTCAATTTTTCTAGCATAAGGTACCACGACTGCAAAGAGACAAAAGCCCTGTTGCACTTATCTGAAATCACAGACCATAAGCCAGACTAGCAGGGGAAGAAAGCACAGAAAATAAAGTCTGTTAATACGAAGCCTAGTAATATGTGGTTTCAACTGTAAAATATCTACAATTCACATCACTTAATTATGTGACAAGTTTATCATTGCAATACTGGAAAGCACATCCGCCAATAAGACACTAGTTAAAACACTAGAAAACATTTGAATCAGAGCACAGAAAGAGAATGAAAATTCACCAAAGAATCTCTGAAAATTCTTGTATCATACTTTATATACAACTTTGTATACAACTCCAGCTTTCTTAAAGGATTTCAAAATACCTTTTCATGGAAAGGTGTTATGCAGATTCATTAAAATCTTTCTCTATAATCATAGTTTAAGTAGAAATATCCTGGGAAATTTTGACTGTTAATGATTTGAAGAATGTGTCACAGTCTGAGAAAGTGGAGGAAGGAAATATCTTTTTTAGATTATAGAGATCATCTGGAAATATAAAATCACAACCTGAGGCAGATTTTCTACTTTTCTTTTAGTCCACTACCAGAAGAGGATCTTGGACAATTTGACATTCCTAAAATGTTTTCCTTTTTATTTTAAATAACATGCCTTGCTACTAACATTCTAACTCAGAAACTGTATCACTGGGGGAATCTACAGAAGTCCCGTTTCTGCAGTGACTTAAGAGAAAAAACAAGACACAGAAACAACCACCAAACAACCCTATAATCCTAGAATGCACAAAACTATAAAAATGGGATAATCCTGTATCAACAAATACAGCACACAGAGAATTTATTACAATCCTGAAATCTATGCTTTCCTTGCAATAAGTGCCTGAAGTCCTCTAAGAAATCTGTGGACAAACATTCAGTAGTTTTCACAAAGGGATACTTTAGTGTATGGATGGTGTTACTGCCAGCAATGCTGAGTCATAGACAGAGTGCATCATCCAAGTTTCCGTGTACTCTTTTAGAATTTTATAATAATAGAACTGAAGCCTGGCTACAAATACACAAAATTTGTGAGTAACTGAGTAAAGACATCTGAAGAGAATTAATGAAGACGATGTAACACGCATTCATATATTTTAATAGTAGCAGTAAGGATCATGAGAGTACAAAAGAAGCATAGCTTTCAAAATAACTAAAAATAATGCCTACTTATATAATTTGGTATTTCTTACTATTGCTTCCTCTAATTAGTAACATCTTTTCTAGATCAATGGAAGCAATATTTAGCCAACATCTGGAATGCTGTCAGCATACCAGTCTTCACCACAGATCTATACAGCCTTTGCCTTTACAACCTGAAGTTTTAACCAGCTGTTTTGCTGTCTGCATACAGCTGAGGGCAAAAGGAGCTTAACGTTCCTCAGAATAGAGCACAGTCTCAGTACAGGGTTTTCAGGGTTTTTCTTCCAGCACAGCAGGATCAGTTTGAGTACCAAATATTTGCAGTACAACAGAAATGGAGTTGATACGCTTTGTAATTTCTTGACAGCCAGTTATGAGAAAGACATTTCCTCAAAACCGTTCCCTGCCTCTTGTGCCAGCATAACCCCATATAATGATGGAAGCAAATTATATGCAAGTGTCCAGCACAGAGGAAATTCCCAGCTTTGAGACATTGTTTCCAAAATTCAGACAACCACACTGCATCAAATTCAAGTTTCAGCAAAAACCAATGCCCTTGAAGTCAGTGAGACCAATTCAGCACCCACCACACAGGATCCATCAGTTGTGCTTGTACAATTGTCCTCCAGAAAATTCATGTTCCCCCTTACCTATTAAAATTTTGTATATTAAATTTCAGCCTAGTATAAATTAGAAGAGCAAGTTCAAGAAAACAGAAGGTGCCAATGCAATGTTAACCTACAGTACAACTTCTGAATTACCGTGGGTTTAGCATATGCTTACCTGTACAGTTTCCTCCTTTCCAGAATACTTTCCTATTTGCGTTAGGCCACTGATGTAAATACCTAAAACAGGGTGTAATGGCTTGGTTTCAATTGCTTGATCATCTATATACAATGTTACAAAGTCCTCTGTTACTAGGAGACGGATTTGATGCCATTCTTCATCAAATAATGTCTAAAAAAAGAGAAGAAAACAGAATTGTTTAAGACAAAATATCTTCAATTTAAATAACAATAAAACTTTATTTCAACACTTAAATGACTGTTAATTATTGAGATTATCAATGTTCTAGGTTTTCTCATACAAAAAACTGTTAAACTGTAGAGGCAAAAAAGTATTTGCCAAGTTGAGAGCCAAGTGAGAACAAGGTATTGGGTCATAATTCATCCCTGTTTCAAACTTATTTTATAACTCACATAGATTTTTTTCAGTCTATGATCTTGAACATGCTCAAGCCAGTATTTTTCAAAAATATGAACCTGGAAGCATTTATTTCAGCAGTAGTATTATATCTCAAACACTTCAGATTTTAAATCATGATGAAAACAAATGGGTACTTGAAAGTCTCTCTACTTAATCTCTTATAAAAAAAAAATGAGAAAAGGGCATTACATTGGCAGAAAGAGCCAGAAAATTACAATGAATAAACCAAATATTACCTTAATCATCTCATAAAACATCAGTTTTCTAAAGCTTAAGATCTGGTTTAAACAAATAGCAGAGTTCTGTACGTAACAGAAAACGAGAGACACTTTCAAAGTATTCCTCTGACCTACCTTAGAACTGAAATTCAACACAGGAACAAATGCCTTCTTCTTGAGCCTACCCCTTAATTTCAAAAACAATCTAGCTCTTTAACCTAGCCTAGCCTAGCTGCATCCCTTTAATATACCTAAATTTAATAGAGACCACTACACTGTGTACATAAACTGAAATATACATCTTTCAGTATGTTATACATCTTTGTTACCTTTTTCAGACATAAAGAGAAGTTAATCTTACTTCAATTAATAGTATACACCCATAGATAGCATCTCTGTTTCTATTTTTTCTTTTCTAGATTGGGCTTTTATTTATTTACAATGTCTCTCATTATAAGATAAAATAAAAAACAGATCAGAATATATAATGTTTCTATTTTCCCAAGTAAAGGTGCATCTCTGGGCTGTGTATTCCTGCTACAAATGCAAGAGTGGAGACATTCAATATCCTTCCCTTTGCCTCATCTGCAACTGAGACGATCTTTCTCACAGAGTTGAATATTTCACTGGAAATTAGTGAAAGAAGATTGAATGGGAACCTTCAGATTATACCAGGAAACAATAAAATTGGTTTGCACGAAGAGGAGAATCCCTTCTTCAGAGAGAAAAGTAAGCAACTGAAAGGATTTTTTACTCAACGCAGAACTAAACAAATCCATAATGAACTCTAAGTTTGTAAACTGCTATTTACTCTTCTAGAAAAGAAAGTAACTGCTGTCATCATACCTTTTTGAATAATTTAGACACTTAACAAAAACCCGCTCCAAAAAATTGAATATTTTCATTCACATTTTCTAGTATCCACATCAAAGGCAGAAAATACATGCCATCATATACTAAGCAAAGAGCTGTATGCAGAAAAGTCTCTGTGATCTTCACAACTACCTGCTGGAAACTGCGGAGTAGAAGGAACCTGACACACTGACACTAATTATCACTGTGGACACTCTGGAAACATGGGTGAAGTACAAATCATCTATTTTTAAATACCTAAGCAGCCAAGAATAAGATCACGCATTTTTAAGAAACATAAAGTTGCTAAGGAATAATTTGTACTTAAATGTGTACTCCAGCATGATGTCAAATTAGTCCTTACCTTTACACGAGGTGCAGAAAAAGTAATAACTTGTGTGCCATTCATTAAACTTGTTGTAGTGAATGATAATGTTTTCTCTTCCCCATTAATAGTGACTGCTATTTGTGGTCTCTTATCCAGACTTAGAATTCTCCACAAATCCCACGTCTTCTTTACTTTAAATCTTTGAGTGGAAACAAACACATAGGATGGAGGCAGACCTTCTGGAAACACATTCCTAAATAATGGGGAAGAGGGAACAAAATGACAGTACTTGAACATTCATACAAACCTTAAAACAAGTCTCTCTCACTTTAAACAAATAAACAAAAAATCTTACTAAATTTAGAAGTGTATTTATAAATTTAAATACCTCGTCAGTTCTGACAGGTCAACACGTGAAGTGACTTCATAAGCTTTTGCATTAGTAGTTGGTATTTGAATTCTCTTTTTAACCTTTTTCTTCACACCTAATCCTACAAGAATGTCAAATCCTTTTTCATCTCGAGCTGCCACTGGAATTCTTGTTGGACAAACAGATTCTGCAAAGTAATAAATGCAAGTATAGTTCAAAATTAGATTTAAGACCTTCAAAAAGAAACCTCTCCACTTACCCAATTTTTTGTAGCTGCCTTTCAGAAATAAAAAGAGTTGAGAACTGCCAGTTACAAGAGAAGTGTCATGCAGACTCCTCAGCGACAGGAAGCAAGAATACAGAGATGCCATATTTTACTGCATATTCACATACTATTTTGAATTGAGACTAACTGTAGTTAAAAGGTATTACAATATCTGATCAATAAAAATATTTAAGTTAATTTCTAAAAATGTATGGTCTCAAAATGCTACAAAATTATAGGTGCTAGTTTCCATAACACAATTTGGATTAACCCAGGATCCCTCCCAATTATAAATCAGATTGAAAATGGACAAAGGTAGAATTATCTACAACTTATTTTTCATCTTCTTTTGCTCAAAATGGACTCTGATCTATCTTGTCTGTTACACTGAAGTCTGCTTGAAGCTATTCTCACTGGACAAATATTGTGTGATATATTTTCTGCTGGGACTAAAGTTAGCTGAATGTTATCTGTGTTTAATTCTCTTCACACAAATACAATACTAGGCAGTGGACCTAAGTTATTTAAAACAAAAAAGTGAGATAGCGGAGTGAAATTTAATGATAAAGCCAACATTGTATTAGAGTAGTAAATCAATGAAAAGAAAGCAAACTACTTTTTGTTTTATTAAAGTTATGCTAAACTATTTAGAATAAACACATTTTCAT